>NC_134568.1:122709640-123909640 GCF_050947875.1 Dermacentor variabilis | reverse complement strand
TATATATATATATATATATATATATATATATATATATATATATATATATATATATATATATATATATATATATATATATATATATATATATATATATAAAGTTAGTTTCCACTCATGCACTGACAAGTCTACAAAAGGGACAGCTTAATATTAAGGAGAACCAGCTTTAAATACAATATCACTAATTGCAATAAATAACTGCCCGAATAACCTCTTTAGAGTCTGGTTGCAAACACGCTTTCCAGGAATTTTAGGCCGCGGTATGCAATGCCGCTTTGCAAAGTCTAAATAAACGTTTGCCGAAAAACGATCAGGAGTTGTTGAAAAAGAAAGAAAGAAAAGCAGCTGAAGCGCTTGTGTGCCACGAACACATATAAAAGCGCCCTTTGCGTAGTAGCGTAAAAGATAAAAATGCTACGTGACTAGGATGCCAAAAACACTTAATGGGAGAATACAAGCAAAATTCATAAACTGTCAAGTATGCTTCCACCACGAAACCGAAAACCAAGATCGCATTAACCATTTTGTTTCGGGATTGTTTCAAAAGCTTTCGTTGTTTCACTCTGATAATTTGCGTTGCTTTGTTTAGCAGACGGAGAACAGTAAAATGGCTTTTAACGTTGAGTATTGCGTAACATTTCGTTAGTTTCGAATTGTTTCGTGTAATACTCGAATATTCGCCCAAGAATAATATAACTTCCCTCCTTATATATACCTCGGTACCATAGAAAATAGCGCATGCATATATATATATATATATATATATATATATATATATATATATATATATATATATATATATATATATATATATCCCTTCTCTGTGCTCAATATGGTTTCCACGGGATTTTAAGGACACAGGCTTCTTTGCCAAGCGTATCACTCCTGAAGAAAGGCGAGCGCCAGAAGAGGGTACGTTTTGAGCATATTTTGAAAAAACCAGTGGGTGCCCTGCTTTGCTGGGAATTTATCCCACGACCTACCGCCGCCGAGGCGGCCGCTATACCAGAAGGCCACAAGACCATAAGAGCACATCTGTTCGTTGCGAATCCTCAGACAAAGAATCAAAAGCCGAAGCACTTTTCCTTTGCGCTTTCTCTCTAAAGCGCTGATACATTGTAACAGCTGCCCGTGCCTTGGCACCAATTAGTGTGTGAGCGATTGACAGGCTTATCGCTTTGTAGCGGAGACCAAGAAAAAATAGAGAGATATCGTACGTTCGAGATGTGACGCAAAAGTTGTCCCTGAGGTCGTCTGCAAGACTCGCCTACAGTGAATGCCAACGCTAAAGAAAATAACGAGAACAACGCACTACTACATCGGACAAGCAATTAGGCACGATGCGTACGATTACTTCATAGAACGATTTTCTTTGAACAGCTCTACGCACACTGTAGGAAGATTCTATATAGAATTTGCATGGAGGACGGATTTTAGTACCTTAAGAAATAAATTCACCGCACCGATAATTCACCGCCAAGGGTTTTTAAGCCGAAAGTAAACATGAGCTCCTTAATTATCCTGTGGCAGAAGGGGAACTTGAACATAATCGGCGTCAAAGCTTTTTTGAGCAATTCGAGCTAGATTAAGTCTAACGAAGTGTCAGAGTTATATTTGTTGGACATCGAGGAGAGGTTAATTGACCATTTCTCAAAATCCGAACGAAACGTTCATTTCCTTGTCCATATGTGAGAAGTTATGCCATACTTAGGTGCCGCCGTAGTGCTGACAGCTTTTGATGACAGTTCTCAGAATGAAATAGAACACCTGTCTTTGTCACGCCTTTCTTCTCCGACTGATCTGACAGGCCATTTGTTGCATGCCGCAGGCAAGCAATCATCGTTTCTGTTGACGAGATACGAGGCCTCGTGCTACCTTCAATGAAAGTCCTCGTGAAAATTGTGCTAACACGCCATAGCAAGTGAAAACGTTCCGTTTGCGTTCGTATTGAGGAATGGCGCAGCATGTAACAAAAGGTGGTAGTGTATCCATTGTAGTCGCTGCAACAAAGGAAGAAATTCTAGCTCCTGTGGGGAGTTTCTACAGCACGAATATGTAGATATAACGGGAGGATAAGTGGTACGTTACAAATTAATGTTGAGGAGGAGTAGGACTAAGTAGAGATCACTGGGATCCGTGCGAATAGGTCTGCTAAGGAGGCATGACTTGCTTAGCAGACCAATAGTAACGGTTACCGCACAGGATTTCGTCTTCGGCTCGTTGTTCATGGTGACAGAATATAATATGAAGTTATCGAAAACACTATTTTCCAGAAAGCGTTGTCGTTTTCAAATGGAAGCAAATATAGGACTGGAGTTGCAAACACATACAAGCACAGCATACTTCTGACTAAAAATAACATGAAACTTGGGGTCAAGTGTATATCATAGACTAATGGGTAGTCAGAAACACGGGCTGACAGGTCGCATCGAGTGTAACGCAGTTGGCAAGAAAGGCGAACGAAAATGCACAGTGTTTTTCGTGAACAGGAGAACCGAAGAAGAATCGCATATAAAACGAGTAAGACAAAAGAGGCAGCACTCGTAAATGCAAAAGTGAACAGCTGTCTACTACTGTGCGACTCCTTAATAGCCGAGGCCTCAATTAAACGCTCTACAACAATATTGAATTTCCGAACGGTGAACAGTTATGGCCACCTTTCTTGCTGCCCCGTATTTAAGTACGCCGCTTTAAAACACCAGTCATGGACGAGTGCCAAAGAAAAATTTACCCTGAAATTGTGTATTTCGCTGATGCAACTACCGCGAGCGTAGAGAGGTACATCAAAGATACACAGGATCGTCAATTTCAGTTTAGTGTACTTACAGCCCACAGTTTCTGTTTAGCTTAACGGCAATCTGTCCGCAAGACACGTATGTGTCTGTGTTCCCGCAGACACGTGAAACCGAATGTGACGCTACCAAAAACGGCAATCTATATAGACTGTCATGTGCATAATGAGTCACTGCAAGTAAATGCCGGTTTCCGCTTCCAAAATACAGCACATTGCTCGATTTAATACTAGTCTGCGGCACATGGAGAGTGCCGTGGCAAATAAGGCGCATTCTCCAAACTTTATCTTCGAACAGCGGACCCAGAATCGTAATCAGAATTTATTATAAGAAGTTAGGCCACATTACAAGTGTTTACTATGCAGAAGTAAGTTCCATAGTCAATGACTGTACCGGGACCTCCTGTACAAGAACAGGTATGATAGCTAACATCTCAAAGCAACATTTGTAAACTTCACAGGGCCTTGCTCAGCTTTCACTGTGTGCATTGAATACTGCTCCCTGACCACTGTCTACCAGGCCCACGTTCTTGCTCTCAGAGTTATGGTAAGCAGAGATATGATCAGCAATCACGCTGTCTTGAATATAAGAGCGCCCTCATTGTGAAAGCACGCTTGTATTCAGTGACATCGTAGGGCACTCATTGGGTTATTTATGCGCAGTGTATGTAAGTAACGCACGCTACAAATGACAAATGTCATTGCACAACGCATAATGACAGTAAAATATATAAAGAAAATTCCAATACCACTAAATGAACAAAAAGAAAAAAAAGGAACATTCCAACGCGCAAGATGACACAACCTTCTGTTTCAGATGTTTCACCGTTTTCGTAAGTGAAATGCAAGTCGGAACGTGTCAGGTCTCAACGAATTTGTAATTACAACGCCTGCTTCATACAGATTCAAAGTTTTCAAAAACTTCATCGCGTATAAAGCAGTATAAAGCACTTATTTGCCTCACTATATATGCCTTAAAGACGTTTTATTTACCCCTAAGGAATCTCAAAATATCGCTGTCAACTTCCTGTGCGGGCGCAAAATGTACAACTTATAGTAAGAAAATTGCTGTAATCGCTCCAAGACCATTAAGTTTGGCGCTAGATTTCCTGCCCGAATATCTGTTTTCTTTATCTCCGCTAATATCACTGATTGCAGTCGTCAGTGGGATCATTTATATCAGCTTTGGTGCTCAGCGAAAGTTCCAAAGCGCTCGCACTCCAGCCATCGATACAACCATCACTGCTGTTCCTTCCTCGCTACAAGGACGTGTGCAATGTTCATTAGTCAGACATATTAGATATCCATTTTCTTTGAATTTCAGTCTTACTTTAGGAAATAATTTCTAGGGATTTCTGGGTCTCCCTCAAAAAATAAAACTTAAGAAATATGACAGCCCGCCTACTTACATCTCAGCGCCCACGGCTCGAGGTTCTGGAATCCTCGCATCAACCGGAAGAGGCCGATGCTGCACTCGGGTCTCACGTCCGCCTCGAGGAGCTTCCTTCTGATCGACGAAGGCATGCTGGCGAACAAGCGTGCCACGGCGTTTCGCAGCGCTTGTTCGTAGTCGGGTTCATCGTCTTCCACCGTGGCGGACGTTGTTGGTGGGTACGACGTCTTCATCGCTCTCGTCAAGACTTGGTCAGTGGTGGTAGTTGTATGGTTCTCTACCGGAGAGGCTTGAGTCAGAAATGGCAGCAGAAGGCATGCCACCAAGAGGAAGAGGCGCGTGCATGTCAGGCCGCTGGCGATTATTCTCTTCCCGGTCAGAGATGTCATCGCGCGCAGGAGTCCCGAGGATTGTAATGTCTTGATCTCCCACAGAACGGCGAGCTCAGCGTTTTATAACCATCCAACAAACCAACGGGCTAGGGGGTCATTTGTTTCGCCCCTCCTCCAGCACCTAATATTTAAGTCGTTAGCAAAGAATGCTAGAGTTTCAACGACAAATGCTCGGAAGTAGAGGTGAACAAGCTCCACGTAACCCGACGCCCGTCACTAGGCTCCGTGCGATTGAGCTGTCAGAACTATGAGGGCCGGTGCCAAGTAACCTTTAGCCTTTGGTAACGCGAACACTGGTATGAGTAAACAAGACAAGCGGTTGCCTCGCTGTTTCGTAAAACGCGCTATCTTCACACTACCGCTCGCCAAGGCGACTAAAATATCGCTATAGAGCACCGACTTCCTGTCGACAATACTTTGCCCGAAATTGTGGCACGGACGAGGCAAGTCGAAGAAGAGCACGAACGCTGGCGTGGTTCCGGACGAGACCGTAGTGCTCCGGTGCCGGCGAACGAAATAGCTTCTGACCACAATGCTCGGCGCCGTTTAATGAGCCGCCTGGTCTATCGCGAGCCGGTAGAGATGTGCGACTGACCACGCACCGCTGTCTGGGAGCAACCGATATCCGTAACGGAGTGAGGAGAATTAGGAGAGGGAGAAAACAGCCAGCAGCTTGTGCTCTGCGTGTAGGCGTTGCCCGTGGTCCACAGCTGGCCGTTTTACGGGGCAAACATTTGACGGTGCCCACGACATCGCCTCGACGAGCGTATACAGTGAACGGCCAGTTTCCTTAGAAGATGTTCCTCCCCTCGGCTCAAGGTCATTCCTTCACGTTTCACGCCTTTCACTCTGTCCGACAGTTTCTCTCTCTTTCTTCCTTTCTCTTTTGTTTCTCGTTTGGCCACTGGACCCGTATATCGCCGATGTGGCAACGTCTGTACGACATACGTGAAAGGCAGCCTAATAAAGTAGCAATCATAAAAAAAGAAGAATTGCAACGGCGGTGTCACTGCTTTGCGGTCGCTTCTTCTAAAAGGTTCTCCGTATTGCGTACGCGATATTGGCGACGCACCTGGTTGTCACTCTCACTGTTAGAGCTATCGACAAAGGTTTGTGGCCGGAATTCATAAATAGCTAATGCTAGATGTGGGGCCGGTGAAAGGATGCGGACTATCCGAAGTGAGTCACACACAAAGAAAAGCCCCCACTCGCTGCCGAGCTGGCTTGCCTTCGCCATTCGCGTCATGACGTCGGTCAAGGGAAAGACATGCACTGTTTCGCATAAAAGCAAGAAAAAAAGAAAGAAAGAAGGGATTGAGCAGTTGGGGTTTTTAGTAGAAACCTGAGTGGAATGTGCTTACGTTAACCCCGAGAACAGAACAATATCAGATTCAGAATTGTGTACCTTACAGTAAACATCATACTAGGACAAAAAAGAAAGAAACGGAAAAAGAAGGGGGAGGGAGTGGAGCAAGGAAGAAAACAACAGAACACCAGCTTCTTGAAAAATAAAGGTTTTAATGCTTCGGTGGGTGCGCACTAAGTAATCTCCACGTTTGTGTAGTGCCAGTAAACAGAAAGAGAAATCGTATTTTTTTTCTTTCTGTTTTTGCTAGCAATATCATATTACTAATGTTGCTAGAGCTGTATTGAGGAAAACTTCCGCTAATATTACCATGATCTAAGAAAATGAAAGAAACGTAAGTAAGGTGCATGGCTGCCAGAGCGGTTTCCCACGGTGTACTTGTCCCAGGCCATGACGAAGTGGAAAAGAACAAGGTTGCTAGGCGTGCTATCAAGCTCTAAATAAATGGTGGCATGAACGGGACCACATTGGCGATAGAACCTCAACGAAGCAGTGCTCAACGTTGTACTGACTAGTAAGTAAAGTAAGGACAAACATACGACAGATAGCAGAGATTAACGAAATTGTATAAGGTGTCAAAAATTCAGCGCTGGGGCTCACTGAATCCTGGTCTTGCATAATGGCAAGTGGGCAGAATGATGATTATCACCAAAAAGGGAAATACAATAAATTGACAGCCGTTCGTTTGAGTCCCAGTTGCGTGACTCGCAACAACAAAGCAGCGTGATGCCGTCAGCCAGTTTTAATGTTCCTGAGAGCTAATTAATCCTTATCACGTAACTTAAGTGAGCGGGAAATGCGATTCAAAATACACCTGCTGAACTCTGCAGATAGCGTTCGAAGGACCAAGGAGAGAAAGAACAACGACGAAGGATTGCGTCATTTTGTTTTTCGCTCGCCATTATTGTAGAACGCACATCTACCACTCATGGTGTTGGTCTTTTATTTACTTGCGCGACCTCTGTATTTACGAAGCTTCGAATGCTTTCGGCTTATTGAAAATATTGCGCTTGCTTTTATTGCTTAAATTAGCTAGTTGTTTTAAGTGGACTTTTTAGCTGTTAAGCATCGATGTAGCCACATTTTCGCTATAAAGCTTTTTCTACATTTATGCGCACAATGCCATTGAAAACTGTCCTCACACACCTGTATATTATTGGAAGTTTTATACGAACAGCTGTATATGACTCCTTACGTACTCCATCTTCTTCGATGGCTGTGCCGGAGTTGGTGAAACCTCATATAGCAGGCCTAGACACTGGCCAGCTCAGCGTTCGCGAGCGGCGCACTACACTCATCGGTGTGCAAAGTGGCAATGGAAGAACCGCTACTTCTTTTCAGCCGTGTTACCCGCCGTGTTTTCTTAGTGGTTTTGACGTTGCGCTGCTAAGCACGAGGTCGCGGGATTGAATCCCGAACATGGCGGCCGCACTTCGATCGAGGCGATATGCAAAAGCGAGCTTGCATTGGGTGCACGTTAAAGAACACAAGGTGTTCAAAATTAATTCGGAGTCACTCGCTACACGGCGTGCCTTATAATAAGATCGGGGTTTTGACACGTGAAATACAATAATTACATCTTTTCTTTGTTTGGTTAGCCGTGTAGCTAGATTTACGCGTCTTACGAGTCATTAACGATTAATCCCTACAGAGCCGTCAAGTACACTACATGTGACCTCTAGTCAAGGTATCTGGTTTACGAGTCATATAATCACTAAGCGTTCATAAAACAGATGAAGCCTGCGTGAACTGTGATTCCGCTTCGCACAACCTGCTTATTCCCCTCGGACTTATTAGACGCGCTTATGTGCTATGTACTTATATGGTAATGAGCATAAAAACAGCGCATAAAACCATGACGACAGAATAAAAGAGAACGCACACCACGAAGCGCTGACCAACAATTTGGAAGAATTATTCCAAAGAGTGCGCTAATAAACAGTAAAAACTCGACACAGGACTGCGAGAAGCATCGTCTAATGATGAAACATTTGCTTTATGAAACACATACGAAGTCGCCAGGCAAGGTCATTTTATGCACTGTTTTGTAACTTATAGCATCTTTAGTTATAACTAAGCAGTTATAGCATTTTTAATTAGAACTCACCATGGAGTGCTTACGCGCTCGTCACCTCTTTTGTTATGGCGTGTGCTGCAGCAATCAGGCGAGCAAATGGGACGGGATAGCGTCGTATCACCTGGCGCTTTTTGAAGTCGGGAGCGCAGCCGCAGGCACTGCAGTGAAATGCCACGTTGCTACTTTGCTTGCGACGACAGTTATTGGCACATTCGCAGAACCTATGATTCTGCCATCGCAAGGTAGGGTTAAGCTTGAATGTTGACAGTGCGACAGAAACAGACAGTGCGACAGTGCGACAGAAACAGTGCGACAGTGCGAAGTCTGTCGCACTGTTTCTGCAGGCCAAGCTAGCCATTTTACCCGCGAATGACCCGTTGTTAATACGCAACTCCGATGAAGTAATTGAATGTTTAAAGGACAACTCTGATCGAGGCTTTCATGTCTTCTCCGTCGATGTCAAGGACCTCTACTATTCTATTCCTCACAATGACCTGATGTCAGCTATTTCGCATACAATTGATGAATTTGGCGTCACCCGTTTTCAAAATAATGCTGGGCTGTCTAGTGATCACTTTTTAGAACTTTTGAGCTTTTATTTGTCATCTACGTTCACTACTTGGAATGACACCGTCTATTTGCAGAAAAACGGAGTATGCATTGGTTCCTGCATTGCCCCGCTCCTCAGTGATTTATTTTTAGCTCGCCTAGACGTCGCCATGTCAGTCAACCTTTATCAGACTAACATTTTTAAAATATTTCGTTACGTGGACGATTTTTTGTTTTGTGTGCAATGTTCACCGGCTGACCTTGAGACTGAGGTTGCCTCGGTTATGCCAATAATCCAAGAATGCCTTGCGCCCCTCGACGTTACCTACGAACTCCCACAGGATCATAAGATCCGGTTTTTGGACTTGCGCTTATCTTGTTCTGATATTCATACGTGTTGGTACTATGAACCTCGTGCTAACAAACCACTTCTTCCGTTCCATTCCGCTCATTCTAAGTTGGTGAAGAGAGGCATTGCTAACCTTTGCCTTAATAATGCTCTGAAAAAGTCGTGCCACCATAGTGTTTCGTCTAGCTTTGCCTCTCAGTGCGAACGGCTTTCGCAGGCTGGTTATCCCGTGTCCCTACAAGTGTCAATAGCAGAACGAATTCTTAGACAGTGTAGAAAAGACAACCAGCACGCAGATAATCCTGTAACTACTCGGGGTAGGACTAGCGTCACCCCTTATATTCACACCGTCTCACATAATCTTAAGAAAATCGCCCAGCGAGCGAATGTTCGTGTAGTATTTTCTGCCCCCAATAAGCTCATGAGGATTTGCAAACTCACTAATCCGAATAAGGTAGCTCCTCTTTCCTGCGACAAGAACCACAAAAATAAGTTTGTTAATTGCGCACATTGTGTTGTTTATTCTTTTCCACTCAAGTGCGGAAAACGTTACGTAGGTCAAACTGGCCGATGCCTGAATGACAGGCTGCGCGAGCATGGTTACAATGCCAAGAATTGTATTACAGCTGGGGGGTTTCTCGCGCAGCACTGCAAAACGTGCGGTTGCGAACCTATCTTAGAGGAATGCGTCATTCTTGGTCGCAGTCGTAATCAGCTCACAAGAGAAATCATCGAAGCAAAGGCTATCATTGGTCTGGGCCATGCATGTGTAAGCTCACCCTCATTATCATTATCAAGAAATGAATTGGCGTATCTCCAACTGCAGCCACGGGCCGTATGAATGTGTTGCCACTTGGTTGCTATCGGTTTTCTTGCTTGGTTTTCTTTGTTGATGTCACATGGTTTGCGAATGTATAAGTAGTCTTGTGTCACGAAATAAACCTCAGCTGGAAGTTAGCGCTCACCCTGTTTTCCGCTCCCTTTGATTACCCCTACCTCTTTCCTTTTTTGCTCGTCCTGAGCTGCGCTAATAGCCTTAAACAGTTATGACATACCAACTCGCCCAAACTGCCACGCTTTTGATCCCCATAGGTAGTTCTAACTAAAAGTGAAATAACTTATTACAACAATGCCTAAAATTATATTGCTCTCATGACTCGTTATGTGTTTCATCATTCAATTTCTTTGTCATTTCACGATGGTTCTCGCACTACCGTGTTGGGTGTTTACTATTTGTTACTGCTAGTGATTATTTGCTACAAACCCTCTAACTTGTTAGTCAGCGCTTCGTGGTGTGTGTTCTCTTTTATTCTGTCGTAGTCGTTTTAGGTGCTGTTTTTACCCCATTACCATGTTAAAGGATATAGCCCAGAGGTGCATGCACGTTTTTGTGTAATTACATGTCTTCTTATTTCAGTAAAGTTCTCTTTTGGCCTTCCTTTAGGGTAAGCTCTAACACGAATACAGTTCTGGCATGCTTGATACACTGTAAAATAATTTAAACCTTTAAAATAAAAGAGTGTAAATGTGTCTATAACTCCTACCCTTACACCCCTTTTCATTTCTAAGGATGTAAGTTCTTTAACAGTGTAAACCTTTGCGAATTCCTTAAATTGTTCAAGGATGTGTACTTACCTCGCAACAGTGGTAAGCTGTGTAGCTAGTGGTGTTTTTGTTTTTTAATGGTAGTGCAAGGACAGTTAATTACAATCTTGTACGATGACTTACACCAGTTTCTGATTTTCTCCAGTGAATAATTATCAGTTATTCGGAGCTTATGCCAACGTAGGTAAAGATACACAATAAATTTCAAAAATGGATGCTTATGATCGCCCATTTACCTGTATGAAACAGAAGCTCGCCGTTCTCATTAGAGTATGCTTACACTATTACTATGACAATTCCTGCAACGTCTCGCGGCGCTCTCGAAGTCGCCGTCATCTTAGCCTTGTGTCAATTTCCTTTTGTTGCTGCTGTTGTCTGTAATAAGCATGATGAGATGTGTGATACCGTTACAGTGGCAATCATGTAGCGATGACCGATGTTCGGAAAGCAAAGTATGTCTCATTGGTTTTATATAAATTTATTGCTTTGTCTTGACGTTGCCTTGTCCCATTCAACTGACGCGTCTTGCTCGCCTGTCGACAGAGAATGTTGGCTTAGCTGCGGCTATCTTGGATGGTTATTTTCAGTGACTAACCCTTATTCATGCCAGCATTTTGGGGCGCAGGTCTTAGGCACCCGTCCCCGCGGCGAGCGTCGGCGTCAGCGTGATCGAGCGAACGAGCACAGCGAAGGATGAAAGAGCGAACGCGGAGTGTAGCGGGGGACAAAAGACGCGAAGAGTGAAGCGGAGGAAGGGGATATGGGGAATGCGTGAAACTAAAAGCGAAGTGCGGCGATTATAGCTATACGAGATGGCGCCAGACTAGCGCACGTCGTCTAAGAGGTCTGTCTGCAGCGGCTGCTGTCGATTGCGCCCACGCGTCACCTACGCGCTGCCTCTCGCGATGTTCAGATTTGCGAGGCAGTCGCGCCACGCTTCGCTCCATCCGCAACGTGCCGCACAAGACAGATTGTCCACGCCAGCCAATATATCGCGAACTTGAAATGCGTATAGAGTTGCGCTCAATTTTCTTATTAGGGAGTGTCGTAATCGTCGGTGAATTCTTTACTCAGACTTATTCTAAGATAAATTGGCAAGCTTTTGTCCGTAAGTGTAACCACCCATTTCAAAGCTACACGCCATGCTTGTAAGAAGGGGGCAGCTTTGTTAAACAGCTCCAAATATTTGATAGTGCCAGAATTGTAGTACGTCTGTCAGTGATGTCCTTCGAACGCACACGTCCATCTTGTTCGGCGTAAAAGCGTAATTTACAGACACGTGGAAGGACCCTTACGAGTGCCAACTGATTTGACCGTTTCCGCTAAACTGATCGATCTTTCTTCTTTTTTCTTTAGTGCCCCAGAGCTAAACGTGAGCTATTAATTAATGCTGTCGAGAAGTCTCCAACAGGATACGAATTGTTCGTGACCTCGTAATAGTTCTTGAACGGATACAGAAACCTCAGAACGCTGAGGTTTCTGCATTTAGTCATCAACGCCATCTGGCCGCTGCTTGAGTCAAAGGAAGCCGCCACAATATGCACGAAACAGGCAACCTCAGTCTCTCGGCCAACTAGATGGATGTGGTGTCATTAAGGTAGTTTTCCTACTCAATTTTCCCTTAATAATCAACAAGTCACCGCTGGAACGAGCACTTACGTCCTGATCAGAGGAATTATGGGCTGTCAATTTCGGCTATATGAATGACCCTTTCAAGTGGCGGGAAAACATTATGTAGTCGTTTAGTTTCAGGCGCGTCGCCGATCAACTGCAACGATGCGTTAATTGTGATCTGCATAATCTACGCTTCATATACGCATGGCGCTGGTGACACTTCACGTGGGCGTGTTTGGTGACCTTGCGTGCGGACAGACTGACTAGTTATACTTTTAGCGGAAGTGCTGAAAACTTTCGAGTCACAACTAGCTTTCGCAACATTGCCACCCGGATTCAGGGATTCATGTTCACCTGCGGCATGCCGCAATTTGTAGTGGTACTTCTAATGGTGTTCGAGTCTTATCACACACAAACACTGCAGGAATGCGTGACGGCGCGCATGGTCCCGTGATCACTGATGAGGCTCGTAATTGGAGGTATCAAACAGCAGATTAGTCGCCTTGCAGTATTTCAACACACCGATGTTTTTCATTCGCCAAGAGTGTCTCTCTTCCTTCTTGGACACATATTTTTCAAGTTCTTTACCGGCAGAAATGAGGACGTGGCAAGTTTGAATTATCTATGCGTTTCCTCTTGAGCTCAGAACAATAACTACATATTCTAGAAGAAGGAGATCATTGGCATACTAAAAGAAGTTTCTCAACAAATGAAATATTTTTCTGCTATAGATATATCAACCGTTTTTTTTTGTTATGGGTTCATCACCTGAATTTCACCATCGGGTATATGTGCCCCTTTCCACAAGACAGGATAAGAAATGCGTTGATAGTACTTTTCAAAGATCCAACAGCGCTGCGTGCTTCGCATTGTGAATGCGCTATAGACGTGCCATATTGCATACGTTGGGCGCACACTAGCATACGAACAGATTGCGTGCGTGCTTTTCATAGTTCTTATAACTTCGCCTCCACTTTCCTGTCAAATGTATACGTTTCCAGAACAAATACTACTACTACTACTACTACTACTACTACTAATAATAATAATAATAATAATAATAATAATAATAACTTCGACTAGATGCCACATTCACTTGCTCAGGTTTGGCGCTCCTTGCGCAGTTTTTAGCGCAAGTAAGGCTATACTAAATTTATATATTCTTGCGTATACCACATAAAAAAGGTACAATGAGCGGTGCATTTTGTTTTTCAGGGTGATATATCGCATACGTTAACTGCTGATCATTAGTGGGTGGCATTGGGCTGAGTGGTAATTTCCGTTTTCTTTACTTTGTAGAATATACCTTCTCCAAGTGTAACTGCCGCTTCTTTCTGCCATCACGTGCTGCATGGTCACTGCTGTATGAAGGCTGCGGAAGCATGATTCTGAGACATACTGAGTGCTCCTTCACAGAGCATTGACTGAACACCAGCCACATCTTTCCTGAAAAACAACTTATATGTAATGTTCTTTTTCGGGTTTAAGTTGAGAACGAGCAGATGGCCTGATGACGATACAATAAAGATGACGAGTAAACGATGACGACTGTGCGACTACCGTCGTCGGCAGCGTAACGGAAACGACGGACGTTCGGACGCAGAAAACCGAGTTTAGAGCTCGTAACTGTTGTTACAGTACAATATGTGTACTTCTGAGCGACGTATGTGAAGATTTCATAATGGCATGGTTATGACGGTGTAAAGAGAAAGCTGTGGTAAGCTAAAGAAAGCTGCAAAGTAATCAGGTGCGCTTGTGGCATCATATCTAGTTGGGGTTGCTTATCACATGCATTAACAGCTCAACAAGAGACAAGCACACAGCAGGAAGCAACATGAAGCAACTACTGTCGAATGAGTCCTCATGGAAATATACTACAAGAAAATAAACAAAGGTGCGGACACAGCACGCATGAATGACGAGGCCGACATAAGTACAGTACATTAAGATGCAAAGCAACCTCTCATCATAACTGCGTTCCTGCGACTATAAGCAATGTAAGAAATACGTACAGTACAATAAGATGCAAAGCAACTTCTCATCATAACTGTGTTCCCGCGACTAAAGCAACGTAAGAAATACGTAATGTGACTAGCGTTATAAACATGTCTGTATGCCTGTGTCTGAAGTAGTTCAATCTATTCTTGACCTATTGGACTCAGCTGTTTGAGCGGAACTAAACAGGCTTTTCTAGGCCCGTATTCACAAAACGCTCGTACGCATGGTAGTGTTCGTAAAAGCAAATTACAGCCAATCCTGATGCTTGGCATACCATTGGTCAAGGCAGCCAGCCAGTGGCAAAAGAGCGCTTACGAACGAAAAGCTTTGTGGATTCGGCCCCTAGATTTTTTCTAGCCGCCATCATACACTCTAAAAAAAGTTTACACCCTTTTGGTTGTATTTTCTCCCTAAGCAATAATCGTCATCTGTCTTGCCCTCATTTTCTTTCTTTAACGCTGCGAGCCCAGTACTTCCTAGTCATGAACGGCTTGCACGTTATCAGCTTGACACAGCATTCCCAACATGAAAGGAGCGAGCGCCGAGTTTTTAAGAGAGGAAACGCAAGCGAGGCAGATGTCGATAATTGTTTGGGGCAAGATAATCCCCAAAGGGGGCAAATTTTTTTCGAGTGTAGGCGAGCACACTGACCAAAGTGCTTTAGCTTAATTACCATTGGAAGCTCAATAATTGCAACATCGTTCTCCAAAGACGGGAATGTTCAGCAAAAGAAAGACGTAGATGATAGTATACATCCTGTAAGTGAATTTCGGTTTGGTTAGTAAAGCGCAAAATAAAAAGCAACAATCGTCTCCGACCATCACGCAGGGCTGCGCTAAAAACTGCTTTCAGTTGAATGTTTCTTTACCTGTTAGTCAAGCTTCATGTACTTTCACGGCTCGCAAAGCAAATAAAATGTGTTACGGTGTGCTTATTGGGTAGCGCTGCTGTAACCTTCTGAGATATAACAATCCTCTATAGGTATGTCGCACATCTTATAATCCCGTTGATTTAGCGCACCCCCTCCCACCGCTCACGCCATGCCAACATACTGCTCAGAGAGAGAGAAAAAAAATCGCCAGACTTGCGTGATTCCTTTACTCATTTAATGTAACGATAGCAGTCTCCGATGGCAGCTTCTAATAGCAGCCCCTCGCACGACACCGCTTTTGGTGTTATTGTGGCCTAAAAGATGACTCATAACCACGAAAACGATTTGTCAGACAGAAGCAGGCCCTCGCACCACGGGGGCAGACCCTCGCACCACGGGGGCAGACGCCTCGACAGCACAATTGGCGGGGTATCGCACGCGTCATGCAAAGGTTGTAGGTTCCGTTTCCTTAGGCGACAAGTTGTCTTCCATTTTCTTTTCCTTTTTCTTGTCTTGACGATAAAAGCATTAATCGAAAAATATAATATGATGCACCCAATACGGTCGTGAGTTGCCTATTACAGTTTATCCAGTAGTTTGAAGGAACAATGATTTATGAGAAACCAAAGGGCAGACGTGAATTCGTGTGTCATCGCAAAGATCGTATCCAGCTTTTCTGGACACGATGGTTTAGTTCGCCTGAGTGCCACCACGTGGCGTACTGACCTTAAACTTTCAAACTTCCAGCGGTGACGCGGTGATGACGTCACTAAACAAAAATGAAATAATTAAAAGCTATTCCTGCGCATTGAACATCGCTACAATGCTAGTCCCGCCGGCGTTATCAGTGTTCTTGATAAAGCGTCGCCGCTCGTCACCTGGAAATGACTTATCATCCTAAGAGGATTTAGTCGCGACGAGTGATGATTGATTCGGGACTTTTGATACGGTTCTCTTTTTTATTTTTCTCTCTCTTTTTGATGCTACGAAGTAAACAAGCTAGGGTAACTTTCAGAAGCACTCCGTGGCAGCTTCAGTCGGCACACTTTCTTAACATCCGAACATGGCACAGCGTCTACGAGAGACGCCGTCATGGACGGCTTTTGCTTTTGACCTATCGATTTTGTTAATGCCCCCAATTACTTTCCTAGCGGCTTTGCTATCCGCATCCGCACTCATGGGCTACCGCAGTAGCTGCAAATAGAGATGTGCTTAAGTATTAAGATATATACATGGATGTGTTCGTTCTACACCTTGAGGCAAAGTCACGACACAAGAATTGACCAAACTGTCTATGTCTTCGTCCGTTAGCATGCTATGGCCGAAGCTGCTCGTGATATTGCGTCACATTTACTGTCCAACAGGCCAGGTGTACCTTTAGGTGTGACATGTAGAGTACTTGCAGCTAGTTCCCAAAGTAATCTCCTGTCACGGTTATCCACGTGCGTGAAGGAAGACCGCTATTTAAAACTATTGTGCAGTAATGTATGCGGAATTTGTCATTTCTCCATATTGTCTACCATGTTGCCGTTTCGCCTTTATAATATAGCCACAATGTAGATCAGTAGGTATCGAACGCCATAAATGCTACCCACATACTCAAAGACCTCGGGCACAACTCCTGACATTTACTTGTATTCAAGAGTTGTGCGACTGCCAAGGACACCCTTAACGAATGTTACATAATAAATTATGAGGTTTTACGTGCGGAAAACACAATCTCATCATGAAGAAAGCCGTAGTGGGGGATTTCGGAATAATTCAGACCACTTGGGGTTTTTTAATGTGCACTGAAGTTTAAATACACGAGTGTTTTCGCATTTCACACCCATCGAAATACAGCTGCCGTGGCTGGGATTCCATCCCGTGACATCGTTATTAGCAGCCGAACTCAATAAAAACTAAGCAACTACGGCGGGTAAGCAATGTTGGCAGTTCGAGGAAGGTGACAGTCGGCGCGTGAGACAATTTGCTCCCATCCTCATTACCCGAGAATCGGTACCATCCGTCGAAAAATGACACCCTAGAGTGCACTGCAATTATAGTGATGGAGTCCGCGTCCAAAATTTCAGATCCGAATCACCCTGCAGTGTGACGACTGATGACCATGCATCTCGCTTATACGTGCAGTTGCCTGACAGCTGCCGGGCGCTGGCGTCGGCCACAGGACCTACGTACTTGACCTTTCTTCAACACTTCTCGCCTTATTTCGCACCATCACGTTTCAGCTGAACTGCTTCAACAGCCAATTTATTTGTGCCAACATTTGACCGCCCTGCCAATGTTATGTTTTTTTATTATTTTAGGACATCTTTTATATTTAAGCTAATGCTGTCCTGAAATTTCCAGCGGTTTTACCTTTCCAAAAATTCCCGCATATTTGTCCGCCACTGTTCATACTCTGGGGGAAGTTTAACACACGTTGAACCCGTAGCACGGCCCCCTAATCCCGCTGCTGAAAAAGTAATTTTATTTTCCTGAGGTCTTGTGCAAGCTTCTACCTTCTTGCCGTTCATCAACCTCCTAATTTCCCTGTCACTTGTATCCCATTTTGACGACTACCATCCTACGGACGTTGGCAATGGTGTAATGACCATGGGGTTGAAGCCCTTTAAGTCAATTCAACCGTGGACACGACAGCCGCTTTGGCTCACTGCGAATGAAAATATTGCATTACTGAGCGCCCCCCATTTAAAGCATATGAATTCACAGCCTAAAAAGTTATGCGGATCCCACGCCCTGTGCGAATCGATGTAGGCGAAGCTTTCTGTGTTGTTTGTTTTGAGTGACGTTAATTAGCGGTAATGCTGACTGCGTATGTACTACGATTTCTTCAGTGCAATATGAAAGTAGTGAGTTGTTGGCAAAGGTTGCCTTGCGTGCACTACTGCTCTTTGCGTAGTACACAACATACAGTGAACCGTGTTTGCATGACGCGTTGTTGTGCGGCATTGTTTGTAACCTGTGAGAGGCTTGAGCATTGTCATTCTGTCGCATGGCACATCGCATCGAGGCAGGTGTGTTGGCAGAATTGTGGTGCTCCACGTGCGAAAACACTATCGGATTATGAGGTACGCCGTAGTGGCGTACTTCGAATTAACTTTGATACCCTGATGTTCTTTAACGTGCTCAAAACCAAAGTGCCCGACCGTTTTTGCATTTCTCTCCCGTATAAGTCCGGCTTCCGCGGCGGGGATCGAACTCGCGACCTGGAGCAATGCCATAGCCGTAAAACTACCGCGGCGGGCCTGTACGTGTTGATTTGACGTGCGACCTCTTCAGTAGTGTCACGTATACCCTATACGGTGATTAATTGCATCTTTGCGTCTTTACGCCCTGCGTCAGTTGTCCACTTGACTAATTTGTGCGGTGTTTATTTTTTAGAAATACCAGAAACGTATAATATCATGCCTTCAGTTGGCCAGCAACCGCTGTCGTGTCTATAGTAGTACAGTTTCGTTATCTTCTCACGCCGTTTTTTCGCTGTCCCGTCCTTCCCCCTATATGAGAGCTGCGAGCGAAGAATGGCAAGGGTGTTTTTTACTCGTTTCGCGAATACCCCGGCTTTACCCATTCTCCGCCTCTTCTCACTGCCCCCTCTCTACCATTCCATCTACCTCTCTTCAGGAATTATCATAAGAAACCAACAAACATTGACACCAAGGGCAATAGAAGGGAAATTATTTTTGTGCGTTTTAAATGATTTGCACAATTTATAAATCAATGGAAATGAAAGTGGATAAAAAACTACTTCGATCCCACGTCTTCGCATTACAAGTGAGATGCTCTGCCTATTGAACTACCGCGGCGCCGTTTCCCCATCCACTTTTTTGGTTATGCCCAAGAAAAATGGATGGGGAAACGGAGCGATGGTGGTCGCGGATAATTACAGATGTCAAGAGGCTAATGTGACGACGCCCAGGGATCTCCCGAGGGCACTATGCACATGTGACGTGATGGAAAGGTCCAAACGCGTTTCATGCGCTGCCTTTCCTTTTTTCCACGCTCCTTCCATGCATACACACGCTCTGAACACCCCTTCGACACTGCGTGCAAGACAGCAACAGCACCAGTGGAAAAGGCAAAGGAAGAACCAAAGAAAGCTTCACTTTAAAAAAAAGTTATCTTTGTTTGTTGGCGTACGGCAGCGTGTCGTCGTGGCGTCAACGCGTCCTTTGCGGGATTTCTAAGCGGCGAGAGCCAATTGGCCGACTTAATTGCCCTCTTGACTTTCCGCCTTGAGGAGCAACCTTATCCTGCTGCCAAGACACAAACGGTCTATCCATTTTACTACAGACCTACACGACTGTGTTTTTAGCCTATTCATTATTTGCGCTCTTCACAGCTATACAGCGGAGGTACTTCCTTTTTACTACACTGCATTGATAAGTGAACTTGTTTTCGAATTATATTCTCTAATAATGTTCTATTTTTGCTAACATTGTTGTGCGTAATCTACACATAGTACTCAGGCACCCTCTAATGTAATGCTTTCGATTTTTCCTGAGAGCGCCCGTCATTGTGATGCAAATAAATGTAACTTGAACTCATTTTCTCAGAAATAAACGCTGAATGAAACGCTGACGTCATCCTGAGCAAAATCAACAAGCGCCGTAGTACTCGATCTTATGATGCCCCTATTCGCAAGCTTATTTTTGTGCGTGTGTGTTTTTTTTTTCGGAGAGGGGGATGGTGCTCTTTTACCGTAGAAACGTCCCTCGGACGTCTCTGATGTGCTCGTTTTTATACTCAAGAACCCAATGTAAACTGTCATCGCCGCAACTTCATGATGTCCTGGTGGCAGGCCATCACGGCGTGTCGCGCAAGTATAACCACGCTGATTCATTTGGGTTGGCATATACTATTTTGTGCGTCATACTTCGCCACATTCATTGTTCAAACTATGCCAGAGGTCGAAAAGGCCGTCCAGCTCACTGGGACCCTTTCCTCTGTTTATTTCCGCATAGTGTGTGTCTATAGCTGTATTTACCAAATACGCCCAATGGCATGCTACCATGTTGATACTCGGCTATTATATAGAAATAAAATTGTTTAAATTTTTGCCTATTCAGTTGCGCATGTGCATCGCCGTTAAGTTCCACAGGATGGTGAAGGTGCAATGTTCAGAATTCCTGAGTACCTCCGTGCTACAAGGCACGATAGTATTTTTCTTTAACGTAACACAAAGACATGCGCGTGCTTGTTGTTATGTTGCCAAAGGAATAAAATCTGTTAATAAAAGCGATGACTTGACAAATAAGCAACCCACTGCTACGTTTTAGGAAGTAAAAATAGAAAGTATGATATTTGATGAGCCCTCCCGAAAAAAACGAAAACTGAAACCAAATCTTGAGTTTTGTGTTTCGCCCTTCTGGTGGGAGACTGTTGAACTCAGTCCTGTGTGGCATTAAAAAATAGTCACGCAGCACGGCATCGAACCGCTGCCAGCATGACGCAGAACGATAGATGCGAGCGATTAGTTGACTCGCTCACTACTTCCAACGCACCTGCAAGAGATACGCTCGCGTTTCTATAGATACCACGTGAACTTGCACGACTGTTTGAAAAATCGCTTTTGGGAACAGTGTTACGCCATGTGTAGAGAATCGAGATATGCATCAATCGAAAGCTGAATCTCCGGACTACATAAGCTGCAGCGGCTATTACGATAGGCGTCGTAGTTTTATCACAGCTACCATTTCTGTCTCGAAAATCGAGTAGAAATTTTCGTCGCTTCCATATGCTCCCATTGCTGAATCTTTAATCGCCCTGGAAACAAAATTCTTTCTTGCCACAGCGTGATCACTGCATTCGGCTCGTGTGGATTGTCTTCCAGAAATATGTCTGCCACCTGCCTTTTTCAATAATCTACCTGCAGCTTCAGTTATTCGCGAAAAATCTGCTCGTTTCACTGACAACGCGCAAGCTTTGTGCCGGGGCCGCTTGGGGCGATAGTTGGTACGTGTCCAGAAAAGCTGGATATGTCACTCATAAAAAAACAATCCAAGATCGCATAATGTTTCAAGCTAAACTATAGTTTGCGAAAGCACAGCTCCACGCTTCCTCAGCTGGTTTAGAGCTCAAGCCGGATGTTTAACCAGGTTTGAGTTTTCAGTTTCATAGCCTTCATTTGGGTGTCTTAGTGAGCGCTTCCTGCATATACAAGCGGAAGGGGTAATTGCATCCATATTACTTTGATTCGGTTCTTGAAGACAGAAGCCGATTGCCTCTACACCAGTTTGGTTTCACACTTATGCACGGTATAATGATGAAAAGCATTATTTGCTCAATTACGCGATAATAAGTCGTAGTAGGCGGCGTGACTGAAAGATAGTACCAAAAATGGCCGCCGACGTAGAACACGACGGAGTAACAATACGTCAAAAAGGCTCCGATTGACGTCCAAGTTCTCAGGGAGGTTACTGTAAACAAAGTAAATTAACGGCCTTGAAAGGAAAATTTGGTGAATTTCGGTCTTCATAGGAATCGAAAGCGGGGCGGCGGGGTGCGAGGCGAGCAAGCTTTGCCGATGGCACGGCGGCTCCACCGTTGTGGCTGACTAAAGGTGTGGCGTAGTGCGTGCTTCATTGGGCACGTGATGGCGTAGCCAATGGGGAGGAGGTGGCGCCACGTCATGAGTGCATAACAGGAGCGCGTTCATGGCGTCCCAAGGTCTACAAATGGTATACTGCTTTCGCATTTCCACACGTAAGCAGCATTAAATGTCTTCGCCAAATTTTTTAGTTGTTTTTAAAATGATTTCGCTTCTGCCTTCTTGCATACTTGCAGCAGATTCGCTTCGTTAAATTTCAGGCAAAGGTTTAGCGTCTTTTCTCTCTGGTGTATTTGATCCGTTACACAAATTTTTCTACCTCTGGAGTACTCGGCACATTAGCCGCTACAAGTCCAGTCAACCAGAGTAACCTATAAGGTGTTTATATCATAGTGAAACATGATTGTAGATTTGCTCCCCGCAGTGTTTCTGCCTTGCACGCGCGAGCGAATCCATGGCGAGTATTGATCTCACAGGGGCATGCGGAATAATTTGCCAACGCAAAGCTGCAGGTACTTTGATGGTAACGTTAAAAGAAATTTGGAATGAGTTATGCAAAAAGATTTTACTCAGTATAGTATTTATTATATTTACTTCGCAGAAATGTTTTAGTAATTTATTCCTAGTGAACACTTCTTGGGTAGCCAAGGAAATGTACCACGAAAGGAGAAGGTGTCATGAGCAACATTTCGTGGTATTTTCGGATTCTATACCTAACGAGAGCCAGCTTAGTAAGGTCGCAGAAGGATGCACAAAAAGTAATGTTTCTCATGAATAATGGAGCCTAGTAGAGCAATAACTCCGGCAAGCTACGTACCCCGGATTTTAAGACTTCGCTGAGATCCATTAACGCAGATGCGACTCGCCTAGAGTTGAAAGCACACTCACCTGAGAAATCATTTCCATGAAGCCACAGTGAAAGCAGGTGTTGTGTCAGAGACCGCGTCGGCAAGCTGGCGGATTTTAGCCCTAACACCATTCCAAGCGTCATCTCAACTCTGATACAAGGTTTCATGTCCAGTGCCCCCGTGCAGCCGTTTCACCCTCATCGTAGCGCGTTGCAGGTGTACAAAGATATAAAACACTAAGCCTTCGTAATGCACGTAGATTCACAGCTGCAGCTGTAGCCCTAATCACTGGAACGTTTGTCCCTCCCAGTTTGATTTATTCGGGTTCAATTGCCTACTGCACATTGTAACACTTAGGTCATAGGGAAGGGGCAGATACCCATGGATATTTTAGGACCGCAGTTATATAGCCCCTCCACCTCCTCATTCCTATCTATAAGCAACGACTCGTGCGGAAAACAGGGGAAGCGCCCCGATGACCTTTTTGCTTTGCTGTGTTTACGTGTTTCGCACTAAGCACACCAATGGGAGTCACACGACACAGGCAATGTCACCGTCTATGCTTTTTTTTGTGCAGATTATTTGAGCCGCTGGCGTAATTTCGCATTAGTACGCTTGCTTGGCACGCAGCTTGGCTAAAATTAAATGCTGAGGTAGGGAGGCATTTTTTATTTTTGTTCATTTGCGCCTTACGGTTAATGTTTACATTCATGATGCCATACAGCTGTTCGAGCCAAAAAAGAACTTCTGGCCACTATTTCTGCAAAACGACGGTGAAAGAGAAGAGGCGACAGCTCGATTGCAAGAATTCTATCTATAGAAGCGATACGCGAAGGTTTCCGATGCTGTTGCCGATAATAGTGGGTGGTCTTCTCTGTATTCATTGACTTTTGCGTAAGAAACACCTGTCGATTTTACAGTCCACTCATAGATCTACGATTTACGCCTGCTTTTGTCTTTTTTTCTTTTTTTAAGTTGTCGTTTCAATACCAAATAGCGTTTTATATTGGTTTTTGTCTCCATATAATGATCTTTGTTACTATATGAAAGCATGACATAATGTGGTTTCATTTTTTATTATTTTTTGCATCGCGCCGATTTGTCCAAAAAGAACCTACTAGAGCATGTGTGGACATTTATTCGTGCAGTTCTCCCCAGCTGAAGTAACAAAGAATATCTTGGGTTTAGCAGCTCAGTAGCGGACACGATCCACCAGAGCTGTCCTTTCACATTGACAACTCACCATCTGACACAGGCGTCCTTTCTGACTGCTATTGACTGCTATGACTAATCGTCTTCGAGCTTCTGCACCGATACCGGTATACATTTGCGGATGAAGCTTTTCTTCCAGGCCTGCGCGACCACCACATACAGCGCCAGCTACTGTGGCGCTGTCTGCCTTTGGTGCTTACGTTAAACATGGCTCTACCGAAAGTGAAGGAGAAGAAAGGGGGCTAACCGAGGGACCCGATTTTTATTAATCATATCATGAGAAGTAAACAAAGACACCAAGAACAACGTAGGGGAAATTACTTGTACTTACTAATTGAATTAAATAAATGATAAATTAAAGGCAATGAAAGTGTACCCTTTTTCATTACATACGAGGGTCTCGAATCCGGTAACATTGATGCCGTCAGGTAGCATGTGTGGGTTTATTGACCAGCTTCCTTCACTCAAAAAAGGTCACGTACTCGTGACGCCTGCGGTAGAAAGGATGTTTCACATCCGCCGCCAGGGTTTGTGAGTGGTGGCGCTGGCTAACACTCCCAAGGCTATGGTTGTAGTAGTAAAACATAAGTACACAAGAAAGTGGATGGGGAAACGGCGCCACGGTAGCTCAGTTGGTTAGAGCATCGCACGCGTAATGTAAAGACGTGGGATCGTTCTCTACCGAAAGTGGAAGTACACGTGATGAATATAACAGCCAGGTCAAAGGAGTAGGATCCGGCGTCGATTAAATTGTGTCACCCAGTTAATCGCTAGTCTTCCATCAAATAATCGCTTCATTAAGTTGATTTCTTTGAACACCATTAGGAGAAAAAATCTACAACGCCATGTATTATGCAGTTCTTTGAAATTGGATTTTGTTGAAAAAAGAATGCTACTAGCCTTTATGCCCGATGCCTACTAGATATAAATACAAAATAAAATGCTACGTGGGAGAACCTGGCTGTCCTACGCTGGAAATTTCGCATGTGTCATCCATTCCAACATTACATTCATGCGCAAGTATGCCGCCCAAAGCCAAGGCAGATGCGGTGGCTTTTGCCATTTATAGATGGAGCAGGTACACCCAGAGACCAGCGCTGTAAATACCCATAGGGCCCAGTTCAAATCAAGTGGAACCCCGAAAACAGCCGAGAATCACGCCTCGGACACATCAACCGATTAGAAGAAAGGGTGAATATCTGGTGGCACCCTCAATCGCCGCGAAAAGCTCCTGCATAGTAGGTGGATTGTCTTCCACTGTGCCACCTATGTGGGCACCCCACTATGGAAACGCACGAAAAAGAAAAAAGACAGCAACCATCAGAAGGTCCATGAAACCCTAAATTTTGTGATTTCAACATGGAAGCCTCCTAGTCGACAACAACTGCACTCAAACCTTTACGTGCGAGTGCTTCACATATTGGGCCGACCAATACTGAGAGTCCCAGCTAACGTTAGTAAAGGTGCTAAACGAAAATAAATCAAAACACGCTGCAACATGCACATTTTTTAAGATCTACGATGTTCCGTCGTCACTGCTCTGACGACCGAGCACCATAGATAGTGTAATTGAGTATTCCACCGTGTTTTTTAAGTCTGTTCCCTTTCTTTGAACAGTTCGGCTAACATTAGCTGGGAAATCTTATACAGTGTGTGCCACGTAATTTGAGCCAAACTTTAAGTTTATACAAATGCCACGTAGCTGTACAAAACTAAGGTAATGTTGTCTACCGTCGCTTGGAGATACTCAGATTATTTTTTGCATTCTACAGAATTATATAATTAGCCTTAAATAAGTAATCAACTTCGCAAATATTATAACTGGATGAACAGTGTCAATTAGAAAATTGTACAGCAACATGAAAAACTCCTGATACAGCTTTCTGTTGCTCTATAAGTGCTACATAAAGGTTTTGTTCCGGGTGTAAATAAAGTCCACAAATACACGAAAAACTTTGGATGTACGAGCAGGATTCTCTCATGCTTGGAACAACACTTTTTAGTGACGACCAACAGCGCTTCTATGTACTATAAACTTCAAGCGACTCTTCTAACTAGACTTTAAGGCTTTTTTCTTTAGTAATAAATAAGCCCTTACCAAACAGTTTCTTTGCTTGGACAAAAATATTTACATCCCTCTCCCTCACTCGAGATATGTTTGGCTATACTCTCGTGAAGTGCTTAAATCTGGCTTCTTTGTATCGATCAATTAATCCAAGGCTTTTGATCGTGTTCAGCATGACTACCTTTTTTTCTGCTTTTCAGTGCCTTGGCCCCCAAGCTGAAATCATTATTGGGATAAACGTTCTTATTAGGAAGTGAACAATGAATTGCTTTTCAATACTGAAAGTTCATGTAAATTGCACGTCACGCTTAGTGTGTGGCAGGGATATCGTTCGTCTCAACCGCTATTTATGCTGTCATAATACCCTCTTCTACGTGGGGGGGTCGCTCGTGTTCCAACAAAAGGAATTTTCTTCCAACTGCATGATACATCATTAACATTTTTCCCAATACAGAAGACATTCTCGTTCATGCGTGAATTCAAGAGTTTCGTACAGTTTTACAGTGAAGCTGTATATATCTGGCCGATTCGTCCATACGTCCGTCTTTTGGTCACCTGTACGCCGAAAACTCCTCCGACGCAACCCCATGCGCGTACGCGAAAAAAAGAAACAGAGCAAGAGAGGCGCGCGATTAGCCAACAACACCTAGAGAGCACAAAGTCTGTTTACTCCGATCCATGACGTCACGCTACCTGGCCCGAAATTTCAATTGACATGGCTGGTGTGATGAAAGCGGTGACGTCGAAATCACTGTTGCCTACTCAAGAGCACCCCCATACGATTCTATGGCAGTCGGGCCAGGTTATATGACGTCATGGATTGCATTGAAAAGTCCTTGTGCTATCAACCCTCTTAAGCAAATGTACACCCTTTGGGATGAGCTGCGCCAGTAGTGATGCCGTTGCTCTCCGTCGTAGCCGAGTGCGCGCGCAGCCGTTTCTCCCCGGCTTCGAAATGGGTAGACCACGCGTCATAGGTACTCCTTAGGAGCAGGCAGCTTTCAATCAGCAACGCCACGAGCAGAATCGGGAACGAGCTCGTCTACGCCATGCCGATTCTTCAGCTCAGGCACAAGAACAGGCTCGCGCAGCCGAGCGCAAGCAGCAACTGCGTACTGAGGGTCCGCTAGCCTACAAAGCCGTCGTTTAATCAACCGTCAGGATTAACTCAGTAATAAACACCGGGGCCACACGTTTCAGCTTCGCTGGTTAACCATCTTTACGGAGCGCTTGGGCTATGATTTTTTAGGATCTTTGATGACTATGGAGCTGTCTCAGGTGCTGTCCATCAATCCGTCAAAGAGTTTAGCTTTGCAGTTTGCAGCTTTCCGTAATACAATTTCAAGTGATGTTCCGTTTGTTGACAGAATAAATTTTCTTAGTATAATATCTAAACCCGTCAACTGGTGTATCACTTAAAGCGTGGAATGAGGACAATTCACGTGCCAAAAAGAGTATTTCGGCAATAGCAGAATAAAACTAAACCTAAGTACCAAAGCGTATGGCTAAAACATGTTCGGTAGCTTATGCATTTTAGGTTGCGCGAATTGTTGCCATGTCTACAAAATTTGTGGTTAAATGGGCCTTCTTAACAAGAAAACTTTTGTGGGATGGAAAACCATCGCTTTTTCTAGCGTTCCCCGCTTAATTTATGAGCTCACAGACTTGAGCGCATGCACAATCGAGATAGTTGCGTACTCGTTGTTTTTTGTGAAAAATAATTGTATCGCTAGTATCAAATCAGGCATATTGTGGAGCATCTCTTTCGGTCTATTCGATTGGTATAGCCTGCTCTGTTCTTTTACCACATCGCAACATAGGCTGTTAGGATCGGCCTGCAGGGGTACTGCTCTGCAAAACTATTTCAGCCCGCTGCAGGTGCTTCGATCAATCCGCGGTGGTGGCGTCCTTCAGAGAGCCAGCGAGAACGACAGCGATAACCAACCTTTGGAGAACTTGACTGCGGCGGCGTTAATCCACCATGCGCCTCGTTCGGGGAATCGGCGACTATACAGGAGAAAGGCAGCTCTGTAATTTAGAGTCGCCGGACAAGGGACAACCGGCGGCCACGCTGCGGGGGTCAACTCGGGGGGAACCAACGCGCCTTTCAAGACTCAAGATAATGGGCAAGCGGAGGGTCGACTGCGTTGACGTTTGACGCTGCGAATCGGCAGTGAAAGCTGTGCGTACGTGTGTGTAAACCCCCTCCCCCTTCCCTCAAAAGGGGGCCGGCTGCGATGACGTGGAACGTTTTTGCCTCACCTAGGGATCTAGGGAACACGAAGTGCTTATAAGCGGCTGTTGTCGGCTGCTAGATGTGCTTGTCGTCGTGCTTTGTGCTCCTCAATGTACTCGTGAGCTGTGTGCTCGTAAGCTGTGTGCTGTATGCTCGTCTTGCGGGCTCCATTTGGGAGCCACGCATAGACTGTCGAATGTATCTCTTGTTTAAACTGTAAATACTGTAAATAAGCCCTGTACGCCTAGTTCCTCCCAAGTTCCTCTCTACGACCTTCAACCCTTACAAATCGTGGCCGCGATCGAGACCGTCCGACAACTACTACAACTGGTAACAGCGGTGGGATCGTCCGTCAAATCGTACAAGGCCTACTTGCTGAGCGTGCGTCAGCATATTACAAAGTGACAGACACTTTGAAGTTTTTCGTGACACAGCAGTTCTATGGCTTAGACATCTCAGCAACGCCGGTTGGTCGTATCAGTGAGAATATGTATTTCCTTAAGCTGAACAACCACAAAAGTGGCAGAGCTTAGTACGAGGTCGGTTACCATGCGAGGTAATTAATTTTGAGTGGAAGCGGAGGTCGCCCATGCTACTGACTAAAGAGAGGATACCATGAGTGTCGTGCTCTCTTCACGTTGCCCTAGTTGTCGGTTCTCAAAAACACAAGGACATGCTCTGCGCGAATGTGTAGTGGCACGTATCTTGGGAGGGTTACCTATGGCAACTTCAGTGTGAGCATAGGTATGCATTCACGGAGAGGAAGCGTTCGTTGTTTGAAAGGTTAATACTCGCTGCCACAATGTTTCCTTTGTGGCGGCACCGTTGCTTCGCTACAATCAGGAGTAAGGAACAGCGAGCAATGTATTCTATCCTCAAATGTGTTTAAATTCATATATGAAGTCACCTACAAGAGGAGTTGCTAACAGGAAAGAACGTTTCCTACGTCACTCGTCCACAGTTCTTTACAGTACTGAATGAAGAGCCAAACTTAAGAGTCCTTCCTCACTGAACTAATGGGCACGGTACACGAGCGTTCTTGCAGTCCGCCCCCATCGGTATGCGGCCGCCGCGGCCGGGACTAAACCCGCGACCTTGAACTCGGCAGCGCAACGCCATAGCAGTTTGTTGCCGCGGCGGGTCATGACCTAATTCATATTCCTGTGTCTAAGTGCAGCGTCTTCGTGGGTGACATTGTGAAATAGTCCTTTATTATTTGTCGTTTCTGTTATCAAGTATGTTCTTGCTGTGCCGTTTCTTCTTGTTTTTACTGTTCCCTTATAATTTGTCTCTTTCATGCTACAGACCCCATGTTGATGTAAGTTATCTTAATAAGCGAGGCTTCCCGCTTTACAAGGAGGCTTCTTAAAAGGAATATAAAATTTTAAACAACTTATACTTCAGTGAGCTATATTTCATGCTGTAATTCACCATAACAAAATCCGTTTGTCGTTGGTTGTCTTTATCTCCACTAATCGACAACACTGATAATTCATTGATATTTTACAAAATGAGCCAATGCTTAAACATATGATTCCATTAAAAACTACTGAAAATTCACTCACAATGAATAACAGCACTGTATTTTGGAAAGTGGCCAAGTCTTTCGCTTTCAAATGCCTGTTTTTGAAACTGCCATCAATGCGCGCCATTTCAAAACTAGGCGCACCACAGAAAGACATGGAAGTCATGCGACTCAGTGACTTAGCACGGTTATATCCTACGCTCACGGTGGTTTACTGCCTGCCGGATTAAAGTAGCCTAAGATATAATGGCATCTGCTCAGGCGTTTCGCCAACTCACCGGAGGGGGCATTCTGTCAGCTTTCACTTGTCGACAATTTAATAAGGTAACATGAGTATCCAGTATAACAACGGGAAAAACGAGGCATTTGCTCCCCTCGGAATGTTTCAAGATGGGGTAGGTGTGTCCGGATATGTCGTCAGCGTAACGGCGTCAACGAATGCCGGAAAGTTGTTGAAGGTACATTGACGAGAGGCCTTACACACATACAACACTCGCGGGCACGAACAGGCATGCAGTGCGGGCGAATGATGCTTCAGCGCGTTTGAATAAGGTGCTCCCCAAGTAGATGATTATGCCTGGGGCCAAGATTAAAGCTTCTGTGTAATTTTGGCACAAACCTCAGCTCGACTCACTTTCTCTAAGACAATGAGCGGCCTGCTTCTCAGTATACAAGGCGACGAGCTTTCGAACGTGAGTGACTCAGGAACTGTCATCATCCTGTTTGATCATCGATAGCGGCCGCAACACAGCGTACAATCACCACCTTTAAGGAATGCGGCCGCACTTGTGTGAGATGTACCGACTCCATACGCTGTCTTACGCGCCCATGTAATTACGAGATCGCTAAGATATATCCGTACATTTTTACATAGCTCAATAGGCTGCTGCCTAATGTACGGTTGCGCAGTTCGACGCGGAGCGCAAAGGTTGTGAAAGCATTAGCTCTTCTTTGTTCGTCGGCTCTGCATAGCACGGTTGGCGCCGTCCACAGTGGTGGGTCCATCCGGAAGATAGTGAAGTCTACAGTTCTCGTGGGTAGGTGCCGTTGCGTCCGTGCCACTTGGTAGGCGCCGCTCTTTAAAGCACCTCTTTGATGCCAACTTGGGAATTTGCCACCGGGGTATGCACAACTGGGGCCACTGGATATGCGACACTGGGTATACATGTGTAACTAAGTATGTGGAACTGGGCACGTGCCGCCCTTCAATAAACCCCTTTGGCACCAACTTGGCTCACCGCGTATGTGCCGCGAGGTAAGCGCGCAGTTCGCGGCAGCGCCGTTAGATGGCGCAGCGTGTCCAAAGTTAACCGCGAGAGGGGAGCCCGCGCTGCAGGACACTCCTCATGTAAATGCGCTTTGGCTATTCGCAAACTTGCTGCGCATGGTCATCGTAGGTGAGGCGGAGCGGGCGTTTGGCGCCGCGTCGCTCATCGCGGACGGTGAAACCCGCCATATATGGGCTCAGAGTATCGTGGAAATTGTGAAGCGCCGCGGTTGCTCCTCACATTTCCCTTCGTGAGTTTGCGGTGGCGCAGCCTCGCACTCCCAGCTTGCGTTAACCATATGATGGTTCACATCACGGCGTCGGGAGCACAGGTGCTGCTGCACGCCCGGCTACGCTATAGTGTATGCTTAGAAAGTGGAGGAGCACAACGAACATTCGAGACGAGCGCAGTAGTTTAAACGAGAACTCTCTAAAACGTCGTTTACACTGAAATGTCGCGCAGAAAGCAGGACCTTCAGACCCTCAAGCGAGTCGGCGAGTTGATAAATAGGTAGTGAAAACGCCAACCCGCGCCGCAGCTAACGCTTAATTATTAGGTTTACATACTCGTAACCGTCCTTTGAGTTGTTTTGATCTTTTTTCGGCGGAGGCTTGCCATAAGGCATATTGTGCGATAATTGTTATTTTTTAACGAATGGCCGCTCTTGTGTATGTATTCAAGGGGTGTTTTGTGGTATTTGTTGTCTTATACTCAGCGATCATATATGCTATAGAAGCGGCACTGTAGCGGAGGCCGCCTCTCATAAGCAGGCGAGAGCATTACGCTTGTAAAGCTCGACAAGTCGATATTAATAAGGGCATCTGTCCCCGTCTGTGGAACGGGGCAGTTGAATGTGTTGCATTCAGTTGAATGTGCGGTGAATAATTCTCGTTGGAATCTTGACGCAGCACGACGTTTCTGTATCGTCACTGCGACAGACTGGCCCGTGTCTTCAGGAAAGCTTGTCGGAATTCAGCGCAATAGTACCGGCATACAAACGATGCAATTAGTCGCACTGAACAGCGTTGTCATTGAGTGGTAATGTTGATATTGTCCGTATGCAAAAATAAAGCTCACGTGTCGTCTGCTGCCGCTCCACCACTTCCTTTTTGGCATTTACGCTAAAGGCACAGTAAAAAATAAAATTTGTACGCATTCCTATACTGTGCTTGAGAATGTTCCACGTTAGCGTTTTTGTTAGGGAAATTAAAAAAAAACAAATGCATAAATGGTCGCGTCAAATTTTCTCAGCGACATCGGAACTTCCTGCTATTCATAAAAGCGTTAATTTCATTTGCGGAAAAAAGTTAAACAAGGCAATCCTCTGTATGGGCCCCAATTTGCGCTTGCAATTGTCATTCACGAACGGGCAAGTAAATGCTTCGCGCCGAAAGGAGGAAATAGCGTCATTACAGAAGCCGTTGGTGCGTTAACGTAGGTCTAATATACCAAGTGATTTAAAAATGCCCAGCAGTGCAGGTTTACCGCAAGTTGGACGGCGTATATCTGAAAACCAGTGCCATTCTCAGAATTCGTTTCAAGTGGATATGCCTTGCAAACTCACTAGCTACAATTCGTAGATTGAAATATGAGCCATAAAGTAACTAATTGAAAAGTTAATTAGTGCGCTGATGTTAAAGGGCCCCTGAGATGGTTCGGACAAATTTTGTAGACGCGTAGGATACACCTTAAGTAGAACATTCGCACCACAATTTAAGTGAAGCGTCACGTATTAATGGAGCTATAAGCGATTACAAGTTACTCTCCTCTCTAGCCGTGCTCTTCCTCCTCAAGTCGTTCGCCGAGCGATCGGGGCTGATCTCCGCCTTCGCTGGTTCTGCGTCACGATGCGACGTCACATCGTTCACTTCCGGTTGTTTCGGAGCCCGCCCCCGCCCGCGCGAAACCTCTCCGCTAGCCGCTTGGCCGTCGGTCCCAAGCGAGAGCTGTCGAAGCAGCGTGCGTTGCGAGCATTCTGTCGTACCGCCGAACGTGTCAGGTATTCCAATAGTCACAGACTAGCTGAACGTTTCGGCGGAACGGTGGAGGCATAAACTCAAGATGATGAAGGAACTTTAGCGTAGTCGTACGTGAGCTGCCTTATCGGCCTCCTCGGTCCAGCCACCCGTGGCGCAGAGCTTAACCTGCCAAAGAAAGAGCTAATATTGCTCTAACCAAGTGTTAAACATTTTAAACATTTACAAAAACAACGTGTTAACGATTACACTCCTGTGACAAATTTACACCAGCAGCAAAGAAGAATACATTTTCTTACTGCTACGGTGTGTGGTTGAGCTCTATGCCACCAAGTGACTGCACCGTGTAGACCATTTCCATTTGCGCTTCTGTTCATCCCCTGAAACGACACGCAAGGGCACACGGCCAGGCCCTGTACCCTTGCGCTTGCGTTTACCCTAATACCGGACTGGCGAAACGCTATTGCGTTAGTAATTTTCCGGTGTAAAGTGACGGCCGCAATCGCGAAAATCCTGGAGCCGATCGGATAGCGGCAGTCCTATGCGCTGCAGCCAGCCTACTCGCCTACTGGCTTGCAGAGGGACACGATGTCGCAGCTTGACATATTGCCAGTCGCTACGTTTGCAGTCCACAACGCAACAAAGTCTAATCATAGCGCTCGGGAAAAGACAGACCGACACTGACGGCGGAGCTCTCATCAAAGACGGAGAACGTTGTAACACAAACAGACGACACTTGCTGTGTGCCGGAAATGCTTAAGTGTACTGAAAAATTATTCTTGTGTATTCTCTTTATGTTACTTTCTTTTTATAAAAAACAAATTAACTAACATTCCAACTATTACGAACAGCATTTGTTTACCATAAAGTTGGAAAAATTATCGATCACGCGCCCTGGTCAGCCAATCGGATAGCTCGCCCCACTGACGTCATATGGGTAAGGGAGGCTTAAAATTCCGCCGAGCAGTGTGCTGCGATCAGCAGCGATTTGCATTTTGAAAACCTTATAATAAGTTACACGCCTTACGCGCAGCACTTAGATGTGTCAATTACTGATCAGAAGGACCTACTCTAATGACTCAGTACGTTTGTAGAAAATCGTCAAAATCGTTTCAGGGTCCCTCTAACTATTAAATAAATAATTTGATTTCTCAAGATGTGTTGTACACCTCGTCGAGTAATTTAACTGAAGGTTAGAATTGTGCTATCTGACACCGGCAATGTTTTTTTAAAGTTGGCGCCGCCAATAAAAAGACACAAAGAAAGGAATAAAGAAAGGAAAACAACCTATATAACATTTTAACGCTTGCCCAGCCACGTCGGATTCTATGGCAGTGAAGAGGGCGGTGAACTTGCCATAAAGCTTCTGAATGAAGGAACTTGTCGGTGCGATCCCGCTGTCAGAGCTCGAGATCTACAGTATTTTAACGAAGTTTTTTTCCGTTTGTTTGTTTGTATGATAGTTTTGCATATCATGTTTTCCGCCCAGCATCTGGAAAAGCATGCCACGCGGTCAGCCAGAGAAGCATGTCCAGCACCCCCCCCCCCTTTTTTTTTTATTGGAGTCGCACTCTCTCTCTACGTCAAGAGAAATGGAATATGGGCCGCTGCTTGTAAACAGAGCTGGAGCGAACTCGTCGTCGCGAGTAAAAATGAAATACAAGATGCAAAAAATAAACCAATTTTTTTTAAAAAGATGGGTGGTGATGGAGGGGGGGGAGGGGGGACGCGTTGGTAGTCGATATGCGTGGAAGGAAGGCACTGAAAGCCAGACCGTGCCGTTTCTTTCCAACATTTTCGTGCAATGAATACACAAAACATGCCGCGAAAGGCCATTCCTGTTCCCGTTAATATGTTAACACATTGTAGAAATATATGCAGTACAGAAAACCAGACTGGTACAGCAATGTATTACACGGCGCATTTTGAGTACGCATTTCTTTAAGTGTGTGCCAGATAGAAATTTTATGGCAACTCTTAGCACTGACCGACTTTGTTTGTAAAATTACATGACACCCCCCCCCCCCCCTGATATCATTATTTAAAAGGTTATTCAGCAAAACTTTCTAATAATAAATACTTGGTCTGGCGATCATCGCCCAAATTTTGGTCTCCGGCACTACTATGAAGCTCAACTCGCAAAACGTATTATTTCGTGTCGCATCCTCTATCTTTAATGAACTGAGAAAGTCAGCGTAGAAAAATACGGTAGTTGTTGCATTGATAAACTGCTAGTTAAATACAGCCAGAGAAGCACGGGATTACTTCATAAACTGCAGTGAACTTTTTTGTTAACCTCACTGTTCATTCCTTTTTGACTTTCAACATGTGAAAAAGGAGAAAATAGACTGTATATCATAGTTTACGTCAAATAAACCACGTCTCGGCTCTGGAAATACGATGTCTTATTTTGAATCATTCGTATCTTGGATTGGTTGATAATTGTGGAGGCTGTTCGACGCGGCGTCACTTTAATTCCGGCTGCAGAGTCGAAACTCGGCAGAACAATGTGCGTAGTGTACTGTGTTCTACTTTAGTCTTTAGATTTGTCCTGTTGCTCTTGCTTTCATCTTTCCTCTTTCCTCCCCGCCTTCTTATATCTCTCATTTCTGTCTTGCTGTCACGTCCCTTCAGAAGAGTAGGCAGGCGTTGTGCCCCTTCCGGTGGCAGTTGCCAGCCTGCTCCTCGCTTTCCCTTTCCTGTTAACTGTGTATATGTGTTTAAATAATAATAATCTTGGGTGCAACCACTTGCATCAGCGATAGGCTGTTGAGTTTATAGGGTATGAACACCGATAATGAAATCGCATTTCCTTGTTGCAAGCCTTGACCAATCGAGAACGCGCCCTTCACCTTCGGTCTAGCCAGGTAGCACTGGTTAATTTGTCAATTTGTTAATTCTATCGTTAATTTGATTTTCTTCTGATTTTTGCCCCGTCTTCTTTATACTCTTCCCATTTACTCGCGCAATTAAGTAGGTCTCAGAGTCATTCCACTTTCAATAAAATTTATTCATTCATTCATCAGTGAGTACTGGCACGGAGACCACGCAGACAAGTAGTCTGCGCTCTAATCCTAAAAAAACAATAAATGTAATTTCAACGTCTCTTTATGTATGCAAGAGAGCTGTTGCACTATGCTTATGCGATATCAGTTGGTACCTTTCGTAACAGTCTCCGCCTGTCACTGTTGTAGATAACTGTAGCATTGAGGCCAGCGCCAAGAACCAGATCCGCTGAAACAAGGTTCCTGACGGAGTAATAAAGTGAATAAAACTACCCTTGTTCTCAATACGTCACTAAGGAGCCGGGCAATACCACTATTGCTTTATAGCAACATTGAAGGTGGAAGCAATGAGGTGCAGAAAGAAGCAGCCGCTGGAACTCGAGTCCGCCATTGACATTCTCCAATATATGGAGGTCAAGGGAATGGCAGAAAAATGTAAAGCTGAGCTCATTTCTCGTGGTCGCTACAAATGAAGCAGGAAAGCGCTTTCAGATCTACGTGACTTTAATATTAAATTCTGGAGTTTTACGGACCGAAACCGCGATCTGATTATGAGGTATTCCGTAGTGGGGGACTCGGAATTAATTTTAACCCACAGGGGATCTTTAACGTGCCCCCAATGCACGAGGCACGAGCTTTATTTCATTTCGCCCCCATAGAAATGTGGCAACTTTGGCCGGGATTTTATCCCGCGACCTCGTGCTTATAGCGGCTCAACACCATAGTCGCTGAGGTATACCGCACCCGCCGCTAAGCCACCACACTCGCAGAGAGCCACCACGCATGCGCTAAAATTTGCGAATGCGTGGTGGCTCTGTTGAAGTGCATAAACTTGCGGTCAGCAAGAATAAACTAATAATAAACTAATAAACCTATGTTGGTAGTTGGCGCTCTGTGTCGTCGTGTGCTCCTTTCTTTGTGGTTGTTACGTCAGCACTATGCACTCCCAAGTTCTATCATAGAGGGAGGTAGTTCATCGCAGCTGTATTTTTGGGACTTGAAGAAACCTCCCTGCTTTCCCCAACGTAATTTCTTGGAACCCAATGAAATTAGAATTTAGTTTCGCAGGCTTCAAGTTCCAGAAACTTATGGGCCCGTATTGTGTTTCACTCATTTCACTGCCTACTAGGATCCAGCATACAGGCGCACAATATAGTATTGCTTAGTGTAAGGGAGAATAAGACATAAAGAAGGTGGCCCTCCACTGACATCGACAAAGTGAAAGTACACAAGCTAACACGTGCGGTATATTGAAACCTAAAGAAAATAACGATCCCAGTATCACGCCCCTCTAGAATTGCGATTGCCCCGAAACCAGTATATACGACTCCTCTTCCCCGTAAATCGCTTGCTAGACGCTGAAGTAAGGTGCCCAGTTAGATTGCTCTTTAGCTTGTTTTAAGTGGTGGCCTATTTTTCAGATTTGAAGAGAGTTACTATGGTTACATGGCTTTTTTAATACAATGGCTTTTTATTACACACGGAATCATGAAGAAATCTCACGTTTCCTCCATTGGCTTGAAACAGCTCACCCTGTCCCATATATTTACATTATATAGTGGGACAGTACAAGTATATGCGGATGGTTCGGTCACGCCATCTGCCACAACGGCCGCATTTGTCATCCCACAACTTGGAATTACTCGACGATTTAGATTAGACCACAAATCAACATTTACGGCTGCGGAACTTGTGGGAATACGGGAGGCTGTCCGTTTTATGAGAACGCAGACACCCCATAAATGGACGATATTGTGCGATGCCAAATCAGCGCTACAGGCGCTAAAATGTTTTTTTAAAGAAAGGACCATACTACCTGCTCGTGCTGGAAATCGTCGAACTTCATCACAGTGCCGAGTTAAGTGGCCACGTGATCACCTTTCAATGGGTCCCTAGTCATTGTGGTGTTTTTGGCAATGAACTCGCTGACAGTGAGGCAAGATCGGCGTCCTCTTCCTACGATGAAGTACGGATTGCCTACTCACGACCTGACACCTACTCCATGATCAAGGCACTCATGCAGGATCTTACAAAAGCTTACAGAGCCCACTATGACAACATTCACAGACGTCTACATATGATTTACCCTGACGGTAAATTCTGTTTGCCCCCGAAGCTTACACGGAGCAAAACATCATTGCTACCCAGGATTCGGCTCGGCGTTGCTTTCACCCGTCGCTACGCGCACCTCATCGGCCAATCGAACAGCCGCGATTGTGATCACTGCCAGACGCCTGAAACACTGCAACACCTGCTGTGCGACTGCCCAGCATATATGCTGGAGGGAAGGACGTTAGAAAGTTTCTTAGCCAGCGTTGGCAGGCAACCACTGTCGGAGGAAGCTATCCTCGGCTATCCTGACAGTGCAATTTCAATGTGTGCAACAAAAGCATTGTTGAAGTTTCTGCAGGACACCAAGCTCGACGAGCGGCTCTAGCAAGACAACTGTCTTATGTACATAAGCACTCACCACTTCTCTTATCATCATCATCCATCCCAGCACTTACACTCCCCTTCCCTCTTCCCCTGTGCAGAGTAGCAGACTAGAGCGCACTAGCTCAGGTTGACCTCTCTGTCTTTCCTATCAATACATCCAATTCAATTCAAATCATTACAGAGACGTATACTGTGTGTTTTACTTTTTTGGAGTACACAGATTAAAGAACAAAAAGCTATGACCTAGCGACTGTCGCGTTCTTGCAGAGAAGTTCCCAGGCGAGGGGGACATACTTTGCAGCTATAACGTGAGTTTGAGTAGAATAGCTGCAGCAGAATTAGTATTTAATACTGAAAATTTATTAACAAGCTTCTTATGGGGGCCTGTGAGGCAGCTTTTCAGGGATAAATTTGGAAGAGGTGAGATATTATTGCTCCGCCATTTGCTTTATCTTGAACATCGCGCCTAATCCGGGATAGTCATCATCGAATTTCAACGCTCCTTGCAGGTAATATTGAAAACGAGTCAGTTAAAAACATCCTGTGACGAAGTGTGTGACGAAATTTAAATGGTGGCATGTCGCGGCAAATACTGATACGGTACATAGTGACAGACGCTTTGCCAGCTAAAACATGCTGTTTCAAAACGTTCAATTTCAAACTTTGTCGCGCTTTTTGCCGCAGAGCGTTTTAATCTGATTTGATAGCGAGGCCGCCCTTCTGCCGGCGCTCGCGGAGCGCTAGCTTTCGATACTGCCTGATTTGCACGTTGAAATTCGATAGGCAAAGTCCTAGATTAGATACGATTTGTAGAATCAAACCAAAATTGCGGTGCTTTAAAATGTGACTGCCTCCTAATTTTTCAATTAAACAATTTCCACCGAAGGCACTAATAAAAAAGGTAATTAGCAATTTTTAATTAGTCTTCTGAACATCAGGTTATTAACGACAAATATGTCCGCCTCATCTAGGAACTCCCTCAGCACCCACCAAAGAAAAGAAAAACACCTTGCATGGATGTAAACCTCAGACAGAAGTGAACGCTCACCCTTGTTCCTCTTCTTGTCCTAGAGTCCGAATTCCGCGCTCGGAAGCTGGAATCATTTCTAGAAACCTTCTAAATCTTGACTCGTGACAGGAGACAATATCGCCCAAGGAAATAGGTCAACAACTAATCCCGATAAAGACTATTGACACCTTTTCCTTTTACCTACCGCAAACAGCACTCATCTCTTCCCCTCCTTCCCTGTCATCTCGTCGAAACCCTCTATAAGGATAATATCCTAATATAAAGAAAACACTCCATAAAGTTTTATAATTATTCTAGAGCAGTCGCAATATGAGGAGAGAGGGGCATCCTAGCACCGCTCAGCCACTCTTAAGCGCCGACCGAGCCCTGTTATCAATGCCTATACAATGTGTTATCAGAGCGTCCAAACTAAAAAGGCGTCTACATCACATTTCGACGTTTCATAGTAAAATGTGATGTCTGATAATTTCCAAAGGAAGTTCACTGCCATCGATTTCAGTGAAATATGCAATGGCATCATCTTCCCCTTCTACAAGCTCATTTATGGTAAGACTAAAGAAATAAAATGTACAATTTGATTAATAGATGCACAGTGGCTTCTAGACCTAGCCTTATGCTATCTATTAGTCCAGAACACTTAACTATAGTTCGATCTCCGGAGAAAGGCAAATATGGTCACAAATAAACTAGACTTATACACCCCTCAGAATGAATTGGTTTAAGCGTTATAAAGAAAACAGTGATCAAATGCACCTTAAAATATTTCAGTCGGTAGAGAAACCAGACAGTTTACCGAATGAATATGTGCTTCTGTAATCTCTAGCTAGTAATCAAGTTGCCCTAGTGAGAAGGCAGGGAGGTACTCAGACACACGTCCGGTTTGCTATACCTTGCACTGTATATATGGAGGAAGGGAATACAGGGATGCAAAGAGAGAATGAATGGAATAGAAAGAGCGGGCGGTAAGATGCGCAGAGAGTCTGTTTAAACGGTCTCGCAGGACTGTCGATGGATTGTGGATGGACTCTAGACTTCTCTTATGTAATTGGCCTCCGCGATTGGTCTCTGTTGGATCCGAAACAAAGGCGTTCATCTCGTCATCACGCCTACCGCTGCCATAAGTGGCGGGCGCACGAACGACCGGCAAATTTACAACACTCTTACGTGTAAGAAAACGTACACTAATGTTACCGGCACCAAAGAAACTAATTGTTCAAAAGCTAGTTCATTAACAAATTTTGCCGTAGGTTAATATACATATAATGTATACTTTCACGACACATAATTATTACAAGTAGACGACGCAACACTGCTCAACTTATTTCATCAAAGTAGCATTCAGTAAAAAAAAATAAATGCACACACACACACACACACACGCACACATATATATATATATATATATATATATATATATATATATATATATATATATATATATATATATATATATATATAGCCCCGGGATGTTCTAAGGAGAGTCTGTAGGGCACTTCACAGAAGAACCAAGAAAACAGAGCAGCCTCAGCGGAACATTGATCGAGCGCGCACCAGGAGTTCGTCGCCTTCCTCTGGAGATTATGGGCTGGTGCCGATAATCTCCCGTGCAATCACTCCCGCCACAGACAGGAGCCATCCTGGCAACCTAGGGAAAAGATAGCATCAGCGGGTGGCAGCATTCCTTAAGCCGTGTTACACGAACTGCTTCGAGCTCTAGGCGACCGCGGCCGGAGGATGACTCGAGCGGCTCGTCGACATAGTTCACGGGTGACATTTGCTGCGGTACGTGGTATGGGCCGTAATAGTTTGACAAACTCAGCGGATAGGCAGGGAGCAGTGCACCAACAACGTCGTATGTACGAAGTGAGTCAAACAAGTATTCCGGGGGAATAGCGGACACTAGAAGCTGATGCGTCATGGCAAGATTTTTGCTGCCACTGACCTTGTGTGGTGAACGAGCGAGCAAGTTGGGCGAAATTCTCCATCACAAGCAGCCGCTTCTGAAACAAGTGTCACTTCAGAAGTGTCGAGCCGATAGTTGAGAATGGTGTCCATGAAGAAGAAAGGTTCTCGTCCACAGAGAAGAAAGAAAGCTAGTTTGCAGCGCAGAGTTATAAGCGTGGGCGGCATAGCGAAGAACCCTGTCAAAATTGGAATGATTGTCGGGCACTTACATCGCAGGCGCGTCGCTGAGAGTACGATTGAAACGTTCCGACATGACATTTGTTTGAGAATGGTACGCTGAAGTGGAGCGATGTTACGCTCCTTTAGCAGTCCCTCGATGACATTGAAGAGAAAGACGCGGCCACGGTCAGTTAGTAACTCACGTGGTGTGTCGCAGAATTCAGTGACGAAGAAAAAAGCTAGCGACGTCTTCCGTGGTGGAAGCCGGTAGTGCAGATACGTCCGCGTAGCGTGTGAGGTGGTCTACGGCAACAAGGATCAACCGGTTGCCATTAGGAATGATTGGAAGAGGGCCGTGAAGATCAATGCCAAGACGGTCGAATGGTCGGGCAGGGCGGGGTTAATGTTGCGGGGGATCTGCGGAACTCTGCGGAGGGGTCTTGGCGCGTTGATCTCCAGCACATCACCGGACGTACTGGCGAATGAATCGGTACATGTATCGCCACTAGTACCGAATACGAAGACAAGAGTATGTTTTGAAGACGATTGGGGGTCATCATGGAAAGCTGCGCAGATGTCTGCGCGCAGATGACATGGAATAACGAGGAGCCATCTACGGTCGTCAGCGAGGCAATTCCGTCGATACAACACACCTTCGTGGATGGCAAAGTGTTGTGCTTGACGACGAACGATGCGTGAGAGAGACTCAGGGAAGTTGTGAGTCAGGAAGTCTAGCAGGGAAGGGACCCAAGGATCTTTACGCTGCTCGGCTGGCATGTCGGTGAACGTAAGAGCTGACAAATTGCAGGTGGAAGTTAGTGGACAAACAGGGTAAGAAGGCAGCGCAGAAGGGGCTAGGGCGTCAGCATCTCAATATTTGCGTCCAGAGCGATAACTGACACATATCTCAAATTCTTGAAGACGTAAAGCCGTACGAATTAGACGACCAGTTGAGTCTTTCAATGACGATAACCAGCATAGGGCAGGGTGTTCAGCCACAACGTCAAACTAGCGCCCGTAAAGGTAAGAACGAAATTTCCCTATTGCCCAATAAAACGCCAAACATTCTTTTTTTTATAACAGAGTGGTTTGATTCTGCCTTCGTTCGGGTACGGCTGGCGTATACGGCAATGTACTCGTCAGAGCGCTTCTTCCCGGGCCGTCGCTTCGGCGGCCGCGGCGGCCATAAGGCTGCTCGGCGAATACGCCGAGCAGCCTTATGGCGGCCTCCCAGCCGACTACTGGGCTCCACCTGAGCCTCAACCTGCTCTTTACGTGTACCGCGCCGTGTACCGTGCCCACTTCTATGGATTTCCAAGAGACCCAGTCCATGGAATTCGCTTCGACCAGCCAGAATGCGCCAACGTCCGACCGCGCCACGTCAGCATTAGACGACCCGTACTCCAACTGGCAAATGAACGTTACTTGACGACGGAAGAAGTTGACGAACGGAGAAGCGGGGACCGCAGGCGGGACCACTATTCAAACACCCGCCAAACAACAGCAGCCGAATGCTTCGCAAGCACCAGGACCATGCTCTTAGCGTCGCCGGTTGCCACCACTCCCCAAGAATGATTTTGAGATCGTGCTTCGACCTTTCAAGGGACTTATTGTCAAAGACTTGACTAACCACCAAATTTCCAAAGCTGTGGTGATAGCTTGTCAAGGCGAAGTCATGGACAGGCAATTCCTGGTCAGGCTCAGACCAGGCTCCAACATCATACTTGTTTCTGCACTTCACCAGCAAGTCGCTGACCGGGTGAGGTGCTGGACCCGCTTACATGTTAACGGAACACTGCACCAGGAGAATGCGTATGTGGCAGCTTCGGACGGATTCTCGCATGGCGTAATTCATGGAATCGGCACCAAGACACCCACTGAAGAGTTGATGGCCCACTTGCGTATACGTACTCAAGGGGCAGAGATTCTTCAGGCTCGGATGCTGGGTGACACCAAGACCGCGGTGCTTACCTTCAGCAGTGAGTACACGCCAAGATATATATACTACTATGGAGGGCAGACGCCCTGTTACCCCTACAAGGCAACGACGCAGGTGTGCCGAGTATGAGACGGCACCGGCCACCGCTCTGATGTGTGCCCCACCCGTAACATAGTGGTCTGCCATACGTGTGGCACCCAAAACCTAACGGACGGGCATGACTGCGCCCTGAAATGCACCGCCTGTGAGGAAGCCCACGCTGCTGGCGCCAAGGAATGTAAAATTCGCCTCAAGCCTATAGCCAAGAAAGCCAAGGTTCCTGCACAACCAAGACCCAGTCGCAAAGACCAAGCACCCTGGCGAAAGCGAGGGCGTAGGTGGTTCACCTCTGAACGCGAGACCTCGGTGGAGTCGTGGTCTCCTTCCAAGACTAGAGACCCGGAGCCGCAGCAGCAGCCGAAAAAGCCGAAGATCCAAGCTAAGAAGATGCCTCCAGCGCCACACAACACCCAACAGGTGAGCTGGGCTCAAGTTGTATGTTCCACTGCTCCTATTACAGAACACCCAGAGTATCAGAAAATCATAGCCGAGAATAGACAGCTCAGAGAAACCAACAACACTTTGCAACAACAACTCAGTGCTCTCAGTGCTAGGCTTAGTAAGCTGGAGGGAGGTGCTAATCTTACCCCACCACAACCCACAACGCCCCCATCAGGCACGGAAGCCATGTTGCAAAGCATAATGCAACATATGCAGCAAATGCAAGAAGAAGTCCAATAGCAAATATCTATGCTTAACGAAACTTATTTGACCGCACGACGTGAAGCTCGTAAGCGTATAGATGCAGGCCCCTGGTCCAACCCCAGAGCTCCAGCCTACCACCGCACTGCGAACGCTAGAGATGTCACTGGCACAGAGAGCGTGGATGATGGCACTTAGACCGAATTCTTCACAAGAACGTGAGATATGGCAGTGGAATTGTCGTACATTCCACAAGCGAGCAGCAGCCTTCCAATACTTTGTACAAAATTTCTTAAGGATACTGGACATAATCTGCTTGCAAGAAGAGGGCCCAGCCCAGTAAGACTATTGGGCTATTATACGCTGTTCAATGAAAAATATTCTCGTATCGCAACGCTGGTATCCAAAACTATAACTGCCACTGCCCATTATTTCTATGGCCGCACAGAAACTAATCACCAAACAATCGTGTTTACGCCCCAGAAAAGGGGCAAAGCCCATACAGTCGTTCTAAACGTGCTCTAGACGTATAAATTTGTATTATTCTTTTTCGCACAATAAGATAACTTTGATATAGGGCCACCGCCATGCATCGGAGCTTCACTTATTGCGATAGCGTTCAAGGCTCCCCATAGTTCTGCTCACCCTTGTGTCGTAATAGCCACCCAAGAATTCCTTATTTTATTTTTACCAAAAAGAGCGCACTGTAAGCAACTTTGGGTCTTGTTAATGGTACTCGTGCTTTCGTTAGCCATTGCACCCCCCTCCCTGCCAAATTAAAATGTTTATTTTTTTTACTGCGATAGCAATTATGATGGCACTGTAGGCACGTTTGCTCCTTCGGCGTATGTGCCGCCCCAATGCAGTCTGTTAGGGTTCACATCATCTGTTGCCTGTGCCAGGGCGAAGGGCGTGTATGTGAGAGCGGAGCAAAATGGTTGCTGGTGGCTTGATGCGGGCTGTCTAATTTGCGCAATCGTACGCCATCTGTTGGAGGTCATGTAATCTGGAGGCGAGGCACATTTGATTTGGCCATAAGAGGGGCAGTACGGAACGTTCGCAGTGAGACAAACATGCACGCATGCACGTTGGCGGCGCTCGTCATCAACCCATTGTTTTGAACGTTAATGCTCGCGGTCATTGAGTGAACTGTGTTCGTGTATGTTTTTGGGTGCACGACACCCCGCTTGTTTAGTTAGCGAACGTTCACTGCAATTTATGCTGCTCATAAGACTGCGAGCCTTACTTTGTGCAATAGTGTAGTACTTTGCTATCGTTGTTAATGGTTCGCATTTGGGGCTAAACTGCGACTTTTTTATTACAAATGAACTTGAACTAAGCTTCCATCATTGTGGTTAATACAAAACTGGCCATTGCCATTGCCAAGGAGTGCCCACTATAGCGACAGACAGGGTACGTTAGCTGCACCAAATTTTGTGATTCCCTGTGGCAAATAGCACAATTCTAACTCTTGGTCTCAATTACTTGATGAAGCTGATGAAGCCATTCCTTCTAGGACAAATCAAAATGCTCACTTCAATAATTACCATAATTAGGCAAATTGGCTTTTAAATGAATCACCCTGCGACCATATCGAAACCAAGGAATTGTACCTTGCTAATATGCATAACATATCGACTTGGAACGAATTCTGAGGAATATTAATTTTCAATGTGTCCAACGAAACATACATTGGCGTTCCAGTTACTTATGTGATTCAATGTATAAAACAACGTTTCTTAAAAAGATAGGTGGGACAATAGCGTATTCTTATCGCAAGTTTCACGGCGCATGTCCTAAAACCGGTGCCATCGTCAGAATTTCTTCTATGTCAATATGCCTTACACATTCGCTAGCTGCAATGCATACGTTGAAATGTGTGTGGCAAATTCATAAACTAGACAACTATTTAGCGTAATTATGTCAATATTAAATTAAGCAACTTTGATGTCTAGTAGAAATAACGGCCGTATAATTGGGTAATGCAGACCGTGGGTTAGAACTGTTCCATCAGCCACATTTATTTAAAAAAAATTTGTTGCAGGCAAAAAACACACTGTATATAACTGCGGATGCATTCCGGCTACATAATCGCCATATATTTGGTATTCTCGACTACCAATCTGCTCACATGCCAAAATAGAGACACCAGGTTGCACATTTAGAAGTAAGTGTGGCTCAACAGGCACACGTGTTGGGCTTCTCACTCGTGGGAAAAAAAAAATGTGGTTCCGTCTATCCACACCTATAAGGAAAAAAATGAACAAAAATAAGTTTTGTGTATGCCATATTTCTAGGAGTGGCATAGAAGAACTGGCTGTCCTCACCATCCTTCAGATAACATTGGAGCTTTTGCATGTTTCCTACGCTGGCCAAATCAACGCTAACAAAGGCGGTTCAGTCTCGACAAGTGCTGCTGCGGATGCTGCTGTTTCTTCAGACAATGATCAAAATGAGAACAACGTGAAAGCAGGCAAAGCAGGCAAGCACGCTTCGACAAAAGGATTTGTCTGTTTCAAGGCGACATATGCTCTCCTGGGCTCAGTATATATAGGCGCGGTCCTTGCAAAGGGGAGAGAGGGTAATGCGGATGGTCGAGGTAACGACCGAGGGTGTGTTAGCGACTAAGGTGTAGAATTGAAAAAAAAAAGCTGATGCGCTATACTGAACGTCGATGGAGGACTGTGAGGTAGCGCCTTGTGTGAGCCGGTTGACGTGGCATGGTACGTTCCTCTTTCCTTCGTAGAAGGGGCCTGGACGATATATATATATATATATATATATATATATATATATATATAAGTACGACAGGAATGAGTGAAAGGAAAGGGAGGTTGGAATAATATTGACAACCCGATGTCAAAAAAATTCAAAAAGGAGGGGGAGGGGGGTCTAAGCAAATCAAGAAAAAGTAAGTGATATTGCCTATAGTTTGAAGTTTAGCATAGCGAATATATTCTAAAGCTCCCTATGAAACATTTATGCCTACGGATAGCACGTGCAACGAGAAATCTCGCCCTTTACTCCACTCCCGCAAACTCGCTGCCTGTCAAACAAATTAGATTTTGCCTAGAAACTTGCGCCAACTGCATTTAACACAGGAAAATTCCAAAAGGCTTCAGAATTAAGGTTAGGTGTGCACTTGGCTCTTTACCCTCCAGGACTTTATTGAAGTGGAATGCTGTCCTAGAAATGCATCGACCTAATTGATATTCTCGAAGAATACTGCCGGGAACAACTTACGATAAATACTAATCAACTGGACAGCATAAATTCATCTGATCCGGAAAAAAGAGAACATGAACAATTCGCCAAACTAAGGAGGATAACCTACTGGATAAAGAAATACTAGCACAAAGGAATTGATGCCGCAGATCGACCCAAGAAAGCTACACTGTAAAAAAAGTTTTCTCGTTTTACGGCAAGTCTGCTGGTAATGTGTGATCGAACGCTTTGCAGTAAACAATGAACGGTCATTTTTGTAGAACAGACAGCCGTAAAAGGGAGGACGTAATACAAGGTACGAGTGCTTTTGTATCTAGAAAACAGAAGACTCTGTATGTTGAATCTGTGCTATAACCGTCAAAGTACAGGTGCTTCCCGTTTTTTATCCTACAGAGCATATTCATTGTTTGGAGATTGTACTATCGGGGAAAAGATTGCCCAGGACGCGCGAGCGTCGACAGAATTTTGTTGGTGCGGTATCTGCTGGGATCAGCCACGCCAACATCTGCGTTCGGAATGTGCATACGTGACCCACTTTTTCCAGCGGTCTTTAAAACAGGGACGCAATTTCGTCGACGCTCGTACTTACAGTGTACTTTTGTCTACGATAGTTCCTATCCTTTAATGCAAATTCCATGAAGGCAGCTCATAGCTGAAGTAGCAGGTCACCATTGAGAAAACTGTCTTAAAAACACACTGATATAGCTGAAAAGTTAAAGCACTTTGAACTTTGTGATATGAATGCATTGCATAGCATATAACAAAAAGGTGCAAAATTTCGGTCCTCAAGTTCTTTAAATCACAGAAGAAACTTTAATTTCTTCAATCACTCGTCTTGCACTCTTTCCTGTGAAAGTTGTTCTGAATGCCAAACGCCTTGCAAGGATGAACTTACTGCTGTTAGGAGAAACAAATAGTATTTGTGAATTTCCATCCTAAAGAAAGCGGCAAAAAAGGATAATCACAGAACACAACAAAGCAGTAAATTCTGTGTTAGAAAAACATGTACGTAAACCAACATTATTGTAACAAGGGATGTTGCTGTAGCCGACATTTCAACAACGGTGCTTGTCATCAGGATAGCAAATGTTTTCCTTGGCAGCGTCTTTTTGTGCATGGCTCGCTGGCTCCTATCTCATTGCGGGAGGAGAAGCTGGTGCATATAATATGTCAAGGGAAGCCAAAGTGTTAAAATAAAGGCAGGAAGGGTGTGCTTAGCAGTGGTGATCGCCATGGAGTCGGTATGGGCACTGCTGTCAGTTCTTGCAAAGAGTAGGCCTGACCAAAACATAAAACAATGTACACATGTAAGCATTAATTAATCCAGTAGACTTAATCTTCCTAGAAGTGAAAACAGGAATTAAGGTAAACTGTTTGCACATTTGGAAAAAAGCAACGAAGAATTAAGAAAAATAAATTTTGTATCAAGATGCATCTGGTTAAGATGAGTGTATATGGTAAATGAAGGCACATTATGAGTACACATTTTGTTGAAAGCGAATGAAGAAAAAAATATGTTGACGAAATGTTAAAAATAAGGACATCCAAATTAAACTGGGTATGACCATAAAACAGTAAAGAACAGCCTGTCAAAAAATGGGATGGGCAATATGATAACGAGGTGCAAGATTGCGAAACGTTCAGCTCTGTTTATATTCATGCCGCTGTTGATGGCTTCAAGTTTCTGTCTTCCTGTGTAACCTTTGTCTTACTTGAACATAAAAATGGATCATTTGTTGAACAAGTCTAAGTTCACATGCTGTTCAAGGCTTCAGCGTTATTATAGTGTCAGAAAATATTATGGGCAGTTCTCCTGGGTGTGCCTTCATTCACCAGTAATTTTCACAGGTGTAAGCTCAAAATTTTATGGTATAAGTGGACCTTAGCTCCTGGCAAGCCATTAGCTGGTCTTTCTTTTTTCAACGCAGTTGCCTACACATTATATATGTTGGCAGGAGCGCTAGATAACTACATTATACCTGTTACCACTACCAAAGTGAAGTTTGGTAACAATGAGTGAAAGAAACAAAAAGCATTCCGCAATATTGATTCAAGTCATTCTGAAAAGTTGCTAAAGTTATTGACCTCCCCCCCCCCCCCCCCCCAAGGTAAGAAGAAGAAACGCCGAGCAGTGCAGACGTGGAAGCATCGGCTCCGTTTTTTTTCATGCTCCGCTCGCCAATTTTGAGAGTACAACAAAAAGAAGCACACCACTGGATCCGCGAAGCGACAGCGAATCGACTGACACCAAGATTCGAGGTGGGGCTCGTATTTTCACAGTTTTACGGAACTTTTTCTGCTCCTACACGCCGAGTTGAGCTTAGCGGAGCTAAGCTTAGTGAGGAGTAGGGCCTTTGTTGGGCCTAGTAAGCCCACCTGCCCGCAGGCATGGCGGATACAAACATGGAAGAAGAAGATTTTGCTGGAAATGAAGGAAGAAATGCTCAGGACGACTTCGGCTGGCAAGTAGTGGCTGGCCGAAGATCACGAGCTAGCACAAAGGCTGTGGATGAGGAGAACACATTGCCAAGTAATCAGTGAGAACATGGCGTCAAGGGAACCGCCGTCGGTGGAATGGTTAAGAATCTGATTATGAAAGCTTCGAGGATGCCTCAACTGCCTGAGGAGCACAGAAAGATCATATACGACCTTGAGGAGGGCTCAATTTGAACAAGGTGAACAACACCACGATTGGTCCCACAGTCATCGAGGCGTCCGGCCTAACGGAAGAGGAGGCCCGTAAAGATGTTGTCTGCCCAAACTTCACTCAAAATATCATCGTAGTCGGCACAGCTAAGCCCGAACATGCTGCGAAGTACGTTAGAATCAAGTCTTTCAAGGTTACGGAAGCGGAATACGAGGTAAATGCATACGAAGCGGCACCACATGCCACATGAAAAGGCGCCATCCGAAGAGTTTACGTCAGAGACTCGCAAGCTATGATAACAAGAAATATCGTGCCTGACTTGAACCCGCTTGCGCTGGCTGCTAAGCGCATGAAGACGTCGGGATGGTTATTGTACTTTTTGATGGACTCAAAGTGCCCAATTTTGTAAGGTACGTATCCACACTAGTGAGATGCTACCTTTACAGGAAGCAATTCGACGTCTGCTTCAGCTGCGGTAGGGTCGGGCACCGCTCTGATGTGTGTCCAACACTTGACTTTGTTCAGTGCAGGTGATGTGGAACTCGCAACCCAGGAGATGAACATGTGTATGTACCTAAGCGTAACTTTTGTGAAGGCGATCCCCCTACCGGCGACAAGTTTTGTAAGCAAAGATTTCAAATCCCTTACGTCGTACGACTACGTCGAAGAGAGCGCAACAGTACTCGGTCGTCAACAAGAGCGCAGTCGGAGGCGCAACAGCTGGCGCCCAACCATCGCCCCGAGGACAGGGAGCACTCACGCTCCAGCAGTCGCACCAGATCCAGGCGTCGTTCACTATCCAGGGAGAGAAAGCGCTCCAAGTCAAGGGAAGCGCAGGTGCGCTTCGTGCAAAGGTACTCAGTACCTGGCGAGAAGAAGACGCCAGGAACCACCTGGGATGACAAAGTAAAAGGCATGGCGAGGGTTGCTGGGGGCGCCTCGGTGGCTGTGGATGATGACAATGATGCCAGAATAGAGCAATTAATTAAAGAAGTAACTTCTTTAAGAAAAGCTAATGAAGAATTGACCAGGCAGGTAGTAGAGCTTCGTAAAAAAGAGCAGTCGAGCCCTGCTAGAGTAGAGATAGATAGACCTATAAGCAAAAGCAACGATCCAGGGTAATCGAGCTCCCCTGCCCCTAAAAAGAGGGCGGTGAGTTCCGAGGATGATTCAGTTTTCTCAGCTGTCAGGGAAATTAAAGAGGCAATTAACGCGATAAGAGAGAGAGTGTGTGTAAACGACCAACTTTAAAGTGGACAAATTGTGGAAATGGAGGCTAACGGCGGAGAAAAGACTTAGGAAAATTGAGGCACGAGGGGATGACGACGATGAGTATCTGCCATTGGAGGCAGATAGTATAAAGTCCATTCCTGGATTATCGGGGGCCATCACAAAGAGGAAAATAGCGCGTAATAGAAAGGCAGCCTCACCTAATAACAATGGACAGTAATCATGAATTTAACGTGTGGCAATGGAATTGTCGCGAGTTCAATCACAAAAAAGCAGCACTGCGACAGGTGATAAGGTCATCTGAGGCAAGGCCAAAGGTAATTATGCTGCAGGAAACCTTAGCGGACGAAATTATGCTTACTGGGTACAAGGTTATATGTAAAGACAAAAAAATGGGGACGAGGTTGGCGACCCTCATTGACAAAAAGTTGCCATACATTGAGCATAATATTCACCTTAGACATTCCAGGTTTGAATTTATTCTAGTTGAGATAATACTTAAGAGGAACAGAGGTAAGACGCAAAGAATTTTCTGCTTGAATATTTACAGCAGTCCTAACGACATGAGACAGAGGTTTAGAGCACTCTTCAACAAGGTGCTTTCAGTCGCCAAAAGCTCCCCGCTCATCACTAAAGGGGACTTTAATTCTCCATATCACACATGGGGATACACTTGGAACATAAAGAAGGAAGAGGAGCTATGGAGTCTTGCCATGGATCTGGGGCTATGCTTGATTACTGAGCCGGCGTATCCCACCCGTTGTGGCACGAGGGACTCCACACCAGATCTTACTTGTGTAAACAACTCAAGAGGAGCCAATTGGGAAAATTCAAACATGGATCTCGGGAGCGATCATTACATCATACACATAACCATACGCATACCGAGACAGGAAACTAGAATCTTCAAATTCGCTGATAGGGATCAGTTCAGAAAAATCAGGGCGAACAGAAGGAATGTGGGGCCTCTAGCCCCTTCAGTCGTGGGTCATTCAGCTGAGAGAGGACGTCAAAGAGGCCACTAAAGAAGTCAGGACAGAGGAAATTATTGAGGCTATGGACAGCAGGCTGGAGCATCTGATTGAGGCCAAACAGGCTATATTAGAGAGATGAAAAAAGCAGACTTAACAGAAGGCTAAGGAAAAAATAGCGAAATTAAACAGGGAAATTGATTATCACTCGAAGACCCTCGTGAAGCAACAGTAGGATGTGATCTGTAATTCGGCTGATGGTATACTCAAACATGGAGGTAGTTGGAACCTCCTCAAGCACTTGTTCAACGAGAATGAAACAAGGACAAGCAACAGAACAGCTACAGCTAAGTTGGTTCATCAGGAAAGCCAAGACAAAAGACAGAGGGATATCATGGATAGTCTCGCAGCGAAATATCTCCCACTTAAACAACCAAACCAAGGAGACGAGAGCCCCGAATATACGGGAGGCATACGTGAAGAACTTGACCGGGACTTCACTGAGAGTGAAGTGAGAGCGGCTCTTCACAGTATTAATGGTAGATCGGCGGCTGGACCCGACGGAATAACTAACAAGATATTAAGAAATCTAGATGATGAATCAATTTCTTATCTAACTGAACACTTCAACGAATGTTGGAGAAAAGGGGTATACTCAGAGGAATGAAGAGTGGCCAATACTATCCTCATACCAAAGCCAGGCAAACAACTCACTCTGCACAACCTCCGTCCTATTTCCTTAACGTCATGTCTAGGCAAAGCTATGGAACATGTCATCCTAAATCGACTCACGAAATACGTTGAGCAGAACGACATCCTCCCATACAACTTGAACGGCTTTCGTCCCGCGCTGTCAACTCAGGATGGTATGCTGCTAATCAAACACCAACTTATACAGGCGAGCCGAGCGCACACGAAAGCTCTTTTGGGATTGAATGTGGAAAAAGCTTGTGATCGTATAAAGCATAAGGCAATACTTGACGTTCTCTCGGAGATGAGGTTAGGTAAGCAACTTTTTAACATGATTAAATACTTTCTTAGAAATCGAACTCCACAACTCATGCTGGGTTAGCTTAAATCAGAAGCTAAGAAAATGGGAAATAGGGGCACTCCACAAGGGGCTGTGCTCTCACCCATGCTATTCAATTTAGCAATGTCCATGCTTGCAAGAAATCTGGAGAAAACTGAGGGTATACATTATGTGGCAAATGCCGACGACATAACCATATGGAGTGCCAAGGGTAATGTAGAACAGACAGAGACCACATTATAGGAAAGTTTATATGTTGTAGAGAACACACTGAAAGACATGGGGTTGAAATGCTCGGCAGCCAAATCAGAACTCTTGGTCATTAAACATCGCAGAAAAGGTCGTAAACCAAGCGGCTACATTCCGGAAGATGAGCCAAGAGTGTACTTATACACTCATAAAGGATCCTTAATCAGGCTAGTTGAAAAAAATCAAGGTTCTTGGGTATCACATAGACGGAAACAATGCTAACTATAGAACAATACAACATATCTCGAATAAAACAGATGAAGTCATTAGGTTACTAAGGAGAATTACCAATAGACACAGAGGCTTAGGAGAAGACAGCGCTTTGAGGCTAATACACGCATTTGCTCTCTGTCACTTCACTTAGGTGGCTGGATTATTCAAATGGAAGCAGGCAGAACTTAACAAACTTACTGTGATGCTCAGGAAGCTCGTTAAAGTAGCCCTAGGGATACCCAGTAACGCTGCAACCGACAAACTCATGAGTCTTGGGGTGCACAACACAATGGAAGAAATCGCGGGGGCCCAACAGCTAGCGCAACACGAAAGATTGACAAAGTCACGATCTGGCGGGAACATACTACAGGCAGTAGGTACAGAAATGAATACATCAAGGAGCCCAATACAGGCTGAAATAAAATTAAGGACTGAAGTTAGGAACAAGATCAGAACCAACCATCTCCCCCTTGAAACATGCATCCAGAATATAATGTCGAAAGGACAAAGGCAAGAGCTAAAGCACTCTTGCAGGAAATGGAGCAGCAGAACCAACACGCAGCTATAGTTGATGCTGCCTGGGTGAAAGGTAAAGAAGCATATACGGTCATTGTATCAATTTATCAAGGAAAGGTGCAAGATGCTAGCACTATTTTTACCAAGGGCCCCATGGCGGCGGAACAAGCAGCACTTGCTCTAGCCATTGGGAATAATATGTCGGCCTCCGTTTACAGTGATTCGAAATCCGCTATAAAGTCTTTTGATAAAGGCTACGTAGCTGGAGTTCCAGCTAAACTTTTTGAAAACATTGGGATTATGAGAACTGAAGTCCTATGGTTTCCTGCGCATATAGGAAAAGTGGACGAGACTCGGGTAAACCTCAATACGGTTGCTCATGACTTGGCACGAAGACTTCCTAACCGTGACAGTCACAACCGAGCCGTTCACCATCAAGCCAGAAAATCTAGAGATCACTTAATAACACACAATGACGTTACCAAACATTACTGTTTAGGACGCAGACAATTCGAATTGCCACATTCAAAACTGAACAGGGCTCAGGCAGTCTCACGGCGCGTATTGCAAACAGGTAGATCTCCCACACCGTACCACATTAATAAAATATATCCAGGGAGGGAGATTAAGATGGACTGGAACGATTGGAATGGCATCATTGGAATCAGACATATGCTGGCGGCGTGTCCCGCGACTCTCCCCAATCTCGTTGAAGAATGGACACAGTGGGAGAAAAGGATTCAAAGCCCATTGTTTCAGGACCAACAAAGGGCCGTCCAGAGGGCCCATGTTGTGGCTGAAAGGCGTGGCCCGACAGTACCAACGTGGGAGCGGCCCGCCTTGGCTTAAGAAGTCGAGCCTCCGGACCTCACTACAATAATAGTTTTCACACACACACAGACACACACACACAGACACACACACACACACACACACACAAACACGCACGCACGCACGGACGCATGCGCGCACGCACACACACGCGCACGCACACACGCACACACGCACACGCACACACACACACACGCACGCACACACACACGCACGCACGCACACGCACAAACACACACACAAACACACGCACGCACGCACGCGCGCACACACACACACACACCCTGATTCTCATGGAGTCGACCATGCTATTACAACACTAGGCATCAAGTGAGGAGAATTAGAGTATCAGAGGGCACAATTATTTTCGTCGAACATGAAACGGGCTTTTCATTAATGCTATATTCCAACTAACAAAGGATCAGCCAGTTTGTGAGATACTGACCAATGCATACGAAAGCTCGTGACATTCTGTGCAGCAGTACGTTGCTGATGAGGTGTTATGTGAAGAGTGTGTTCTGTGTAAACAAGTGCCCTATATAGCATAAAGCTGTGGAGAGTGCATTTAGTATCAGTTATGAAGGTTGCTAATTTAAATCGCACACAGTAAAAACCTCCATGCAGTTTTGCAAAACGTAACCCCCTATTTTTTTGTTGTTTAAAGGTAATGACTCGTAAGGCCATAACATGTGCAATATGAGCTTCATTCCCAAACAATGAATGTGAATATGCACCACCCTAGGTGTTATGTGCCGTCTGTCTCACATTTGTTGTCCAAAATTGTTAGTGTGGGATACTACGGTCGGCAGAGAAACTAATTTCTGGAGCAATATAACGTATTAAGTACTGTGATCTCAGTTCTTTCACTGCTGTTTAGGCACTATCGGGTTTTATAGTAAAATACTGAGGAATGAATGCAACATGTATATTTCGCGTTGCAAGCCTCATGAGGTATTATTAGTCTGAATTATAAAGGATTCAAGATTTACAACGGAAGGCAGATTTTATCGCACTGAAAGAATGACATGCCAATGGTTCTTGCATTTGGTGCTATATTTATTTTATTTATTTTTGTTGGAATGTGTGTGCATTGTCATCGATATCGTTTGACATGTTTTAGATTGACTGTTTTCCCAATTTGCGAAAATTCGTATTCGTAAATAACCATGTGGATGATACCAAGAACTTGCTTAGCAGGAGTATATCTTTAAAATTTGCAAGATACGAGGCTCTTGAATGCATATCTGAGCCTGGGGTGCAAGTCACCCTTTAATCTCATCGGCAAGTATCAGCAAATCATGTACAATGTCTCTTATCATGAATGTAAATTTGCTTGTACAGGAGAAACAGGGAATTTAAACAGGTGAATTGTGCAGCTTAATGATGATATCATCAAGAAGCAAGCGTCAAGAAGCATTGCATCAGGAAGCACTGTCGCAGGACGCACCTAGACTATCAAAGACGAGAATTATTGGGTTGATTTAAAATTCTGGCACTGGAATGAAATCTGTCTTCTAATCTATATCTGAACTCATTGATTATTCACTCTAGTACCTCTACCTTCACCTGAAACGTTCATAATCATTATCCTATCTACGCCAAATAATACTGGCCGATATTCAAGCCTTCATCAGCTGCTTTATTCACTGCTAATACTCTACAGGTAAGAGGTGTCCATATGAAGACCATACCATCTACTTATTTCCCATTTTTTGATGAATGATAAGGGAAGAATTTCACACTTAAACTGCATTGAGCTTGAGCAAGTTCTATGTTTGAAGCTGTTGATTCTTTTTCCCTTTGCCATCATTGACCCACCAAGTAGACAGAAAAGCTGCAGGGGAAAGGTGGTGGCGCCGAGTTAGACTTGTGGCCCAAGGGGTCCTTTTCACGGTCACTGGAGGAACTGCTTGTGCTCTTGGCTTCTGCAGTCAACTGCTGTGGCCTCGGTATCTTCCTTGAAGGTCATGACCACGTCTAAGAAACCCTGTCTCCACAGGTTGCATAAAGAAGGATAATTTTCTGAGAGGTCTTTTTCTTAAAAGAAACCATTTAAGTTGTATTCGTGGTTTTCTGACACAAAATTACCACGTGACTGGCCACTCAAGGCACTTTACGTGTATTCTCGGGCGTCTTTCTGGGAAAAACACTTTTACGTAGCACACGATGAGTAACAGAAAGGTGTATCGAGAGGCTTTCATGTTGCTCTGCAATTTTCTCATTGACACTTTTCATTTAATTATTTAAGAAATTTATTAACTAAATAATTATTGTGTAATTAGGCAGAATGCAAAAAATAATCTGAGTATCTCCTAGCGACAGCGAACAACATTACCTTGATTCCGTCTAGTAACACGACACTTACATATTTCTAAATCTTGGTGCATGATAGCTGGGACACCCTGTAGTTCAAAAACAATATTACAATTTTCATAATGATGTCTTGCGTGTTATTGGTGGCTATGGCTGCTTCAAGTGATTCTTTTAGCAAGGTGGAAGCATTATTGAAGTTAAATTGTTTTGCAGCAAGAGCACGCAATCTAGATAATCAAGCCAAGGTCAAATTGTGTTCACTATTCAGATGTTTAACTAAGAAGCTCTAGAAAAAGAAAACAGTACGCAATGCCTAATAAACAATGCAAAATTTGCAAGTCTCAACTCAACAAGAAACCAGTTTTTGAAAACACAGAAAAAAGCCACCAGCTTACGTTGAGTACACCCTTGCTCTGTACTCCAAGTGAAAAAGTTCTTACCGCAATGCTTGGGCACCATGTGAATTTAACAATCAACAACTTTCAACAGAATGCTAACGCCACTAAATGAATTGGGCTTTGGTGACGCTCCATCTGAAATCCTCAATGATTTGTTCTGGCGTTTAATCTGTTGAGCTGATTCTGCATTCTCAAAAGCTGGCTGTCAGGGAGCTCGCAGCCATAATTTATCCATTGCAACATCAGCGTAAGTCTCAAGATAGGGTTGACTTGCCAATAGAGTGGATAATGCATGGCAAACATCATGTACACTCTTACATGTTAACCATTGGGCTCACTCATGCAGCCATGAAATTATCTGATGCAGACATATGTTATATTGAAGCTGTTTTCGAAAGAAACTTTGAATGCTTGTTAGTTAGGTTTGACCTCGTGGCCAAGGAAGGATAGTTGAATAAAAATATCCTTATGATAATGAAAAACTTTGAAGCTCATATTGACCTGAAGGTGGTTGGTATCGTGGGCCCTTGACGTATGTCCAACCGTCGAACAAAGGGTTATTCCGAATGTTTCATTTCAGGAAGGCGTGTTACCATTCTGCCTTTCACTCCCGTTCGCAAACACGCATAAGACGAAAGTTCTTCGTGAAGAGCGTCGTTAGTCCAAACCCACGAGCTGCCGTAACTCACGTCGCCTATACGCTGTCATTTAGGCTTAAATAAGAAATGTATATTTTAAATTGACGCATCACGAATCCGACAAGAGCTGCCCACGACTATCCCAGCTTGGTTTCTTTCATTTCGTGCTTCGTCCTATAGCGGCAAAGAGTAGCTCACGGAGCAGAGCGCTGAGAGTGGAAGAGGCAGAGACGGCGCTCTATACTGTCTCGTCACCCACTGAAAATTGCACGCCGCGCTGCTGGAAATTCCTAGAAATTGTATATGCCACTCCCAGGCATTTGCAATACAGAAACATTGTTTTGCGATTGGAGAGTCCTGGTGAGAGACATGGTGGTTATGACGATGAAGACACTCCATCTTCTACAGCAATTTAGGAATGAATAGATGAATGTCTTCCTTTATTGAGAAAAAGGAGGAGCAATCATCGGTGGAAGCACGTCTCAGCACATTGGAAAAGGAGCGGGGGATAAAAAGAGGAAAAGCTGGAGTCCGGGTGGCCGGCGAAATTGCAGTATATAAGCGAGAGGTTGGTAAAACCGGTTCGAATTCAAGTGAAGATTTGGGATGTGGCGAGTAACTGATTCGAGTCACCACCCAGCATCTGTCTTTTGCGGTAGTATAAGCACCGGCCGTTCTTGCTAATAAATGTTTGCTGAATACCAATCATGGCAAGTACTTACTCATTGGTCATACCTCGCCGCGTATTCCTTAGTGGCAGGGTCCCTGCATTACAACTGCGCTGTCACGAGAAGTTACGACCATACCGTGAATCTTGCGGTTACGGTTGCCATAGTCGTGACTCTTGCTATTTCGGCAATTCTATAAATATGAGTTTACTCTACAAGCTAGAGAACAGGCTGTTTCGAACAGCGTTTCTCGCCATACATACGCTCAAAGCAAGCCTCATTGCAGCATGTTACGGTGCGCGTCCCTTCAAGACAGGGACGCGAACGCAGACATAAGGGCGCGGTAAAAGACAGGGTGCCGTCTTGGGCTGCACATGAAACCTATCCAAGCCAACAATCTATTAGCAACGATGATGTCGTTTTTATGCAAGCATTATATACTTAAACTTCTCGTGTGCCAGTCCCAGCCGCCGCCTACGGGAGCGCGTGAAGCCGCCGGCGGCCATATTGCTAGACGAAAAAGAGCGCGGCTGCAGCATGTGGCCGCGGTATACGCGCGGCGCTCCCTGCGCTTGCGGTTCCGCGATGAAAAATAAGATTAACCCCTATAAGAAGTATATAAGTCCGCTGCTCTGTGTCACTGTTGTCGAAAAAAATGTGTCACGGTGGCAGGTGGCTTGTTTTCTGTGTATAAAAAGTTGCGAGAACTCAAAAACAGTCGTATTTTTTGTTTTTATCATTCAGTAACCTGCCGCGTGCATCGGCAGTGTGATGTCCTTTCGTCGATACGTGGTGCCGGCCCGTAATGGCAGCGACATGACCTTGAAATCTGGTATCCTTAGGCCAATTCTTGAAAAATCATCATTTGTGTAAATTAGCGTTCAAGACCCTGATGATGAAGCTGTTACGGCTTTAAAGTTAGGAACGAGCGTTTTCGTTTAAACCAAAGATTGGATTGAATTGGAGAAACTTTATTTGAACCAAAGAGAATGCGGTGAGCGAAGTACAGGAAAAGTAGTTGAGGATAGCCATATTGAACGCCATCGGCTTGCTCAAGAAAGCCTGTGACTTCAGTTGCTCAGGTTGAAATAAAGGCTTGAGCCGTAGCCTACCGCTGGGTGTATTTGGTAACCACAGCGATAGACACATACTATGCGTAAATAAACCGAGCAAAGGGGCCGAGTGAGTTCGACGACCTTTTCGAGCTCTGGCATAGTTTGAAGAAATGAATGTTGCGAAGTATGACGCACAAAATAGTATATGCCGACGCCATGGTGCGCTGTCACCAGGATGCAGTCGCGGCGATGACAGTTTACATTGAGTGCTTGGGAATAAAAAACTAGTATATGAGAGACGTCCGAGGGACTTTTTTATGGCACAAGATCACATTTCCCCCTACAAAAGTGAGCTTCTGAAGAGGGGCATCAGAAGATTAAGTACTACGGCGCTTGTTGAGCTTGTTCAGGAAGATGTCAGCGTTTCATTCAGCATTTGCTCCTGAGAAAATGAGTTCAAGTTACGTTTATTTGCATCACAATGGCGGACGTAATCCAGCGAAAACTGAAAGCATTTCAATGGAGTGTGCCTGAGAACCCTATGTAGATTACGTACGACAGTGATAGCAATACTACAAGATTATTAGAGAATATAATTCGAAAACAAGTTATACTGTGGAAGTCCCTCCAATCTATAGCTATGGAGGGTGCAAATTACGAACAGGCTGAAAGACAAAGAACACAGTCTTGTAGGTCTGTAGTAAACTGGATAGACCAAAAGGGTAGAGAGTTGGTCGAGTTGGTACGGTAACGTATTCTTGGATTGGAGAGTGAAGTGACACAGCCAGAGACTAGAAGCACATTGGACGAGCGCTAACTCTCAACTAAATCTTTATTGAAACTATCAACATATATACAAGTGATTCCAAAATACCGCAGTATATGAACATGACAAAGTCTAAAGACATTAGTTAAGTATATCAAGACGTAGGGAAGCCAAAAACCAAAAAAACAAAAGACACTACTTGAGATTAACACACGTACTGAGAAGATATTGAAATTCGCTTTCTAACAGAGATATCAATGCATGGCTAACGCAAGTTTCTCCTAATATTTTAATGTGAAATGCCTCAAGTATTTTCCGTGTGGTTTGGCATTTGTTTGTTCAAATAATTTTCCGTCTTCAAACAAATGTTTACAACCGCAAGTGAAACAATGTGACGCTAGATGTGAAGCATTAAGGTTGTTAAGTGATTGTTTGTGTTCTTTTAGTCTGATATTGATACACCTGCCGCTCTGTCCAATCTAAGGTTTCCCGCTCTTGAGTGGAGTCCGATAAACTATGCCAGTGTTACAAGGCCCTAAAGGGAACACATGCCTAACGCCGCAATCATTTTTTCTTCTTTTGCTACCCTGATTAGTTTTCATATTTATCATAGGACACATGATAGACAATTTGCAGGGGCCGAGAAAACTGCATTGACATCATATCTATTGGCCACGTTACGTAAACCGTGTGACAACCTATGTACATGGGGCACCACAGCAAACCATTTTTTTCTTTTTTCTGTTTTTATTGTGTCTTTGCAGCACATTTTCCCCGTTTCGAAAGCTTTACAGAGGTTAGTGATAACATATGAACAGCATAACCAGCCTTCTTGAGCCTATCTGTTGTGAAAAACTTTGTTATATACTGTGTGGACATGACTTAGCAATGGCAGACTTAAGAGCTGAGTATGCTATCCCCTGTTTAACAAATTTGTGATGGCAAGAAGAAAATTCAAGCGGTGGATTCTTTGCCTTATAGGCGAATAGTACTAATAGACATGTTCCTCTTGGATCATGTCTTTGCTGTTGTTCCCAAGGAATTGTACACCCAAAAAACTTAAAATGCTATTGAAAAAGCTTTTGTTTCAAAATAAAGCAACATAAAAAATTAACAAAACCGCGATTGAATTGCTTGAGTAATTTGGTCTTGAGCGCCTCGCGTCCGGAGTAAAACAATCTGAGGGACTGCACCTTGAGATATTTTTTGTGCTAAGATACATAAGCCGGAAGTTCATTTTCGAGCCATTTTTTTCTGAAAAAGGAACGTTTCAGTACATTGTCTCAACCTTCTTCTATAATGTGCTATCTTCAGTTTGTATTGAAGACCCTTTCCTGATAAGACATTCTGAAGAAATTGTAGTCTTCCTAACCGAAGATAATCCAGGTAAATGCTCGGCAATTAGTGTATATGTACAATATATTCTTTATTCGCTTCCACAAAAGGAACTAATGTGTAGTGATATAGAAGCGGTGACGCTCTACAATGATGAGTTCCAGTTTACTCAGGACGGTGGGATGCCTTTGGAATCTTTTTTAGAGCTTTTGTTATTTTACCTAGAGAGTACTTTTGTAAAATGGAGTAGTTCTATGTATGTACAAAAATCAGGAGTTTGCATTGGTTCAAAAGTTCCGCCAGTTTTGAGTGATATTTATTTTACTCGCGTCAATAGAAATCTACAAGATAACGTCAAGGAATTGGCTGTGCATACCTTTCGATACGTAGTTGACTACGTGGTGTTTTGTTCATGCGATAACTACACCAAGAAAGCTACGGATATCTTAAATGTTTCTTAATGAATGTGGTGGGGGTCTAGGTTTCACGTTTGAGCTTATCCAGAACAAAAAATTATAGTTTGTAGATCTGTGCGTAACGTTCCAAGAGGAACATCTCTGTTGGTACTATTCGCCTAGGGCAAAGAAACCACTGCTTGAATTTTGTTCTTCCCATTCCAAACTTGTTCAACAGGGAATAACATGCTCAGCTCTTAGGTCTGCCATTGCCACACAGTATATACGCATGTCCGCACAGTATACAACAAAATTTGTCGCAACAGATCGATAGCCTCCAGAAGTCTGGTTATCCTGTTCATTTGTTATCACTAAACTGCGAAAAGCTTTCGAAATGCGCAAAAGTGCTGCAGTGACACAAGAAAAATAGAAACAAGAAAAAAGGTTTACTGTAGGGCCCTGCGTACATAGGTTGTCACACGGTTTACGGAGGGTAGCCAATAGATATGATGTCAATACAGTTTTCTCGGCCCCCCGCAAATTGTCTATTATGTGCCCTATGATAAATAGGAAACTTGAACAGGGTGGCAAAAGAAGAAAAAAATGTTTGCGGCGTTAGGCATGTGTCCCCTTTAGGGTCTTGTAACACTGGCATAGTTTATCAGATTACACTCAAGTGCGGGTAAACTTACATTGGACAGAGCGGCAGGTGTATCCATATCAGACTAAAAGAACACGAACAATCACTTAACAACATTAATGCTTCACATATAGCGTCGTATTGTTTCAATTGCGGTTGTAAACCTTTGTTTGAAGACAGAAAAATTATTTCAACACACAAATGACAAATCACACGGGAAATAGTTGAGGCATATCACATTAAAAGATTAGGAGATACTTGCGTTAGCCATGCATCAATATCTCATGTTAGAAAGCGAATTTCAATATCTTCTCAGCACGTGTGTTAATATCAAGTAGTGTCTTTTGTTTGGTTTTTGGCTTCCCTACGTCTTGACATGTTTAACTCATGTCTTTAGACTTTGTCATGTTCATATGCTGCGGTATTTAGGAATCACTTGTATATATGTTGATAGTTTCAATAAAGATTTATTTGAGAGTTAGCGCACGTCCTATCTGCTTCAAGTCTCTGTCTGTGGCAATTCGCGCTACAAGCTAAGGATATGTTACTGGATAGACCATTTGCGTCTTGGCAACAGGGTAAGGTTTTTCCTGAAGGCCGAAAGTCTCGTGGGCAAGTCGACCAGTTGGCTCTCGCAGCTTAGAAATCCCGCAAAGGACATGATGAAGCCACGATAACAGGCCACTGTACGCCAATAAATTAAGCCAATTTTAAAATGAAGCTTTCATTCCTTCTTTCTTCGACTTTTCTACTGGTGCTGTTGCTGTCTTGCACGCCATGTCTGAGGGAGGTTCAGAGCGTGCATATACATGCAAGGAGCGTGGAAAAAAAGAAGGGTATCGCAAGAAACTCGTTTGGACCTTTCCATCGCGTCACACGTTCACAGTGCCCTCTGGAGCTCCCTGGGCATCGTCACATTAGCCTCTTGACAGCTGTATTTATCCGTGCCCCCCCCCCCCCGCTATAGCATTGCAGAAACTGCAGCGCTTAGCCTTATCCTAAAGTGCAAATCATGAAGAGAGGTAGATAGAATGGCAAGGAGGGGGGTTGGTAGAAGAGACAGAGAATTGGTAGAACCAGAGTATTTGCGAAACGAGTCAATAAGGAGCCTTGCCATTCTTCGCTCGCAGTTACCATACAGGGGGGAAGGACGCGACGGGCCAAAGGCGACGTAAGACGATAACGAAACGCTACTACTATAACCACGACAGTGGTTGAGAGCAAACTGAAGGCAGGGTACTGTACGTTTTTGCTATTTCGCAAAAATTTACACCATGCAAATTTGTCAAGTGGACAACTGACGCAGGGCGTGCAGACGCAAAGCCGCAATTAGTCACCGTAGCCACCGTAGTCATTAAGTCAACGTAGGGTATAGGTGACACTACTGAAGTGGTCGCACGTAAAATCAACACTTTTGTGCCCTCCGCGGTAGCTTGACGGCTATAGCATTGCTCGAGGTCGCGAATTGGATCCGCCCGCGGGAGCCGGATTTCGACGGGAGCGAAATGCAAAAACGGCCGTGCACATTGATTTAGGGACACGTTAAAGAACACCAGGGTGTGAAAATTCTTCTGGAGTCCACCACTACGGCGGGCCTCATAATTTTCTTATGGTTTAAGCACGTAGAGCCTCATAGTTCTGCCTACACGTCTGCCGCGATGTGATCTGCCATGTGAGGCAATGACAATGCTCAACCCTCTCATAAGTTATAAACAATGGCACACAATAACGCCTCAAGCAAACACTTCTCGCTGTATGTTGTGTACCACGCAGACAAGCAGCAGTGGTGCACGCAAGGTAACATTCGCCATCAACTGATCACTCTCATGTTGCAATAAACGCCGAAGAAATTATATATTCACAGTCAGAATTGCCATTAATTATCGTCAATCAAAGCAAACAACACATAAAACTTCGATTACATCGATTATCCCAGTGCGTGGGATCCGCATAATTTTTTAAAATGTGAATTTATAGGCGTAAGAATGGCGCTCATTAATGCAATATCTTCATTCCCCATGAGCAAAAGCGGATGTCGTGCCCACGTTAGAATTGTTTTAAACGGCTTCAATTCCATGGCCATTACATCATTGCTGACTCCCCCGGGATAGTAGCTGTTCAAATGTGATACAAGTGACAGAAAAATCAGGAGGTTGATAAACGGCAAGAGCGCAGAAGCTTGCACAAGACCTCTGGAAAATAAAATGACTCTTCGAGCAGCATGGTCAGGTGGTCGCGCTATGGTTTCAACGTCTATTAAAAATCCCCCAAACAGAGGCCGACAAAAGATGCAGGCATCTTGAGAACGGTGAAACCGCTGGAAGAGTCACGACGGCGCTAGCTTAGATATAAAAGATGACTTCAAGATAATAAACCATAACGTTGACATGGTGGCCTAATTTTGGGACAAATGAATTGGCTGTTGATGCAATTTAGCTGAAGCCCGATGATGCGAAATAAGGCGAGAAAGTCGGCAGGTAGTGAAGAGGAGGTCAAGTGAGTCCTGTGAGCGACGCCAGCGCCCGGCAGCTGTCAGGCGATTGCACGCATAAGCGAGATGCCTGGTAATCAGTCGTTAGAGGGTGATTTGGGTCTGAAATTTTGGACACGCCGCCTCCATCACGTTACATACATTGCGCTCTACGGTGTCATTCTTCAACCGCTCATGTCCATTCTCGCGCAATGAGGATGCGAACGAATTGTCTCACGTGCCGACTGTCACTTTGCTCGAACTGCCAGCATTCCTTACCCGCCGTAGTTGCTTAGTGGTTGTGATGTTTGGCTGCTTTCATTCCTGGATTTCTCTACAAGCTAATAAAGGAATTAGAGTGATCCTGATTTCTTACTATATTCATTACTGTATGCATGCAAAGACGTTTATAATGTTATCATGTTATTGTGTTTACTCATTTTTGTTATTACTCTTCATATTGTATTTGCTACTATTTTATTAATTTCCATACTGTAGCGTTGCGTGAATATTTATTTCATTGTATTGATGTCTTTTTTCTTTCCTCGATTCCATACGAATATGTTACCGTATCTCCTGCCTTACACAATGCCTTCTCGAAGGCCTGTAAAGTACTAGAAGAGAAACTTGGGCGAGTTGGCTGTGATTCATGTTTCGGATATGTTTCTTGTTTCATGAAGCAAAAGCAAATTCACGTTTCAGCTCCTGCATCGTGTTATTCTTTTCCTTCGTCCTTGTCTGTTTCGTGCTGCTAATTTCCGAAGCCTGTAAAGTACTTGTGAATAAATATATAAATAAATGAATAAATAATCACGCGGTCACGGGATCGAATCCCAGCCATGGTGGCCGCATTTAGATGGCGGCGAAATGCGAGATGTAGGCGCGCGTTAAAAAACCCCAGGTGGTCCAAATTATTCCGGAATCCCCCACTACGACGTGCCTCATAATAAGATTGTGGTTCTGATACGTAAAACCGCATAATTTATTATTTACCATTCGTTACGGATGTCCAGTCGCACAGCTCTTGAATACAAATGAGTGTCAGGAGTTGTGCGCGAGGTCTTTGATTATGTGGACAGTATTCGATACTTGCTAGTCTACATTGCGGCTATATCATAAAGGCGGAACGGCAACATGGTAGACAATATGGAGAACAGATAAATCCCGCATATATTACTGCGCAATAATTTGAAATATTGGTCTTCTTTCACGGAGGGGAATAACCGTGCCAGGAGACATTAGTTTGGAAACTAACTGCAAGTACTGTGTATCCCATTCCCAAAGGTGTACGTGGCCTTGCGGCCTGTAAATATGACCTAATATTGCGAGCAGCTTCGGCCATAGCCTGCTAACGGACGACGACACAGAGACAGTTTGCACAGTTCTTGTGTCGCGCCTTTTCCTCAAGGTGCAAAACCAACTTATCCGTCTTAATACTTAGCGCATCTCAATTTGCAGCGGCTGCGGTAGCCCATGAGTGCGGATAGCGAAGCCGCTAGGGAAATAATTTGGGACACCTTAACGAAATCGACAGGTCAAGAAAGGCGTCCGCGACGGCGTCTTTCGAAAACGCTGTGCGATGTTCGCATGCTAAGAATGTGTGCCGACTGAAGAAAGGCTGCCGCGAAGTGCTTCCGACGATTATCCAAGCTTGTTTACTCGGTAGCTTAAAAAAAAAAGAACGTATCAAAAGCCTAGAATTAATCATCGCTCGTCGAGACTAAATGCTCTTAGGATGGTAGGTCATTTCCAGCCGACAAGCGGCTACGCTTTATCAAGAACACTTGCAACGCCGGCGGGACAAGCATTGTGGCAAAGTTCAGTGCGCAGGGATGGCTTTTAATAATTTTATTTTTGTTTTGTAGGTGTCATCACTGCGTTACGGTGGGAAGTTTGAAAAGTTTAAGGTCAGTATGGCACGTGGTGGCACTCACGCGAACTAAACCGTCATGTCCTGAAAACATGGATACTCGGCGGGTTGACCTAAATGTGCAGATGCGCCTACGTACATGTGCCTGTGCTGCGATGATGGTGATAGTGACACGTGACTTCGAGAATGAGTCAAGGCAACGTCTGTTCTTCGTGTAATCGGTTGAGGGTAATCGGTTGAGAGAAATATTAAAATACTCAAATCGAATCTCTGTGTCTCTTTGTTTTACTTCGCACTGCAGCAAGAGAGATGTACTTCGGTTTCGTCTGCTTGTTCCCACGTCGTGCAGTCGTGCGCGCAAACACCTAAACTATGTCATTTTATACCGTGTTTCAGCGCGTGAGCATGCTCTGTGATTCGCTTGTGTCTGCCTAAGTGTTCATATAGCACTGACTTAAATCATTAGTCAGGTGTTCTCATCCACAGCGTGCAAAATCGTGCGCTGCGTGAAACGAGACAAACGCAACAGCTCGTGCGCAACACTGTCAGCGAAAGTGCGCCGCGCAGCAAGAACACGAGGGAAAAAAAAGAAAGTGGGGCCCGTGATGTATGCATCACGCACCTTCGAGCTCAGGTACGGAATAACGTGGGAAAGAAATTCGCTTGCGTAGGCCAGGCGGGGCAAGTGGAGAGACTGTCTCTCTTGGCAGTGGCGCTCGCCTCTTGAAATCATCGATACGTGGCATCGAAATATTTATATCTCCACTAATAAAGAAGCAAGTCCAAAAATTACTGCGGCAGAACGGTCCCTAGAGTGCACGCCAACATTCCCAGGGTAAAATTTTCTACGTGGCCTGGTGAGGGGCCCTTTAAGGTTTGAGAGACCGACTACGGACATGCTACCTTATATCCTTATATAGTGCGCGTCATCAATCTGAACTATTTTTCTCTCTCTCCACGTCATATATTTGACCTATCATCTTGTAAGATAACCTACTGAACAAAATTGAATTAAACTCGCTGCCTTTTATTCTGTACCACCCTCTCTCTATAACACCGCTTTCTGCGCTCCAAACTCACCGCGTTTTTTTTTCTCTAGACCACAATGTCAAAGTCTCTACTCGTCTTTTCTGCTTATATATATTAGGCGTACTTCAGCGCAATAGTGTAGTTAGGTCGATTCGTACGAGACCTTAAATCGAACATTTCCGCCTCTAGCGGAATGCGTGAGGAACACGCTGGCAATTTTTTCAGCTGTCTCGCTATAAAGAAAGGTGCAACTCCCACGGAAACATGTAGCGGCTCAAAGGTACTCCTGCCTTGTTTTCCATAAAAACCGTTTGCTAATGACCATCTGATATTCCACTCTCCTCACAAAGAGTAAAGTAGACTAAAAACCATTTGAGGCCATCTCTTCTTTTATTTTCTTCTTTTTCATTGCTTGTAGTATTTTGATGCGGTACTCATTTCTACTTCGCCATCCTAGCGGAGTGAATGTGAACGTAATAGGAGTGGTTTTTCTTCCTTATGTGCAGCTTGCCCGGCGGCATTGAGACTTTCCGCAGGCAGAAATTGCAGTAGATGCTTATAGAAGCTGTCGTCCATGAGCCAACGCCTGCAAGTGTCTCTTTAATCATTTGCTCGTTTGTTAGCTCTTCGCATCAGTTCTCAAGTAACCCTCGTTTCTGGGCAGAGCTACAACATGATGGTGAATGTCCGCTTTAGAAGGCGGAGCAGAACACTTTGGACACCTTCATCAGCATACGTATTTTGATATTCACATGGCGTTGCCGTAAGTTTATGGCCTATAAAAACGCCTACCCTGTATGGATCAATTATGTTTCGCTAGTAATGAAGGCAAATAAGAGAGTTACAATGTGAAGTCAGTATATGACAGTCGCTAAATTGTCTGTCATTTCTTAATTCGTACTCTTTTTTGATTGAAGTAACAATTAGCAACCTGCTAAAAAAATGTACGCTGCCAACTTCGTTTTGTGACCTGTTATTAGCTCGACAGTAAAACGGCCTTCAATACTGTGTATGGGAGCCAAATATTTTTTTAAATTTTAAGGGGGGTTTTGTGTCTGGTTTTTGGGTTCAAAATATCGTATGCACTGACTGTTTCAAAATTCTGAGAAAACAAAACCAAATGCTCTTCAGAACCTGCGACAAGCTTGTACATAGACTCTTATGGTCTCTTAAAATATGTCTTTCCATTATTCAAGCTACAGGTGCTCTCTAAAACATGCGAATAGTTTCCAAGTGAAACATCCTAGTGATATCATCACGTCGCAAATGTTACGAATACAGTGTCTAAAAGAGCTCGCAATTTGCTCGCAATATTGAAGTGAGTATAAGTAACGCAGTTTTACTTACAGACCGAGCTATTGTTTTCGGTATAGGCCTTTATATTCTATAGTAAGATTAAGAAACTGCTTGTACTTAATAATTATATCACTTTAGCACTGACTTGATATTTCACGAGATCAGCAGCCTACTTTGACATTGTTAAAACACCTCAGCTCTGTAAACATATTGTAAAAGCGATTTAGCACTATTATGTGTGAAGCTTTTGCTTTATTCAACGTCTGTTGAAATTAGAAACCAAGGTAACCGCGTGCAATCTTCGTGCTAGTTTCGACTTGGTTTGTTCCGAAAACTCTTTCGTTTAATGCTAAAAAATGTTCTTCCGTTTCTATTGAGCGCTATAGTTTAGACAATGTATATTTAGTTGTTCTTGTCCTAAATTATCGTGAATTAACTTGTTTTTGCTTTTTCAATCGTTTTATTTGCGACTATCACAATTTTTACCATCATTTACGCCATTTTTCGTGCATACATTGAAGAAATTTTGCACAGGAGTGACTAATATAGACAGGTATTTCAGCAAGCTTTTATTCATGTGCCCCATTTTGCCTCCCTCGAATCACTATATGTTAAATAAAGGAGATCTCTATGTATATTGAGGATAACTTGTTGTATCTTGTTGCGCCTCAGGGTAGCGTTTAGCCCAGGAAGCCTCCAGGCATGGGGATGCGTACGTCTAGGAGTAAGAACGAAAGAAAAAGGTTTATTATTATTCAAACAAGTTTTCAGATTTTAGTCGGTGCTCTCTCAGCCACTCTCGAGAGGTCCTTTTCAAGCAGTTCTTTTTTGCTACTTCCCTACACAAAGGAATTTGATGCCGTTGTTGCTGCCAGTCAGATGTGTTGTACTATTCACAGAACGCCACCTTTCATGTCCAACCTTCGAACCAAGAAGGAGGCGACATGGAAACAATGGTTCACGCTCCTTCCCCGAAAGTAGCCGGCATTGATTCCTTGCTCGGCGTGACGGTCAGCTTGTCAACTGGCCTTCGCGCGTCGTTACCGCATGGACGGAGGGCGGCGGTCGCTGTCGCCGTGAAGTGAGCTTCTTTGTTTGCCCGTCACAGTCGGTGTCGGGCTCCGTCTCGGTCTAGGAGGGCGCTGATAAAGGGGCTGCGTCGGGGCAAGGACCCAAAGAATGCGCAATACCGATTTTGGGCGCAACAACCTACCGTCACTGATATGAACAAATCCACCGCCCAACCTGCCAACCTAGAGTAATTAGAAATTTAAACGAAGCATGGGACTCGTGCGAAAACTTTTATGATGGCAGATTGAGCTACCTAGCTTTAGTTTTGCTGTGGCAATTTTGTGACCAACCTACGCTGCATTAAACACTTACCACGTGAACACCGCGTAGTGCGAGTCGACAGCACCATTACCCAGTATTGTTAACCATTATGTAAGACAGCTACGAAGGCGCCGAATAAAACAACGGACGAAGGAAGGCGACACGGGACAACCACGTAGGCGCTAAACAAGGAAAAGAGCCCATTGAACTAGAGATGAAGTCACCGAACACGGGCTGGTGGGCGAGTTGGTTATACATGATTACAATGAAGGCGCCGAATAAAACAACGGACGAAGGAAGGCGACACGGGACAACCACGTAGGCGCTAAACAAGGAAAAGAGCCCATTGAACTAGAGATGAAGTCACCGAACACGGGCTGGTGGGCGAGTTGGTTATACATGATTACAATGAAGGCGCCGAATAAAACAACGGACGAAGGAAGGCGACACGGGACAACGACGTAGGCGCCTTCGTTGTAATCATGTATAACCAACTAGACCACCAGCACGTGCTCATAGTACAAGGAAATAATAACTTATAATCGGTTTAAGCTCTTGTAACAAACTGCGAAAGTGCATCTGTCATGACACTCTGTAGCGATATGAGCCACATGTCACGCAGGTTTCAACAAGCCATGACGTTACCATACCAACTGAAACCGCGCAGCGCCCATTTTTCATGGACATAACTTTTCGGTTATCTAATATTGTAAATCGATATGGACGCCGGTTTGTCTCACAGAAATCGCCTTGGACGCAATGCCCTCAGTGCATCCATTACGAGTTTTAAACTGCTTCCGCGGGCAGCGCCACTTGGCGTTGCATGGTGAAGGCACGCACCGCCTACGTACGTATTAACTCTACACCGTTTTATATAAAGAAGTTTAGATGATCTACACGAAAACCAATTAAAACTTCTTGGCAGGGTGAAATATATTAGCGTATCATGTAAATGCGATTGGTCAGACCGAGGGAGTTCCATACATAAAACGTGTAAGCAGATGCCATGTGACCCAACTTGCAATCAGCGTTGTGACAGCTACTGATTCACCAGTACGCCTAATAAGTTTACTGCAACAGCCCTTAAGAGCTCGAAACTGGGTTGGCCTTGTCCGTCTGCCCGTCCGCCCGCCCATTCTATTACGCTGACGACGACCGTCGTCTTCATGAATGAAACACAATGATCGTTATTTTTTTTTCACGGCCAAGCTGTTTATGGCAGACCCTGTGCCATCGTTGTCGAAGTTCGCTAAAACTATCATCATCAGCGATGGCTCGAGCGTCGTCGTCTTCTTCTACAGCTGGCTGGTTGGCGTCCTCGGCGCTACCGCGCGAACGCGCTCCTGCCACTGCTCCCGTGTTCGTCTTCGTCGTCGTCTTGACGACAGCTGGCTCCATTGCCGCTCGTCATTCCAGTGTAAAATTTCACTCCTCTTCTGTCATCGTAATGGGGAGGCCGCATTTACGGCCGTATGAACCATTGCTTAAGGGAGTGTGAGCCATTCATTGTCTTACGGGACGGAAATATATAATTTTGAAGCAATTTAATTTTGAAGAATCGCGAGCGCCGATGCCGGGCGGTTGCTGCTAACCACGCCGCCAAGCAAACTGGAGACACCGAACTCAAGCGACAACGGCCGAATGCGGGCATACCGTCACTGACGTCGTTCTCTGCGTCGCAGCCGAACGTGTGGGTAACCTCATTAAGAAACACAAAGGCGTCGATCGCCAAACCAATCCAACCAATCGTCAAAAAGATTGCAGGGCCCGCATCTCCAGTGGTGGGCCTTGTGCCCAATATAAGTAGCTTTGGATTAGTGATCCCGCACATTCCATCTTACCTACAACTACGGGAAGACCGCAAGTAGTGCGCACTCCTGAGGAAGAAGCTGCCTACCGCGAGCGTCCGCGAGAGTTGGCTCGTGAACGGGCTCGTCGTAGTGCCTCCCTCACGCGAAAAAAATAAAAAGCACTCCTAAAGCATGTTCACCACGCGAAGCACGCAAAAGCGAAAATGAGGTGAAAGAATGGTGAATCAAACAATTTACTATATAGACTGCTTGCGAAGTCTGTTAAACAGTCACATGTTGAACAACCGCGATTAAAGAAATCATAGCGTGAGCCTCTGACCAAAAGACTGCAAATAAGCGGTTCAATAAGGCTATGCGTTTCATGTAAATAAATAATACCCTATTTAGACAGGGGGACTCTGAAAGCGGCAAAGGAAGGAAGGAAATCAACTTTATTCAAGGTGCCGCAGGCCACGAGAGCTTTGGGGCTCTCATGGAGTGCGAGTCTCCCACGACGGAACCGGGAGGTTGTGTTTCCTGGCGGCGTCGTGGATATGCTGGACGGCCTATAGTTGGGGAACGAGTTCTTTGTTCCCCAACTCCCCATGTATACCCAGTGCAAATTCCACAACGTTGATTGCTGTCATACAGAAAGGAAGTTGCGTACAGTACACAGAAAAGCTAAGAACTTATCAAGTCCACCCTACTCTTTCTGCTCTGTTACACAATTTTAACTACCATGCAAATATTAAAATAAATATTTATTTCGGAATTCTTACTTGAGTTACGTGCTTTCATTTAACGTTATCCTTCCCTACTGGCAAATAGACCTGTAACAGCTGGGTTCTTGTACTGTTCCCCATTGTGGGTGAGCGCAATTATTTGTGGAAGAAGCAGGTAACCAAAAAGAAAAAGAAAAGAAACTGCTCATTGACTACAGTGTCACCAATGCCCCTCGAATGTGTGAGCCATCTTTTGGGGCCACAACAACAAGAAAACACAAATGCTGGTTTTTACCGTGGGGGAACGCACCTGTCGCAGTAAATGAGTACAGAGCCGAAGGAATTGCAGAAGTATATTGTCGTTCTTTTTCATTCTTTTATTGATTCGATGTTAAAGCTTCGGAATTTTTCTGATTTTTGGCATCTTCCAGTAAAACAATTTAGCGAGAACTACCCCGTTATATCTTTTAATTTTTTTTCCTACTTTTACTGCTACTTTCTAGGAAATTTCCTACTCTTTCAATAGGTGAGTGCTAAAGCACGATGAACTTTTGTTTCGCATGAGCAGGGAGGGATATCTGTCTTTCTTTTTTCAATTTTCGGAATAAATATTAGGAAGCATCAATTCAGCAAATGCCAATTAAAGGTGGTACGTGACTTATGCCTTGCATATTTGGGCGTGGTATGGCGCTTGCCCGGCGACTTCAACGGCGAGGCGGACTTTTGCAGTGTGGATTCCCGTGTTGTTTCGTATTTACCGGAGAGAAGAGTTTTCCTGTTGCCGACGCAGTAACTAATATCCAGTGCCGTTATTCGAAAAAATGTTCGTGCGCTAGAATTGGGCGTAAGAAAAAATTGAGCCAATCCTGATGCTGCACATATTATTAGCGAAGGCGGCCAGCCAATGGCAAACATTCCCTACTAAAAAAATAGAAGATATTTGTGAATTCGGCCCCTGGGAGTACTGGCGTCAGGCTTGGCGGTTAACTGCCGCACCCTTTTCTGAAAGCTTATTGAGTATCGCGTCGTACAAGAAGAATGGATTTCCGGCCCAGGACAAGATCATCTTTTAAGTGATAGTTGCTATGTGGCGACGGAGTATACGTCCCTCTCGTCCATCAATAAATGTACAGAGTTTGCGCTCTGTGGAAGACGGTAGGTCCGGGCTACCAAAGAATGTGCCCCATGTTCAAGTACACACTGAGAATAAGAATGAGTATTTCCGAGTCCTTTGGAAGAATCTGGTCTTGTCACGTATGTGACACACGTTGGGGAAACACCCAAACTCGCTTTGGCACCCTTCACACTATCTGTGCTCTACGAGAGATGGCTACTTAACTTCTAAAACAGTGGTCATGTGCACTCTATTGTTGTTTCCTGGACTCTCTGAGGAGGGTTGCAAAGATACCCGACGAAAAAAAAATGTTTACAGTGCTACTGCTGAGGTACTTGAGTAACTATTCTTGATGAGTCAGATGACTCCAGCAGAGAGTGTAAATTACCCTTAGTACGGGTCGCAGGAGCCTCGCAAAGACAATACGGTAACTAAGCTATGTAAGTGATTAGACTCTTGCTGGCAATTTCAATCCACTTTTCAAAATGAGTCAAATAGCACTTACCGATAGTGTCAAGTGACTTCTCACTATCAGCAAGAAGACTATTGCGAAAAGAAAACACATAGTAGGCAAAAAATCCACAGCTCTGAAAAGACATGGCAGGCTATCACAAAAAGTGAATAAGGCGTCACCCTTTGTTATTGTCTTTCAGAAGTGCGAAATGTATCATTCAGAACATCACCATGGACGCAAGACTGTTCTTTTCACTATTAAACTGTAATAAGTGGCCAACCAAGCAAAATATTTTAAAAGCAACGTCCTATATTCTCCTTTGCGATGACATACGCTTGGCAGTATACTGTCACTACAAAATAGTATTGCGCAAAGAAGTGAAATTCGCCATAGCACGTACATGTTGGACATGTCTCCTACAATATGTCGAAATATATTTAAGACACCCGTGTGCTTAGATTTAGGTGCACGTTAAAGAACCCCAGGTGGTCAAAATTTCCGGAGTCCTCCACTACGGCGTGCCTCATAATCAGAAAGTGGTTTTGGCACGTAGAACACCAAATATTATTATTACTATTAAATATATTTAAGCTAACTATAGTTTACTGGTTTCTCTGAAGCTTTTGTTTAGAACTTAGGATTTAACCCCCTAAATATATAAGCTGCTATTGACATATATCAGAGGGGTACGTTTATGCAGAAAGGAAGTGAGCACAATAAAATGCGTTAAAACAACATTCAACTTTTGATTGCATTATCTACGCTTTACAAAACGCTTACGGATAGCAACCAGGTGACAATGGAGGATTCAATTTAACATTAAAAGCTGTTGCCTTACGTCATGGTAGGTTTGTTGGCACTTTCCCCACACACATCATGCATATTTCTTTTGAGCTGAGCATTGATATAAAAAACACGACAACATTAAAAAAGTATTGCATTAATTTATTCCTTTGCAATCTTAAACAATGCATAACATCTTAAGAACAGACAATATCATGAAAGATATAGCAATCTTGAAACTGGATATTTTATTTGGCATTGACATATTGCGTCAAGGCTAAGTATACCAGGTGACAGTTTCACAGAGATTACAATGAGTACTGCAATAAAAAAAAATCCGAGGGCCCCTGAGCACTTATGAGTTGTGAATGCGACAGAATTAACGTCCAATTGAACGCCACTGAGGGGCCCTTCGAGTTTTGCGGTGCGAGCAATGTACTATAGCGGTACATGTTGCCTGAGCCAGCTAGCAGCAGCAGCCTGCGGTGCCAGTGCCGAATGCCACTGACGCCCTGCGCGACGAGAGACCGAGTAAACAGCAGCGGCCACCAAGGCCGGCAGGCACACGCAGCAGCTAAGCCCAGTGGGGGTGAGAGAGAGAGAGAGATGCCGACTGTGCGTGGGTTTCCGAGAGCGAGAGTGTGGGTTACGTGGCGTCGCAGCGATGACACCTCCCCTCATGCAACACTTGACGCGCCCTACTGGCTACAGCTGCTCCCTTTCATCCTCTCAGCTCCGCCGAGGCGAGCTCGTAACGTGACGTCATAGCCGATGAGAACTCCGTCCAGGTGCGCTCGTGACGTGGCGTCCCCTCCAATGGCACTTTAGGAGCCGTTTTGCTGCTACGCACTACAGATGCCAGATTTTTTGCTCAGTGGGCCATTTGACGCTTTCGCATGAGAAATTTGCCGGAAAGCAAGCAGGGGACAATTTTAGCAAGGTATTTAGCACTGGTAGCTGTATATTATGAAAACAGCATCGTATGGATGATGAGGATAAGGAATGCAACAGGATGGGGCCCGAACTCAGTTTTATGCAGCTGCACACACGTAGCTGTAACAATGCAGTACAATACACATGGTGGATCAAGAGCCAAAAGACACAGAAGTGAAAGGAAGGGTGCCACGAAAGCTTGTTCTACTTGGTACAGATCATCCTGCAAAAACAGATTATGCATCAGCCGTAATCTACGCGCAGTAAGTATTTAAATGAGTTAGGTGAGGTGTCACATTTTAATGTCACATGTATAAAATTTTCCTCGTTTTTATTTTTTTACTTTGCGAACATGACTGACTTCAAGCATCTCTATGCTTCGCGCATACACAAAAAGAAGTCTGTTTCTAAACACTGAAGGCCACAGGGAGTTGACTGACACATAACTGAACCTGTTTCTTCATTGTTTTTGCTTTAGTTTTTTATACATTGATATTGTACACTTGCATTTATACATTTGCTTATTTTTTATACATTGAAACACATCACCGCAATGCATGATGGGCAGCCAGGTGTTGATATCTGTCTATGCTTTCTACGGTCCTCTGGCGTGCTCTTAAGCTAACATTGGCATAGAGCTCCGTCTAGCCGACGTATGTGCTCCCGCATGACAGAAGCCGATTATAAACCACACTAGCGCGGTATGAAATAAAAGCGCTTGTGTGCCCAACTTCACAAGGCACCTTCTTTTCTTGACTTACTTTCTGCTTTGTTGTGCACCCTAGGACATATTCTTGCCAGTTTATTTGGCGTCAGAAACACGACTCTCGCACTCGCTCCATAGGGGAGAAATGAAGCCATTCTTCCAACAGCGATATGCACCACCTGAGGCAAGGGAATGAGCTCCACGCTGGGAAAGAAGGAGCCTTGCCACATGACTCCCTCGTCAATCAAAAGGAAGACAGTTGCGTCTATTACGTGACTCAGTGGCCAGTCAGAAGGAACACAGTGCGTCTTCCACGTGACTTTGCGTCGAAACCTTCACCCGACAGAGGTCCGTTGCTTACTTCTATTGTAACATCAGAGCTTTCAAATGGTCCCGCCATGTTCACTTTAACAACTCTCTTCTCATCTGAATATTCGTCACTCCTGTCGTAAATAAATCGTTCAAATTTTGCAATAGCAACGTCTTCGTCCATGTCCTGTCATCTGTTCTCCTAATGTCCATAGCCAGTCCAGCCTCGGTCGCTGCCACATATTAACATCGGACAGAAGGCCCAATGAATAAGAATTCGGCGTCGGAACGCCATCGTCCAAAACGCACTAAACACTTCAGGTTTCAGGAGACGGATGTCAAACAAGGTGTGTTCAAAAACTTGTTTGAAGGTTGAGACAAGGCATCTTTTTAGGAGTTACACTGTTAAAAAAAACGTGAAATTACAGGAACATCCTACGGGACCGCAGCCGAACGAACGCCGTACCTGCCACGCCCTGCGAAGGGCTTTAACGGCTCCGAACTCGTTTCACAATGGAATCTTATCTTGGGGCATGATAAGTAATGTTTAGTGTGACTTATGTGGTTAGTACCGTTATGGTCTGGGATTTGCCAGGAAGCCCATCCTATACTCGTTTCGCTAATGCGGCATTAAAACTTCGAACAAACTAACTTCTTGCTCGGAACTTGCGCGACGGCGCAACCACGCGGAGGAACACGGCCAGGCGCACGCGGGCCTGATTTCTGTGGTGATTTCGGATGCGCGAGCAGCCGAGAATTCATCCCGGGTTTCATTATTTCCCGTGTTTTTCGCTGCTGCAAGGTCCAACCGCGCAGCGTTGGGGATTCTCCGACTCCTGTCAAAGGATTGCACGGTAAGTTAGAATGAACGTGAATTTTTTGTTATGTCAGAAAGCTGTCCATCTATGAATCATTGATCCACTGCCTGCTTGCGCGCCACCCTATCTATATGGCACGCTTCTTTGCTATAGGTTAATAGTCTGGACCTAATGCGAGTGCTTTTGTGACATTCAGCCATCACCATTCATTCTGGAAATGCAACTGAACCGCGTAGCTTGCTCTATCGCCCTTGGTTGGGACCTTAAAATTTGTCGCCCAATCGCCGGCTGGTGCTCGCTTGTCACTTCGTCTAGCCGCTCAGAGCCGATATATGTAGTTGATGTGCCTGTGCGGCGATGACTTGCATAGTGTGTCGTTGTACGCGTTTGTATCGGCATTGACGGGTGCTCATGTTTCCTGCGCACACCTCACGACTGCTCATAACAACGCGCGAAAGCGCGGCCACAGATGCCATCCGCGCCTTACACTGGCGCAGTCGTAAGATTGCACGCCGTTGTTTAGGACGCGTTCGAATAACGCTGGAACGAAATTCGTAAGTCAGCTGCGGTTATCACAGCACGATCCTTCTTTGTTGGGGCATCGCACGTTGTTTTCAACGTTGGTGGCAAATGAGACACTGGCAAGGTTGCGCTACTTCGACAAAAATAAAAAAACACTCGCATAGCCGCACGTCCGCCGGTGCGGATCAGATATCTTGTTTATCTCTTTTTCTTGTTTGCCTTGATATATGTTTTTTTTTATTTCACACTTACGCCTGCAGGCGATGCTGCGCACAAGGCGAGGCGTTAGGGAGGAGTGACTGAGCGGCACGGTACGCGTGAAGATTTTATAGCGATCACGGTTGATTATCATAACGTCCCGCGCGAGCGGTCACAAAGAAAGAACACGAGGAAGTGGCATGGGGTGCATATGCCGAGCATTTCAGAGAGCTGGCTGCCTTTGGAACGAGAAGTGCGCACGAGATTGTGGCCTGATGTTTGAGCACCGAGCTGCTGTGCTCGACGGCAGAATTTTGATTCCACCGTCGGGCACAGATTGCTTTCATAATGCGTGGATCTGTGCAAAGAGGCTTCATTCAGACAGAGACGAAATCCTGGTTTGTAGGTTAATAGTGCTTTCCCATTAAAGCAAGGAAGATACTGCGCTCTTGTTTACTTGCATCGTTCCTTGATACTCGCCCCACTTTCTGTAAGACTACTTGCCGACTAGACAAAAGTTCGACCGTGCATAAAATGTTCCTGTCCAGTCTGGGACGCTCGAATCTATTCAAAGCCTTACTGCTACATTTATTTATAACGAGTATTTCTACTACAGTAGCATGTCCTTACAGACCAACTTTCCCGGCTTCGAAATAGGGCACACAAAATGTGCAATATTTTTTATATATTTCAAGTTGTTCCTCTTTTAACTCTGCAATTTTGCCTGCACATCTCCACTGCGCCACTGCGCATCCATCATACGAAGACCACATATCGGCCACCCGCACGTACTTTGTACCTGAAGCCCTTCGTTCAGACGGCCAGGGACTGGAACGATCTCGCCGATCAAATTGTGTACCCTTTCAAGGTCACTATAAAAGAAATTTTTCTTTATCGAAGGAAAGTCCACCCCTGATGTAATACCCTGACAGAGTTGTCGAAGGAATTAATAAAATTATTTGAAAAAAGCGAATACTGGGCATTCCACAGAGCTAACACGCATTACTGCTATGAATTGCTATGGATAGACTTTAGCTTGTTTAATCACCTTGTATTTTATAACATACCACTAAGAGCAAGGGTGAATTTACGTGACCTACTTTCTATAAAATGTGCGCTGCAGTTGGCAGTATTCAACTTTCTTTCTGCAAGAGTTTCTTCAAGTCAAGAACTGGCCAAGGTAACACTACATGATATTGCCTTGTCTATTATGCCGTGTTATTTTTACAGATTAACCACACGAAGTGGTCATGATACTTTGAAGGAAGCTTGCGAGACTAGGCAGTATATTTAGCAAGTTGTATCCGCAAGTTACAGTGGCATGTATTACTATGCTGAATCTCCCTTACCCGTATTGCACAGATAGCATTGCCTGTAAACAATATTTATCATGAAAATGGACACAAGCCAGATTTATTAAACTAGTGTCTTTGGCGTTTTCTTTTCATTGTACCTGACTTTGACTTCTCCATCAGAAAGACGACATGCTGTCTTTCATTTCTACATAGTGTTACATCGAAAGTATCATTTCTTCTCTGCTGAGATTTGGCAGTTTCAAGCTCATAACTTATGATCATATTATTTCTTGCACATATAAGAACATAGTTTTCAGTCGGTCCGTCACTGATTATGTCTGTTCAGAATTCAGGTACACATATAGTTACACACGCTGTCCATGCATAGATACGATCATAGCTGCACGTATTTCCATTGCAGTGTGGAATCGCCCAGCATGAGTGGGTGGCTGCTGTGATCTGCGTGTATCTTAACGAGTTATGATAATGGTAGGGGATGAAATCACGTGCCAGGGTTAGTAGGTGATGCGGAACAAACCTGGAAATGTTAGTTGTCACAATTGTTTTTGCATGGGTGTTTTTAATTTAATTTGTCACCCGCCTATCTCATATTCATTCCAGATACCTCGTTGGCATATGCGAAGATGGTACACGCCAGCAAATGAATAGAAACAGCCAAGCCCGTGCTTGGGCAGAGATTTCGATCTTCGAAAAGTAATGGAGCTCTGTAAGTCTACTTTATTATTGTTCGGTAAACCTCAGATACTGGCTCACATTTCCTGCTTTACATTTTCAACTCCTCTGATGGCCCAAGAGAGGCTGCTCATGCTCTTCAACTACAGTACAACTGATAAATAACGTTTTTGTGCTTTTTTTCTAAAGAATATCCTGAGTTTTCATGTTGCCATTATGGAGTTCCAATTATTACTGCGTGAAAAACATTTGGTGTTAGACAGAAAAGGACAAAGCACACCAACTTAAGCTGAGCTCCTGATACCCGTTCAAGAGCCAAAAAGGTGGTTTTATTCATTATTTTTGCTAACATATTTCTTTTCTAATGAACTCTTTACTGTATGGGTTCCACTTTAATTAGACTACCGAACAGATGGCTACAACCCTGGGGAATGCTGCACAACACAGAAAAAAAGGAGTCACACACACGAGCACGGTAGCAATCACTGGTGTTGCGATTCCTTTTCTTCCGCGTATTTATGTTGTATTACTTTATGACGTTTTTATTACGCATCGAAGCTGCTGTACAGCACAGCAACCATACAAATTCATTACGTTGTCATTACAGTCCCGATGTCTCACAGGGGATATCCCTATGCGCCATTTACGCTTACGACGCTGAACTTGCGTGTTACATTTATATAACCATTTACCCATGGTGAGGCATTGACAATGTCGGTAGGTAACTACGGCTTTAAATGTTTTCGTTCGTGGTACGGCATTGGCAATGTTGGGAGGTACTACGGCTTCAATGGCAGTTTATTGTGGTACGACATTTGTAATGTGGGTGAATAAGTACTGCTTCAGAGGTTTTTGCTTGTAGTAAGGCATTGGTAATGTTAAGGAGCAGTACGGTTTCCAAAGTAGTTTCTTGAGTTAAGGCATTGGTAATATTGGTGCGTAACTACGGTTTCAATAGCATCATGTATAATTACGAGAACTTCCTGGAATCCTGAGTTTGCAGGTTGTTACACCGTAATATGACGGCACTTCTTTTAACACTGTACACTGTTCGAAATTGGCTGAGTACTATGTAATTTTTCAAACTACGCCCCACGTGAAGGAATTTAGAGGGCATTGTAATGCGTTACTGCTTCGTAGATGGTACAATCGGGATCAAAGATACGCGGCCCACGGCTCCGGACGCTTGAGCGGCTCCGGAGCCACACCGCGGCGCTATCTCCATCGGGCACTTTCTTTGAGGGACGAGACGTGCATTTGAGGGATCGCCAGCCGTTTGCTCGCGGGAGCGAGTAAGAGCGGGTGCGAGAGAGAAAATCCGAAGGCATTTGCTCCATGAATATATGACTCTGCCTAGGCACTACGGAGGAGGTTTCTTAGCGCGTGTTGTGTGCGTCTGTCCCCTAGACGTGCCGGCATTGTGGAGTGGGGTCGAGTTTGCGCTCCTACGCTGGCTGCCCGCGCGGCAGCGCGCGGTGAGGCAATGGCACGGACGCCCCATTTGGTGATCGCTGTTTCTGAAGGTACGTTGGACAGACTTTCTTGCGCTTGCGGCGCTGGTGCTGAGTCAGTCATGCCGGCATAAACCTTTCTTGCCCCCTTACGGCGCTCTACCTTCAAAAAAAAAATATCACTGATTTTTCTGAGGGAGCAGTAGGGGCCGTAGTAGAGGCACGGCCTGGTCTCCCGGTGCAGTAACTTCTCTTTTGGCAGGGTTTTCGTGAGCTGCTGTCCGCGACTTTTCAGGAGCATTTTTCAGTGATCCCTTTGAGTGAAATAAACTCACAGCGCCTCTGCAACCGCAGTTGAACGCCACTGCGTGATGTCACCCCATGCGGATTTTTCTGGCTGCTCGCGCGGTGAGGCAGTGGGCGAGGGCGCCCCATTTAGTGATCGCTGTGTCTGAAGGGGCAAGGTTCTGACTGGTGTTGTATAAGTCGCGGGTCGCTTTTTTCGTTGCGACGATAGATCGGATTATTTACAGGCACTGCTCCAGGAGGGCACATGTAACCGGCAGACGGAGGCCTCAGGCGAGCACCTGAGGTTGTAATAAAGCAGGCGGCGCAAGATTTCCGGGGCGCTAAGAGGTAGCGGGGGGATCAAAGCTGGAAGCAGGGCGGCCCCCGGGTTGGGGCCTCCGCCAGCCCTAACCCACGGACCAGTCCGCGTTCAAGCTTTGGTGTCCCCGTTGGCGCTTTGGTGTCCTGGAGGCGCTGCCAATAACACGAAATAATGACACGTTGTTACAATTAGTAAAAACACGATTGAATAAATATAACTATGTCCAGCCGCCAACTTGTGACGCTAAGTTCAGCACTACCGCGCCCCACGACTTCTGCAACACCAGTCAGAACTTTGCCTCTGAAGGTACGTCAGACAGACTTTCTCGCGGCTCCGGCGCTGGTGTTGAGTCAGTCATCCTTACCGGCGGCCTTTCAGCCACTTGCGTGCAACCGCGGTTGTTAAGGCACTCTGCCTTCTAGATTTTCAAAATATGCGGCCCGGGCTCTACTAAAGTCACTACTGCTCCTACAGAAACATCTGGGATGTTATTTACAAGGTACTACACCACCTTAAGGCGCGAGAAAGCTATGATCCGCCACGACTGACTTAGCCCCCAGCTTCACCTATCTTACCGCGCCGGCAGCCAGCGTCCGAGCGTAAACAAACTCGACCCTACTCCGCGATGCCGGCACGCCTAGAGTCAAACGCCTACAACACGCGCTAAGAAACCTCCTCCGTAGTGCCTAGGCAGAGTGCCTTACTAGCGCCTACGCACAAACGGCTGGCGATCCCTCAAATTAACGTCTCGTCTTTGAGGGTGCACCGAGCGACGGCAAACTTCGCCCTCACTCTCGTGCGGCGAAGTGACGCGCTCGATAAATTTCAAGTGCGGCGTCCGGTTGTTCCGCAGCTGACGGTCAGTTGGAAAGAGGCTTCGTCAGTGCGCGCTTGCATTCCTCCCCGCGCCAGCTCGCATCTCTTGCATACACGCACGGGCTGTTCGGCGCGTTCGGCCGTTCGGCTAAGCGCACGGAACGTATGCCTGGCAGTGCCCGACTTCGTTTCACGCTTTGTGTTTACGTGCGCCTCACGCCCGTGTGAGCAGCGCTTCCATGCCTGGCGTTTGAACGGACGGCGCACGTGCATGCAGGCTCTCAACGAAAGATGCCGTGGCAAGGCGTTGGTGCATAGAAGCGGCAAGCAGAGCCCCAACTTTGTTCGTGTCAACGCCCGTTCTGACTAATGTTCCTTTCTCGTTTAAGGGGGAAGCGTTACTAGGCTTACATTGCAGAAACCGTCCGAACCTCCCAGCCGTGCTCGGAAGCCGTCCGCAGCCGCCGTGCCAAGAATTGTACATATTATAGGATCAACAACAAGTACTCGATCCGTGCCCGCAAAAACTCTTGTTTAAAATACCGCTTTTGCCAGCATAGACACTCTACTGATTTTTACTGTTCTTCAAGCGAAAATGTGCTTGAATTTTTTTTATGACCTGTGGCAACACATGTCATAACACAGATCACGGTTTGTTGTTTTCTTGCAGTCTTGGTCATATTTTCGCTCATGTCAGGTTTGCTGACATCAGCTTACTTTGACTGTGTTGTCATTGCTACAATCGTTGTTCCCCGCTGCTGTGAACGTTATTTCGCTTGAGGCTTTGGTTCTCTGCAGCTTTTAGTGTTACTGCAATTGTTGTTAATCGCAATCGTTGTTAATTGTTGTTTTAACGGGCTTTCGGTTGAGTTTTTAGCTATGTACTAGCGGTCTAGGTTTATGGCGGAGAGGTGGGTTTGTGTGCTATTACGTACTTATATATTTGGAAGCACTGTTGTTATCAAGTGATGTGGCCTTGATCGTACTCCATTCTTGTACGTCCTTCTTCGTTTTCTTTTCTGCTTTTTGCGTATGCGTGCAGAACCCCTGTACCCTGGAATGTTTCGACCCTCCCTGTTGCAAAGGCCACTGGGTGCACTGGATGCAGGTACACTAATAAAATAAATAAATAAATAAATAAATAAGCACTGCTTACAATGTGCACGAAAGCACGAGCGGTTCAAGTCGTTTGTACGCCAGTGGCAAATCATAGCCGCATGCGCACACTCTCTTTACTCGCCTAGATACATGCTTCCGCTGAGACGTCATCGCGCCTGTAATTGAACTAACGTGAGCGCTGTAGTGTAGGGCTGTGTCAGCCCGAGTAATTCTGACTCACTCCAGTTGCGTGAGGTATATGTTAGCAATAAATAACTGACGGTAAATATTTGAACTTGTTTGGACTCCAAAAAGCCATTAGCGGCTCATCTATACACAATTATTACAACTTACATGTATACGAAGTTTTCGCTTTTGAAATGACTGTATGGCGCATGAACCCTACATGTTGGTTAATGCATTTTTGTATTTAGACGCTAAATTTAACAGCACGACAGGTATTATTTCTAGATTACCTTCTATTAAAGCCCTTTACAGGTGAGTTACATTAGGGCAGTGATGTCGCTCCACTAGAATAAATGTTTTTAAATGTTGCGTCCTGAGAAACTCTGCAGTGTTTAAGTCCAATTTTAACAAGCTTGGAGAAATGCTGCTCTTGATCTAGCGTTACAAGAATATAGGTATAAATAAAACTGTAATGCTCTGGCAACAGAAGAACAGCACTGTGATCGCATTTTAGTGATTCTCTGGAAAGACAACTCTTCAGACCCGATAATATTATTAACCAGAATGCTTGCACCATTTAAACTTCACTCTACTGTACAATATGAACACCACCGAAAATGTCGTTCCAAAGAAGTTTACCTTTATGCGGTGCAGCTGAGCCGTACCTGCATTTGAGGGTCTCTTCCCCCATCCACATAAAACTATTGCGTTAGAATTCTTCGTAAGAGCGAATGCCAGCCGATCTTGATGCTGGACATAGAGAAGCTAATCGGTTAAAGGCAAATATCACTTGCCTGAACTGGGACCCTGAAATTTATGAAGATGTAGCAATACGGAGCGCCGGTAATGTCCGCGGTAACCAGCCGAATTAGCAAAACTGATAAACTCAGGCATAGTTTGCTTTCGTGTATGTTGTTGATCATTTGCTTTGTGGAATGGTTGACAAACTAGAAAACATAAGGTGCTCGCCCGAGGAGAGCACTACGACTTTCGTCTTGCCTGTGATTCTGTAGAGAGCGAGACAGATGGAGAAAAGAAACAGCGCATTAGCTGGTAAAGGCAACCAAAGCACTTCGAAAGACGCCCACTTCTTAAGGCCCCTTACCACCTAGGGCTGAAGTAATGAATCACAGGAACTCTTTGTGCAACATTCGCATCAGTACACAACAACAACTACAACGACACCAAACTCGGAGTACAGCCGGGGATTCCCGTTGTCAGAGAACAACAATCTCCCAATGACTCACAAAAATTGGGTAATTCCCCACGGCTTCGCTTTCAAATTTTCGTTACCTGTCAGCGGCTAAAAAAGCTGACCCTACAAGTGATCCAGAAATTTTGCCACTGATTGCAAGAATGCGAGTTCCGTTTGATTCGGAGAAACCAATTGGATGAGTACACTTACACCGGTGCTATGGCATGGACGCACAAGGAAAAGGCCATTAACATTGCGGTCGCACGGAATTCTCTCAGTCTGCAGGTCCTTGTATGGGACTTTAAGCTGGCGCGGACAGGCGACGCGTATAGAATTTTTAGTTCGTAGTGCTTTTTGCGCAAAAAGAAATGAGAAAGGAGGGGTGGTGTAATTTTAGCTCTTTCTCATGTTCGTTACGTGCGGCTCATACTCGAATACCGAAGGTGAAGAGATCCAATCTCGCAGTGTGGGCTAAAACGCAACGGCCCTGCTTCTATGTTGACGAGCATAGCTGTTATATAGTCCACTGGCCCCTACTCTGGTCCCTGACCATTCAATAATCTGCGTATCAAAGGTCGAATCCAAAAGCTTTTGTGTTGGTAAGGGCTATTTATTATTAGATATGTCCAGCGTTGGGATTGGCTGTCATATGCTTCTCTGAGCTGTTATTGCTTGAGAACTTTTTGTCGATACACGGCCAGGTGTTCGCAAAGTAGCATATTAAAAACTCCAGGTGGCGGTCAAGAAAATATTTGTTTTCCAATTTGCATAACAAGAAAGACTACACACGAGTGGCAAGATCTGATTTATAGGTACTCGTGAAATCCTCAAAGACGGGGTACGCATGCACCATACGTGCATGTGACCTGAATCGTTTGTTCTCGCTCTCTCTTTCCCGATCGAACAATTATTCCATTGACCTAAATCGTCGAAAAGAAAATGTGCCATAGCAGCATTATAAGTACAATACGGTAGCTAATTATTATGCTAGACATGGCAGGCGTCGCTCGAAAATTTTCTGCTCTAAATATTATTTGCTTTTGAAGTTCATTTAAGGAATTTTTAGAGAGCCCCCCCCCCCCCCCACGCGTCATCGAAGACAAAACTTCCTCAACAACGAGAACAGCAGAAATATCTGCTGTTGTCAAAGTAGGAGAGAGAAAGAGACAAGAAGGAAAGGCAGGAAGGTTAATCAACAAGAGTGAGTGGTGCTAATATGTATCAAAACATCCAAATGTGCGCCAAAGGGCAGATAAGACGGAAATACTGAAACGGACAAGACGACAAGCATGTAGCCATAGCGAGGACAAATAAGAAAAAACTAAACATAAAAAGAACTCGAGTTGTCACTAAAATGGGCAGGTAAAAAAAAAACTCTGTGCCCTTCCACTCTGTGAAGGAGGATGACCAGCGAAGCTGTGTACGTGGGCCCCTTAATAGCTAACTGCACTTCCGCCACGGGTCAGGCCGGCATTGCACTATCTTCGGGGCCACGCCACGTATCTCGGGACCACGCCACTGGGGAGTGATTATCGCCTGCTTCACCTCCGCCGTGGGTCGGCCCGCATTGCACTATCTTCGGGATCGGCCCACGTATGAGGAGTGCTCAACGCTTGCTTCACCTTCGCCGCGAGTCGACCTGGCATTGCGCTATCTTCGGGACCGGTCCACGTATGTGCTTAACTACTGCTTCGCCTCCACCGCACGTCTGTCCGGCATTGCACTATCTTCGGGATCGGCCCGCGTATGGGTAGTTTTTTGCTTACCATGCCAGTGACACGAAATTTTCCTTGGAGGTTGAGGTATACAGCTTCGCTGTAGAATAGGTTATGCAATTGAGCAGAGTAATTAGGCTTGTTGGTTGAACATAGCGGAAGGCTACAGTGCGTTTGGAACAGACGGAGACAAAAGAGGCACAACAAGTACTTAGACACAGCGCTGACTTTCAAGAAAAATGTTTATTTTGCCGGTGCGCAGCTAGTTTTCAAGTGAGCACTTGTCAAAAAACAAGATCACACATGCGTACAGAACCTCCTCGAACCGCTATTGCACCCTGGTTCGATCAGGTTCTGCGGGCATGTGTGATCTTGTTTGTTGCCAAGTGTTCGCTTTAAAACTAGCTGCGCACCGGCAAAATGAATATTTTTGTTGAAAGTCAGCGCTGTGTCCTAGTACTTGGTGTGCCTCCTTTGTTTGCGTCGGTTACAAACGCGCTGTAGCCTTCCACTAAGTTATGCGGATCGTTTGCACTATGGGAAACGATTTATGTGAAGCTTTGCGTTTGTGAGGAACGCTGTTACTGCTTAGCAACCGCTTGCAAGCAAAAATCACTCAACCACGTTGGACGCATCTTCACAGGAACACGCCTTGCTCCATGTAAACTTGTGGCGTTAAAACAGCGCAGGCACGTGCGACAGAACCCAGAGTCATTCGCACGCGCCGAATCAAACTCGTCCTGCACGAAATGTGCCTCGAGGTGCTGGTTTTCGCCACTAAATGACACTCTCCAGATCCGCTGCTCTCCTTATCACTGTCTATCTTCGTCGGCCAGCTTCGATTTCAGAAGCAAGTGCGCACTCCCTTTCCTATGCCATTCTTCACAGCGTATCGACGCTGATATACGCTTAGCATTTCCGGGCGAAACATTCGCCGCGCACCTCGGTGTTAACCGATGCTACTCGCACTACTTCGTGCTTATCGGTGAACGTGCAGTCGCGTTGTGAACCACGCTTAAGGCTGCTAGTCAAAGACCCTCCCGCTCCACTGAACACTTTCTCCTATCGGTATTGAGATTCGGGCTAGTTGGTACGCGCTACACCGAAAAGGCCTCCTCCGAGCCTGTCTCCTACGCCCTTACTTGTTTTCATTTGAGCTAGCGTCTGCTCACACCACCCGCCGCCTAGGGCCGCCACCGTTTGCACTACATCGTTAAAAAAAAGGTCGTAGGAGTCACTACGAAGTGTCACACTATTTGCTACCTTGTTATAACTGCCGTAGGAAACAACAGAGTTAGAAACATTAACAACTAAACAAGGTAGTCACTGTTACTGATGGGTCCCAGCTACCAATTCCGAACGTAGTCAGCACCACATGATACAAAAAGTCCCACCTCTGCTACATGTATTCGACCTGCTGTGGCGTATTAGAGTGGGTCTCATTTATGTGTTACAGACTAGAACCTTTGAATGCGGTGGTGCTAACTGTAATCGGATTTGGTAACTGAGACCCATTGTTAACAGTGTCTACTTTTAATGAGTAATGTCTCAAAATTTATCGTTACCAACTTCAGTTATAATAAGGTAGCAAATGGTGCGACAGTATCACGGCTTTCTTTACTTTAAGAGTGTATCTCAGAGACCGCCGAATCATTCAACACAGCAGTCAGCACCCGTGAATGGTGTAGTAAAAGAAAGCTTCGTTTTAAAGATGAGAGAACTGTTCGGACGATGATTGTCCAAGTCGAGTCTACGATGATTCTCTATGAAGTGAAACTGCTGAGATGTCATATCGTGTATAATGCGAGCGTGTGTAACAAATAGACGACGGCGCCGATGATGGCATGACGGCAACGAAATAATAACGATAGACATGACGACGAAGAAATGAAGACGATAGAAATACGACTATGATAATGACGGCGATGGCGTGACGACGACGTGATCAGAACAGTGAGATCATGACGCTGGAATGACGATGATAGAACGACCACGATGGCATGACGACTATATGTCGAGATTAGTATGACGACGACGAAACAATGACAACGGCAATGCAACTAAATATTGATGGTGAAGCTGTAACAGCGAAGCTGTTAAGGGTTACTTTCCCCACTATCCTGTCCGCGTGTTGAAAAAAATCCCGAATACATTACTATGCAGGGCGAACCGCGGCGGTGGTGCCGCAGGCGTTAAGCACTCCCCATACGTGTGCTGATCCCGAAGATAGTGCGATGCCAGGCCAACCCGCGGCGGAGGCGCAATTCGCCATTAAGGGGCCCACATACACAGCGTTGCTGGTCATCCTTCTTCACAGAGTGGAAGGGCACTGAGTTTTTTTTTTCGCCAATCAGACTCTGAGAGTGGTGGCGTTTGTGCATGCATTTTGGAAACCACAGTTAGCAGTACTCTAAAGGACGAAGACCACGTTGTGTGCATCGGCAAAGAAGTGATATACTTGAGAAGATTGCGGTGTTCAGTATGAGAATGGATGGCTGCTGTAGTGTTTTCAAAGGCGTAGAACTCGCCGAATTCTGGCAATTGTTTTGTTTCTTTATGATTTTTTTTTACCAATGGACGTCGTTCATAAAACAAACGCTGTTACACATAAAAGCAAGTTTGAGGACAATTACACAGGTGAATTATCTTTGCCGCCTTAAGTATGGAGAAGGACCAACCTAAAACTTAAAAAAAGAGTCTACATTAGGGAGAACGTTGCAGTGGAAGGCAGTCGGGCCCAGATGGTTTGCACTCGTACCACTCTTTACATGCATATTTGCTAGGGGTAAAGATAGTTGCATTGGTAACTGCGTTGCGTCAAAAACCCATCAGAGTCGATCAGGCGATATCCATTTAAACAGAAAACTATATTTTAAAAAACAAAGGTTGCGGTGCGGAGCAGACGACGACGAAGTGATGCACAAACGACATATACGGGCGCCAACTTCCAACTGTTTGTTTATTAGAAACCACGCAATTTTATACATCAAACCTAAGTGCAAAGCTGTCACAATAGAGATAAACCAACAGGTGTGATAGGAGCCAACACTGCTCGTAGGTTTCACTGTTAGTTAGGCTTCATGAATAAGATTGAGTGGTTTCTGGTAAACAAACAGTTGGAGGTTCGCGCCTGTATATGTCGTTTGTGAATCACTTCGTCCTAGTCTGCTTAGCGCCGTAACCTTTGTTGCTAAGTCATGAACCAACCAGCTCGGCAACAAGATTTTCTAAATTCTAATATGTTGAGCGCTTTGGCGTAGATAATAATGATTCTTTCCCCTTTCCGATGACTAAATGAAACACTCCTTCTGGTCACAATATTGTGCACCACTAAATAAGGCCTGCGTGCGGGAACTAGACACGAACAATTCAGCTGTGCTTGCGGAACAATTATTTGAGGCAACCTCATATAATAGTGCGGCGTCTGACATAACAAATGGCGGCATATGAAACCCTACCGTATAGGATATTCTGTTTATTACGTTTTTTACGCTAGCTTGAACAGGTCATGTATTCACAAAAACATTTACGATATAACTGTACTTCGGAAAAAGAAATTCGCGCTAAAACTCCACTGTGTCACTTGCTCATCCTTGAAAGCTCATTTTTTGAAAGCTATGCACCAACTAGCCCCACAACGTGTTTTACTGCAATACTCATCTCGACGCAGCCCGGTGTCATTATCAATCTTATCAAACCTGATCCGACAAGAAGAAATATTTATTACCCCTTATCGGCCCTTACCAACTTTATTGGACTTGATCCGACCCTTATGAAATCTTATTGCTTGTTATGTACCTCATTGCACTCGATCCGGCTCTTATCAACCTTATTGCACTCGATCTAACCTTTATAAACCCTTATCGATCCTTATCAACCTTATCGGAATTGCTCCTATGATTGTAAGCCCTTATCGCTCTTTAGCATATCATCCATTCACGTCGAACCATTAACAAGCGTGATGAGACTCATATAACCCCTCATCACTACTTGTCATCCTTATCAACTCATTGGCTGCTTATCTGTCAGTGTTCCGCGACGAGAAGCGCATAAACCCTCAGAGGTCAGTGGGATTTCCGTTGCTGAAGTAACGTCCCAAGGGAAAGCGCATACCGCGACCATCGAAATTCATCGGGGATGTGGCGTGTTTGGCACTGAATTTTCGCAAAGTCGGCACTTTCCTTATGTCTACAAGTCTGTTCTACATGTGGTCCTAGAGATGGCTTTTAGTCCACCATCACGAAATCTTTGAACAAAGCTTTCAAAGAAACTTTTCTCATTCGACATTTCTTTTTTACCGCCGGTACAACATATTCCTATGATTCAGATCTATTCTGCTTCTGCAAGCATAGGTGTTTAGCTCTTTGCGGTTGGGAAGAAGCAGATACCATATGGGGTAATTGGCAAATCTTTTTTTAAGGTGCGCTACATTCAGTAACTAAAAGCACTTGCCGAAAACGGGCAAGCGCTTTTAATTACTGAATTTAGCATGTATTTGTGATTCCATTGCTTTGTTTCAATCCTGAGAAAGTAAATAAAGAAAAGAACGGGGGTGTTTATATCTGTGTATAAGACACTCGGGTTCTGAGCGTAGGGTCATAGGTTCGTAACTCACCACCGAGATCGTTTTTCCTTTCGAATCTATTATGTTTTATACATTAATTTCCTTATAGCGATTCGTCTTACGTGACCGACGGACAGATTTCCTCGTTGTATTGGCATAGAAATGCTTACTTATTGAAAATTGCCGCCAATCCTGACACTGGTCGTACTATTAGCGAAGCGGATGGCCAAATGTGAAGAATATCTACGAACCAAAAAGCTTTGTGAATTTGGCCACTGGGATTCGCATTCACAAGAAGTTCTTACGCTAAAAGTTTTCGCAATATCAAATTTCAGCCGATCCTGATGCTACGCATAGCATTAGCGAAGGCAGCTCGCCAATGACAAAGAGCGCTTACTTACGAAAAGCTTTGTGAATTCGGCCCCAGAATCCTCGAAAATTCCTTGGTAATAGAGAGCGCTTTTGAAGTTTGGCAGATAGATTTCCTGAAGATGCGGATATTAGCTGCACGTGAAACCAAAATGTCTGGATAGATAAGCAAAAAATAATTAAATTTTCTTGTTATTATTATTCACATTATCACGTGTTCCGGTGGTGTAATTAAAGCATAGCAGTAGTGAAATCATGTCGGCATAGATTAGCACCAAATTCGAGATATCCGTCCCCTAAATTGTCTGAAAGATTCTACCGAACACGTGGATGTGCCCAAACAGAACGACACATAGAAACTCAACACTACTAAAACACAAGACTTTAACAGGGAGTGGGAGGCGCGGCTTGTGGACGAGGATCAGGATAGCCAACTTGCTCTCCTGGACCAAGCCCAGCGAGCCGCTCACGCCAATGGAGCCCTGGACTAGGGGCCCCAACCACGGGATCTCAAATTTGTTTGATTTTATAAAGTTTCTCTCTCTCTCTCTCTCTTGGCCATTTCAGTTTAAGATCGTCCCAAACTGCTAGAGGGGCGCTTATGAAAGTGGTAAATTGTAACGACGATGTATTTCTAGTGCATTTCAAGAACGAATATATTGTCACGGGTATAAAACTATTTACAACATGTATTTACAAGGTGTATATAAACAGCAGCCGAGAATCCCGAAAGGCTGTTGTTACTTCGTCGTCTTCACCATCGACGACCTTGTCCTCTCTTCTCACTATAACAATATTGAAAATAGTGGTTGCCGTGAGTATTTCACTAAGGAGAAGGGACCTTACTGTGGTATTCGTCTTCACTTTTCATTTTTGCTTCGCTGGCTGAAAAAAAAAATAAGATCCACCGCACATCTCAGAATATATGTGAAGCGAAGCTTTCGGGGAGTGCATGCTTGATCAACTGGTATAAAATTTCCCATTTTATTGCTGCTTCTTAGGTATCAAGGAACCTGGCGCACACGCATCCGCTCTCGGGCACCCATCTTACGCAATGCGACACGTGTGGCGATCATCCCAAAGGGCTAGTGCATGCTGTCGCAATAGAAGTATGCGTGAGATTGTAACTTAATCGTGAGACCATTGGAATACTGTGCTGGGGAACCGAAGTTCGATCGACTATCGGGCGCCACATACAAAAATGCTTTCTTACTTTCTTTAGAACTTTTATCAACTTTCTATCAACTTAAGTAACATCCTCTAGACGTTTACTTTTTAGTAACGTTTGTCAAAGAAAGTTGGTTGCTTTTTTTCTAACTTCATTATATTAAAAAAGAGTCAATAGAATGCCAATACACACTATTTTAACATTTTAGAAACACCATTCAATAGGAGCTCAAAAAAATGATTATGCTTTTTAAGGTACGTAACCCAAGTTACAGAACATGCATGAATATTATTAAATGAGCTTATAATTATTCAGTGAACATGGCTGGTGCAAGACAGTCTAATTTCATGCACAGGTGTAAATTTACTTCATTTTCAATCAACTTTCTCGTAACACGGGTTATTAGAAAGTGTGTAAAAATGATTTATTGAAAAATGAACCGATGACACAGTCTTAATTATGAATGAGTATGAAAAGACTGGCTGATATTAAATATTTTTTTCTCAGTAAATATTTTCCTAATTATTAATCAACTTCCTAGTAACAGATTATAGTAGAATGTTCATAGAAAAAAATTACTTATAATACCGGACGCTAAGAGGAAATATGGTCTCACCAATTCAAGATGAGGGCACTTATTCTCGAAAACACGACAGCTAGCGCTATCGGAAGCGTGTAAATGAGCGGTGATCATAAATTTGTGCTCAGTAGGTGCTGTGCTGAGTAGGCTCAGCAAGCAGACGGAGCTGCACCGACCGCGCGCTGATCGGCTCGCGTTCGCCAACTAAAGCGGGAGACACACGGTCCAATTCGGTGTCCGATCCGGCGTCCGACGCGCCGGAAGGCAGCCGGAATCGAGTTGTTTTGCCGTGCTGAAGCGCCGGATCGCAAGTCCGGCGTGCGACGAACCGGGCCAGTTTTCATCGTCCGACGCGTCCGACAATCGCACCATCGTCTCGTCGCAGCCAATGACAGCGCGGCTGGCATGTGACGTTCTCTGACGTTCCCTCCACAGAGGCGGCGCTGGCTGGCCGGTGTCTGTGCATCAAGTGGTGGGGAGCGTGAAGGGCACACAAGGCCTTCCTGTGACCGAAACTGAGAAGAAAAAACAATTCAGTAGAGACACTTGAGACTGCTTACGCGTGCGAATGCGAAAGCTTTATAGTCCCTTCGGTGAAATGGTTTTTCCCGCGTGTTCCTTGTACGCACAAGCTCTCGCCTGCGTTCTAACTGCGCCTTGGCAAGGCCAAAGCAAAATGCGCCAAGCGTCTTAACGCGCTCGATTGTCCGCGAGAAGTTCATAACTCGAAGGGCCGCTCAGCGGCATTCAATTAGCCATTCATGCATTTTTTTATTTTATAAACTCATTATATACATTCATGACGGGGCACCACCTCCTCCCCATTGGCTGCGCCGTCACGTGCCCAAAGACGCATGCACTAGGTCACATCTTTGGTCAGCCAGATGGCGGCGACGTGGTGTGTACAATGACGCGTGCCCGCTCTAGGCACACCTGAAATCAGCCAGAACCGTGGAGCCGCCGTAGCGTCGGGAAAGCGTGCTCGGCTTGCACCACGGAAACCTGGGTTCGATTCCTACATACGCGAAAACCTACTAAATTTTCTTAATAATGGCATTAATTAACTTTGTTCACAGGAACCTCTCTTAGAAATTGGACGTCCATCCGAGCATATTGGGACGGGTTTATGCGCTGTCGGCCGATTTTTGGTATCATCAATCGGTCGCGCCGCCGACTACGACGGATTTTCGCGTAATAGGGCATTTAGTGCTTTCGCATTCAAAACTAAGCAAATAAGAGCGGGTAGACAAGACTGAAAATGCAGGTAACATGTTGAGCCTGTTCTTCATATGGTGCTGACGGGCAGCCTTTTAACAACAAACATTTAAATACGTCCAAAGGTGTCGCATCGTAACAGGAGAATTCCGCGAGGAAGCTCTGGCTTTTATTTTCAATTTTATCCTGGTTGAAAAAAAAACTGAAAAAACCCTGTTTTTTCCGAAATATTCTACGTTTATTTCAGCCGCTTACATCTCTACTACGGCGTTGGGCTGCGATGTTCAGTGAGTAGCAGAAAGCGCGCACTGAGAGGCTCGCCCGAGCCCGCTGCTCGGCTAATATCATGAAGCTTTGATCTACGAACGTGTTTATGCTAGATACTGGTAAGTTCCCTGGAATGGAACGGGAACAGTAAGAAGCACATTAAAGAAAGGCATGACATGTTCTTATGTTAGCGTTAGTACCAAACAATGAATGCATACTGGATTATGAAGAAAAAAGCAGCCGGTACTTGCTCACTGAGAAGACCAATAAACATACAGTGCGATGCATCTGGAGAAATAATGATATTGAAACGTCCAATGATGTAGGAGGAAAAAAAAAGTTTGAATCGTCGCGACGGCCCATCACAAGTCGCGGTAGGCGTCAAAGCCCGTAGTTACAACGAAATTATTTTTTAAGAGCTCTGATAGCGTCCACACAACAATGCTTGCTTGTGTACTGTCAGATGCTTATATTCTGTGGCCTAAAGCTCACGGCACGGTGCGAAAACGCGCTCGCAGCGAAAACGAAACATTGTGCGTGGAGATACATGCAGACGCGCAGCCGGTCGCTGCGAACTCACGCGATCGCTGCATTGAGGCTTCACTCTGTTATGCTCCATTTCATCATACAGGCAGCCCAATATAAGAACATATTTTGCATAGTTTGTTCTCAGCGATTACCTATCTTTCACGCAAGGAACCGGTTCGAGGGACTCCATCGCGGCGACCGTGCGCGATAGGCGTTCACTGCAGGCATTCGGTAAAGAGATAGCGTCGGTAAACCATTCTGTGCTTTCTGTTTGCTCACGATTATTATTTTTAACAATAAAGAGCTGTCATTTCCAGGGTAGTTACATAAATGTCCAGGAGGGCTCCCGCATGTTGTTTTCATTGAGCGCCGACAGTCAAACCTATGAGGAGCACGTTGCGTTATCCCAAATACTACGCAAGCGAGGCACTTCCAACAGATGGCCACTCCGTAAGTCCTCGCCGCCAATATGCCGAAAATGGCCCCCCTTGACGTGTCACGAAAGCGATACATCGTTGAATATAACCTTCACAAAGCAACTTGCCGATGTGGAAAACGCGCGTGATGACAGTTCCCTCTGCAGCTGGCTTAATAGGTATCGACAAATCTGCGTTGGAAATTGCATCGTCGATATCGGAGATGGCATCAGTGGTCAGTCCCGTAGCCAGAATATTTTTTTCGGGAGGGGTGAAGCACGCACTTGGCGGGGACGGGGAGGTAAGGCGGAAATGGAAGCTGGGCAAGCCGCATACTTACACAATATTTTTTTTTTCTTTGGGGGGGAGGGTGACGGTGACGTGTCCGCTGACGTGTCGACTCCCTGGCTGCGCCACTGCCAGTGGTAACTTCCTTGCGGGGTGAAGCATGAGAGTGGACTTGCATGCTACCGAGCTCAGTGACCTGGCTCAGTCTCAACGCGGGCGCATATTGCACATCTTTTGCAATAATATTTTTTCAGGTGTTTATTCTGATGTACTTCACCTGAGGCGGCACTATAGCACCTCGAGTGCATAGATGCACTTCCCGTTGTGCCCCTTTCTCTACAAGTATAGTCGTCATGAGTTCTTGCACCAGTGTAACCAGCGATGAGTACAGTCGTCATGAACACAGCAAACTGTTGACTATAGTTGTGCAATTGCATCTAGATGCAGTTTTTTTACTCTAGATGGCCACTAGATCTTGTCCCGTTAGGGCGCCTCGACACCAAGCCAGGCAATAATGGTGAGGACACGTTTGCTGCCGGCGCATCATTGGTTGTGGAGCATGTACAAAAGCCTTAGTGATATTTACACAATCGTTTGCATTTACAGGGGGAATGGATTCATAAGTAGGAATTTAGTAAAAGAAAGTGTTCGGTCTCGTAATGTATTGGCAAGAAAGTATTACACAAAAAATTAGGTATTTAAGAGGCAGGTTTATTAGTCAGCTCCTATCTATACTTGAACAGAGAAATCATTTTTTTCAGCAAACACTGCGCCAATATTGAACAGGTTTCTTAAATGCAAAAGTAAACACTGCCGACTGTATGAAAAACATACGCACACACACACATCCACAGATACGAGTACACTGAAATGCACAGACGCACACAGACAGATACACACGGGAAAACACACACACACGTTCGCATATGCACACAAGCTTGCACGAACAGACTGATGCACATAAGAACACACGTAAACTTACTCACAAACACCCATGCACACAAGGACGCACATACACACACAAACACGTATACATTGCGTGAACGTGTGTGCCCACTCATGCACGTAGTTACAGACGCACGCACGCACAACCATGCTACCGGTCACCCGCACGCACATAAGCAATCACACACAGGCAAAACACGCATGCACATAAACACGCGCACTCACAAACACGCAAATACGGGCGCACACGCACGCACACACACACACAAACGCAGACGGAAGAACCCACCAGCACACATAGCACGTACGTAGCACTGAGTGTGCTGCACACATAGCAGCACACATAGCACGTAGTGTGCGTCCTGTGTGCGCACGCACACAGGACGTACACACAAGCACTCACGTACAGACTGCGTTTTTGAGTACACGCAAAACGCGCACACTCATGCACGCATACACACAATAGAGAGTTTTAGAATAGGGGCCCCAAACGTTTTGGGGCCCCAAAGAAATAGCGTCGAAGCCACTGCGCATGCGCAAGACGCAAACTCCGTTTGCGTTTTGCTTTGGGAACGCTATTTCACCGATTTAGCGGGAGCCCAAATAGCGGCCCCAAAAGCTTTGCGTCGGCAAACATGGCGGCACCCATCGAAGCGACGGCTCTAACCTAGCACAAAACTGGGTTCGATTCGCGGTAACGCGAGAAGTTCGCAAGCTAGGAGAAGTGAGTGCGGTTATCGCTTTCTCTCAACTAGCGTGTGTTATGAAGATTGACTCATTAGACGCCGCTGATTTTGAATTCGATTGTGGATTTTATGGCTCGTAGGCCTAACGCGGCTAAGCTTGGCTGGTGAAGGTTAGTAAAGTTGGTTTGCTCAAAACTAAGCGCAACTAATTGTTTGCTGCTTACAGAGAATAACCTCTAAATTGTAGTTAAACGCGAATACACGCAAGTAAAAATTATTATTCCTATCATAAAATGGTATATTTTATTTAATTATTGCTAATAGTTTTTCCTTGACGCCGTAGTGGCGCTGTCAGCGCAAGACGCTATCCGCAAACGTCAAACCCTATTCTAAAACTCTTCACTCCTACGTGCCCCAACGCTAACACCCGCAAAGCTCTTTGGGGCCCCAAACTATTGGGGCCCCTATTCTAAAACTCCCTATTCACGCGGTTACAAATGCTCCCACGCACACATGCATGGTCACATAAACGCACATAAGCACCAACCCGCCCGAAATCACAAACCCACATGTGTGCACGCACGGAAGTTCGCGCGTGCACACCCACAAAGCTAGCCGAAAACACGCTAAAGAAAGACGTGCGACAAGTAGCAACGGCAGCACACGACCGCGCCACAGAGCCACCGGTGCTTTCGATCAAAGGCTATCTCTACCCTGAACGGCGGCGCTGCTATCGACGCACCCTAGTGCTATTGCGTCTCGTCTTTATTGGCACCTCCTCTGACGCCTACACGGACAGCAAGGCTGCCTTCTTGCCACATGGGATAAAAAGCGCGTTCAAAACGAAGTATTTTGACGGCTCCTTCTCAGAAGGCAGTGTTGTAGAGCTTTCCTCTGATATCGAACGTGATATGCTCTCATCTGGAGACTCGGACGAATACGATTCTGTGGATGGAACAAAGGTTCTCGCCACTGCCCGCGAGTAGCTCCTCCACTTACTAAATATACCTTCGCAGCTGCGGCAGTGTAGCTAAAATTCATATGCATGTGTTTCGCACCATTTGGATTTTCTTTTGGTATTCATTTTTTTTCCCTTTCATCGTGTATCGAACTCAGTAAGGCTCTGTGCCGCAACGCCTCAGTGCTGTGTGGAGAAGCTTTCCTCAAACGTTTATTTGACACAACGGAGGAACTAACTGAGGAACTAACTGAGGGGCTACGTGTCCATACTGCTCTGTTCCTGTGATTGAAGCAGATACATACCACCTAATATGGACATGTACTGGTTTAAAATCGGAACGCTCGCGTCTCCTACTGCAAGCCGGCCTCCGTTACAGTGTGACAACCAGCTATGACCGCTGGATACATGACAACAGATTCCACAAAACACTGCTTCAATTCATACACAACACAGGCCTCACAGCACACATATAATACACATATAAGCACCAAGAATTATGCCTTAAGGGCAAGTCTTTATCGCAATAAAAAAAACTAAAGCAACCTTATTGAAATTTTTACAAATTGTAGCGTCTTCAGAGACAAGCTCCCCAAACTTAGCGAAAAAATTATTCTAGTAAGTTTGGTAGAAATTTTTTCATTTTTCCTGCCTTTCTCCTTTCCTCTCTCTCTCTCTCTTGTCATTTTTCGTGGTACACAAAGGGTTAAGTGTCTCATTTTGCTGGTGGCAAGTACAGGCACAAAAAGGACGGCAAACGGCTCGGGATTTCGCGAAGCACTTACAGTGGAGGTACTCGAAAGGATGACGCGTTGAACATTCTTTTCGCCCTGCGGCTCAGTACAATCTCGAAGTCATCCGAAGATTTATTTTTGCCAACCGAGTAGATCATGGTGCCGTCAGTGTTATCATTGCTTTAGTCACCGTTCCTTTTCCTGAAGGCGACCGCCACGGATGCTGCTTCGCCAGTATCATATTCCATAATAGGGAAGCTGGTGACAGTTTCTTGCAACAAAATTTGAAAAAATGCGAAATAATTAGGAGCTGAAAGACAGCTTTCTGCAACAAAGACGCTTCGTCGTAATAAAGCGCAAATGTTTGTTAGGAGGGCCTAGCTCAGCGGTCCTTATACTGGGCGTGCGCCAGACATAAGCACAAAGATAACAAGAGAAGGACTGTGTCAAAATGAATAGGAGCAACCATTGTAGCTCTTCAAGCGGGGCAAACATTGCAAATTTACTCTGACAAGCGGAATAAAATCAGAAGGCCGGGTTTTGAACGGCCTAATGCAAGAAAAAAATTATGCAGGTCCCACGCACTGTGGGAATCGATGTAAGCGAAGCCTTCTTGGTTTGTTGCTTTGATTGTCGATAATTAGCGGTGATGTTAACAGCCAAAGCTTAATTTCTTCAACGTTTAGTCTAACGCGAGACTGATGAGTCGCTGTTAAAAGTTACCCTGCGTGCACCTCTGCAGTTTGTCTGCGTAGTAAACAGAACACACATGGTCTTTGCTTGAGGTGGCTGTTGTGCGTCATATTTTATAACCTCTGAGAGGGTCGAGCATTCTCATTGCCTCGCATGGCACATAGCATCGTGGCAAAAGTATTGAACTTGAATTGCATTATGGGGCTGTAGGTGCCAAACCACAATCGGACTATAAGTCACGCCGTAGTGGTGCATTCTGGATTAATTTTGACATTGTGATGTTTTTAAGGTGTCACAAAAGCTAATTGCACGCGTGTTTTCTATTTTGCCCCTGTCGAAGTGCGGCTGCCGCGGTCGGGATCAAATCCACGACCCCTAGCAATGCCACAGCAGCGAAGCTAACGCGGCTGGCACAGAAGTCTTCATTTGACGGTCGACCGCTTAAGTAGTGCCGCCTGGACCTTACGGTGCGCTTTAATTAATGCGGCTCTGTTTCTGCACGCCCTACGTAAGTTGTCCACTTGGCATATTTGCCTTGTGTTTGTTTTTCAGAAATAGCAGAACCGAATTGTACGGTACCTTGAACTTAAGCTTATTCAGTTTCCCTGCAACTGCTGTCGTATATAGTCGCAGGGTTTCATTGCCTTCTCACTTGACCTCCCCCCCCCGTTGTATGGGAACTGTCTCTTCTCCTTCCTCCTTTCTACAGTTCTATCTACGTCCCCTCTGGACTTGCGCTTTAGTAGAAAGGGAAGCGCTGCAGTTTCTGCAATGCCTTTTAAGTGGGTCCCTGATAATTACAGCTGTCAAGAGGCTCATGTGGCGACGCCCACGGAGCTCCAGAGAGCATTGTGTACATTCGAAGTGGTGGGGTCCAAACGAGTTTCTCGGGTCGCTTTTCCTCTCTGACTCGCTCCTGCCAAGTATACAAACACTCTGAACCACCCCCCGACACGGAGTGCCAGACAGCAGCAGCCACAACAGCAGCAGCAGTAGCAATGGGAAAGTCGAAGGAACAGGCAAAGAAAGCTTCGCTTTAAAGAAAAAAAGACAGATTCAGTGACTGCGCTAGGCAGCTCCATTATAATGTACCCCTTCACATCACCTAGAACCTCTAATACAACAACCGAACGAATGTTTACATTAGCAGTGTTCAAGATTAAGCTTCACTTGAACACCAATGTGCCCTGTTGTCACATGGTAGCCCTGCTAGGGAGCAAATTCATCCTAAACTTTTTCGTTTGCAAGATTTCGAGGGTGATGTCATAAGGAGCCGTGATGTTACAGCAGCCGTAATGTTTCAAGGAGTCATGATGTTATTTGGATACTTCGACACCTAGCTCATAACTACAAGGCACAGAAAAAAGGAAGAAAAAAGAAACGGTGTTAATCATAGTCTATCCTTCGTCCGTGTTTGGAGGCACGCAACAGTCATGCTGCCCGTCCGTTATTATAATGCTGTCGAAAGGTTATTTTCTTTAGCTGTCTCAACTTCATCTAAATAGGGGGTGAGTTGTTAGAAAAAAACTGTGCACTTGAAGAGCGTATCTGAACACCTCACCATTAGAAGCTCACTTTTTGCTCATGACACACTGTTTTGCCCATGCAATTGCTGGAAGTTACGAGCAACGCTATAGGCGAACACAAGCTGTGCAATATTCGACTAATCCTTTCTGAGCGCTGTCAGAGCACTTTGATGGTAGCGTAAAATAGCTGTGGAGGTGCGTAAAACGGACAAAATGTCATTAGTAGCGTTGTGGTGGCTTCGTTGGTACTATAGGAGTGTGCTTGTTTTTTAAATAAAACCTCGTAGCTTTGTTGAACCGTTAATGTTTCGCAGGACCACCCGGAAACGTCCAGTCGAATGCGTCATTAACGGGTGCATGTTGCCTCGATCACCTTAGTTTGATATCTGCACTAAAGCATTCAGAACAACTATAATATATGCGAAGATATCTTGTGCCGATACAGACGTTTACGATTAACCTATTACCAGAATTCCTAGCGAAATAGCATTATTCTCAATATTGTCAAATCCCAATATATATAATGGTGCACTTATCAAATTAGCGTGAAAAAAGATCTATGGTTTTCTCTGTAAAAGGAAAATTAGTTCTGTGTCAGAGTACCTAGTCAGCTTTACTTATGCAAGTTACTGAAAATAGCATGATAAGTGCAAGAACTTCATTCAATACAACATGAGACTGCATGATGTAGCTCTTAATGCTGACCTCACTTAATCTCCGTAATATGCACTGCCAATGCAATCAGTCTGTTATGTAGTTTCATGTTCCGTTCAATTAAAAGCGCGACCTGAATCTGCTGCTAAAATGCTCTGTCGACCTCACTATCATCTATACTTAACAGAACAGTCCACGAGACTCAATGTTCACAAGTGCAGGTCCTATTTTTACGTGACCGCAAAGCGTCCTTCTGGACTTTCCGAACAAAGTGACGTGCCTCGAATTTCAAAATCCGACCCTCACACGAAGTCACGTTGCTTTGGGTGATGGCTGAAGCCTAGCAATTGAAATGAAAACAAATGCTATATAAACAGGAAGTCAAAGAAACAAAAATTTGCTCTAGCACACATTTCATATACAAAACGTACGCTCACTGCTGACCCATCTGCTCGTTGCTACAATCTTTAATATATTCCTTAGAGAAATTTTCCCTTGCCATGAGCGTGCCTTATATCGCTACATTCTCTGGCCGGTTGCTTCCGGTGACGTCAGTAAAGGAGAAATATCCTCCTTCGTTTGGTCGGAATTCATTAAATTTGTCACTTGCAAGGTTTTTTTCTTTTTTCGAAGCAAAGGTTATTTCGGGGGACAAAAAAAAGAGAACAAGGAAAACGGCAGTTTTTGGCCTCTAATAGCAACGCTTTGTGCACACAAATGAAAGATGTTGACGTAAATTGCCTCAATGTAAACTTAAAATAGGATTGGGTGTTTTTCAAGCAGCGTCAATGTCAATCAAGCAGCGACAATCTTCCCTTTCGTGGCAAAAAAAAAGACAAAAAAAACGAAAGAAACCAATTCCTACAGGATTTGCAAGAATTGATTTCCAGGACACCAGTGACTGATTTTCTCTTTGTTAAGAATCTGCGCAACATTTCTGGAACTTAGGTAGAACTAAATGAGGATTTCCAGTTCTGTGTATTTTGTTGAACATCAATGGCTTGCAGGAAATGCTGCTCGTTGAACTCGTCAGCGAAGGCGCAGACTTGATAGGAAATGTGGCGCTTCAGAATTTCTGCGGGGTCAGCAGAAGAGACTTACTCATCCTAAGCAGGCCATGGGTTCGCACAAAAATGGAGACTTGAAGGGATCAGTTGTGTTCGAACAAAAAGAAGCCTCAGTCAGCAGCCCGCTGTCATTCGACCTGATGCCATTGGAACATTCGGTCCAACAGTACCACCTTTCATGTGTAAATTTATATTCAAAAGACTCTAGCCTTCTAGCCAGAAGGCTCTCCTTAGGCACCACCTATCTCATCCCCGCCCTATAGTTTATGTATTTGCTGCTCGAACGTACCGCCAACAAGCTCGAGAACAAGCTCGAGGAAGCTTTGATCGGTTCGCGTACTGAGACATTCCGGGTACAAGTGCGTTGACGATGATTATACCTTGTCTTGCATTTATCAGTGGAGATCTGTGGTTACGTTTGCGTGACCTCGATAAACTTGGGTCGAGCCATTATCGGGCCGAAATTCGGTTGTCGAGTTCATGTAAACGCTGGCGGGTCGGGCCAAGCAAGTGCCGTGGCAAGATCTGTTAACCAGCCTGTATATACTGGTTTGACTCGCGAAACTCGCTTTGCGAGATGCATGTAATTAAATGCAGTCGGGTGGAGCTGGGTCGACCCGCTCGCACCGAGTTCACGTAAATGAATCTCGTGACGTGGATCCTGCTCGACACGCGTCCGAGTTTTTTTTTAGAGCGCCTTGCAGTAAGTATTTCAGCGTTACCTTAAAACAGCCCGAAGACAAGGGTGCCAGGTTTCATTACGGGAAAGCTCTAGATGTCACCGTCGAAGTCAAAGTACATCTTCCCCGGATGCCTCACAAATATATAATGAATGAATGTAACCACGCGCAGCAATACTGTCAGCGAAAATCAGGCGTCATTTACCAAGCTCCTTTGTTTCCCTCATTCCTATTGATGACGATCCAGTAAAGGTGTAGCTCGTTGCTTGAAGAAACAAGGCCGTGCCATGAAAGTGCCGACTTAAGGCAATTTGGCAATGCACTGCCGACTTTGTCGGCCGAGAACTCCGAAAGTGTGCCATTCTCAAAGAGCATAGAAACAGGTGTACCGAGAAAGCAATTCAAGCAAGTGCTTTCACTATGATAAGGTATTAATGAACAAGTTCAGCCCCCCCCCCCCATCTGTAGCTTTACTTCAAAAAGAATCTTGCTATGCGTAGTTTAATGGTAATCATATGGGACATGCAGATCGAGAGAAACAGGCATGAAGAATAAAGGGAAACTACACTCCTAGAAAAAAGAAGGGTGATCTTTGCTCCACTAAGGGAGAAGGGGCGATGTCCCCTAAGTTCCTCGTTAAATGGAGCAACTTTCCTCCTTCATTCATGGGAGGAACGGTTTCTCCCTTCCAAAACCAACTTGACCGACTCTAGGCAAGCGAAACGAAGCGATGAATGCGACTAGGTCTAACAACTGTGCTAGTTCGTCGCTGGAAAACAACGAACGCGTAATACGCATTGTGTACGTTATAGTAATATTTGCAAAAAAAAAAAAATATTCACTAAGCTTTCTTTGGCGCATACAAGGAATTAGGTGCAAGTACGACACGATATTGCAGGGATGCCTTCCGCTCGTCTTCCACTCTCATCACCCGCCGTTCACGGCCAGCTGATCATGCTTTAGTTTAGTCTTTGCAACCAAACGTAAAAACATTACGTACGTAAAGAAATAGCGTCGTCCTCACTGCGCATGCTCGTAACGTTATTGGGTTTCTGCAGTTTACGCGCGCTATGATAACGTACGTTAAGTTTAACGTTCTTAATGTTTACGGACGCTAAGAAATAGCGTTGTCGAACATGGCGACCCCCATGGCTTCTGCTTCAGCGCGCGCGATGGCTAAGCTCTCACTCGCGTTGATCGCCGGCAACTGTTGTAATGACCTTTCGCTTTCTCTAAACTCACCTGAAAGGTTAGTTATACGAGCGCATAGCACGTCCATTTTCTGAGATCGTTCGGCGATTCTGGCGCCCGTACGCCTATCGAGACGCGTCCACATAGCAACAGCAAGATGGTTGCCTTGGCTTGGATACGTTTGGAACGAGGCACCAGACGGCACCCTGTTTTATAACGTCTTCTTTACGTTGTGTTTCCGTAAGGTAAACTTGAAAGGAGACGCACCGTAATGTACCGCAAAGGTGCTTACGTTTAACGTTCGTAAGGCGAGAAACGCTATTCTAAAACTGTCTAACAGGGTGCCGTCTGGTGCCTCGTTCCAAACGTATCCAAGCCAAGGCGGTCCATTAGGAACCAAGTTGGCAATTTGCGCGAAAAGTGCTGTACAATTAGGGAAAAACCAGATGAGGTAATGGGTGACATTCATATTGCTTATGGGTTTAACGGTTATTGCAGGGTTTGATGACGGACGCTGTTACGCATGATCTTATTTTCTACCTTTCTAACCCATATCATGGGTATATGGTTCCGAGGATCTACCAGCGTCGTGGTGAGCCGTCACTCGAGGAAGTAATGCGGAAAAAGCAAATGTTAAAGGCAGTTGGCGTTTTCTCCGGCCGCAACTCGTTCCAAGAGCATACTGACTAGCGTACTACAAACTGAATCCCTTTCCTGGTCCCTGGATGAGTCTAAACAAAGAAGGTTGAACTAACGAAGCAACAGCGATGCGCGTGCCCGTTGCATAGATGGTGACAACTGAACGCATCTGGAGTTGATCGGGCGGGCACCGAATCGATGAGAAAACTCGTCTTTACATCCCAGGAGACACAGATAACTACCGTCATCGAAAAAGAGTGAAAGAGGCAGCAAAATGTTGACCACCGAATAGCAGCCAAGTCTCAAGCTTGGTTTGGAGGCGCTTTAGGAATGTGTGCAAGGAGTGGTGGTGTGGGCGGGGTATGCCACTTAATTTCAAGGGGCGGGGTCTCAGGCACCCCGCCCCTCCCCCCTTGGGTACGTGCCTGATTAGCATAGCATCCAAGGAGGCTATGATACATGTTACTCGCCGCGATGTCAGGGTACTACTCCATACGAGAACTAAACGTTATTCACCGCGATTGGCCTGACTAGCCCCGCTCACCATTTACGATCTCAGAAGGCTAACTGCTGGTGTCTGTTGTACTATATCCATTTCCAGGAGAGTCGTGGTAACGAAGATTGTTGCGATACCACCAACTAGGCTACGACTACTATAACCATAGCGCAAATACAGTGAGGGAAGCGTAATCATCGCGACAAGTGACCGGGAGGATAGCTCCGACTATTGTGTATGCCGTCTCTCTCTGAGCGCTTCTACTGAAAAGCTGTGTCTGCCTCGTGCTTGCCGTGCTTTCTCCTAGAGAGAGGACGGTTTCGCTCCGTGCTTCGAGTTCGACAGTGCACCTCAGCTTTCTAGAATCCCGGCACTCGAAACAGTGCACAATGGTGCCGTCACCACGTGTGTCCCATTAGCTTGGTCTCCCGTTCATGTCTGGGTGTATACGTTTGTCCCGTACCCTTGTACTTTTGATGAGGCTTTTCGTACTTTACATGTATTCAATTGTCAGTATACATGTTATCTCCAAGAGTGTCTCATTTCCTTAACAGACCCCGATAGTTCTATTTGCTAAGTTGCCATACGGAAGTTAGTGAAAGCTTTTGTTCCAAATTTATTTTCTGGATACTTTTTCTTTGTACGTTTGCTTTTACCGTGCCTTTTAGGAATTACTTCTTCTATTGTTGGTCGGCGCTTCAGGTCTCTGTAGTGTCGGCGCGCTACACGATGCATCACGGAGAAGCTGCCACTGGCGGGCGGAGACGCAGACGAACCGGCATGCAAGTGACGCTGCATATACAGCTGTATATGTGGTTGCATTGTACACTCATGCACCTATCTACTCTGGCGGCAGGGTTTGTGTTCCATTTGTGGATTTTGAAGGGTAGCTTGCGGGGGTGATGCGATCACACCGGTCAGCTACGTGACGACGGCGCCAGCAAACGTATTTGCCTTTCGTTTCGAAGCCATCGAGGATGGCGCTTCAAAACGACCGCAAATGCATACATTTTATATAGCTTAACCTTCTCCTCATCCTAATTACACGCATCAAAACAAGAAAGGGTGGCTGGTATTTGCGGCGTCTAGGCCAAGATGCTCGAGTACGGGCTCGTCTCGCTGTGGGTAAGTAGCCGGACGCTGCTTTCGTTTTGAACTATTCTCGTATCGCAGCTCCCCTTCAAGCTAGAGGTTGGACACTGATGGTCGCTTGTTATGAAAGGTTTAGACCTCAGGTTATTCTGCTTAGCATTACTTTCCTTCGAAAAGAAGTTATTGTAGCCGATGTTGGGGTCACCGGTGGCGGCGACGCAAGGAAGAAACCTTCCTCCCTTTTTGATTGCCGTGAGAGGGCGCGACATGTGAAGTGCGTGTGAAGGAGGAACTCACCGGCCTAAAGGAGGAAAACAGCTAGTTCGTCCTTTTTTGCCCCCCCCCTCCTTTTTTTTAAAAGTGTACGCGTACTTTCTTCTCTTGTTATCTTGTTGTTTCTGTTTCTGTCCATTCCATGTAAGTATGGGCGCTATAACGTAAAACTATATTCCAAACTTTTATATTACAATCCTGCAATCATCCCTACGCGATTGGTCAAAAACTTGTTTGGACCACCCCCACTTCACCTGTCTGTCACACGACATCAGGAAAACCGCGATAGCTCTCCATCTGATATGACGTGTACACACTGATTGTGCAAGATTTGACCGAACAAAAGAAAAACAGTTATTTCTGATTCGACACCTATTCGCGATTAGCCCTCGGCTATTAGTCAAAAGTTTTCGGGCTGCATCCACTTCACCTGCCTGTCACACTACGTCACAAAACCGCGAATATTCCCGCATCAAAGTGACGTGTACGCATTAAAGTTGCATTAATATGCCGAACAAAGCTTAACTTTCTTCTGAATAGCCGCAGGCTGCCACGTTCCGAAAGGAATAAAAGATGGCTGCCGCCGATCGCTCAGGCACTGGCTACTCGAACCAGCAGGAAAGCATGGATTTATTTGCGTATTATGAAACTTTTTGCATGGCCGTGTAACGCTTTTGAGCAATTTCGGCGCGTTTACGACCTCGTTCCTCCAACTATTCTTTGCTGAGGATCCGTTTTAGCGTCATTCTTAAGCTTCCGTTGCATGCCGCCGGGATTTTCGACTAACCACTGCAAGCTAAGTCAGAGAAAGCGGACCAATCGCAGACGCCGGCACCCCCCTCTTCTTCCGGTTATCAATTTTCAGTGCACTGGCTCGGCCTCATCGAATCCCTCTCCACTTGACTGTGCTCCTCGCCTCTTGTCAGCCAATTATATAACACAAGCCGCACAGTGTAGGAAATGTTATTCGTTTATCAAGCAAACAAAAGTGACCTCCTTTGAACGAGGAGAGCGTTTGATTGGTCTGCTCAGACAACCCTGCGGGTCACCGCCAGATGCTTACGTCGGCAGTTACGCAAACTTCACGTCCGGAGATTGGAATAAAAACATATTGGAATAGTTTTACGTTATAGGGCCCTATTATTCAGCCATTGCACATTGACTTAAAGCAGTGGGTGGCCTGTGCCTGTTGTTAGGGTTAGCGTCTGACACTACGTGGCGAAAGGAATTGCAACCGACCACCTCACCCTGCCTCGTCGAAACAAGGCCTGACTTCGCTTGCTATTGTGGGCGTCCTGATCCACGTGCAGAAAGAACTTTCTCTCGCCGGACCTTTTACCAGGCCTCGTCGAAATGAAGCGTGACTTTCTAATTCGCCATGACCGTTTCGAGTGTGCCTGTCCCTTTCCTCGAATTGGAAATTCCACGAATTCGAGGCCCTTTCCTCGAATTGGACCTAGAAGAGAAATTCCACGAACCGGCAAAGCGCAGAGACGGACAGGCGTCTACAATTCCGGGAGGCGGGACGACTTCTTCCTCAGCAGGCTCGGTATAACCAGAGGAGGAGGGGCCCTCTTTTCATGGCGGTCACGTGACATCGACGGAAGCAAGATCCCGCCCACGATTGTAGAGAGCCTATTTAAGGGGCGCCGAAATGTACTTTGATCACTTCATGCTCTTCTAATTTTCTTTAATCTACCTTTGAATAAACCGTGCAAATCTCGCACTAGAATATCCTCTCGCCCTTGCATGGTCGCCATGGTGTACCGGATGCTTGCAGCACGCCGACAACGCCACGCTACTCAATAAGTAACGTCGGTCGAGCTTCGATAGGCAGGCACCGCTACTACTCGGCAGCAGTACGATACGCTACCCTGTAATACGCAACACTGTGTCATTACTTATTGTTTGCCGTGTCGGTCGTGTGGTAATCCTCAAAATTTCAGTTTAATTCTGTATTTTAAAAAGTAGGTCCGAGAGCTCTGGAACCGCAGTCAGGACGTTGCCTAAAAGTACACAAAAGAAACATGCGAGCATTGCTCCATGAAGAAAATGGCCAAGAAACAATTGCGCCACCTCGAAATTGATGAGAACCTTGCAGCCACAAATGTAGCAAGGTGAAACGCTGCGAATACTTCCTGCATCGAAAATATTTCAGAAACGTTACATGAAGGCCATGAGAAAGAGCAGCCGTGAAAAGCATGCTGACTGATAAAACGGGAAAAAAAGAAGCTGTTGGCTCCAGAGCAGGGAAAGTGAATAATGGATCAATAATTAAACATCAAGCAAACACAATTTGTTTCCAAGTGTTATGTGCACTCAACATCATTAATTTCAAAAATTGGAAGGTTTCAGAGAGATGTAAGTTTCACCCCAGTATAAGCTCACGCAAGAAGCCATGTGGTCATGAACTGTAGATGTGCTCTCGAAAAATGAGCGCTGAATCTTGAGTAACAAAAATAAATGTTTGAAAATATTGGTCACAAAATTACGTGATGTGTTCACGGAGGATGCAAGCAGTTTGTTTTCCGCTGTTTATTTCTTTTCATTCTCTTTCCAACCGTGCTGAACAATAACGCTAATGTACCACAGACGTGCCCGTCGTATGAGATGATTTGTGGGACGCACGAGACCGAATTTGGCTCAGATTTTCCTCGCACGCTCTGTTCTTTAAGGTTATTACTATGACACTGAAATAAGCACGATTGTGTTATTTAAAAATTCTGTCATTTGACTTGCCAATACCAAGATCTCATTAGGAGGCACGCGGCAGCAGGGGAATGTAGATTAATTTGGCCAACTGGGATTTTGTAAGTCGCACTCAATGCACGATAGACGAGCGTTTATGCATTCCGCACCCATCGGTATGTGACATGCCGCGGTCGGCACCGAACCCGCGGCCTCGTGCTCAGCAGTACAACGACATAGCCACTGATTTACCGCGGCGCGTGCCCATCGTCTTATGGTTGTCGAAACTCGTACTTAGAAACACAAATAACGGCAGCACTTTTGGTGCGAATGCATACGACAAAAATTAACGCTCGTTTTTGTATTTGAGCTTCATTGTGACACACGTATTTCAAATAGCTCAGCTAACAATTAGCTCCACCCTGTTTTCGTTATGCTGCGAAGCACGGCAAGCTTGAAAGCACGAAATACTATCTGGAGTACACTGATAAAAAATTATGCTATATTTCTCGAAGATCATGGTGCATGTTGGAATATGACCATAAAAGAATTCAAACAGTTGCCAGACAATGTGTGTGTGCTAATTTAGCATCCCTTGTGTGTTTCGTGCTGCGTGCGTAAATCTGCTGGCGCCACCTGTGCTTGTGTAAACGAGAATAGGTGTCCGGACAAAAAAAAAATTAAATTATTGGGTTTTACGTGCCAAAACCACTTTCTGATTATGAGGCGCGCCGTAGTGGAGGACTCCGGAAATTTGGACCACCTGGGGTTCTTTAACGTGCACCTAAATCTAAGTACACGGGTGTTTTCGCATTTCGCCCCCATCGAAATGCGGCCGCCGTGGCCGGGATTCGATCCCGCGACCTCGCGCTCAGCAGCCTAACACCATAGCCACTGAGCAACCACGGCGGGTAGGTGCCCGGACAGGGCCAGTGGTGTGTGCATCCAGGGAGCGGACCAGATAATAGCAAACATCGATTTCGTTTTCTAGTTAAATAACTCGTTTTCTAGTTAAATAAGCAGCTTGAATACACCTCGGAGTCATTACACCCCACACCATAATGTCAGAAGTTCCACTCAGGCAATCTACGCCCAGCTCGCCTCCCATCTCAACCACAGTTGCTCAAGGTAGCTGTCGTTGCAGCAGCTACGACCACGAAACTATAGTGAATGCGGGTGCGCGAGCCGTACTTGTACAAGATTCTGGTCCAAAAGCACTACCACCGGCCTGCGATACTGCTGCTCCAGAGCAGTTCACGTTCGTGGTGAAGCACTGGACGACGTGGTAACGCTGATGGGAGCGGTTTCGCATCGCGTCGGCCTTGAAAGAAAAGAACCACCCGGAGCAGGTGAACTCCTTTGTTTACCTTTTGGACCCGAAGGCAGAAGAAATATTGTCAACTCTGCCACTACCGGCCGACAAAACGAACTCGTATGACGGCGTTGTTTGCGTGGTTCGGCAGTTTCTTCAACGGAAAGAAAAATATTGTCTATGAACGCGCTTTGTTCATCAATCGCTTTCAGCGTGAGGGAGAATCCAAGGCGGAATTCACTACAGCGTTGTACGCTTTGGTGCAGACGTGGGACTCTGGAACCCTGAAAGAACTCCTTCGAGGCAGGATCGTAGTTGACGTAAGGGACAACTACGAAAGTGCGGATGGGGAATAATCTCACACACGGGCGAGCGGTGCTGCTCGCGAAGCAAACTGAAACGGTAGATCGCCAGCAACAAACGCTGAAGCATTATGTTGAACCACCTACCGATTAAGCACAAGTCGACAGGCTTCGCACAACAACAAAAAATCGCAGCACTCCCGACCCAAAGCCGCACACACAGAGAGACGGATACACGGAAGGCAGGGATGTTAACCCCTCACGAGTCTGGTTGGCTACCCTATGGTGGGGGAAGAGAGAAGGGAAAGAGATAGAAGGGAGAGAGAGAGAGAGTATAGAGACGTGCACAGAGAGTTATTGAGTCAAAACCGACACCGAAGTTACTCGTGAGCAGGCAGGTACAACACAGTCGTGTTACTGGTGCGGGAGTCCAATGAGACATCCATGACCACAATGTCCTGCATCCAAAGCAACGTGCCACGTGGGCAACAAGCACGGCCGCTTTGCATCGGACTGCAAAGCGAAGCGCTTAATGCAAATCAGAGGGGAGTAGATAAAGACTTGCCACTCCTTTGATCTTCAAATAGGTAGGAACGTGATCATTTCCGTGGGCTTCATGTATGAGAACCATTTTAGACTACTTGGAAGACACTGAGATACCAAAGTAAAGTTCAGACAGCTGCTGAAGGTCAGTCCCAAATCCGAAAATTCTTGATCTGAGGCCTCAAACATTCCAATGAAAAAGGAATGCTTATTTTGACATCTTTGTGGAACGACAGCGCTGAATGATCCACGATGCTATTCAAGGAGTCACATTGGTTGCTCAGTGGCTATGGTGTTGGGCTGCTGATCACGAGGTCGCGAGATCAAATCCCGACCACGGCGGCCACATTTCGATGGGGGCGAAATGCGAAAACACCCGTGGCACTTAGCCTTAGGCGCACGTTAAAGAGCCCCAGGTTACAAAAATCTCGGAATCCTCCACTACGGCGTGCCTCATAATCAGAAAGTGGTTTTGGCACCTAAAACCCCATAATATTATTTTTTAATGCTATTCAAGACATGCAAATACTGGATTCATCATGTTCAGTACCTGCAGTGCGATGCGAGGGTTTCGTGCGCCTAAGTTCAACAGTAATGTACGCATAACATTCATGAGTGACCTCAGCATGAAGGCTACTTGCAAATCCTGGCATATTGCGCCGACTGCTGCCGGGCAATTCGTAGTTGGTGGATGAGTCGTGTCTCGTGGTTCTGCAAGTTTGCGTGGCTTCGGTAGAGGTAGTCATGCTTCACTTGAATCAGCGATGGCGGACCTCCCTCTCTTATCTGCGCTGATAGTGCATGACGTCAGTTGTTGACGACCAGTATCAGCCAGATTGTACACTTCCTCAGAAAATAGGGCGAACTCTTAGCTTGAGAAATAGGCAAACTGGTTAAATGTAAACGGACCAAATCTAAATACAAATAAAAATTGTTTGGTGTGTTGAATACCAGATGCAGAAGAGATAACAGAACAATTAAACACTTTCTGTTCAGGTCAAGGAACAAAATATTTTAGGTGTATGGTTCCAAGGGGATCTTTTGGGACACACATGTAAATAAGCTTACAGCCGAATTATCTGGAATTATGGATAGTCCTTATAGAATACATAAACGTATACCCGGGTGACTAAAACGCATATTATATTATTCCCTCTTTTAGTCTAGAATCAGTTATGCTAACCTTTTATGTGGAACTACTACCTCCCCGTTCAAACTATAAAAAAACTGATTTCATTGCAATGAAAGATGGTACACATGTTTGAAAATTACATGGGAAACGTTTACAACTTCAGTAACAGCCACTTCTTTCAATGTATCGGATACTGAACGCTCTTCAAGTTAATTATTTAGAATTGTTACAATGCTTTCACAAAAGTAATCTTTGTAACACCCCAAACATCCGACCGTACACGTACGCTATTCGAGAGCCTAAGTGAAGGACACCGGCCATTAGAACGAATTATGGCCGACAGGCACAAAATTTCCAGGTACTAAAAGGATTAACTGTTGTAGAAAATAAAAAAATGTTTCAAAAATGCTTTTCTTCTTTCAAAAAAGAAAGCAGAAATTTTTCTTATTTCCGACAACATGTCGTTCACATAAGATATACGCAAGACTTCTAGCACTAGTGAAGTGTGCCGCGGTGAATCTCTGATGGTTCACGTAATTTCTTTTAAAGGTCATGGATGTACCTCATGCTTTTCTTACGACCCGTCGAAGTGCATAAACTGTACACAGTTCGTTCATTTCTTACTACCACATTAGGTTTTTATGCATACATTAGGAGTGCAAGTGCGATATTTCACATGTTTTGATTATTATTACTTGTTTATGCATACAATAGAGCATGTTAAGCTGCGTAATTACAATATGTGCTTATATGTCATGTTCTTACGTCTCTAGTTTTTGCGTGTGTTGTCTTTCACGGCAGTGGGTGTGGTTTCCGCTAGCTGATACATGTGTTGAATAAAGTATGCAACTATGTTGTGTGTGTACATCGGTCAAGGGGAGTCGAGGCCGCGTCAGGTAATTTAGCCTTTAGCCTTGAGCACCTCTCAGACACTATCAAAGGAACAAAATAAACAAATTAATTAATTAATGACAGCCAGAAATCATTCGGGCGCCCATGTATTTAGTCACATACTTTGGGAATGTATATCTCGAAACGGGAGTCATACTAAAGATTCGTTTCAAATATATACACGCGGTGGCGAACTGACGCGCTACGATTCGTAAATTGCAAAATGGGCTGTAAAGGAAATATAAAAAAATTAAAATTATTGAAATTTTGCTGGTTAATCACCCGCCACGGTTGCTTATTGGCTATGGTGTTGGGCTGCTGAGCACGAGGTCGCGGGATCAAATCCCGGCCACGACGGCCGCATATCGATGGGGGCGAAATGCGAAAACACCCGTGTACTTAGACTTAGGTGCGCGTTAAAGAACGCCAGGTGGTCCAAATTTCCGGAGTCTCCCACTACGGCGTGCCTCATAATCAGGTGGTTTTGGTACGTAAAACTTCATAATGTAGTCTGATTGGTGGATTGTGCATTGTGATTTCTCGCGCAAGTAATGTTTGCCTCTTCGATTTATCCAGCTCAAGAACTAGAATTGAGCCTGCTGACAAAGGCACTTCCTTAACTAAAATATTTATGGTCCTCCAGATATATATATATATATATATATATATATATATATATATATATATATATATATATATATATATATATATATATATATATATATATATATAAATATATATCTTCAAAGATTAGCCACCCAATTACTTTCTCAACAAACAACCATCAACTTCCCTTTAAGATTGTGCAGGGCCACATCCAAACACAGAGATAAATGAACATGGACAAAGAAGACTTACTGCCATGGGGAGCCTCCACAATATATTAATAATTCATCTAGCCAACAATGGAATTCTAAGCAGTCACTGAACAGATTTCTCTGACTGTATTTCAACCGGAGCAGCACTACTGTCGGGGTGAATTACACTGACGAGGAGAGTGAGCCGGTGCAACAACGTCCTGTGGTGCATCCATGCGCTCCTGAGAGAATGCCTGAATAGACAGACGCTGACTCACGGTACTGGCTGCAATCAATTCTTGCGCAGCTTGTCCTTGCAGAATGTCTCCGCGGAATGAACGTAAAGAAAAATAATCTCTAGAAAAGGCTTCTTCGAGCGATAGATAAAACATATCTAGTTAAAGAATTTGTCTTATATTGATCATTATAATGAAACTGGAATCTGTTTCTCATACTATCTATTTGCACCTTACTAAATTACATCTAGATTAGACCAGAGTGTTAAGTCTTGAAAGCGTAATAAGGATTCACGTTTTAAAGTATTATTTATTTGTTACAAATATCAACGAATCGATGTTGCTGTCGAGCTAAGGAACGAGCCGCCAAAAGGTCATTATGTCTATGACATGCACGCATGCACGAACCATGGTATAGGTAATTTATATGATAGCTAGGTAACGGGCGGAACCAGCCGTTGTCTCAAACGAAACCAACAACACTGCTTAAATTTACCAAGAGCGCTTAGTATACGCCCATTGCAGCATTGTGTCTGGTTTCGCGGAAAGGGAGCTGGTTTAATGTGCGCAGTAAATGAAGTAAACAGACAGTGATGGCTATTTATGTCATCGGCGAAGTACGTCTTTATGGGCCGAAATACCTCTACTGCCAAATTCCGCGGCTAGCATAACGGATCTATGCGACCACCGCCGATGCATCACTGTCAAGAGCCACCACCTGTGAAACCTTTCTTACTCCAAGGATGGCGAGTTCAAGATGAATGCGTATTACATCAGGTTCGCTTACACGCTGCTTTCATTTTGTCTCTGAAGAAAATATTGTCGCTGCAGCAGACCGGAGTGTTTGCCGCCAAAGGACACACTAGTTGACCTACCGGTCATTGCCAGCTCGTTGCTTAAGCTGCCTTACTGCGTTCCTAAATGCGCTTGCGGAAAACCTCGCTGCAACGGCAGTTCTTTATACCACTATCTCGAAAAATGCGGTTCACGCACTGATCTGCAGCTGTGATTGCGACTGCCCTGTAGGAGTCTGTGCTGCGCCTCAACGGCAACAACAGCGACATGTAGTTCTAATGCGTTGCCCAACCCACACGCTGCTGTCCGTGTTCCCACACAGTCTCCTTCGTTACGTTCGTTATCGCTCTTTTTACTACTATATTGATGTCATTATTTTCAAACTGTTTGTCGGACGCGAAGGGCACTGTAAAAAAAAAACAAAAAAGAACACAGATGATAATATTACGGCAGAGAACGGGACTTAGATCGTGGAGGGAGATAGAATGTTTTTATTGAGTACCGACATCAACGAGTAGTAGACTGATAGAAATCATAGATTGCTTTTTGATCGCGGTTCACGATCACCTAGGCTTATCGTTTTCTTTATTTCGTGACGCAGTTACAAAATCAGTTGTGCGTGACCAAGAGGTTACTAGCAGCCGTTTTCTCCGCAGTGTGACATCAGCGCTATCAAAAACATGCTCACAGTGTCGCTCAACCTTTGGCATTGAAAGGGCCACTCAAAGTGCTTTGAACTTTGCCTAGTAGAGCGGAGCTTCGTTTTTTTTTCTCTTGTTCCTCAGAAAAATATGTCGACACAAGTTGTTACATCGGCAAAATCTCCACCTCTTCATTTTTGAAAATAAATTTTTATGCGCCATGCACGAAATACGGAAGAAAGAAAAACAAGTCTACAGTACATGCCCATTCAACGGCAACCGCTAGGTTAAGATCGCCATGGTCATTAGATGGTGTGTATGAGATGTGCTGCAGTGGTGTCGTTGGGTCCATAGCTGTACCAACACCACGGTTGTATCCGTATTCAATACATTTCCGGAACCGCATAGGGATAAACAAACATCGAAATAAACTTCTCAGTGTATCGCATTACTCACACGCGGTGCACCGTTCATTCGCAAGCACACGGGTGCCATCTTACACGACTGCAAATACAGTTAATTACAGCCATAGCTGCGTACTTTGTATAACAGTTCTTAATGCCCTGCCATCAATATACACAGCGCGAATACAAGTCGCAAAAGCATTTTCTCTGCTTTTCGTTTAAAATAGAAAGGGGAAGCAAAAGAAAACACATTTATATTTGCATAGAGGCGAGCAAGGCGTCTCGAATGTGTAAATACACGGTGTGGTGGCGTAGTGACTTTGTGTTGCGCTAATAAGCCCGAGGTCGCGGGATAAAATGCAGGCCGCGGCGGCCGCATTTCGATAGACGTTAAAATCGAAAACGCCCTTATACAGTGCATTGGGTGCACGTTAAAAAACCGCAGGTGGTCCAAGGTAATCCGGCATCTCCCACTACCTCGTGCATCATAGTCAAATCGCTGCCTTGGCATGTAAAACCCGAGAATTAATACTATATATCAGGAACCTAGCCAGAGGGGGGGGGGGCGCCCCCCCCTCCGGAAATTAAGCGGCCTACGCCGCTCCCTATCCCTGCCCACGATACCAATCATCACACACATTCCTAAAGCTCCACCCTGCCTTCCATCAAGCTTCACACCCGCAACTAAGCCATCGATTCCTCTAGGGTGTTTGGCTCGACCTGCAGTGCACCTCACCGTACCAGGAATCAGGAAAAAATCTGAGCTGTCATCACCTGCTCTTAAACAACTAACTCTGCTCCTTTTGCACGAGAAGTACGCCGACCACGTGCATATTCATACTGATGGATCGGCAACTCTCCTGTGTTCTTCTGGAGCTGTGGTTTTCCCAGCGAAAGCCACCACCATCAGTTTCAAGACATGCCACCCAACGACACCGATGGCTGCGGAACTTGCAGCTCTTCGCGCTGCACTTCGTCTCGTCGGCCAAGAACAACCTCGAAGATGGTCAATATTCAGTGACTCGAAGGCAGCACTGCAGTCTTTGCTATCAGCCCTGCGGCTTGAAACACACGAACAACTGGTACTCGAGATTAGAGAACTAATCCGTACCTAGACTGAGAAAGGACACCACGTGACATTTCAGTGTCTTCCAAGTCACTGCAGCGTCATAGGGAACGAACGCGCCGATAACGCTGCCCGGTCGGCTTTTCAAGGGGATGAAGAGGAGCCGATACTATAATCAAGGACAGCTGCCGCTAGAAAACTTGGAATGCTCAGCCGTGATATCACTTTCTCTTTGTGGAACGTAGGAAGTTTTCGAAACAACCAGCTGCACAACCTAGACTCCTCTCTACGCCTTTGCATTCCAGCTGGACTCTGCCGTCGCGAAGCTACCCTGCTTTGTCGAATATGGCTAGGGGTGGCCTTCACCAAGTCGTTTGCTTTCCGAATCGGATGAGCCGACGACGCCTCGTGTGATGACTGTGGTAACGAGGAGACTCTTCAACACCTTCTCTGTGACTGTCCTCGCTATAATTTACAGAGACGATCGCTCGCAATCTCGATAGCGCGCTTTGACCGAAGACCTCTAACAGACGAAGTTATTTTAAAATGCCGCCATTACAAGGCCATCGCTGCAGAGGGCGACGAGGGCACTGTTGCAGTTTCTAAAGGTAACAGAATTGTACAAGCGACTGTAGCCGGAACAGATGTTTATAGTGCTGCAAGTGCTACTGTGCTGTGCGGTCACGGTATGCGGTGACAGTGACCGACTGTGACTGTCTATGCTCATTTCTTTCTTTATCTCTACTTTGTTATCACTTTACCTCCCCCTACCCTCTATCTCCAGTGTAGGTTGGCATACCGGATTTCCCCCTCTGGTTAACCTCCCTGCCTTTCCCCTTTCCTTAGACTGATCTTAGACCTTTCCTTAGACTTTCTTTAGACTGATACAGGTACCAGGAAAGGGATTCGGTTCGTGGTCAGGTGGTCTGTATGCTTGTGGAACAAGTTGCAGCCGGAGAAAACGTCAGTTGAGTTTAAATTTTACTTTTGCTTCATTATTACCTCGAGTGGCGGCTCGCCGCGACGCTGGCAGACCGTTGAAACCCGCGACATGGGCTAAATAACGTGCAAAATAAAATAATGCGAAAAAGCGTCCATCATCAACCCCTGCAATAACCCTTAAACCCATAAGTAATATGACTGTCATCCGTTACCTCGTCTGGTTTTCGCTAATTGTACAGCCCATTTTGTGCAAAACTGGCAACTGGAAACAAGACTCGCAAGGAGTTGAGAAATTAAGCCCAGGCAACAGCCAAACTGGAAGGAAAAGCGAAAGTTAACAAATTTAACCATTGTTTATGAAAATATTTATGGATCAACATCTTTTTATTTAAGAAGGAAGTAGAGAAAACGCTGCCGGAAGTGGAGAACAATTCTGTGTATTTTGAATGACACTTCTACAGTTATCAGTCGAGCCGCCTGACGTAGCCACTTCTCTGCTGTGCTTATTATGTAGGTGTTTTTCTAACCTTCAGCGGTGGGTGCCGTACGTCTAGAAGCGCAGCTTCCTGTGCTCTACGCGGTCACGCATCATCACGTGGCGGCCACGCATCAGAACACAACTTCCCAAATAACAATACGAGTCGGTTTTGGCACTTCAACTTGTAGAGCAGTAAACGAGGGATCCAAAAAACCTGTGATTGTTCCGCAAATATATATTTCTTTATAATTCTTCCAGAGCTAATTAAAAAAAAAACGCCACGATAGTCGGATACAACTTAAGCCTGCAGTGAAGCCCCGCGCACGCCCTCATAACTACCAGCCACTGTTCTTCCGCTGGGCTGCAAATAATTCGTACTTCAAACTTCTCCTTTTACCCAAATAAGGCGGTAACCACAGAAATAAAATTATTAGGCTGTAATTTTATACTCTCATTTAAAATGATAATAGCAACAATAACGTCCACTATGTGCTCGCTTTCACCACACGCATATATACACCACGCATATATACACATATATCCACACACGCATATATACACCTGTATACAAGAAAACTTTCGCTCACGGGCGAATCGGAAGTCTGCGAAACCGGATTTTTCTACGGCACGGAGCTCATAACGCGCTACTCTCATTTGAAAGCCTAATTTTTTATTGAAGTGTACTAAAATGCTTGCTTCGCTGCAATTATTTATTGTAAAGTTTCACTTCAGTTGCCAGTGAAATTGGATTAGTAAAACGGGCTCAGTAGTGAAATAGACTGTACCGCAGACTTTTGAAGATTTAATAAATTATGGAGTTTTATGTGCCAGAATCACGATCTCATAATGAGGCACGCCGTATAGTGGGGGACTCCGGAAATTTGGACCACCTGGGGTTCTTTAACGTGCACCTAAATCAAAGTAGACGGGTGTTTTCGTATTTCATCCCCATGGAAATGCCGCCGCCGTGGCAGGGATTCGATCCCGTGACCTCGTGCTTAGCAGCGCAACACCATATCCACTAAGCAACCACAGCGTGTAGACTTTTGATGAGTGAACTGCTTAGACTCCATACGCTTTGTACATATGTCGTTTTCACACCTCATTGCTCTCGTCTATGAAAAGACTCTTCAAGAACAGCAGATGCTCCGGAGGTATCAAGTACGACGCCATTTTGAAAAGGCCGCATGATGACGATTTTGTTTGCATCTGTGATTGGCTGGCGGCGTAAGAGGCCTTCGTCCTGCAGTGGACATAAAATAGGATGATGATGATGATGATGATGATGATGGAAATCTTTATTTTTGCAATTTCGTTTGTTTACTTGTTATTAGCAGTGTTCTTCCTGCGCTTCTTTCCTGCGCGAGTCTATTCGATGTGGTTCCTTGTTTGCCAAGTTAAGAACAGGTGTATCTCATAGGCGTACTACATGTGAGTTAACCTTATTTCATTTCTCTTTTGCGGGTTTACGCGTCTTTATGGCGAATGGCGGCGTTATTCACATTTGTGCCAGTAAAGGTCCCCCCCCCGCCTCATTTGCATAGAAGAGTTACCTTGGGTTGGGCTTCCACCGAAAAAAAACCTGGGTACGTGCCTGCTATGCATATATATATATATATATATATATATATATATATATATATATATATAGTGTGTGTTTGTGTGTGTGTGTGTGTGTGTGTGCGTGTGAAAAATTCAGGCTACTCGGCATTTTCGTCAAGCCTCACTCATCAGCCATTTTCGCATTGCGAAGTTCCCCTTCGGGATATTTTTTTGATCCAACTATTGTAAATCTCTTGCTTGAAGCTTAACATTACAGTCGCATATTGAATGGATGTCAATCATGTTGTACATATTTAGAAAGCCTCAGCACTTATAAGACTTATCAAAGGAACAGAGTTGTTGCATTATAAGTGCCAGTAATTTGCAAACTGTCCTTTTTGTAATGTTCATAATAACATACAAATGCCTTCACACAAATAGTCATATCATGCATTATATTGTAGCTTATAAATATATTATTATTATTATTATTATTATTATTATTATTATTATTATTATTATTATTATTATTATTATTATTATTATTACATCTCATGTTATCACATATAAACACCACAGAGATGAGTGGCCTATAGCAATTGTCTTCTAAAGGGACACCCCACCCAGCGGCTTGAAAAGGAGAGATTGAAGAAAGCGAAAGAGAGGAGGAAGGAAATAAAGAAAGGAAAAACAAGAAAAGGAAAGCACACCCCTACACATTACATCACACGCAGATTATCATCGTTGCAGACGGCAGTCTAATTCAGTGGTTGATAAGAAATCCAGCACAACTTTGTGAGTCTGATATCGAGTTGAAACATGACCTTTTGTAAACGGGAAATGGTTAAGGGCTGTTCGAGCAAGATTAAGTAGCAGGAAGTTTTCAGGAGCACACAACAATGACTGCGCAAAGTTGGGCATTCTAAAGTCAAGTGCTCAAGAATTTCGTTGTAGTGTCCAAAAGCCAGGAACTAAGTGCTCGGCGCTCGTTCTTCTCGGTGAAGGCGATGTGCGACAGCAACACACCCGATGTGTAACTTGAGCAGTAGAGACCTATAGTGCGGCAGGATAAAGCACGGAGAGATATGGGTGTAAGGAACGATCCTTTGGTGACGCGTTCATCCGGGTGTAAGGCCTGTAGGTGGTGGTGTATAAGCAGGTGAGCGTCGCCTAACTTGCATGAAGGATCTTCACTGAAGTCAAGGCCGTGCGCTGACGCTACCGGAGAATCAACTGCCTCCCTTTCTGAGATTCCAATGTCTGACGATATCCAATGAAACGTCATTTTTCTTGCCTCACATTTAATTTGGTGGCTCATGTTAAGTGCACTTGACGTAATAGCTGAGTCAGCATTGACAACCGACAACCTGCTGAGAGCTGAGCGGTCGCTTAGAATAACAACCTTTGACAATGTCGGAGCTCAGATAATATAGCACTTCAAGCGCCACATTAATGCTTAATACTTCTGCAGATGTCGAAGATGCGTATAAGCTATTCGAATAGAATGCTGGGAGGCAGGCTCTGCTCAATAAAGCGTAGCAGTTGTGCACTGCTTTCGTGAACAGACACGTAACACACAATGCATTACAAACCATATAATAGGACACATTTGAAAAATTTCATTTAGTTTTCAAATCTGGTTTTCAGTGTGGAATTTCAGTGGCAAACTTAATGTATTTTTGGAAATATTCTTTTCAGATTCTGGCCATTTTTACGCGACAGTGTTAAAAGCCCTGTGTCGCAAGAAATTCAGCGTCGGCGTCTCGCATGCGGAGTCCAGTATCGTACCTCGTCTACGCAGAAAGTATGTTGAACCACGCATACCCAACCACGCAGGTCCTCCATGTGACGCAAGGAAGTTACTGAACTAATTGAATTTATCATGGTAAAATACGTAGAAAAATCCTAAAGTACGGCTTGCACGCAACCTACAGACATGATAGCATCGCATTGTAATTTGAATATACGAGAAAACATAATTTGTCACGCGAAAACTACAAAAAAAAAAACACCAACCCCGTTTCCCCCGTTTCTATCATACATAGAGCGGCCATGGCCTCCCAGATTGGGGCGCGCAAATCTCAAAGGCCATAAAGCGGAGTGCCCGGTTTCTTGCAACACCTCCGGATGGCGCTCGCGTCCGCCGCATCGCGGCCCACGTAAGACGCCGCATTTCTACCAGAAAGCTCGCATTCGTGCATAGCGTTCGCCGCCAGCGTTTCCTGGTAAACATTATGGTTACATAAGCTGCAGTTGCCGGGAAGCGTGAGAAGAAGTTAGGCATATTTGAATGCTATGGTGTTCCACTCTTAAAGGTAAACTATGGCGTAAACCTATGGCGTAAACCTATGGCGAATGATAAATTGTTTTGTCTAAACCGAAACAGCGCGAATTGGTAGGATGCATGAAAGAGAGACATTCTTATTGAATGACAGGAAGTTATTCGGCATATATCTGGCGATCACTCAGGAAATGGTTGTTGTGGAACGACGAGTCGGTTCTGATGTACTTCGCTATAAAAACGCGCGAGATAGTGTCGAGCAGCCTATATTGGCTTTTGTGTGTGTATATATATATATCAATTCTAAATATTGTAAGGCAGTTTGTCGTGTGCGTATCATGGACACGCATGCTCATATCGCCTTCCGTTTCCCTACCACGGTTGCGCTTTAAAACCAACAGCGCGCGCATGCGATCCCATAGATGAGATGAATACATATATATAGAAAAGTATCAGTCATAGCTCTCGTAGTATAGCCTTCTGAGCCGTTTCCCTTTTCTTTTTCTTCTCTTTTTTTTTTCTTTGAAAGAAGTCCTATTAGGGTTATTATAATTACACGAAGGTATTTCGCCCTCGCCAGCAGCAGTACTTGAGATAGCTATTCCGGCGGCTAGCTTCCCATGCTATGCGTGCCGCCCCCGCACCTGTTTAAGCTTTTTCCTAGACGCTAGAGCTATACAATGTCCGCGCAACCTTGAGCGATCGGAAAGCGCGTTTTCCACCCTGGGCCGGCGGAGAGGGGAGACTTTGTTCCGGCCGCGAAGCTCTCTACATCTCAGTAAGGCGCCTGGTGGTGGTCTCGTGCTGACGATGCCCTCTCGGTGAGCGCATATTTCCCCCCTCATCTTTTAAGAGATTCAATACATACAAGCATTTGTCTCGCAAACCACATTGGAGGATCACGAGTTCAAATCACATGTTATGTTCCTTTTTTATTCCTTTTTTTTCTTTCTTTTAATGTATTTTCCTTCCTTTTATCACTGTACGGAAACCCTCCTAAAAAAAATTATATATCCTCAATTATGTGTGGCCACACATGTGCAGGTCATAAATACCAGGTTCTCTAGCCGAGTGCCATCCATGCGGTATAACCGAGCTCAGATTGGTCCACCTTGACTGATCAAATAGGGCACCACTGTAGGTTAAATGAAGCGTACAACTCCTGCGGGACCCGCCGTGGTTGCTCAGTGGTCATGGTGTTAGACTGCTGAGCACGAGGTCGCGGGATCGGACCCCGGCCACGGCGGCCGCATTTCGATGGGGGCGAAATGCGAAAACACCCGTGTACTTAGAATTAGGTGCACGTTAAAGAACCCCAGGTGGTCGAAATTTTCGGAGTCCTCCACTACGGCGTGCATAATCAGAAAGTGGTTTTTGTCACGCAAAACACCATAATTCAATTTTTAATTTAACTCCTGCGGGGACGGTAGAGTATCCGTCTCCAGTGCAAGAGGACCGTGATTCAAATCCCGGTGCCGCGCAATTCTCCACCGGGAAATACAAAAAAAAAACCGTGTGTTGAGAAAATTGCACAAACAGGCCTGGAGTGCGGCCTGATCCCGGTGACCAGAACCGGTAACGCACTCTCTCACCAGAGCAGGATTGGCCACCCTGGTGCAGTACTTGGCCACAACCTCCTATATGAATACAACAATCAAACCCCGGCCCTCAGTCCCCAGCAGCCGCGAAGCAACTGACCACGGCGGCGGTCAGATCTGTAACGCTGCAGAGGGTGCTAAGAATACCTGGCTCCGGACAGGCCGCCATTGGAATCTGAACCTGGCAACGTTTAACGTTAGAACGCTATCTGGTGAGGCGAGTCTAGCAGTGTTATTGGAGGAATTAGAGGGTAGTAAATGAGATATAATAGGGCTCAGTGAGGTTAGGAGGACAAAAGAAGCATATACAGTGCTAAAAAGCGGGCATGTACTGTGTTACCGGGGCTTAGCGGAGAGACGAGAACTAGGAGTCGGATTCCTGATTAATAAGGAAATAGCTGGTAACATACAGGAATTCTATAGCATTAACGAGAGGGTGGCAGGTCTTGTTGTGAAACTTAATAAGAGGTACAAATTGAAGGTGGTACAAGTCTATGCCCCTACATGCAGTCATGATGACCAGGAAGTCGAAAGCTTTTATGAAGACGTGGAATCGGCGATGGGTAAAGTCAAAACAAAATACACTATACTGATAGGCGACTTCAATGCCAGGGTAGGCAAGAAGCAGGCTGGAGACAAGTCAGTGGGGGAATATGGCATAGGCTCTAGGAATAGCAGAGGAGAATTATTAGTAGAGTTTGCAGAACAGAATAATATGCGGATAATGAACACCTTTTTCCGCAAGCGGGTAAGTCGAAAGTGGACGTGGAGGAGCCCGAATGGTGAGACTAGAAATGAAATCGACTTCATACTCTGCGCGAACCCTGGCATCATACAAGACGTAGACGTACTCGGCAAGGTACGCTGCAGTGACCATAGGATGGTAAGAACTCGAATTAGCCTAGACTTGAGGAGGGAACGGAAGAAACTGGTACACAAGAAGCCAATCAATGAGTTAGCGGTAAGAGGGAAACTAGAGGAATTCCGGATCAAGCTACAGAACAGGTATTCGGCTTTAACTCAGGAAGAGGACCTTAGTGTTGAAGCAATGAACGACTATCTCATGGGAACCATTAAGGAGTGCGCAATAGAAGTCGGTGGTAACTCCGTTAGAAAGGAAACCAGTAAGCTACCGCAGGAGACGAAAGATCTGATCAAGAAACGCCAATGTATGAAAGCCTCTAACCCTACAGCTAGAATAGAACTGGCAGAACTTTCTAAGTTAATCAACAAGCGTAAGACAGCGGACATCAGGAACTATAATATGGATAGAATTGAACAGGCTCTCAGGAACGGAGGAAGCCTAAAAACAGTGAAGAAGAAACTAGGAATAGGCAAGAATCAGATGTGTGCGTTAAGAGACAAAGCCGGCAATATCGTTACTAGTATGGATGAGATAGTTCAAGTGGCTGAGGAGTTCTATAGAGATTTATACAGTACCAGTGGCACCCACGACGATAGTGGAAGAGAGAATAGCCTAGAGGAATTCGAAATCCCACAGGTAACGCCAGAAGAAGTAAAGAAAGCCTTAGGAGCTATGCAAAGGGGGAAGGCAGCTGGGGAGGATCAGGTAACAGCAGATTTGTTGAAGGATGGTGGTCAGATTGTTCTAGAGAAACTGGCCACCCTCTATACGCAATGCCTCATAACCTCGAGCGTACCGGAATCTTGGAAGAACGCTAACATAATCCTAATCCATAAGAAAGGGGACGCCAAAGACTTGAAAAATTATAGACCGATCAGCTTACTGTCCGTTGCCTACAAAGTATTTACTAAGGTAATCGCAAATAGAATCAGGAACACCTTAGACTTCTGTCAACCAAAGGACCAGGCAGGATTCCGTAAAGGCTACTCAACAATAGACCATATTCACACTATCAATCAAGTGATAGAGAAATGTGCAGAATATAACCAACCCTTATATATAGCTTTCATTGATTACGAGAAAGCGTTTGATTCAGTCGAAACCTCAGCAGTCATGGAGGCATTACGGAATCAGGGTGTAGATGAGCCATATGTAAAGATACTGGAAGATATCTATAACGGCTCCACAGCCACCGTAGTCCTCCACAAAGAAAGCAACAAAATCCCTATAAAGAAAGGCGTCAGACAGGGAGATACGATATCTCCAATGCTATTCACAGCATGTTTACAGGAGGTATTCAGAGGCCTGGAGTGGGAAGAATTGGGGATAAAAGTTGATGGAGAATACCTTAGCAACTTGCGATTCGCTGATGATATTGCCTTGCTTAGTAACTCAGGAGGCCAATTGCAATGCATGCTCACTGACCTGGAGAGGCAAAGCAGAAGGGTGGGTCTGAAAATTAATCTGCAGAAAACTAAAGTAATGTTTAACAGGCTCGGAAGAGAACAGCAGTTTACGATAGGTAGCGAAGCACTGGAAGGGGTAAGGGACTACATCTACTTAGGGCAGGTAGTGACCACGGATCCGGATCATGAGACTGAAATAACCAGAAGAATAAGAATGGGCTGGGGTGCGTTTGGCAGGCATTCTCAAATCTTGAACAGCAGGTTGCCACTATCCCTCAAAAGGAAAGTGTATAACAGCTGTGTGTTACCAGTACTCACATATGGGGCAGAAACCTGGAGACTTACGAAAAGGGTTCTGCTGAAATTGAGGACGACGCAACGAGCTATGGAAAGAAGAATGATGGGTGCGACGTTAAGGGATAAGAAAAGAGCAGATTGGGTGAGGCAACAAACGCGAATAAACGACATCTTAGTTGAAATCAAGAAAAAGAAATGGGCATGGGCCGGCCATGTATTGAGGAGGGAAGATAACCGATGGTCACTAAGGGTTACGGACTGGATTCCAAGGGAAGGGATGCGTAGCAGGGGGCGGCAGAAAGTTAGGTGGGTGGATGACATTAAGACGTTTGCAGGGACAACATGGCCACAATTAGTACATGACCGGGGTAGTTGGAGAAGTATGGGAGAGGCCTTTGCCCTGCAGTGGGCGTAACTAGGCTGATGATGATGGCGTAAACCAAATATGCACACAATATATTCGCTAGAGTACAATGTTTAGTGAAATGCAACCACTTTCATTCTAATCAGTAGCAGCTTTCCAGAACTTACACACACACAATACATAAGACAGACAGACAGACAGACAGACAGACAGACAGACAGACAGACAGACAGACAGACAGACAGACAGACAGACAGACAGACAGACAGACAGACAGACAGACAGACAGACAGACAGACAGACGTGAAGCACTCACAATCTCCCATTATTTTCTGTGTCCGAACTTCTTTTAGTGCGCTGTCTTTAATAAACAACTAAGCAGTACTGATCAATTGTATTTGGTATGTTGCGTCGTTTGTCTGTCAATACATGATTTTAGACATTTAAGCTGCATTTAAAATCCCTAGTTAAGCGCTCTCATTCATTTGTTGTTCGCACCACCACAGATTCGTAGTGCTAACCTTCGCTCTGGCTGACACCGCTTTCTTATATGCTGTTTCGCTAGCAGCTATAGAGAAAGGGACACTTGAGGCTCCACCATTGGCTCTCGATCATGTGCGAATTTCGATCCACGCTATTTGCATCTGATTTCGTTTCATAAAAACATTGTTTCCGTGCTTTCATTCTTCCTCTCATCGCACTCTCTAGAAAGTGAAATAGGCGTCTTTGCTAGCTTGGCTTTGTACGAACTTAGTTTTGTAAGCTTTGTCAGCATTGAACAACGCACTGGCGTATGCTATGACTCGTATTATTTCACCACCCTTCAAACCGGAGATGGTTACCAGTTTTCGGCCGCGACAGGCACTAAGCTGGAAAGTTATGAAAATGTACCGAGCTCTGTGCGCATGTTAAAAAGCCCATGGTGGCAAATATTCTTCCAAAACCCTGGACTACGTCTACGCCACTGGCAACTGTGCTGCTCTGAGACTTTAAAAAAATATTATTTATTTGCATGTTCATTTTAGCTACACTAAAAGAAGATATTGTGGTGACCGCTGCTTTACTATATCACTCAAATTTCGCAACAAGCTTGCATTTTATGGTCTCTGTCCTTTAATAGAACACTTAACATAGCTTTTTGCTTGCCATTTCTAAAACTTTTGTTTTGTGTAAAACCAGTGTATGTCTACGCACAAGCTCTCTGCTCCCACAGCAAGGTGCCTTAGTATACAGCATACGGTGATAGTGCATCGTTTCTCACGGAACCAAAAAAACAAATATGCCGTGGGTCTTTTTTTGAAAGCGAAAATGCATAGACATGTGGGCAGAACATGTGAATAAAACGGGAACAACACTTTTACTCTTTAGAAGCTCTTGCCCAGTTTCATTTACGTGTTGGGTCCTTCAGCCTCTGTCTGGGCACTTCAAGAAACATGAACATGAGCATCGGCGGACTAACCCGTATCTAGTATCTTCTAAAATATGGTGTAAATAAAGAATAAATGAATGCATGAATTAATGAATGAACCCGGGTCGCCATCTTAATGCCAATGATTTTGCTGAACGAAGCGAACTATAATAGGTGATCTTGCCGCAAAATCTGAGCGAAATAGAACTACGATAAGGGCCAAATGTTCCCTTAAATTTAGAAGAAAAACACTTACCACAAGTAAACAAGTAGATTACAGTTGTTTCAGTCAGGGAGGTAATATGCTCTTCACACAAGCAGATCGAGCCTGCTGGTCGAACAGCAATTTGCTTTTCGGGCTCACATGAACAAATCCTGTGTTGCGTGGCGCAACATCAAGACATGAACGAGTGATGGCATGATGGAAATGTGGCGTGTTCTTTTGTCCTTGTTCTCTCTGATTTGAACTCATGCTGACGAAAAGGTACTTATGCCTACGTGCGGGACGAAAATGCGTACAGTTCTCTCGAGCACAAATTTCGCTGCGATCATTGATCACGCTTGTTTGGAGTTCGAAACAATATAAGGTTATCGAGGTGGGTTATATGATGCGTCAGCATAAGTGTAGCTCCCGGAAATAGTTCGCAATATCAGCGCTGCTGCGATGACATCCCTTCGAAGTATAACATGTATCTGTCATTGTATATACAATGATACATCAGCATAGGCAGCAAGAACTTAGTGTTTGGCTGCATTTATCGCTCACCTTCTTCTTTAGTCACTGACTTCTGTAGTGCGCTTGATCAAACGATGGAAAAAATATCATGCGCTAGTTGTAACGCAATAATCATGGCCGATATCAACATTAACCTCATGGATACCAATTCATCTAATTATTCTTGTTATTCAAGCAGCTTCCACAGTTTTGGATATGAATGTTTATTTTGTCTCTCTGCTCGTTGTCATGACATTGCTGATGGCACCTTAATTAATAACGCATTATCGAACTTAACAGGTTCGCCTGAGGCTGGCATGGTTACCATCGATATTACCGATCCCTGTCCTATCGTTCCATGCCTGCAAAATCACTCAGCCTTATATGACACGTTATTCTACAGAGTTGTACTTGACAAAGAGATGTTCCTTGCTAGCGTAAAACTGACTGGTCGAAAGTTATATCATATAATGAACCTCAAAAATCTTTTTCGCAGTTTTTAACCACACTTTCATAGCATTTCACCTACCACTCTCATAAAATACAGTGTAGAAAAAAGGTATCATCGCCACAAAATCAATGGCTTACAGATAGTCTTCTGAAAGCCATGCGGTCTCGTGAAAATTTGTATAAGAAAACAAAGAAACAATCTTTCCATACTAAATTACTTGACCGTTACAAAAATTTTCCAACTCACTTTCCGCACAGTTTAGAAGTACGAAGAGGAATTATAACGAACAAAAAATTATAGAATGTGGTAATAACACTAGGAAAGAGTGGAAAATAGTTAACACCTTTTTAAACCGTAACTCTCAGAACATCATTTAGAGAATCATTCACAATTACATGGAATACATTAATCCGCTTCATATTGCAAATGCCTTTTGTGATGGTTTCTTCAATAACACTTCTGAATCCGCTTCATGCTTTAACATCTGCTTTAAACGCTTACCTCATTGATTTTTCCTTTTTCGAACAACACCTGATGAAGTAATTTTAGTAATTAGAACCTTTAAAGTTACTAGTGATGGTCTAGATAATATTAACGCATTAAACACATTAAAATGATCGATAACACATTAAAATGATCGCACAAAATATGGCTAACGTCCTCTCAGCTATCATTAACTTTATTTTTAAAACTGGTGTTTTTCCACGTGAACTCAAACGTGGTCTAGTCGTTCCCGTTTTCAAAAAAGTTGATCGCACGCTTACACGGAATTATACACCCATTTGGGTTATTCCATCTTTTAATATAGGTTTTGAAAAACTTATCGAAAAGCGTCTAACAAAATATTTCGATACATTTAGTATTCTTTCCCCTTTTCAGTTTGGCTTTCGTTCTGGCTTTTTAACTAATCTAGCATTTATATCTCTTACTGATTATCTCCAAAAAGCAATTGATGAAGGTAACGTAGCAGCCTCTATATTCTTTGACGTATCCAAGGCCTTCGGCACAATTAATCAAACAATTATTTGTGCTAAACTTGAAGCCATTGGAATAACTGGTCCGCCTCTACTTTTCATCCGCAGTTACTTACAAGATAGAAAACAAGTCATTAACATTTCCGGGTACTGCTCTAAAGAAGCTACTACTAACATTGGTGTACCACATGAGTCCATATTAGGTGCTCTACTTTTCCTAATTTATATTAATGATCTGCCTAGTTGCCTCTCCTCATCGAAGTGTATTCTTTATGCTGATAATACTACCATATGTAGTTCTAACAATTGTATATCAAGGCTAACACGTGAGCTCAACGAAGATCTCGTGAAAATTTCCGCATGGTGTGAACTTAACAAGCTACACATTAACCATAATAAGACCAATTTTGTCGTCTTCGTTTCGCATCAGCGATCGCCTAAGCTCCTTCACTCCATTTCCATCAACAATCACCTAATGACTGCAGTTGATCATTGCACCTATTTAGGTATGGGATTTGATCACCATCTTAAATGTCACCTTCACATAGCTAATCTGAAAAAGAAAATGGCATACGGAATACAAGTTTTAATCAAATCACGACCATATTTCTCATTTTCTACTCTCACGTCGCTTTATTATGCTTTTGTTCATTCTCATATTAACTATAAGATTGAAACATGGGGAAACACTTATAACAGTCACCTAACTTCTTTGCAAGTCATTCGGAATCGAGCTGTTCGACTAATAACATTTTCACCTCGTAGCATTAGCGCAAATCAGCTGTTACATGCACATAATATTTTGAATGTGACTGACCTTGTTAAATATAACCTGGCCATATTTATATTTAGGGCATTAAACAATGATATTCTAGTAACCATCATACCAAAGACATCCCTCACTAATATAAATAATACTAGATTTGCAGGAAATATAAACTTCATTTTACCCTTCGTTCGCACCAACTACGGTAAGCAGTCATTGCACTTTTCAGCTTTATCTCTGTGGAACACATTGCCATTCCCTTTAAAATTGTTCGAAGCTCACAAATTTCGTAGAGAAGGTAAGCATTTTCTTTTAGCTTCTCCGACTTTCCCATTTGAGTATAGTATGAGTTGTATTATTAACTTTAACTTTGTTTCTCTATTTGTCTGCCGCATTTTGTTTACCTTTCTTTCTTCTTAAGCTATTTTTGTAGTTTCACCTTTTGTTGACTAATCCGAAGCATTGTTATTGTTTAATACATTTATCTGCTGCTTTTCTGTTCATTTATGCCTTGTCTCCTAAAACCTTTATTCGTAAATTTTACATGTTGCCATTGTTGTTTGTATTATGAATTGTAGTCGTCATGCACAGGAGGTCCCATTTTAGTTTTTAACTACGGGACCTCCTTCTGTGTATACTTATGCTGTAAATATCCTCATTTTTGTCATGGATAAAATTGATTCTGATATAGGCTTTTGAAGCCATCATGCTTCAAGCACTCGTCCTGCTGCCTGTTCCTTCGCGAAATAGATCGAGGAATTCCAAAGCAATACGTTGCACCTTCAGATATGCCCGTTAAATTCGTCGTAGCAGTGAGGTGAGTGTCGATGTATGGTTATTTGCTATAGTCGTCGTTCATATTTGTTTTGCTATGCGTGAGCGTATAAGACAGAACAAGCCATTCCCAACCAACTGCCCCTAACTCGCACACACATACGCGAATGAAATCAAAACTACTCTACCCCTGCCCATAATCAAGCGAGGAAAGCCGGATCGCGTGTGTACAAGCACGCGGACACCGCCGCGCACAAAGTGTATCGGCCTCGCCTGATAGAGAACGGTTAAAAAAAGAAAGACGCCATCTATAGCCTCCAACGGGTCGCGCGCCATTCTTATCGCTCTTTCCTGCGTGTCGTTCGCACTCTCTTCTTACCTCCTCGTCAGTGCAGTCACCGTGGATGCAAGAAAACCCAAGCCCGGCGCTGACCTCATTTTTCGTGAAAGGACACTGACGTCGATGCCGGTGGCGTGAGCTGCCCCAACAAGTTTTCTATGAACTCGGAGGGATGATAATTCGCTTGAATGTTCTGGCGGAGAGACCGGAAAGGCGGACACCATTTAGTGACAACTGAGATCGCGGTATAAGATAAAAAAAAGTAGTTGGGTATTCGACAACCAACTCATGGCTTTCAGGACCACGACTTTTGAGGACAAGAGATAACACGCAATCAGCAGGTCGCATCGTCAGCAGGAATGGGTATTCGCATTAAAAAAATTAAATTCTGCTGTTTTACTTGCCAAAACCACAATATGATTATGAGGCACGCCGGAGTGGACTCACTCAGCCACAGCGTGGCCCTCCTTTGCTTCACTGTATCCAGTAATGCCGATCGATACGCTTTCTATATATGTTAAGGGGCGCCTGTGTGTCGAATGAGCATTACAGCCGCGCATACAGATGTATGGACGAATCTCTTCATATATAACAAATGAAGTAGCTTATAGCTGTAGCTGTAGCTGTAGGTAAGCTATAGCTGTAGGTAAGCTTTTATAATTAACAATACACTTTCTTCTGTCTCACATTCTCTATGTCAACATTTGTATCGTTGCACGGCATACAAATACTTGGCACATCCTATAAGTGTATCTTATTCATAGCGCCAAAATACACGCATCAGTTATCCTGCCCACAGTTCAACTTGGATTGTATGTTTCCACAGATCAAGTTCGTATTTCCAACTTCATTTGCACGCGGATTTGTCAGCGCTATTTCGGATGCACTGATTTTCTACTGTGTCTCGCAAGCTGACTCCAAAATTGTAGAAGCTGCAGCCTCACCAAACAAGTTGAAAGCCATTCATCAGTAAAACCTTTTTCTGTGCGGTATGTAGTTGGGAAGGCAGTTGAGCATTGGGTAAACCCATCACGTTCCTGAATTCTATTCTCCATGCGAACAAGCGTTTCTTTCAGGTTCTTTTTTGGGCGAATGAATAGAGGGAGAAACAAATTCAGTGATTACTTTAAGAAGGATTCGTCGAATTTTTTTCTCCTTTAAGCTTCGGAGATATTTGTTAGTTGCAGCTACATCAAAAATAAAACTATGTTATTACCGCCAGTATTATGGCGGCCCTGCTTTGTTTGGCTTAACCGTATAGTTGTAAGATAATTGCATCGCCCAATGTCTGCTTCATGCACTTCTGATTTCTCTCATGTGGAGCCTATAAAACAGAGTTGGACGTGTACACCTTAGCAAAAGTCTCAGACAAGGGAGTGCTCGTCGTGAAGAAACAAGACACTCTTACCTCCTCTCCACCTGCCTCCCCCCCCTCCACGGGCGAGATGCCAAGCGCGCACACATTAAATGGCAGCAGGAGCGTCACCGCACAAATAAACAGATAAACGGGATGGCCAACAAGGTTGCATGAGGTAAGAGAGGACGCTAGCCAAAGGAAAAAAAACAGAAAAGCGGCTGGCCTTGATGTCGGTAAGGTGCACGTATGCTGGGCGTCGACTTTCACTTCGTCGGAGGGAGTGCTTAACCTCTCATGCGTAGTGCCAAGGAAATCGAGCTGCTGCCATTTCCTTGACGCGCAAAGCACGATCTGAGTCTTCCGCTTTCTTTTGATTTGACATTCCTTATGGCCGTAGTGAGGATGAATCGCCGACGTTGCAAACGTTGCAAACGTTCCAACGCTGCAAGAGCATTCAAGAAAGCTGATTTTGTATTTCCTTCGCGACGAGGCTAGCAAAATAAGCTGACATTGTCAAGAATCGCCCTTTGTGAAAGAGAACTGGAGGCAGGATGTTAACAATTACCAGCGCGGTGTCCCTTATGCACCTTACAGTGCTCTTTGGCCGACCTGTCTTCTCGATTTTACCCGGGCAGCGTCGCCTCCGGAATCTGACCCAAGGGGTCATCACTCGGCCGCATTATCTGATCATGGTACATTTGAGTCGTCGTTGGCTGGGTGATTTAGAGCCCAGTCGCGGCGCGCTTCACGTACATTTGGCTGGTGCAAGCTGAGCACTCCGAACACATTCGCATTTTTAATTCCGAACGCCGCTCTCCAGCTCGCTTAGCTTTGTCCGAGCACGATCGAGACCCGACAGAGTTTCAATCATATACACAGATTCTCAAACTCTTTTGCTGTCGGGGTTGTTTTAGCAGCGGGACATTGTATTACAATGTCAGTATTACATTGGAGCGCCTCCTATATCTGTCGCGTTTTTTTAAAGCTGTCCATATATATTTCCGGTTTCGGTCTCTGATAGCTCTGGGGAGAGGCCTAAACGTTCGTCTCCGCCGCGCTTCCAATGATTTCGATCAGAAGCGATCCGCATTCTTACGATCCCAGGCAGTGCGGTGTAGAAATCAGCAAAATCTAACCATGATGTGTAGAACCACCATTCATGTGTGACTCACTAGTATCGGTATGTTATTATGGCGTTCATATACCCGCTGTGTGCACTCGCATAATTTTGGTAGCTATTGAGCCCAGTCTGCAATTTACAACTTTCCGGCTTAGGTGGTCATCACCGGTTACGGATACAGTGGAGCATGACATGCTGCGTCAGAATGTATGAAGAAGCAGAATGCTCATCCGACACCAAGGCACCACTTTAGTTTATAGTGTGTACCAGCTATCATATACGAAGTAAAAAAAAAATCAAAAAACATGGCAGCCTTTTATGCGGACCAACCCATTGCATGTCGTTAGCAGTAACCTGAAAATGCGTTTGGTATGTTTGTTCTTCCTAGTCATTTAAACTGTAATGATTTTATTAATTAACTTATAATTTCTATATTTATGGCAGACCATTAGGTAGTAGAGTGACACTGAAAACAACAATTTCGACTGTTTCCGGCGCGTTATATTTTTCGGCGTGTTAAAGAAAGCCCGTGAAATATAAAGATATACCACCTGACCACGCGCCCGGGCTCAGCAATGACAGCGCTGTCTAACGAGCTTTGCGCATAAAATAAACAACTTGCCTCTAATGCATCACCCCGTAAAGCGCGGCGCGTTTAGGCTGCAATAGCTCTAAAGCGTGTCCATGACTCATGATGGAAAAAGCGCAAGCTCGCACGAAGACGGCCACAGCAAAGCGATAACAAGCGCGCAGAAGCCGGGAAGTTAGCTATAGGGAGATTGATTTCCTTTCTTTCACTACAAATTTAAACAACGATGACACGCACAATGATAGGATAATAGGTAAAGCATTCGTATGTGAACAAGTTCTTGCTATAATGAAGTTAAAGACGATAAGTTGATAGCTCCCTTGAAGTTGGTGTTTCTTTTTTATTGCTTTAGTCCTTGTTATCGGCGTTGGCCGCACGCTTCACTGAATCGTCATCTGGATCTTTTTTTATATAATAATATTTGGGGTTTTACGTGCCAAAACCACTTTCTGATTATGAGTTGTCAAAATATAGACGAGAGTATGGCGTTGTCAACAATGAAGTTTACGCATAATTATGCATCTGATTTTCGAAGTCAGGAAGGCCACTTTCTGAAAAAAACATTTGGAAGCAGTGTGTTCCATTCGCTGGTGGTTAATTGAAAAAAAAGAAATTTTAATTGGTAGAGCATTGCACGCGTAATTCGTAGACGTCAACAGGTTTACGAGGAACACCCCATATATGGCTTTTCGGTGGAGAAGGCTTCCTCTCGGAAGGATCCAGTCGTATAACTTAACGACTGAGCTCTGTGGGACAGCAAGGTAGCTTTTTCGCACTGTGAATAGGCTGGGACAGGCCCATAGATGTTGAGTGGTGGCTGGCTCACCTGCGTCGCAAGTACCACAGGTTAGTTGCAGCGACTTGTCAAAGTATTGAGCATGAACTATGATAGTGGAATGCAAGTGACTATAAAGAGGCATGCAAGTATAACACATAGTGGACAATAGCTACAGTCTGCTTGACGACTTTGTCACACCGAAAGTTGCTTGCTTTGAAGGCACTCCGCATGTCGCTTCCTCTGGTGATGCTACCTAATTCGGTTGATTTCCTTGCCGTCGATGCACCGTTTTTTTTTTTCATCACGGCTCTGTATCGGTTTCTCATTAAACAATGCTAAAGAAGGTGCTGCCCTGTGTATCAAAAATCAGAAGTAAAAACTTTCCCCACTAAAATGGTATTCTAGCCCCCAAATGGTCAGGGCAAATCACCAAAGGTGCGCTTAGAAATCGAGGGAGACCTATAGAAGCATTCTCGTGCTTTCTTGAGCTTGTGAACGTTGATAAAAGTTTTCATCGTTTTAATCAGCGAGCTGCAACATGCAAAAGAGAACGTAAGCTCCGTAAAGTCACCTCAAACCGGGCCAGTAACATAGCGTTCATCAGCCTAGGCCTTCAACTCTCGATATCGATAAGCATGGAGGAAGGAAAGCGTAGGAGAGGCCCCGGCCAGCACGGACGAGTTGGAGAAAGTGTGGGGGAGGTCACGTGCTATTTTTTGAAAAGGAGCACTGGGAATTGTACCCCAAACTTCGACGTTGTCTTAGTAACCGCGCTCCTCAAGCTCTCGTTGCTGCTATCGGCTTCTGAAAAGTGAGATAAGATCTTTCGGTCCTGTGTCTTTCTCGCAGCACATTCTGTTCACGAGACAAGCTGACTTTTCATTGGGGGGTGTAAGTTTGAGTCTGGGTCTTTCGTTTTAGGTCTGTGAGTGTGAATGTCATCCAGCAAAGGAGATACTCAAGCATGCTAACCAATCACGGCGCGGATATTCGTTGTCTTCTTAGACGTGTCATGGAACTGGACAGGAGCACGGTCTGCTTCACTAAAACTGTTGCCGAAGTTTCGTAGGCTTCGTTTTGGTGCGCATCAGCAGCACCCACTTCCAGCAGCTCGTAGCAATGCAAATTCAAAGTTCGCGCCTGTCTGCTCCGGCGAGCTGATTAGAGGCGTAAAGGGAAACGGCACACCAGCATGGCTGCACTTCCAGCTTCAAGAACGTGACGTCAGGGCCTCTCCTATTTTGTTTCTTTCCTCTATACTGATAAACAATATAAAGATCTCCGCCAAGATAACGCCCGTACTTTTCTACCGATGTGAGATGAAAGGAAGCCGAATGTCTGCAACAAAATTCACTTGCCTTGAAGGGGGCAAAAAGTCTAGAAACAGACAAGACCCGACAAAATGTCTACTCGTTTCGGCTGAAGCGCGCAGGCTGGGCCTCGCCAGATCGGGACATGATGTAATTTTCCTCGCGTCCTGGCAACCAAAGTCTGTAGCACATCTAGCCATAAACCGTTACTGGAGTGAAACCTACGACTTCTTTTTTAATTAAATGTATTCGTAGGAGAGGCTCGCATCATGCGTGAATGCCCACTCCTCCTTCTCTCTTAGGCAAGCAGTGCGTAGACGAGGGTGGCGATATGGGCTTGTTGGTCTGTTACAGATACGTGCACATACCTTTCAATGAAGCCAGTACATAGAAAGTACAGGACGCCTCAAACAAACAAGTGAGCGAACAAGGCAGGCCGTGTGCAGCAAGTATATGCCGGCTGAAGCAAACAAACAAGCAGACCAGATAGAATAATAAAGTAAAATACAAATAAAAGCCGCAGCATGCTAACGCATAGTTCACGTGATGGTCAAAGTAACATATTGTACGTCACAACAGACATATTTCTTCTTCCGTCTTCTTGTGTATTCTTGCGCACTAAAGGCCACATGGGGGCATTCCAGCGCTTGTTGTGTTGCCCGTTATTTTTCTTTTCTCTTTTTTCACTGCCTAGAACGACAGGAATTCGCAGCTGAATGGCATGATCGAAAACAATTTCTTGTGACGAATGCAAGAAAATCATTTCAGATAGACTTTCTTGCGGCGCAACTAATAAGACGAGTTTCGCTTCTCCAATATTGAAGCATCGCCATTTCGCTAGCCTTTCCCCAATTCCTCGCTCTTGAGCCGATCCCTTCTCGCTCCATCCGAAAAGCTGAGATCTGGCCGTCTTTTAATCGTGTGTTATTATCCCGATCCAGATACGCTAGCTCAGCTTATATTTATTATAATGGCATATTGCTAGTTCATATTCACACACTCTATGAATATGCAGTGGCATTTTGACTATTCGACATGCGCATACTATGCTGGCTCGGAGTATCTAACACGACGGGGCTGGATGAGGTGGACTTCACTCATAATGTTTCCTACTAAAATTGTAGGAAACTATGTGGCTTGGTGAAAGGAATTAAATGGCGGCAAGAAAATCGGTAACCGAAAAAAGAAAATACACATTTACAACATTTACATCATGGCAATTTCGTAGGTCTGTGCCTAACCGTGATCCTGAACTGTCATAAGCATCCCACGTGCTGCGATGACAAATGATCTGGCGACAGCCTGCAAGAGGCATCGGCGCTAACCGTGGGTGCTGTCCGGGGCCGGTCCACGACCTCGATCGGTGACCGGCTCGTAGCTACTAGTATACAAGGTCCTCTCTAGAAGTACAACCACCACTCTGCTTGGGGCTGCTACTTCATTCTGTGCAGGAGAACACCTAGCAGAAAGGGTTGTGCTGTCATTACACTGACGCTAGGTGTTCCGCGAAAGCTGCCTTCTGCCCTAGGGAAAAGAAGTGCTGGGGACACCCGGAGCATTCTGCAGGTAGCTTGCAATATAACCTCAAAGTGTTACTAGATGGCACAACGTGTTCGTGTAAGGCTAGCTATTATGTGACGCGGGCGTGCGTGTGACGATCAAGACAAGACAACGGCACCACAGCAGCAGTGGCGGCGGCTTTAATTGCAGTGGTTAGGGGTACTAATAACTGGGCCACAGAACGCTTCCTATAGGGCCCGTAATAATGTACAACTTATAACTGAAATCTGCTCTGAAGCCCGGTGAGGGGCTCTTTAAGTGCTCGAAAGTTGGTGGAGGTGTCTTCGGGCATGAAGAGAATGGTGTATGGCCAGTGTAAGGAGCGCAAGAGCAGGGGGCACTTACGTGGGGCCACGTACACTTCCTTAGCTGGAACGTAACTTAAGCTTGCAAGTTTTGTAATGCGCGAGTGAATGTAAGTTGTGTATTTGGTAACGTAGTTTCTGTACCTTAGTGCCCACACGCCCTCTGCAGGACGCACAAGATGTTTCACCTACCCCACTGCTGCCGCGTCCCCAGTAAAGCTTGCCCGATTTTTGTTTGCTAGAAGTACAAGTATCTGTGGTTGGTCATGCTTAATTTTTGGGTTTGCTGTGGACATTGCTCTCCACTGTGTTGTCGTCCAGCTGTCAGGTTCTGCGCCACAAGCGCTTTATGACATTGACAGCCCACCTTTGTACTTTGATATGAGAGTATAAATAACATCCTGTACATTATGCTTCAATTATGTCGGACTTCGCGCTGGCGGTGCTAGCGGTAAGACCGCCATTTCATTCATTGTATATATCCCTGTATTCAGTACACGTTGATATGATCTCGACCGGGTAAGGTGGGTCTTCACCGTAAGAATCAGGAGGCGACGACAAAGGCGTGCATCCTGATGATGAAAAAAAGTAGAAACGAATGTATTCACTTCATTGGTACATGGTTGTGGCTCTATCCTAGTCCCGAGTTGTTCTGCCTAACACAGGGAACAGGATGCCCTTAACTAACCCTTCGAGGTCTTGTGGTCGTCGATGTCTCCTTGGGAAACTTGGGGAACTTGTGGAAGTGTCAGTGCCTTTGTCAGTTTGTGAAATCGATTACCTCTTCCCCTTCGTGTCTTCTCCTTTGGGTACTCCCCTTTGTGTCTGCTCAGGTCGTATAGGGGTGACGATTTTTTGGGGAAGGTAATTATCGGGACATGGGAAAGCATGCTTGAATTTTTCACACACTTGAGAGGTTGAAGTTCAAGCCCATCATCACAGCCTTTTCGGGGATGAGGGAAATTATTTCCATATGGGAAAGCACGCTGGAAACTTTCCCACACTGGAGAGGTCGAAGTCGAGGCAGATCATATACCAACCTTATAATTCCAAAGACGCGTGTCTTATCTAAATACTTCGGACTACAGTTTAACAACTCGAATTGTTTTTACTTTTATAATATTTACGGAAACCACACATGCAGATGATGTCAAATGCAAAGGGTGTCAAATGCAGATGCACTGAGAGCTCGGTTATATGCGCCAACGCAATCGGCGCTACGGCTGCCCCACAAGGTCAGCGGCAATACAGAGAAATTTCACACATTATCACAAGAATAGTTGCATAGCTCGCAGCTGTGGCTCTCTTCATCTTATCTTTTATGAATCTCCTAGGCAATAACCATAATTTGTGACTCGAAAACACTCTTACATGTCATGCAACCTGTTCCCCCAACGTCGCTACGGATAACGGTAGATGTACGAAAGTGTGCAGCTTCAGCGCTAACGTGACACAGAAAGGCCAATAAATTATTTTTCAATGGTTGACGTCTGGACGGAACACAATTTGATCAAGCTGGCCGAACATCATATGGAGAAGATCACTGCATTTTTATCTCTCATTCAAGGATGGGAGCTACTAGAGAACTTCGTATGCTTGCTTATCACTATCATGTTGATAGAATTGTATTGATATATTACAGAATTGATACAGCGTCACACCGCACACAACCCAATATTATAAGTCATGCGAATGCTGTCTGATTATGTGAAAGCAATGTCTCTTTTACTACAATGAATGCAAGTTCACGCCGTAGGCATTGATGGCATAAGTGAGAAAATAGCTTCCATTGGATGAGCAACGCAGCGTAAGCAACAAAGGGGATGCTTTTTCTAAACGGCTCCTACAATGAGCGGGACTGACAGCGAAAAGAATTTTGTTGCCTGCATTCATTCATCTGCATAACATGACCTAGAGATGTAAAATGTAAAGAGAACGTGAGTGCTTGTACGACGGCTCCCTTAAGAGACATCAGTGACACGTTGCTTTCAGCAGTTCGTCTGAATTTTCTAGATATTATTTTCATGAATTTTTATCCGACCCAAACCTGATATTTAGAGCACGTACATAAGATTCACATATCAGCTTGTATGCGCAAGGATAGCACTCAGTAGCACGAACTGCCCGGTAGCTATCGCCAGCTGCTGCAAAGCACCTGGAGATCAACAAAAACAATGAAATGGCTACCACCGAAAAAAAAAGAAAACATTTCCCAGTGTGTTTCCCGCACTTTGAGAGTTTTTTTGTTATTTCTGTGAGTGTGACGGGCTTGGCCCACTTGGCACGACTGGCTTGATCAGCTTCCATTACGGTCGTTTCCCACACTTTTTTTCCTTCTCTGTAATACTATCTGGGCGTGTTTTCACGGATGCTTAGCTTTTTCACGAGATGTAGTCTCACGGCTTACATAAGGTGTAATGAGCGAAAAAAATTGAATTTTATCTCTGCTAGACGCAAACGGATTGCTCTGAGCGAATTACTAGGAAAACCTTGAGGAAAGAATCTCCAAGCGGTCTCCAGTACGTAGATCGTGGTAACAAGACAGCCTTAGAAACAGCATGTCCACATCATATGTAGCTGGGCATCAATTAATAATATTTCATTATTAACCATGACCTTTGATGCATTACTAATAGAGAACTAGTTGACCGGGCTGATATTGTGCAAAATTAATTTTGTTTAGATATTGTTCATACGATTACATAATCAACAGTCATGAAACAGAAATTGTCTTCCTTCTCTTTCCTTAGTACTTGAGGCGTGCGGTTTTCATCAGTCAGTTAAATCTCAGTGTGATCGACGATTACGATGGTTGCACTCAGCATCATGCTACATTAAAAGGTGCTGAAACGTGACACCATCCCCGCGCGAACGTGGGCAGAATATTAAAAAGGACTCACTTGCTTTTTTTCTGTTGTGTGATTTTGGGCGCTAAACATTAAGCATTTTTAACGCTTTATTGAAGTATTGCGAATGTTAATTGATCGCCTCTCTCTGGTCTCACCATTACACAGCTTCAAATTTTCTACTTTATGAGTGTAGACTCACGTTGCACCAGATTATCCGGCAAACAAAACGGAGCTCATGACAGCGCGGTATACATCATTTCCATATAGCGCTGGGGCTGCGCGGACGGGACAAGTGCCATAGAGGCAGAACACAGACATTGGCGCACAAGCTACTGCACTTAACTATCTAACCGCTTTCACCGTTTCGGTTTCCTGGCGCTTAATTATCTCGATTGCGTAACATTGCGGGAACGAAACTCAACGTTGAGAATGTTCTCATGAACGCTGGGGTAACTGGGGACTGTAAAGATTCTGCCTGGTAATGCGGACGTCCATTTCACTGGGAATATTTCACGTATGCACGTGCGTTTTGCAGCCTGACATGGTCTCCGCCAGTGGTTACGCTGCTTGAGAAACGTCCCGCACAGTCGGCCGTGGGCACACGGTTCCAAGAGGATGCCCTTTATTTTACTTTCCCAAAGGCGGCGTCGTTCCTTCAGAGGTGACTTTTCGCAGCGTTGAAAGGAAAAACCCTTTCGTTTTGCGAGATCGAGCGCGAAACAGGCCGTAGCATTTCGCGCCGTGAGATCCGAGTTTGCGTTTAACATATCGGCCACCTACGTCAAACTCCAGTGATGTGACGCACAACCCACGAACCTCACCGACAAACGGCGAACGCAAATCATAAAAACCAGAAAAAAAAGAAAGTAAGTAAGAAAAAAGCAGACAAAGCCGTGTGCCAGTGTTGAAGTGTCTGTAGTGCGTGGGTGTATAGTTCTCAGCGTCTATTGGCAATGGCAGCGGACACTCCAAATATGGGATTTGGCGGTACGTTTTGCAATGTAACCAGCTTTCGCAGTCAAGGAAAAGGAACTGTTTAGTTTTAGTTTTTACTTTTGGCGCTCGTTGGAGATCCCCACGTAGGTGGTAAAAGATAATACAGAGCCCAACCCCCTCCTATGTACGACGCCTTTCATAGCCCTTGTGACGCACTCGACGTAAAGCCCCGTGAATAATGAATAAATACATTGTAGTTCTCATACCTGCACGTGTATTCTCAAAGACGCATTCGCATTATGCGTCGGGGGACCAAACAACGTCGTCTCATCTTATACGATGGTTGTTACTGCCGGCAAGGTGCAAAGATGCATTAAAGGAGAACTAGCCGGGGCCTGATACAACACCAGGCAACATGGCACCAATGACATATTGCCCCTTGACTGACTAGCTTCACTGCGTTGATGCGCAGTTTTGGTGTGCCGCTGAATGCTGAAATTGATAGAACAAGGGAACAACCAGAGCCGACTTTACTTCCTCCGCGCCATGACGACAGCGATAGTACGACAGCGACGACAGGAGCACGTCAATGATCAGACCACGCCTCGGCGATGTCCACGACGATCACGACACCTCGCTGGCTGACATTTAAGGCAATGAACGCATTTTCGTGAGCACAGTGCTGTAAATTACTGTTGCGCTAGAAGCCACACTCTGAGTGAGTGTGTTTCAGTTGACCAAATGTGTCTAAGTCGGTCTTTTAGCCACTGCAATGACGACTGTAATAACTACCTCAAGATATTGATCTCAGTAGTCTGTTCTAAAAAGCGATCTAACTGCGCACTAATTGTGATGTGATGTTACAATAATCTCGGTGCTCTGCGTCTGTAGCATTAGTGCTGTGTATAAGAAAAATGAAGAAGATAGAGAGACACTTTTCGTTTTTAGTGTAAAAGAAATGTTTTTTTTTTTAAGTGGGGGTGGGGGATTTCTGATTATGTCGTAACTGTTGATTACGAAGACGTTATTATTGGTTGCTGATGTATGCAAGGATTCCTGCTATAACGTATTACGCCACCACAACACAGTATTGATAGCCGACTAAATAACGCCGAAAGGACCAGCGTATGAGGTAGTTCTGGCAAGCGAAAAGCGCCATAAATGTTGTCGGGGACATTTCGTCTTGCATCTTGTCCAATTTGATTTCAACTGCACCACGCCCCAAAACCGCTGGCTCCTTGCCATTCCTCCATTCGTTGAGAGAATTAATTGAGGCAAAAGCAAAGCAAAGCAAAATAAGATGACAGCCTCCACTCTGATCATGAGTTGCTCTACTTACTCACAAGAAGGAATCACTGAAGTCTGCTGTTCTTTTTCCTCTTTACAGATTCAGACATGTCATTACCACCACTTTACTGACAGCCCTATAGATTCCTTCCTTTATTGTCATTTCTGCAAACGGAATCCCAGAACACGTATGAATACCGACGTGTCCATACCGGATCACAATTAGTGCAGGGCATACAAGGCCAACCATCTTTTCACTAGCTACTGACGGGTAAAATTGATCTCTTCAGTATTGACCTCCGAATACATACACATTGCTTCCGGCCGCTACAGTTTGTTGCTTCGTTATGCGAGAATTTTCTCGTGTTCTAGGTCTGCTCAAAGGCATTTGGTCAAGCGCAGCTGTATAGGAGCCTCGCACGAGACGTACGTGATGTAGCACATCAGGAAAAAGAGAAGAAGGTAAAAGGGGGAGCGGTTTAACAAGTGGATTTGTCTTTTTGAATGTGACATATGCTTTCCTTGGCACAGTATATCTCGGTCGGGTTCTTCTAAAGGGGATATGGGGTATGCCGGATGGGCGAGGCAACGACCGAGGGTGTGCTAGCGGCGAGGGTGTTTAATTTAAAAGAAAAGGTATGTTGTTCAACGTCGGTGGAGGAACTTGAGGTAGCGCCCTGTGCCAACCTGTTGACTTGTCACTTTAGCTTCCTTCTTTCATGGAAGGGGCCTGCACGACTTGGGGGGGGGGGGATAGGATTATCTATCAGTGATAATGGTAGTGGCAGAAAATAGCGCTCGTGGAAAAAATAATAGAATTGAATAAATATATAAATAAAATAACAAAAGAATGAGAGGAAAGGAAACAAATAAAAAAACATGCTAAGCAACCCAATGAAAAATAACTAAGTTTTGCTGCCTGCAGCTTGAATTTTAGCATAGCGAATAGATTCCAAAGCTGCCTTAGAAAAGTTTAGGCCTATTGGTTGCAATGTCATGAACTTATCGATGAGGTATGGTTCTCTGTATTTTCTGTCTCGCGCAGACAGGAAATTTGATTGTAGGATGTAGAGCTTTAGTTCATCAAAGTTATGACCTGGTTGGTTGAAATGCTCGCCGACGGCTTCCATTGGTAAGCTTTTTAGCTGTGTCCGCGCGATGTCCGCCTAACCTGAGGTTCATTGATTGTCCCGTTTCACCGAGATATTGTTTCTTACAGAAGGAACATTCACGCATATAAATCCCATCGGAACTAGTGCAAATAAAGCTAGTTTTCACTTCGTGTGTATAACTATTTGAGGTGCTTTTAATTTTAATTTCACTTTGAAGGTGCCTGCAGGTTTTGCACCTCGGGGCGACGACGTGCTTTCATTACGGGGGAATGATGCTGCCAACAACGTTGGTTCCCGCTTTTACCTCGCTCTCGTTTTGCTCATCGTCTTGAATTTCTACCTACTGCCTTCCCCGTGTTTTCCATGTAGGACATCAGGAAGATCCAATGAAGCATGCACTGCATAGAAAAATACTGCTCTGGGAAAGAATGAAGCAAACGTCGTCTTATAATATTGGTCTAGCAAAGGATCCTGCAATTTTCAAGGGGATATAATATATACCTAGGTTGGTACAGAACCGCTACCCGAAATCCACGTACTAATAGTGCTTGGCCATTGCTGCAGGGAAATAAATTCACTGGTCTGATGAGCACTGCGTCATGACATCTTATATGCTGAAGATAAACTCATATGCTGATTGCCTTAAGTAGCAATAAAAGCTAAAGCAGCATTAAGTGTGATCTCTATCTACCTAGAAAGACAAACTACCTTAAAGCGGGAATAGGTCCTGAAGTGCGCTCAGTTCGGTACTTTACCGCTAGTACTCGGGCTAACGCAGTTACGTTGATCATTAGGAAACTTAGCGATGTGACAAATAGCCAACGCTTCAGGTTAGTGGGCACGTCTACTTTGGATTGCTTCTTGTTTTGGTTTTTTGTCACTTAGCCACGTAGTGCCTCGGCTAGGGAGAGAGAGAGAGCAAATGATAAAGGAAAGATAGGGAGGTGAACCAGGACTGAGCCCGGTTGGCTACCCTACACTGGGGAAAGGGAAAAGGGGACGGAAAGAAACAGTAAAAATGACGAGCAATCTGGACCGCGCTGCGACTGATAATAGACTTCTATCGCAGGCATTTAGGGAAAATAAAGATCGCGGCCAAAGAAATAGCAGGTTTTCGTCAAACAACATTATACGGAGGGCAAATGTTTTATTTATTTATTTATTTGTATTCTATTTTAGTTTATGTTATTTTATTCAGAGTTCACCTTTCCGTGTTCACATAGTGGTGGAGAACATGCGAACTACTACCCGCAAAGGTTGCTCAGTGGCTATGGTCTGTTGCGTTTCGCCTGCGACACGTGGTTTTGCCGGCGCGACGGCGGCGGGGCGGCGGACATTTTGGCCCGATCGTCGTCACCGCAACACTCATCGCCAGGTGTTTCCAGGCGCGTCTGCGGCGATGCGACCGCCTAGGGATTTCGTTCCAGTCATTGTGCCCGAAACAGGCGATGCCAAAGCAGGGATCTCATTCCAGTTATTGGGCCCGAAACAGGCGATGCCAAAGCAGGGATCTCGTTCCAGTCATTGTGCCCGAAACAGGCGATGCCAAAGCAGGGACCATCTTCTCGTTACAGTCATTGTGTCCGACCGGCAGCGCCACGACAGTGTGCTGCGCAGCGCCACGACAGTGTGCTGCGCAGCGCCACGACCAGGTGCTACGAGATCGTGCGCAGCGCCACGACATGGTGCTACGGCATCGCTACGACAGTGTGCGTCACCATTAGCCCATTGTACATTCACGTGCTCGTCTTTTGAGGGGTTCCTTCTTGCCCTCAACTGCGAGAGTATAAAAACAGCTGCCCCCGGACGCCAAAAAGAGGGCTCCGATTTCTTCTGCTGAGTGAAGTGCTCTCCCGTCTCTCTACTTCGGTCAACCTGACCGCCAACTCTTTGCGATGTTAAAATAAACAAGTTGTATCGTTGTTACCTGTCGACTCATGCTTTGCCGGGACCTTCGGATGCTTGCAGTTGTACCCCAGGCCGCCAGGCCAACGCTACCCTTGGGGCTTGCGACCCAGGTACAACCACGGGCGTCAGCGCCGAGTTCCCAACAGATCGTACCAGCAGCCGGATCCAAACATCTGGTGGCAGCGGTGGGATCGCCTACGACTTCAAACAACGGTCTGCCAGCGGCGAGATCGCGACAACGGAGGCCAGCAGCAAAGAGATGCAGTTGACAGTATGCTGAGCAGCTCAACGACGATCCGGGAGCAGTGCAACGAGCCCTGTGTGACGACTGGTTGCCTGCAGCGGAACGACTGCGCGGAATTCCTGCCTGCGAGGTTTGGTGAGTGCGGGACTTTCTTCTTCTGAGCTTTGCCAGGCTTTTGTTAGTGTTAGAAACAGAGCTGGTAATTGTGGTTGTCGTTGCTGCCGGGTTAGTTTGCGGCAAGACAATAGTAAGCAGTAGAGAAAGCAGCATTCAGAGCAGCCATGGATTTGAAGTCGTTGCGCAAACCGAAATTGTTGGAGCTTGCAAGAGAGTTGGGTCTGGATGTCTCAGACAAACTCAGAAAACCTGAACTGCTAAAGGCTATTCTTGAGTTAGAGGCTGAGGATGACGAGCTGTCGGAATGCCTTGAGACTATTGAAGAGAGAGAGACTGCAAAAAGACAGGAGCGCGAACTTAAAGAACAGAAAGAAAAAGAAGAGCGCGAAAGTAAAGAACAGAAAGAGCGAGAGCAACAAGAGCGTGACCGTCAACACGCTTTGGAAATGAAGCGTCTTGAGGTAGAGATGGAACGCGCTCGTAATGGAAGTCAGGCACACGGTGCAGGAGAACGCGTATTGTTCAAAATGACTGACCTGATGCGGCCGTTTAAGCTTGGAGAGGACATTGGTTTGTTCCTGGTTAACTTTGAGCGAACGTGCGAGAAGCAGGGGTTCTCTCGGGAAACGTGGCCACAGCGCTTGCTCACTTTGTTACCCGGCGAGGCGGCCGACGTAGTCGCTCGCTTGGATAGAGAGGAGGCAGAGGATTTCGACAAAGTAAAATCGAGTCTGCTAAAGAAGTACCGGCTGTCTGCGGAGGCGTTCCGTCGGAAGTTTCGGGAAAATGAGAAAGGCAAAAGTGAGTCATATACAGAGTTTGCGTATAGGCTTATGTCGAACATGCAGGAGTGGCTCAAAGAAGAGAAAGCGTTTGGTGACCACGATAAAGTTCTGCAGTGCTTCGGGCTAGAACAGTTTTATAGTCGGTTACCGGAGAACGTGCGATACTGGGTCTTGGATAGGCCAGACGTGAGTACGGTGGCTAGAGCCGCTGAGCTAGCCGAGGAGTTTGTGACGCGTCGAGCTCGCGGAGCTAAGGACGGTCAAAAGGGTGAATTTGGCTCGAAGTTTGAGAGGCCGAAATTCACGCCCATGAGATTTAAGGGGGATACGCGTAGTGAGGATGCGAGTGAAAGCAATCCGACCAAACGTAAAGAGACGGCAGCCGAAGCCGAACGCAGAAAGCGGTTCGAGATGAGGCGAGCGGGCGTTTGTTATACGTGCCAGAAGCCGGGTCACTTTTCGGCGCAGTGTCCGGAAACAACACCAAAAGTTGTGTTTTTTTCAATAGGCAGCACTGACGAGAACATGAAGCTTCTCGAGCCTTACATGCGAGACCTCCTCGTAAACGGGAAAGAGTGCCGAGTGCTTCGCGATTCCGCAGCTACGATGGATGTAGTTCACCCGTCTTACGTAGAACCCCATATGTTCACGGGCGAGTGCGCATGGATCAAGCAAGCCGTGGAAGCTCATAGCGTGTGTCTGCCAGTAGCAAAAGTGCTTATTGAAGGACCTTTCGGAGCGCTTGAGACAGAGGCGGCAGTGTCATCTATGCTGCCACCCCAGTACCCGTACCTATTTTCAAACAGGTCCGATCACCTCCTGCGCGAGAAGGGGCTTTTGTTTGGTGAAGCTAGTGTTCAGGCCTTAACCAGATCGAAGGTTCGGGAGCTCGCTGCAAAGGCGGTAGTTGCGGGGCCGACGTTATCAAACAACGAAAAAGGGTCAGAGGCGCATCAAGCTGATATTCCGAGCACGCCCGAACTGAATAGACTTGAGTCTGTAACGTTAAAGGCGCCAGATACTGGAGAGGAAACGCCCGACGCGGGAAAGTTAGAAGAGCTATCTACTGATTTGCTCATCGCGCCTACATCAGACGGACTTGATAGGTTGCTAAAAGTCAGCCGGTCGGCTTTGATAGCCGAGCAAAAAAAGGATGGCAGCCTGGAAAACGTGCGCTGCAATGTCAAAGAAGGTATCGCCAGGAAAACTGCGCGTTTTGTGGAAAGAGGTGGAGTCCTGTACCGGAAGTATCTAGACCGCAGAGGAGTGGAGTTCGATCAGCTGGTCGTGCCTCAATGCTATCGTCAGGATCTGTTGCGCTTGTCACACGGGGGTTCGTGGTCCGGACACCTAGGAGTTAAGAAAACTAAGGACCGTCTCTTGCAAGAGTACTATTGGCCAGGGTGTTTTCGGGACGCAGACCATTTCGTGAGGACATGTGACACTTGTCAGCGGGTGGGCAAACCAGGGGACAAATCGAGGGCGCCGTTGAAATTGGTACCTATCATTACGGAGCCTTTTAGACGGCTCGTTATTGATACTGTGGGACCTCTGCCGGTAACAGCCACGGGGTACAGACACATTTTGACTGTGATCTGCCCAGCGACAAAGTTCCCTGAAGCAGTGCCGCTTAAAGAACTCAGCTCAGTTGAGATAGTTAATGCACTACTGTCCATATTTGCGCGAGTTGGTTTTCCTGCAGAAATTCAATCAGATCAGGGCACAGTATTTACTAGCGCTTTGACGACAACTTTTCTCGAAAGGTGTGGGGTAAAGCTGTTACTCAGCTCAGTGTACCACCCACAGTCGAATTCCGTTGAGAAGCTCCACTCCGTCATGAAGCGCGTGTTGAGAGCGTTGTGTTTTGAACATCAAACTGACTGGGAGCTGTGTCTGCCTGGGGTGATGTTTGCTTTAAGGACCGCGCCGCATGCGGCTACGGGGTTTTCGCCAGCTGAACTGGTGTACGGTCGCTCGCTTCGGTCTCCGCTTCGCATGCTTCGAGAATCATGGGAAGGTAGGGGCGACGACCCAGTCGTGGTGGAGTACGTACTTAAGCTCCTCGAACGCTTAAGAAGGGCACAGGAGTTGTCAGGTGAAGCAATGGCAAAGGCCCAGCAGAGGGCCAAGGTTTATTATGATCGGACAGCCAGGGCCCGTCGTTTTGAGGTTGGCGATGAGGTCATGATATTGCGCACATCGCTAAACAACAAACTAGACGTGCAGTGGGAGGGCCCAGCACGAATTGTTCAGAAACTGTCGGACGTTAACTACGTGGTAAGTCTGCCAGGAAAGCGGAAAGCACAGCAAGTTTACCACTGTAATCTGCTCAAACCTTATAGACAAAGGGAAGCAGTGGTGTGCATGATGGTAAACGTTCCTGAAGAGCTTCCGGTCGAGCTTCCAGGACTAGGCTCAGTGACGAACAGGGAAGACACCGGTCAAGTCATTAGTGACCTTATCAGTAAAGCACCGCTGTCGCCCGAGCAGAAAACCGAACTACACCAGCTATTACAAGAGTTTCAAGGTCTGTTCTCTGAGAGGCCTGGTAGGACTTCTGTACTTACTCATGATATAGAACTTGCCTCCACAGAGCCAGTACGATCCAAGGCGTATCGGGTGTCACCCCGCCAGAGCGATATTATGGAGGCTGAGGTAAAGAAAATGCTACAGCTCGGTGTTATTGAGGCAGGTGAGAGTGATTATACCTCCCCTTTGATTTTAGTTGAGGTACCGGGCAAGGAACCTCGTCCTTGCGTCGACTACCGCAGGCTTAATTCCATCACTAAGGATCAAATTTATCCGATCCCTAACATCGAGGAGCGCCTTGAGAAAGTTAGTAGCGCTCAGTTTATTTCCACCCTAGATCTTGTCAGGGGTTATTGGCAGGTTCCACTTACAGAAGAGGCTAGTAGGTATGCGGCGTTCATTTCACCAATGGGAACATTCCGTCCTAAAGTGTTGAGTTTTGGTTTGAAGAACGCGCCATACTGTTTTTCAAGTCTCATGGATAAAGTGTTGCGGGGACAGCAAGAATTCGCTTTACCGTATCTAGACGACGTAGCGATATTCTCCGCATCCTGGTCTGAGCATATGACACACTTGCGGGCAGTGCTAACCCGCCTGCGCGAAGCAGGCTTGACAGTAAAGGCTCCTAAGTGCCAGTTAGCACAGGCCGAGGTTGTCTACCTCGGTCACGTGATTGGTCAGGGTCGTCGCCGCCCCTCTGAAATAAAAGTGGCCGCTGTGCGAGACTTTCCGCAACCGCGCACCAAGACCGATATTCGGTCGTTCTTGGGTGTCGCCGGCTACTATCAGAGGTACATCCCTAGGTACTCTGATATCGCGGCTCCCCTGACGGATGCTCTAAGAAAGACAGAGCCTCAAACAGTCGTCTGGGACGAGACAAAGGAAAGAGCTTTTAGCGCCCTAAAGAGTGCCCTAACAAGCCAGCCTGTGCTACGATCGCCAGACTATACAAAAGGGTTCATTGTTCAGTGCGATGCTAGTGAGCGAGGCATGGGCGTTGTACTGTGCCAACGGGAAAATGGAGAAGTAGAACACCCCGTCCTGTATGCTAGTCGTAAGCTGACCAGTCGTGAGCAGGCGTATAGCGCCACCGAGAAAGAGTGTGCATGTCTCGTGTGGGCCGTTCAGAAATTGTCATGCTATCTAGCCGGCTCGAGGTTTATCATTGAGACAGATCACTGCCCTCTCCAATGGCTGCAGACCATCTCTCCCAAAAATGGCCGCCTCCTGCGCTGGAGCCTCGCTTTACAACAATATTCCTTTGAGGTGCGTTACAAAAAGGGGAGTCTCAACGGTAACGCCGATGGCTTAAGTCGAAGCCCCTAACGTAGGAATCAGCCTCAAAATTGTTTGTTACTGATGTTTTTCTTCCTGAGGCAGGATTTTTTTTAACATATTGCTTTTGTTTAGTGTTTCAAAGTGATGATATGCTTTCTAGTGCAATTTTTCAATTTGTGGACGCGTTCTGAGTGATGCTAGACTACTGTAAGGAACTAGGCAGTGGTATAAAAAGGGGAAAGAGCCTGGCAGGGCTTAGTGAGGGTTGTGCCGTGCTTGCTGACTGAGCGGTTGAGTTTTCAGCGTAGTTCTAACGCTTGCCGGGAACGAGAACAAAAATGTGAACTCTCCCGAAGTCACTTTGCAGTGTCCCGTGCGAACCTGAACGAGAGAACGAGGCCTTCTCTGTGCGCTGCGCTCAAGAAACGTCAAGGGACGCCCGACTTCGGTTATGAGCATCATCGAGCGACATCCCTCCAGACAGCGGATGCAGTCCCCTGTCCATCGGGATCTCCTTTCCCCGGCGGGGCGGTCTGTTGCGTTTCGCCTGCGACACGTGGTTTTGCCGGCGCGACGGCGGCGGGGCGGCGGACATTTTGGCCCGATCGTCGTCACCGCAACACTCATCGCCAGGTGTTTCCAGGCGCGTCTGCGGCGATGCGACCGCCTAGGGATTTCGTTCCAGTCATTGTGCCCGAAACAGGCGATGCCAAAGCAGGGATCTCATTCCAGTTATTGGGCCCGAAACAGGCGATGCCAAAGCAGGGATCTCGTTCCAGTCATTGTGCCCGAAACAGGCGATGCCAAAGCAGGGACCATCTTCTCGTTACAGTCATTGTGTCCGACCGGCAGCGCCACGACAGTGTGCTGCGCAGCGCCACGACAGTGTGCTGCGCAGCGCCACGACCAGGTGCTACGAGATCGTGCGCAGCGCCACGACATGGTGCTACGGCATCGCTACGACAGTGTGCGTCACCATTAGCCCATTGTACATTCACGTGCTCGTCTTTTGAGGGGTTCCTTCTTGCCCTCAACTGCGAGAGTATAAAAACAGCTGCCCCCGGACGCCAAAAAGAGGGCTCCGATTTCTTCTGCTGAGTGAAGTGCTCTCCCGTCTCTCTACTTCGGTCAACCTGACCGCCAACTCTTTGCGATGTTAAAATAAACAAGTTGTATCGTTGTTACCTGTCGACTCATGCTTTGCCGGGACCTTCGGATGCTTGCAGTTGTACCCCAGGCCGCCAGGCCAACGCTACCCTTGGGGCTTGCGACCCAGGTACAACCACGGGCGTCAGCGCCGAGTTCCCAACAGATCGTACCAGCAGCCGGATCCAAACAGGTGTTAGGCTGCTGAGCACGAGGTCGCGGGATCGAATCCCGGCGGCCGCATTTCGATGGGGGCGAAATGCGAAAACACACGTCTACTTAGATTTAGGTGCACGTTAAAGAACCCCAGGTGGTCGAAATTTCCGGAGTCCTCCACTACGGCGTGCCTCATAATCAGAAAGTGGTTTTGGAACGTAAAACCCCATAATTTAATTTTAACATGCGAACCAGATATTCCAAACTACAATGAAGGAGAGGCATCTCAGAAAGGCAGAGTAACTTTTACAGGCAAAAAGCATAAAAGCTGAAAATATCAGCAATCGCAAAGATACATTCAAAGGAAAAGGAAAAAAAATCACCTCCGATTACGATACTCCCTAATGCGAAATTTGAGCGCAGCTCTATACGTCTTTTCATTTCGCGACTTGTTGGCTGACGCCAACAATCTTTCTCGTGCGGCACGTTGCAAACGGAGCGAAGCGTTGCAGGACAAGTAACACTCAAGCACAACGATAGCGGCGAGCAGAGTCGGCGATCGTCGAAAATCAGATCTGTGGGTCAAGCTCGTCGGCTTTTACGCATGACTCGTCGAAGGTTCCAGATTAATCGCTGGTGCCCGCGTGGCTTCCAGAAAGCACTACACAATTAGCGTAATGTATACAATCAGATTTTAAAAAGAACTTTGGTGAAAAGAGCCAACGGATATAACTATCGATAACAACCGAGAAACTTCTGATACATGCAAGCGCGTCGTGCGTCCAGGGGTGACGTTTAACATTTGTTAGCAGTGACCGAGGAAATTAAAATAAAGAGTCAACAGACGACGCGCGGTCCTGTGGCGCCATCTCGTAGCGATCATCGCAGAATACGTCGCGCGCGGCACCAGGCGGTACTATCCGCTTTTCTCATTCATCATTTCACTATTGTGCTCGTTTGCTCGGTTTTACGCCGCCAACGCCCCCGATGCTCGCCGCAAGAACGGGCCATTAAGAGCTGCGCTCTGCAAATAGTTCACAGAAAGTGGTGCACTTAGAAGATATAGAAACAGTCTCTTGAAGCGCAATAAACAAAAGACAGGGAGAGAGTGAGAGAAGTGGTCACGTCTGAAAAGGCATGTAGGTTAACCTAGCTGAGTATAGCTACCTTGTCATGGGAAATGGGAATGAAAGGTTATAAAGGAGAGATGTTCACAGCATGCACAGACACAAGCGCAATCAGGTGTCCATCGTTCTGTTCATCAGAAGTGGTCATACTATAGGCTGCATGGTGCATCTAAAGAAGCGCTGCCGCGTTTTTGTGGCTTTGCTGGTCGTAAACGCCTTGTGGAACGGTCCCAGGCTGTTGTGTAAGAGGCCTGTCATAGAATTGCCCCAAAGCTATCCGAAGGGTAAGCCTTCCGTCTTCGCATGCCGATAGTAAAAAAGGGCCTATGACCAAAATCTATAGTATGCATTATTTCTTCGGTCACTGAAGAACGCAATTCCTCTTTTCGCGCAATCTTATCGGGAAGCCTGATAAGTCAGTAGTCGTTTTTATAACCATTACTCGGATTTCTTGCAAGAAGGCAAAAGAAAAAAATGCTAACGAAGGTTCGCACTGGCACAGAAACAAGCCCCTCCCGAGCCTAAATTTTACGCAAAGCAATCACTCATTGGGCCTAAAATGAAGTATGCACGCGGCCGTCTGAGATGCTCACACTGAAAAAAATATAAAAACATTGATATGGTCCAGCGGAAAGCAGTGAGGTCTATTTTTTCTAAGTAACGTAAAACCGATTCATCCACAAATCTCGTGCAAACACATGGCGTCCACACATTGCCATTTCGACGGAAGGTTCCAAGTCTTCAATTAAAGGCAGGGCAAGGCAGGACAAGCAAGGGCAGTGCAGGTCAAGGCAGTCCAAGGTAGTGCAAGGCAGGACGGGGCAGGGTAGGGGAAAGGGCCTGCCAGGTCAGGGCAGGTCAGGGCAAGGCAGGCAGGCAGGCAGCCAAAGAGTGACAGGGATCGTAAAAATACGGGGTGATCGTTTTTAAGTTCTCTGGAATTTTCAAAATCGTGTGTTGGCGATGACATAACTCTAGCCCTTGAGCTGGGTTATTCAGAGAGGCGTACATTCCTTGCATGCAAAATCTAAACACATATTCTGTTAATTTAAAAATTACTTCTTTTGCCTTGATATTATTTACTTTACGGCACATATTGCAATTTATGATTTGTAGCCGCTGAGTTCGCAAGGCGTGGGCACTTGGAATGAATTTCGAAAATGATACCAGCTTGGAGATATGCGCCATCAAACTTGCCGTAAAAATGTGCTTTCTCTGAGCTATTTTCTTTTTTCTGAAAACGCAATTGTATGCATTCAAGCGCAAAAATGACTGGAATGTCCATGTATTTCGTCCCACCCATTTGGAGATATCTGGAAAGTGGTGTCCTACTGGATATTCATTTCAAGTGGATACGTCTTGCAAACTCACCGGCTACAATTTGTAAATTGCAATATTTTCCGTAAAGGCATTAAGAAGTTAATTGGTGTATTTTGTTAATTAGTTTCTATTTCTATTGTATTTCTAATGTGTTTCTATTTCCCATGGTAGTAATATCCGCCTCTTCGAAAGGTCTAGCTCACGGACAAGAATTGCGTTACCTGCAACAGGGGATATTTGAAAATTCTGGAAAACGTAAAAATGACCACTACCTATAGTGATACACGGGTACATTCAATGAGTGAAATAAAATATTAACAGTAGACGTAAAGCGTATCGCTCTAATGAATACTATATAATAAAGAAACGTCAGTTTGTACTACATTTTTCATACGTACCAACCTAGTCATTATAGCACAAATTTGCATGGCTGGAGATTTGACGAATTTTCTTTATTCTAACTCCCATTACGCGGCCGCGTTTAGCAAAACTACTTGGAGGAATATGCTAACTGCTTGTTTACTTTGTACATCTAAATGGACTCTGAAGGAAAACGTTAAGGGTCTAGAGTGTTATCTTATACTGCTAGAATAATAAACATGTTGTCTACCAAGAATGGAGTCGCGATATTCCCCGAAGCGACGTATAAAGACGGATGGTTGCACTCCCTTGCCGCATTATTTCCCGGATGTTAAATTTGTGGCATTGCCTCAACGAGGTTAGAGTCAATCTTAAGCAATAAAAAAAGGAACAGGATTTAATTGACCTGAAAATTGAGGAAATGTGTACACGGAAACTTATGTGGGTTTCTCTACTAAATAAACAAATTAATAAAGGCTCCAATACGGGAAAACATCACTTTACCCATAATGTCAAACCGGCGTAATCGACTCATGCTTCAGGGACTAAATTCGAAAGGGAAGTTCAGCATTGGCTTCCAGTGCTAATCGCGTTAGCTGCCAACTAAAAAAAAAAAAGAAAGAATCGTATAGGCATTCACGCATATAACACATCATATTGACACGTGTACTTGCCTATCTTTATCGGGCGACCGCGTTTCACCGCCTAGCAAATGTTATCGCACAGCGCAGGACGCGCTGCATGTATCGGAAGTTTCTGGAATGTTATCAACGGTTTCATCCGATGTCTGTCACCGAACCTTGTGTAATCTGAATGCATGTATCCGCGACACAAATAGTGCAGAACTTTGTGGAAGACGCGCGGATCCCAGGGATTACTCTGGAACATTCGACGACTGATGCATAAAAGCCGACGCGCTTGATCCGCTGATCAGATTTTCGACGATCGCCGAGTGTGTTCGCCGCTATCGTTGTTCTGTTGAGTGTAGCCTGCTCTTTGAGGGCACAAGTTCACCCGATAAAACGCTAGTTTCGTTATTCCCAGTTTTGCTACCTTCACCGTCACTACTACATGACAATATTGAGCGCCAGCAATGTTCGCTGCAAAAGCATGGTTTCCCATGTCAAGCGCTTGAACAATTCTTCAGGTTAGTCTCGTGGCTGACATAAATAAATAAATAAATAAATAAATAAATAAATAAATAAACCTCGAACTGGTACTTCCGGGCGTTCTTTCTTTTGTTTCGCTTGCAGCTCATTCGCCTTCAATGCGCGCTCGAAACCCAAGTGTGCCAAACGAATAAGAAGAATGAGGTCAAAATAAACCATTTGGTACGTCATTCCAGTACAGTTATGACTCTAAGTTCGAGAGTATTCTGTGGCATATATAAAAGTGTATCTCCCTTTTCCAGCTGCTTTCACGATTACGCGATTAGGCAGCCAACTAAATTAAACACCATTGAGCAATCTGTAAAAAATCTCCCATTTGCGTAAAGTAATAGTCGCAACTACTAAAATGATGTAACAGAGAATGCGATTCGGGCATGGCTAATCTACTTTGTTCTCTAACGAATTCAACACGGCAAAACGCATAAACCTAAATAACTTTAGCCACTTTTGTTCAATTCGAAAGCTGCTGAAATTCAGAGGGGAAGGCGGTCATGTGAAGATGGGGAACATGCAGCAAATTACTCTCGGAGATCACTGCATGTCTGAAATTCATAGAATGGCATTGAGTGAATGAGTGAATGAATGAATGAATGAATGAATGAATGAATGAATGAATGAATGAATGAATGAATGAATGAGGTTGTATTATTAATAGACAAGATACAGTGCAAGGGAATATTATACAGGAGGAGGTCCCGAGGTCAAAGATTGTAATGGGACCTCCTGTACAGCGTATAAGTAAAAATATAAACAACAGCACCAACAAATAACGTAAAATATTAAAAATACAGCAAACGAAGTATTGGCTTAGGTTTGGCAGTACTTATACAAGTCAGCTGCAGACATGCTAGTAAAAAAGTAAAATAATTATTATTACATTCGACTAATTACATAACTATACCGCCATTATGAAAGTAAATTGATAATGAGACTTAACCAAATGAACTTTTATTTGTGCTGCGTAACGAAATGTACATATGGAAGGATGAAAAGGAAAAAAAGACTTATCTAAGTGGTTGCAGATGATAAAATGTGGTCTTTTAGTTCTTGTTTAAATTGAAATTATTTACATGACTTAATTGTAGGAGGGACTGTATTCCAGAAGGAAACGGACGATAAATGGATAGACTTCTTACCATAATTTTTACGTACATAGGCAAGAATAAAATTATTGCTTAGTGCAAATCGTGTAAGATTAGTATTCATTAGACAAGATTGAGGTATCAGACTGTTGCGGTGAGCGCTATCTAGTTGTCGGTATAAAAACGTACCAAGGCTAAAGTTAAGAAGTTCGTCCACAGTAAGAATGTTATGGTTATGTAATAACTGTTGGAATTGGAAACGGCAGGACTAAATGTAATTATTCTAACTGCCTGCTTTTGTAATACTTCTGCTGATTGTAAGTGGGTACGATACGCATTGCGCCAGCATGCAATGCAATAGTTTATATGTGAATGGATAAATGAGTAGTATAAAGAGAGTAGTGTTTTCTGGTTAAATACATACCGAGCTTTTAAAAGTCTCCTTATTCCTTATGTTGCCCTCTGCCTAACGTTCGCTATGTGTTGATGAAACTTAAGATTAGAGTCAAGTTCTACACAGAAGTAGTCACATGAACTACTACGCGCGATAAGATTATTACCAAGGTAGAGCGAAGCAATGAGTGCGGATGAGCGTTGGTGGGACGTGAATAAAACAAACTTAGTTTTAGACGAGTTTCAATGGAGCTGGGTAGTATTGCACCAATTTAACACGTTGTTTAAGTCGGTATTAAGTTTCAAAACTAGGTTCCCTACACAAATGTCACAGTTAAAGATAGTTGTGGCATCTGCATAAAGAATGTAGTTAGAAGAAAACAGTCAATAAGGCAGGTCGTTAACATATATTAAAAACAAGAGTGGGCCAAGTATGGATCCCTGAAGTACACCAATGTTTGTTATCATTAATTTAGAAAGAACATCATTGATTCTAACTCTTTGTGTTCTATTTCTTAAGTAATTTTGTATCAAAGTTAAAGCAGGACCTGTTATTGCGATAGATTCAAGTTTAAAGGATAAAATGCGGTGGTTAATTTTATCAAAGGATTTAGTTAGATCCACAAACACTGGTCAAGCATACATGCCCTTATCGATTGCCATCTCCAATTGTTCAGTGAGGGCGATAAGAGCAAGTTCGGTTGAATGGCCCTTGCGGAAGCCGAATTGGAATGGTGAAAGAATGCGAGATTTAGATAGATAGTTAGGCACTTTTCTACCAGCCGTTCAATAACTTTGCCAAAAGATGGTAGAATGCATATTGGCCTATAATTAGTATGCAAGGCATGTTCATCTTCTTTAAATACAGGAGTACTTCTACCTTGTTTTAGTTCTTGTGGGAAGGTTCTAGTGTTGAACATTAGGTTGATGATACTTGCGAGAACATCTAAGATTAGGTGCGCAATTAGCTTGATGGGATTCGAATACATATTATCAAGACCTGCACCTGTTGTTTCTAAATTTCTTATAATGTTTCAAATTTTGGTAAAAGAGAAGAATGAGTGAGGTATAGCGTCGCATTAAATGGTTATATTGCGTGGGTATATGCGAATCGGTGCTAAAGAAAAATTCTGCAGAAGCATCAGCAATGTCTTGTGAGGAGGTGTACGCTCTGTGGTTATGAATAATTTCCTTTAAAATATCGCGATTGTTTCGCCTATTTAAACAATCATCTACTACCTTCTATTTCTTACTAGTGTCTTTTCCGCATACTTATAATTTTTTCTCGTAATAAAGTTCTTTAGCTTTTTGTAGTTCTATAGGAAGAAAGTTGGAAAATTTTTTGTACCTCCTAGTCAAATTGCCGTTAAATGGCCATAGTTTGGTTTTCTTATACAGATTATCTTTTTTCCGCATCAAGGCTAGAAGCTTATCTGACAGCCAAGGATTCTGTGGGGACGCAAACATGTTTTTTTTTTTTACATTTGACTTTGCGGGTGTGGCAGTCAAAATACGATTTTAGTACAGATATAAAGAACGAGAAGGCCGTTTGTGGATCTTTCATATCTGCTATCAAAGACCAATCAGCTTGGCTCATTGAATAAATGAAAGCTTCTTTGTCAAGTCTCAGCTTTGTGTAAGTGACTTTGACAGAATTTTCATTATTCTGAAAGCGTAAAAATATCGGTTAGTGATCAGTCAGATTTTGTAACCGGACGCCTGCGTCTGGTGGAAAGAGCAAATTTGAAACGCTGCATCGATTCCACATCGACTAAACAGTTTGTACCCTCGAATTAAAGGTAAAGCGCCTCTCGAAAACTCCCCTTCTCGCAGTATCTACCACCGTCTCTGTTCCTCCTTGAGAAGCCTTCGTCACTTCTCTCGCCAACAGATGGCATGCTATGCCCTGTGGCGTTCCACCGTGGCGTCGAGGAAAGCACGGTTTGCCTTGTTCTCTAGTTCTTTTTTTTTAATTTTGCGTGACATTCGAAAGACTAGCGGAATGTCGTTTTTTTTCTGTTTTCCTTTTTTTTCGCCTAAGAAAAGCTACTCAAGGCTTACGACTACGGCCATGCAATTATTCCCTCGCGTCTCCTGGAATCTAATATGGAAGTAATTTCTTGTTGATGGCTTTCTTTGCGATTGTATAGCTAGTAATTAAAAATATTTTTGTTGTAATTAAGTGGTGAGGATAACTGCTAAAGTTATTTAAGGGCGATTATTGGCTTTGAGCTTTGAAGATGAACCATATTATTTGTTTTGAACACATATACACATATATACAGTTAACAGGAAAGGGAAGGCGAGGAGCAGGCTGGCAACTGCCACCGGAAGGGGCACAACGCCTGCCTACTCTTCTGAAGGGAGGTGACAGCAACACAGAAATGGAAGATAGGAAGGAAGGGAGGAAAGAGGAAAGGAAGAGCAACAGGACAAATCTAAAGGCTAAAGTAGAACACAGTACACTAGCTCGTTGTTCCGCCGAGTTTCGACTCTGCAGCCGGAATTAAAGTGACGCCGCATCGAACAGCCTCCACAATTATCAATCACATCCATGGCTAGTTTGCTAAGCGGCTAATTGTGCGCTCCACGATGAGACGCCAAGTATAGCTGCACGCAATCACCGTTTCACTGGTAGTCGGTTCACAATATACACTACAAGGTGTTTAAACCCGCCACTTCCCATCTTCGAAGGAAGAAGCGTTAGGACAAAGTACAGATCACACACAGTAGGGCCGGTCACTGAAGGTCACGCTACTACAGAATGTTGAACGTTCACGCTACAAACGCGAACTTAAGTTAGTTAGCTCCAGAAAGGTTAGTAGGGCGCGATGGGCCTGATCACGTTTAGATGCACAACCACTGGGGTATAAGCATTCCTCGAGTGTCGCACACCGCAGGCCAAGGAGGTGATAGTTTCTCACTAGCGACATGCGCTGCGCACTGAAAGCGGGACACTCAAGTATGAGGTGCTGAAGTGTCTCGTAGCAGCCACAAGACGCACAGAATGGACTTGCCACACGCCCTTGTCTGTATAAACGTTCGTGCACGTTCACGCAACCAACCCTCAGCTTGAGCAGTTGTGCTCTAGCGCGACGAGGCAAGCCTCGACCACGAACACGGGGCGGGAACGTTCCATTTGCGACACGCTGATCTGGATGCTGCTTAAGTAGGTGGCGACGTATCAGGAGACGAGCGTCATCAAGCTTGCACAGAATTTCTGGGCAGTCACAGTTGTTATGAGCGCAACTTGAAGCGAGCCGATCAGCTTCTTCATTTCCGGCGATTCCTACGTGTGAAGGTATCCATTGAGCGACGACAGATACCTCACGTGATGTAATTTTGCTGGCAGAGTCAGTAATGCTGCGCACAAGTGGGCAATCAAGCTCACTGCGTTGTAACCTGCTAAGGGCAGCACGGGAGTCCGTAAAGATGACAACCTTCGATGTAATTAACTCCTCTTGCACGTATTTCAATGCAACATTAATCGCTGCTAGTTCTGCAGTTGTTGACGAAACTGGATGAGGTATTTGAAATATACGTCGTACTTTAGTTGAAGGGCAGAAAAAAGCTGCAGAGGCGCCTTGACCGTCGTTGTGTACAGATGCATCTGTGAAAACTTGAAGATAATCTGGAAACTTTTCGAACATGTGAGACTGAGCCAATTGGAATATTGCCGAAACAGCCATATCAGACTTTTTGTGCATGTCAGGGATTGTGAGGTAAATGGGAAGTACGTGTTTCGTGATACCTTTTGGAGGCGGAGACGTATCTGAAGCAGCATGTTCAGAAATGGTAGTGATATTCATAAATAAAGCCGCCATTTTTCCCATGCGAGATAACGGGCGGTTAATGAGACGATCAAGGAGCGATTGACCATTCGATGCGCGGTGCAGACGCTCAATATGATACAGAGCTCTCTGATCTGCTTGCAGCCTCAGGGGTAACTGATGCGCTTCAGTGAGTAATGCAATAGATTGCGCCTCACGAGGTAATCCAAGCATTAGTCGAAGGGCAACGCGATGATCTCACTCCAGTTGGGACATCAAACTATGTGGTATGTTCAAAATTGGTAATGCGTACAGCATACCTGAGAGTACAGATGACTGGTACACCTGAAGAGCCGTTGTTTGGTCGAAGCCAGCACCTCGAGCAGTCAAGGCGGCCACATACTTAAGGAGGGAGTGCGATTTGCGTCGTACAGATTTAACGGCAGGACGCCAAGAGATGCGATCATCCACAATTAACCCCAAATAACGGTGTTGTCGCACCCAGTTTATAGGCGTTTCGTCAAGATACAGTCGGCTCATCGTTCGACGAGCGCGTTGTTTAGGGTGATATGCTATTGCAGCCGACTTAGCAGGTGATATGAGCAGGCCAACTTCACCCAAATACTCCGAAGTAGCGTTGAGAGCTCTTTGCAAGCTTGCACGAAGCCGCGGACCAAGGTGCGAAGGGCCGCTTATCCACAGAGCAATGTCATCTGCGTAGACAGCTATGCTCACAGGGAAATCAGTGTCCCGAGGCAAACGACTTGGAAGTGCGGCGAGTACGGTGTTAAACAAAAGCGGCGATAATACGCTGCCCTGTGGCACACCGCACTTCACATTTCGGTATTCACTAGTTACTCCTCCGACACGCACTTTCATACGGCGCTCCGATAGAAAATTATGCACAAATTGTAGCAGACGACCCGAAATTCCCGCGGTTGCAAGAGCGAAAATAATCGCCTTATGCGGAACTGAATCGAAAGCTTGCTGTATGTCTAGGAAGAGCATGTAGGCAGAGTGCTTGTTTTCTTTAGCAAATTCGAGTGCTGAGACAAGGTCTGATATGCTGTCCAGAGCCGAACGGCGGCGCCGAAAGCCACTCATGACATCAGGGAAAAAATTCACCTCCTCTAGCCTGACATCTAAACGAAACAAGACCATTCGCTCCATTAACTTGATGACATTTGAAGTTAGGGATATTGGTCGGTAGGACTTTAGGTGCCTTGCAGGACGCCCGGGCTTTAAAATTGGTATTACCACGGACGATTTCCATTCAGCAGGGATTACACCGGCTCTCCATACTTCATTATACTCGTCCAATATACGGTCATGGAAACTCTTATCAACGTTCCGCCATGCATGCAGAGGCATGCAATGCATGCAGAGGCATTTGCTCACATCGTCCACTGTCGTGCGTTTATTATAAACTACGAGAAGGTTCTACTACTAGAACAGCTAAGTGCAAGACGTTTTTCGCAAGAACAAGACAGCTTTCATCGATCTAAAGACGCCAGTAAAGTCTGTAAGTCTTACACAGAACTGGTCTATCGGTATCCGTGGTGTTCAGTATAACCAATTATAGAGAGAGCGTGAGCGAGAGGCGCTGCTTTAAGGAAGACTGGGAATGTTTGCTTGTCTGACGGCCTTCCAGGTCTCGGGTGAAGTATAGGATGTACATAGTAATCAGACAAATCAGGTAACAATGCTCACGGGAAATCCGGTACACCAGTCATTTAACTGCAGTTTAGTAAGTAGTACGTATTTCTCAAAAATTTGGCCAGGACTTGTGCATTGACTTTTCAGTTTGTTTAATTCTCCGTGATGCAGCTGCGTGGCGTTCTAGTCTGACAAGTTTTTTTGTTTGGAGCAGTTACGTGCGAAACGTTCGCAAGAAATCCTTTTTTTTCCGTAAAACCCAGAGTACTATCGTAAAACTACGAGCGGTTAAGATATGATTTTCATTAAGGTATCCATACTATATGCGAGTAATATTCATCATTCCTAATAAAATTTCTGCCTCGAAAAAAATATTCTTATTGAAATCTTCAGAAAGCCATTGAAAACCATCAAATGGGAGAAATTAGATGCTTCATAAGACTAATCACTGCCCTACAAGAAATTTCAGATGAAAAAAAAAAAGTTTCGGCCGAACCCATTTCACGATGAATGTGAGCGTTAATGGGATTAGCACTGAAGCAATGTACCGACGCAGAGTAGTACAAACACCGAAACGCGTCATGTATGTACCTGTGTATGCAACCGGGATCTCCTTCGCGCGGCGCGGGTTCACCAGAAAAAATTGGAAAGGATATTTTTTTTTGTCATTGAAGAGAGGAACATACCCATTTGCACATGCCCAGCTAACCAAGTTGGCGGGAAAACGGTTAGAGACACCAATAGACAGACAGGGCGTGAAGTATCCTAGGAATGCTAACTGCATTTAAGAAAAAAATGTGCTTCAAGAATTTCCGTATGAGAACCGACGCTGCTGCTTGAAGCAGGCACGCACCCAAAGGGAAGCCCGGGCCTCCCCGCCCCTCTCTAAATTAAGCGGCATACCGTTCCCCCAACCCCAACCCCGCCACCACTCCTCACAAACATTCCTAAAGCGCTGTCATATCAATCTTGAGACTTGACAGCTATTCGGCAGTCTGGCAGCGTATTTTTCACTCCTTTTATATGGCGATAGTGATCGGCATCTTCTCGGGTGTGAAGGCCAGTTTTCTCATCGATTCGGTGCCGGCGCGAATAACTCGAGATGCGTTCAGTTGCCACCATCTGTTGCAACGGTCACGCGCATCGCTGTTGCTTCGTTAGTTCAAGCTACTTTGTTTAGACTGATACAGGGACCCGGAAAGGAATTCGGTTCATAGTCAGCTAGTCTGTATGCTCTTGGAACGAGTTGTGGCCAGAGAAAACGCCAGTTGCGTTTAACTTTTCCTTTCGCTTCATTATTTCCTCGAGTGGCGGCTCGCTGTGACGCTGTAGATCCTCTGCGCCATATCCGCATGATATGGCTTAGATAATGTGGAAAATAAAAGAACGCGAAAGAGCGTCTATCATCAAACCCTGCAATAAGCGTTAAAACCATAACCAATTGAATGTCGCCCATTATCTTGTCTGGTCTTTCTCCAATTGTACAGCACGTTTCGCGGAAAATCGGCAACTGGAAGCAGGAGTCCCGAGGAGTTTAGATTTTAAGCGATCTACTAAGGCAGAAAGCCGAGGCAATAGCCAAACATGAAGAAAAAGCGAGCATTCACAAATTTAGCCGTTGTTTGTGAAAATATATATGGATCAACAACTTTTTATTTAAAAAGGAAGTTGTGAAAAGGCCGCCGAAAGGGGCGAATGATTCCGTGTGTTTTGAATGACGCTTCTACAGTTATCAGTCGAGCCACCTGACGCATGGCGACTTCTCTGTTGGGCTTATGTAGGTCTTTTTCTAACCTTCCGCGGTGGGCGCAGTACGTCTATAACCGCAGCGTCCTACGCTCTACGTGGTTTTACGGGACTGGCGGCCACGAATCATTACGCAACTTCCCAAATAACGATATGAGTCGGGTTTGGCAGTAAAGTTGGTAGAGCTTTAAACGAGGGTTCTAAAATAGCTGTGATTGTTCCGCAAATACATATTTCTCTATAATTCTTCCAAAGCTAATTTTAAAAAATAGCTACTAGAAGAAGAACGTAAACTTTATTTTCAAATCAATGAGATTCGAGTCCGGCGTCTTTTTAGTGGGTCTGGGCGCCTGCCGCGGACGCGGTTCCGAGACCTTGGGCGCTATAACGTAAAACTAATTCGAACTTTTCTATTCCAATTCTGCAATTAGCCTACCGCGATTGGTGAAAAACGTTTTTGGACCACCCCCACTTCACCTGTCTGTCACGCAACATCACGAAAACCGCGATAGCTCCCCATCTGATCTGACGGGCACACAACGATTATGCATAATTTGACCGAGCACAACAAGAATAGTTATTACTGATTCGACGCCTTTTTGCCATAAGCCCTCGGCTATTGGTCAAAAGTTTTCGGGCTGTAGCCACTCCACCTGCCTCTCACGCGACGTCACAAAACCGCAAAAGCTTACCACGTCAAAGTGACGCGTACGCGTTAAACATGCATTAATATGCCGAACATAGCTGAATTTTCTACTGAATAGGCACAGGCTGCCCCGTTACGAAAGGAATAAAAGATGGCTGCCGCCGATCGCTCCGGCACTGGCTACTCGGTCCTGCCAGAGAGCATGGGTGTATTTGCGTGTAATAAAACTTTTTGCGTGGCCCTGTGACGTTTTCCAGAAATTTCGGCACGTTTACGACCTCGTTATGCCAAGTCTTCTTTGCTGAGGATCCGTTTTAGCGTCATTCTTAAGCTTCCGTTGCATGCCGCCGCGATAGTCGAGAGCCACCGCAAGCTAAGTAAGAGAAAGCGGACCAATCGCAGGCGCCGGCACTACTCTCTTCATCTGGTTATCGATATTTAGTGCAGTGGCTCGGCTCCATCGAATCCCTCTCCACTTGAGCATGCTCCTTGCCTCTTGTGAGTCAATTAGATAAGACAAGCCGCTCACTGAGGCAATGCTATTCGTTTTTCAATCAAACAAAAGTGACCTCCTATGAACAAGGGGAGCATTTGATTGGTCGGTTCAAACAACCCTGCGGGTGACCGCCCGATGCTTGCGTCGGCAGTTACGCAAATTTGACGTCAGGAGATTGGAATAAAAACATATTGGAATAGTTTTACGTAATACGGCCCCTTGTCTCGAAGCGGCTTCCTCGGCTCGCTGGACGACCCAGAATTGTGCTGTCGGGTTCGAGCTGAGCAGTGCGGTCTTCCAGCGCGAGTGGAGGCTGGCGGTGGAAGAAACGGAGGGGTCGGCACTGCCCGACTTGTTTGTTAAGTGCTGACATTCTTATAACATGTGATTAAGTGTGGCAACCTCGCCACGCGATGTGCATCTGTTTGTAGTGTACATGTCTGTATACACTGTAAACGGAAATGAGCCGAAAAGGGCATATTAAGGGATGTGACCTCCCTTGAAACTACGTGCCTGAAAACCGTGCTCCCTTACAGTGGTGCAGAAATGTTCAGCGTCCTCCATTTTGCTCCCTCGCAAAATGGGGATGAAATAAGGAGAAAGAACCTCAATTATACATCCATTTTAAGAGGGAGTTTAGAAGATAGAGGCCTCCCTTTAGCGTAAACGGAGTTCTCTGTTTCTTATTTTATGTGTTATTTTATTTTATTAACACATCTGTGAGAAGGAGACTAGAAAGGAGAGATATATTGTCCAAGTGGTTGCTTTTCTTTCTTTTTATTTCTGCAAATTTATACATTTCCAGAGTGCAAGCCAGCTTATTTAGGGCGATATAATAGACGATTTGTTCGTCTCGTCGACCACAATGTCCTGTCGCGCTGCCAGAACCCCCGGTCGGCACCTGACGACCTGACTTCGGAAGCGGGACCATGCAAAACTTCGACGGCTTCGGCCGTAGAATGTCCTCGCTTCTGTTTGTTTTCCCATCAACTAAAAGTGAAACTGAAGGCAAAGCCCTCGAAGCGCCACTGTCGTCGGCGCCGGTGACGGCACCTGTTTTGCTCTTCGTAGTTCTGCGTGTGTGTCTTTGTGCGTTCTTACGAGAGAATTACGGCGGCCGTTGGAGAGTGTTGCGTGTAATGTGAAACCTCACAAGAATACCTGCCCCACTGCGCAGCACGGCGGTGATCGGCCACCGCGTAGCCATCGCCTTGTGATCTGTGTACTACAATACACTTTTGTGGTTCGCGCGGCCGTGCTCGGGCATTCCCTACTGCGCCACGATATGAAAGCGGCTAGTGAAACCTCACCCCCAGTCCTCACAAAATCGGAGCGCGTACGGTGTCGACTGGTTTGGAAACGGCGCGTTTCTGATTACCGCTTGCCCAGTTGCCTCATGTTTCAGGCGGCCTTATATATTCAGCTGCGGTGGTGAGTACGGCGCGGACCCATTGCGTAATGCACATAATGCTCACACCTTTTATGTTGCGGTTTTGAGACCCGTCGGTCCGCTCAAGAAAACTCAAGGAGCTAGTGCCGCACAAAAAAAGAGACATTGTTTTGTTTTTTTCAATTTCTCGCGTTTTACGTGCCGGAACCACGATCTGATTACGAGGCACGCCGTATGCAGCTGGGGACTTCGGATTAATATCGATCTCCTGGGGTTCTTTACCGTGCACAGCCACGGCACGCGGGCGTTCTTGCACGCCACCGCATCGAAGTGCGGCCGCCGTGGCCAGGATTTGATCCCGCGACCTCGTGCTTAATACTAAGCACAACGCCAAGGACACTTATAGCAACCACGGCGGGTTAGAGTGTTGTATTTTCGTCATGAGGTGTGTTTGATAACCATTCCCTAAGTGTCGATATAGGTTGTGACAGCGATTTGTGTCGCAGCAACATTATTTTTAAGGCGGCAAATTACTGTTATGCAGCATGAACAATGCAAACAGCCAGCCTGTTTCTGTGTTAAATGGAGGCATGCAGTGTGTGCACACAATTATGTTCATTTTATCAGTTTTGTGAAATAAGCTTAAAACTGCATGCATTTTCACTGGGAAATCCATACCAGCACATTCTTGTACCAAATTGTCTATGCACAAAAGTTTGTCCATTAGAAATAAATTTCAGGCAGTTACAGCATAGAATTTCTTTTTCTGTATGCAGACACCAACTGCATTTTCATAATCATGTATTGCACGTTTGACCAGTGCCGAAAAGGATAAATGGAATAAATTCAAAGAAGCCTGCGAATTAGTCTGCTTGGTCAGGCTTTGATGTATTTTAGTAACATATGTTCATGTGCTGATGTCGTGTGAATGCATACTTGGACTTTAGTTACGTTTCACTGCATTAAAAGAAAGCACCTAGCCAATCTCAATTCTTTTTCTTGTTTCTTGCCCTTGGTGTCCGCATACCTGAATGTATTCTGAGGTTTTGTACCAAAACAACGGCAGGGCATCACACATGCTACAAACATTAAAACAAAGAACAAGGAATGTGGCACAAATGATCCACAGAGTCACAAAACAACAAAGAGGCTTCAAAGAAGCAGAGGCAGTCAGACTTGTGCAAGCATTCATTATTAGCAGGGTGACCTATAGCCTCCCATTTCAAAAACTAAATAAGGCTGAAATGTCTAAAGTGAGCTCCATCATCAGGGCAGTTAGGGCTCCCAAAAACACAAGTGCCAAAAATCTGGATGCTCTTGGTATTCACAACACATATGAAGAACATGCCACATCAGTGGTCACGCCTCAGACAGAACGTCTGAATTCGACAAAACAAGGAAAGGCCCTATTGCAAAAGGTGGGATATCCCCTGAGAGCGCAGTATGGCTGGGAAAAAACAGTTTCGCTACCCAGACAAACAAGAGAGAAAATTCTAGTTTCATCAATCCCAAAGAATATGAGCACGGAACACCACCAAAGCAGAAAAGCGCAATCAAAGGCTTTACAAAAGAAATATGAAAGAAATCCAGACATATACTACACAAATGCGTGTAGAGTGGCAGCGACAAATTCACAATAGTGGCCTTCAATCGGTTCACAGTGATAACAACCTCCATTCGGAACCCTTCAACCTGTACCGTGGATGCAGCAGCCATAGCACTGGCCTTTTGAGATGCAGAAGCAAAAGAAACAATCTGCATTGGCCATGATGTACTCTAAGGCAGCATGCTGTTCGTTAATGACGGGTACCGTCCCACGCAAAATTCACAGAATAGCACCAGGTGGTAATTTGGTGCCCGGCGCATTCTGGACTCGAGGGAAATGAGAGGGCAGACCGAACTGCTCGGGCAATAAGCATCCAAGCACTAGTCAGTCCTTTCAAGGAACCCCCCATTGACCCACGCGACACCTTCAAAAACCAGGAAAAAGAGAGACAAAAATACAGGCGTCCGCACCCCAACCTTATGGGAGAACAGGCCAGGGATTAGTACTGTGCACAGACTAACACATATCTACGCCTACAAATACTCGGTAAGATACACCCTGCATTCTATGAAAGTATGTGTTCTTGGTGCGGGGAGCTGCCAACTCTTGCCCACGTAACATGAATGTATAAACTACAGTCTCCAAATTCCAATTCGCCCCTTATGGTGCAAGTGCCAAGGAACAGACAATGGGATGTTTGGCTTGCTAGTGAAGATGCAGAGAGCCAGAGAGCTCTTCTCGATCAAGCCCAGCAAACCACAGAGACCAGTGGAGCCCTGGACTGAGGGACGCACCGACCGCACAAACCACTAAGAGAAATAAAGTTTATACTACTACTACTTGCCCTTAGTGCTATCAGCCATCAAGTTTACGTGCAATTACAAATGAGCCACATGTCACTTGAGTCACTCAGTTTCCATCCAGAAAATGCACTCTTTGTTGGAGGGCATGCATGATTGATTGTGTATGTGCAACATTTTTTTGCCACAGAGGGGCATGTAATATGGAAACCGACGTAAACATTAATACACTCTGCAGCAACTTGTTCTGAATTGAACTTTTAAAAATGAAGAGCAATTTCAATAAATGACAGCATGTGTTTGTTTTTTTATCTCGCTGAGTAGTGTGCTACCGTCTGGTTTTTTTTTTTTTATTCCACGTGGTAGAGGTGTGTGGCTATCATTGTATTGCTTTTAAGCTTCTGCAATAAGTGTGCTTCTGGCACCTAGGACAAATTCTCAAGGCAAATATGTTTCAGGTAATTGTGAATTCTAGTGAAACATGACACACATATTGCTGTATTTGTCTTGGAAAATTTATTCAGACAAGCAGCTTTTATAGCTTCAGTAAATTATTCATTGTGGCAAATTCAGTTGACCCTTTTCAAGACTAACCATTAATTTTACAGCAGTGGCTTTCTATAATTCTAGTATTTAGTGTGTATACTGCTTCTTTTCAGGTATGTTAACATCGTGCAAGTCTGCATTCCTAAGAACTTAAACAGCCAGAGGCCACATTGCAAAGACGGGGATCTGAGTATAAAGAAAAAAAAATCAATAATGAAGGTAGCAAGAAGTACTCACAAGCAAATGTTTATTGTCAGAGGGATGCAAGAATAATACAGCCCATGCAGGGGTTGCACGAAAGCCAGATAATAGCCACAAAAAACAAAGCCTACTCATATGTCACAGCCATTTTAATCAAAAATACATTTAACTCCAGTGCATGCATAATGAAGCCTTGCTACTTATGTCAATTTACTAGCATTACCGCCCAGTACTGCTGTGCTCCTGAATGGTGGCTCACATTTGCAGGCAGCAATAGGTGCAGCGACATCCATCATTCGTGCATCACTCATTTTGGACAATACACACCTTGCTGCAAGGAAAAGGAGCCACAGTACGGCTTTCTAACAATTCTTGGCAATTAGTTTGAGAGAGGCGTTTCCAACCACACCAGTCTAGACCGGCATTGCCTTGCAGCATGCTCGACACCGGGAACGTAACTTCTTGCCCCCAAACCCAAAATTTCTGTTTACCTGGCATAAGACAACGTGCAGACAATCCTCACCTGACCCCTGCCCTCATCGCCCCCTCTCCCCCAACACATGTACAAAAATATTCCTGGCTATGGCACTGGTCCTTGTTACTTGAAATAGAAGTACAGATCCTTGGTCTCGATGTTCGCCAATCTGGAACACGATAAAATTGGCTAGGCAAAGTAAAGAAGATACCAATGTCAACCTTCCAGCTGATATGAAGGATTGCTTCAAAATATGGAGGGGCATGTACCGAAGTAGCCAGTAATGTTGTTTGGTCTGTACTCCAGCCACGTATTATCAGGCTCAGTTTTACTGGCTTTCACCGAAGCAGAAGGACCAGATTGAGATCATTATTCAGAATGTGATGAGGGCAATAGCTGCTCTCCCTCTATTCGCTCAAGAACATGTCCAGGTAAACACCATGGCAGCGTTGCTTATTCAATGGGAATAAGCATGTGAATTAAAGAGGTTGCATGTTGCAGTCACTTCTGATTGCTTGGGTGCAAGAACAGACTTAAGGCTATGGCACGGCTGTACACTGATATTCCTTTGGACCAATGTATTTTGTACAGACGCTGCTATTACAGGAGATGGAAGCATAGTATGAGTCAGCCTTAAGTACTTCCCTCTTTATAAAAATAAGGAATATACAATGAGTGTCTACAACTCTACTTCAGCTTCATACCATACATGACAAGACTATGCAGAGCAGGGCTGGTACGCGATAAAGTCACACATGACACCAATGAGGCAGCCTCATTTTTATCAAACATCGCCCAAATACAGACACACACCAATTCCTTGAGTGCCATTTAACAGCTGAAGCAAGACAGTAAAGCCACATAGCTTTGTCAGAAGATACACAAGCTTCACAACTACTCACTTTTAATGCTTGCTTACACTGGGTACAGGGACACATCCCTGGCCTTTTCAATGCCATGGCAGATAACAAAGCACACAACAACATCAACGACATGTATCTACCTGCACCTCTTGTGCCAGGCTCACTTACCGTCTTTCTACCCCGGAAAGTTTGCTCTGATGCGACACATGCTTTTACGCTCAAATTCGACAGCCTTTGCTGCATCAATTTTGCCAGCACTGTCAAGGACACAGTATTCTTAACTGCAACTTATCATCAGGAAATACGTAATTTTAATAATGTGAGCGCAGGCATTTTGACTCACTTATTATGAATGGAAAGAAATGTCACTGCTACCTGAATGAAGAGAGTAATCTTCTGCAGTTGTAGAGAGTCAGTGTAGCTTCATGCAATACTGTTTCACAGCAAATTTGTACAAAGGATCATTACAGGCAGGGAATTATAGGCCTAATTGTGCTTTTCACTTGCTCTGAATGTGACCTCAAACAAAGCATTGTGTGTAAAAACGGCAAATGTTCTTTGAAATGGAGCATCTATCAGCAAGGAGAATTTTGCCTTTTGAGACTTTTTAGCATCCATGGTGGAGAGATTCAATTGCCAATGTATCTCTATAAGTCATGCCTCTAAAGATGCACTTGGCGTTTAGGAAGGTAAATTTTTTTTAACCAGGGAGGGACATACAGAAAAAACTTTAGTGAGAAAAGGATCTGCAAGGTTGCCAGCCTGGACTTGGGCCACCCGGGTATTATGTGCGGTGAGGCATAGCCTTTCCACCGCTGCCCGGGCCCATTGGATAGCCCATAGTTGGTCATGTAGTTCCGAGCTAGTCAGAGCGCTTAGCCATCGCTCTGCGAGAAAGCCTGGTTCTATCTTGTCCTCTAGATATACCGATCTGATCTGTGTGCACTTCCATAAAATGTGTAACATGTCTGCATGTTCGTGCTTGCAGAGCTTGCAGCTCGTGTCTGAGTATTGTGTTGAATTTACTCTGTTTAAGTGTACTGGGTTTCGGAACGTTCTGATTTGCAACCTTCTCCAACCTGTTTCTTGAGACCTGTTGAGTTGTTTGCGGGGTTGTGGGTATGTTTCTCTTTGTTTCGTATAGTGTCAGTATGTCGTGGTACCTGACCAGTCTGTCCCTGGTGTCTCGTATCGCTACTTTGTTGTCGTCGCCTCCCCGCAGTCCTTCTTCTTTCCCCGGGGGTGGCGGGGTGTTGGGCCGTTACTGTCCGAGCCGCAGTGGGTTAGTTCTCACGCGGCTCGATGGGCCTTCTCGTGAGATTTGGAGGGCCATTCATGGTTACTTCTCCCATATGTGCCAGGATCCATTTGAGGTATTTGGGTCATGTCAGAGAAACACAAATGTATTGTTCCAAAATGGTACAGTGTTACTCCGCTGTTAGAAAGGTGATTCAGAGGAGCTCGCTAACTCCATTGACTAAATTTTCAGAGGTGATTGCAGTGGGTGATTTCCCTGCTACTCTGTTATTGCTAGTCTGGTGCTTACGGTCGGTGATATACAGAGCATACCAGTCTTGGAGCTCAACTTTCAAGAGCCAAGAGGCATGTCATGGGTGATTAAATCATGGATTTTCTCAGACCGATGGAATTGTCACATTAAAACTGTGTACAAGCATTTCATCATCAGTACAGCTGTGAAAAGGTGGTAGTTTTATGTAGTATAGCCTCCAAAATGCCTGACCAGTGGCGTTCTTTGTTGAGCCGACCATTCAGGCCTCCCCACTAGCTAAATTGTGGACACCACAGGTAGTATCTCCTCCATGCTGGGTTACGAGTTTATTAGGCTTTCTTATAAACAAACAATTAATTTATTCTTTATTTTTGCTCTCATTGTGCTGGCCTGTCTATGCTTTTTGTTTTCAAAGGCTATATTATTTTCATTATTATGGCCTTCAATGTTTAAAATTGTAATATCCCATACAATCCACCGTGATAACTCATAAGAGAGAAATCAATATAGAACAAACAGTAGATGTGGGCAAATGTATGTGCATTAATTGACTTGAACAGTCACCTGCAAAGGCCTAAGGTCAGGTTGCTCAATGGATTGAATAATCTCGGTTGGAAAGCAGCACTGAGTGTGTTCATATGCCTCTCACTCATCCAGTATACGTAAATGCATGCCTAACCAAGACACTTTCAGACTTTAGTACAATAAGTTAATATGTTGTGTAACGCTGTTCAGTTGAGACTGTGAATGGAACTGTTATTAAAATGAGCAAGCTAGAGACAACTGTTGCAGTGTTTAATGCAGTGTTTATAATTTGCGGTAAGTGCAGCATGATATTGCAAAAGAACATAAATAATGCTCATCTCAATGTTTCTATCTATGCCTTTCATTCATCGCTTAGTCTCTTTGAAATTAAGCAGCAGGGCATGACACAAGCACTGCTGCTTACGTTTATAATGGAGACATCAGTGGGTTTCAGACAGAGCCAACTCCTGTCCCTTATGCACATATGTTTTGCACATATGCAATATGTACGGTACTGTACATATATGCCGCGCTCATCATTCGTCTACACGCTAGTAGGAAGTTCGTTTACAGTTGTGTGCGAGAAAAATACTAAACATCATTTCATCGGCATGTCGTCGGCGAGCAATATATATATCATGAGAGCCTCTCAACTGTACGTGCCAATTCGACCGAGTCATACATACATACGGTGTGATTCGGCAAACACGAACCTATCTTCAGGGCCAGTATATCACATGGATTCCTTTCTCGGGGTTATCGTTATTACCTACCGTCCATATAAACGACCTATTGGTGATAGCGTACGCGCAGCACCGCAAGGAAAGGCCCTAGCGAGTACGGCACCTCAATCCGGCCTGCCTGCTCTATCGCCGACGATGTCGCAGGAAAAAATATATATATTGGCTTTAAGCATAACCATCGGAATAAAGTGATCGCAATCGCACCTACTGTGTAACACAATAAGAAAAACAAAGCGAATGCCAATTAACAGCGCTGTCACGTACCGTCAACACGCTAACTTCATTGTTGACAAAACATGATTTTACGACTAGCGCTGGCCACACAGGAAACGTTGTCGGTCGCATATGCCAAACTCGGTCCGAGGATGCTCGGGGCGGGCAAGCAATTGCTGACTCGAGCCCGGGCCGGGCTTGGACCTAGGAGCGTCTGGCCGGGGAACATTCACTGGCGACAGCCGGGAAGTCAGCGAATCGCTGAAAGTTCTTGCGCGAGCGAAACGCAAGCGAAATTCAAATATGTTCATTTAGACTACAAATTTACAATATCCACCGTCTACAATCGGGCAGCGCGAAGCATTGGGCCGCGCAACTGCTACGCAGTTAATCTAAGAGCCCTCGGCCTAATCACAGGTCATATATCGAACCACGCGTCGCAAGAATGGGCTATTTTCCCATGCCCTTCACCTGCGGGGTTCCCTCATGCAGCGAGCATACCATCCAGAAGTCAATCTATTATTGCCCGGCCGGCATCGCGTATACGGCGGACGTGAGGCGGCACACAACGACGGAAGCTTTGCCCAAGCCGGATTAGCAAACGGCAAGAAGCTGCCGTATTGTAATAAGTCGTGGTTATCAGCGCGTGAAATGACAAGGAATAGCTCGATCATAACCTACGCTTATCCATAACGGCCTAGTCGCTGTGGTCGCGGATATGACACATAGCGTTACAGAAAAGTGTTCACAAAGCATTAACAGCCCTGCTCGTGTATTTAATAACATTTTCTACTCATCGGACCTTTGCGCTAGCTGTTACCAAAACTAAGATAAATCCTAACCAATTCGCCCACCTTGCAGTCTTGCTGACGTACATTTGAGTGGTGAAAGTTATTCTAATGCATGCACATATATATCGTATTCACATGCGCAAATGTTGATTGTTTACTTCAGCATGAAAAGAAAAAGGATGCTCCATCTGTATAATTTCACATAATTACATTTTCCTTCTTTTCTTTCCTTTTTTTTTACTGTTGTGGTGGGTTGAGTACAATATATACAAATAAAATATTTATGTCACTTTTGCACTACTCCATCACTTAGAAACAGCAAATCAGCAATCAGGATGACAGATATATTAATTTTCTTATTATTTTTTTAATTTGTATTCAGTATGAGACAGCTCACACTTAGCTTGCTTGCTTTTTAACAAGCTCTTGGTCAACGACAACACGTATGTTTGGGACTTGGAAGTAACCTGTGCAGTGCATCTGTCTCGGCATTCTTTGGAATGACAAGCCAAACCTTCATCTTCTGCAAGTGTGGAAACTGACAGTTTATGCAACCACACACCCATAACACTTCTACAAACCTGTCATTCTTATACACAAATGGTTGAAGTGTGATGTCAAAATATATGTCACTTTCATCACTCATGCGCGACATCTCTTGTACTAACCAAGACGTGACTAAACAATACCATCTCCAAGAAAATTTTTCTTTCCACATCTGCATACAACACTTTTTGTTGTGAATGATGCAACTGCATAGAAGGTGGCATGCTCATAGCTTTAAAAAAATAATTTCTTGCAGTTCCAACTGGCATTCCTTCATTCCTAGAGCACATTTTCATTTCACTTCAATGCTCAAGCAGAATGTTATCATAAGCGCATATTACTGCCCTCCAGATGTAAATTAAGCATTTTAAAGCGAGATTCAAAACATTCTAAATGAAGTGCATATGCTATTTTGGCATTCTACTCTGATCATTTAGGGCAATTTTAATTTCTCCATTATTAACTGGACAACAGAATCTATCGCAGCTGCTCACGCTCAATAGCATGTTTTCCTTCATTGCTGTCTACACTTCCCGTTACCTCAACTCATTACTCTCCCAACCTGTTCATCATGTACATTGGCCAATATTCTAGATCTCATCAGAGGTAGAAAAATTAGCATTCAAATATGCAAAGCCATCAAAATTGCCCTGGGCCTACCATCTATGGCTTCGACTACGAGACTTCTCAAGATGGGCGTACACAACCCCTGGCAAGAATTAGCAAGCTCATAAAGCCAGTCAGTTAGAATGACTTAACCTCACACCCACCGGGAGATCAGTGCGCTGCAATGGCCGAGCTGCAGTGAAACCTTTATAAGCCACCATGGACCGAAAAGGAAGAATTCCTCCAAACATCCACAAATCCCTGTGCATAGCACTAATCACACGCAACATGCACCTCATACGTACAACAAGGAAAGAAGACAAACCAGAGTGGATGCCCTACGGCGAAGACACAGGCAAGATCCGGATGCCAGATACATTGACGCAGCCAAATACCCGCAAAGAAATGCTTACGCCCTGAACGTCGTAGATTCTCAGGGCAGAGAGCTAGCGTCTGCCACAGTCCATGCACAAAACCCTGAGACTGCAGAAGAGACTGCAATCACCCTAGCAACTACCAAGTGCAAGGACGCAGCTGTCGTTTTTTCTGATTCTTAAGCAGCTGTCAGGAACTACGCTAAGGCTCACATGTCGACAGAAGCACTAAAGATATTGAAGCACGACAGCACTCCGATCCCCTACACACCTGGGTTCCTGGGCATGACGGGCTGGAGGGGAATGAAGCAGCACATGCCGCGGCCCGAGGCCACACCTGCCGGGCCAACCCTTCCTACTCTCAAGATGCCCGGTCTGCGTCAGCAGGGGCAAAGACCGTACCCGTCACCTACTCAGTGATCCTTCAACATCACAGGCTGGAATGCAGGGTGTACCCACCACCTCACCCAAAGCTCACCAAAGAAGAAAGTACCACACTCGGAAGACTACAGAGTAACACTTACACCCACGGAATACTCATGCGCAGGCTATACCCAATGCTACAAGGATACCACTGCCCAATGTGCGACTTACCACACACCTTGGCGCACCTGATCCTCGAGTGTCCATGGCATCTAGATACAGACGCATCGCCTTCACCGAAAGAATATAACGCCAGACAAAAAAGCAAGGACCTCATTGAAATGTGGGAGGCCAAGCTCGTCTCCGAGGGCCTGGAACAACAATGACACCTCGTCGCCAGGGCCAAGGAGGCAGCGAAGGCCAGAGGGTTCCTGGAATGAGGAGACCTCCCACCTAGAGTAGAACTGGGATTTAACCGGGGATACTGTTTCAAAAATAAATGTTTATTCCTCCTCCTCATCTCGACGAGCGATCCTCTAATCTGTTCTGGCATTACTCACCTGGACGGGTTGTCTGATCATGCAGTTATAGTAGGTCTGCTTAACTTCTCTTCAACAAAAAAGAAAACATGGCATGGCAAAGATACATATTATGTGACAAAGAATGCCAGATGCTACTAAAATCCACGTGTCAGCAAGATTACAGCTATGATTTATTATGAATAACAGTGATTATGGCACGTAATAAACCCCTATTCACAGCCTGACATAATCCTAATTCTGGTGGTGACGTAGTTCCCGAGTTATAGTGTGTGCAGTCACTAAATGACATGTTTTGTCGAGTGTCCACCTGCAAAGAGATCACTGCATGCCCTGACTTCCCCATGCAATCTGATATGTCTGAAATTGTTATTAATGAGTCGGGCATTTTTACCTTACTAAACAGATTAAAAAATTCATCTACATCAGGTCACAGCGAATTTAATATCAAGCTACTCAAGAATGTGTCACAGTGTCTCGACATACCCCCCTGGGTCCATTCCTAAGACTAGTGAGTGGCTAAAGTCATCCCATTCTATAAATCTGGCGAGTGTTTCTCACCCCTTAACTACCAATGAAGATCATCAACCAGCACAATTTGCAAACTTATGGAACACATTATTAATTCACACTTCATCGACTATTTCGAAGATCCCAGTTGAACATTCAACTACCAGCACAGGTTTTCATTTACATTACGACTTAACATCAAACCACCACATTTACTCCATCTTTGCAGCAGTTGGTCACTCTCTTGGCATCATCAAATGAAACCTAAAGCATGCTCTTGTCAACATACATAAACTTGCTTACACTACACTAATCCACACAAAGCTCGAATACGCATCGCTAATATAGTACTCTGGCAGGTATACATTGTTGACGAGATTGCATTTGTTCAAAACTGGGCTGCTCGCCTTCATATTTTCCAACTATTCATCTTACACTTGCGTGTCATCATTAAAAGCACATACTGATTTACAAGCACTATCCCTTTGCCACAAATCATTGCGTCTTTGCCTGCTTGACAAACTTTATAATCATACTTCTCTTCACAATAATTTCTTTCAGTCACCACCTGTCGTCTTTTCATGCCGGTATCACCACCTCAAATTCAAGTGCACACCATTTCACACGTTACAATATGCATGCTTTTTACACCCTGCATCATCACTGAATGGAACTGCTTTCCCTCTGATATTGCCACAGAATCTGACACTAAAATTTTACGACGTGCTACGCACTGTTAATTAGTTGCCTTTTTTTTATTACATTCTTGTTTAGTTGTTCTTGTGAGTTACTAATAAATACGTGTATTAATACCGTAGTTCATGTGGGCATGCATATTTTCAACATTGGATGGTGCTGTGTGCATAACTTTCATTTTGCAATTCTTATGATTTCTTACATTCTGTTTTTTAATAGCTAAGCAATGTTAGCATACTTTTGTTCTGTACTTTGTCCTATTATTTATTGTAACTATTACTTTGTAATCTCATTTATGTTTGTACTCCTCTCTCCCCTGTTATGTGATGCGCTCAACTGAATGCCTTTAAGGGCACCATTGAGCACTGCAACATTGCTACTTTGATGTAGCAGTGTTGTGAGGCATTTTGCCACTCCAGGTAAAGTTAACTACAGCACTCCTCTCCATTCTAGCACCAAATTCAGGCGCATCATATGAAGAATTTTAAGGCACATTGTAAGGCATTGGTAACTAGTATGGGAAGAAAGTTGGTGCATGGGTTTCCAGGCATCACGTCATTGTTATTTCAAAAGTCAGTCATCCATAGTGCATTTGAAATTGGATATTTTACGGAATCCAACATTGTCCTTTGCCCATTGGTGATATGTAGATGTTAAAGTGGGGTGAGGAACGACTAGGTGCGATGTGCCTATCTAGAGCTGCCAAACCTAAGTGGCCACCTGTTTGCTGCAACACAAAATACCTCTGCTTGGTTGTGTTGCTGGTCAGATATATACATACAAAATACCAGAAGGTGCCGCTGTGCCAATATATTCACAAAAGTCTTACATGATTTTACAGGTGCCATCCATTAGCATTAAAACATGGCCTGCACAACAAGCACAGTATCTTCAGTGGAAATTGTAGTGTTATATCTTGCATACAGAAATGTAGAAAAGTGTAAACAAGGCACTGTGCTAAAATTTCTCTTGTGAATTCCTACTGTGCCAACTGTGCAGATTGATGACATATAGTTTGATCTGGGAGCTGGCCCAATGCACATGTACACAAAGGAAAATGATTCACCTCTTAAATATGTGAAATGACGCCTAGGTAGGCACAATAAATTTTCAGCTCTGTATGCTTCAGTGTTATGCTAGAAGAAAACGTTTTTTTTTTAGTGTGTTGCTGATTCACAATTATATACCAACTATGCATATAGAAGAAGAATCTGCAATCTTTTAGGCTGCATGTTAAAATACCATGTATACAAACCCAGGGAAAACATTGGGAAGGCGGGAGATGGAAATTCAAGACGATGAGCAAAATGAGAACATGATGAAAGCAGGAGCCAACGTTTCAACAAGTGGGCTTGTCTTCTTCAAGGCGACATATGCTTTCCTCGCCACAGTTATGATGCCCAGCCTGATACTGCGTGATTATACTGACACATATGCATACAATTGTTTGTCCTTTTTCTGTAGATTGCATTGCACCTACTAACAACTGAAAGATATCAGTCAACCCGAGATGAAAATAGTGTTGTACTTTGCGGAAGGTATATGAAGGTATATATATATATATATATATATATATATATAGCACCAGTGATTACGTTACGACCTTTGACAAGTCATGTGTGACGCGCTTGACACACCATGCTTGCCGCTAGGTTGTTGTGCTTTGAATGCCACATGTTTTTTTGGGCACAGGTTTGACCAATAAAGAGTCAATGCTTTGAAGTGATGTTGCCAGTGTGTATATTCTACACTGTCACGACAACGCGACAGTGCTCTGAAGTATATTTATTGATTTGACAGCAAAAATTCCATAGCCATATTCTGTGGCATGAAGGAAGGAGATGCAGATCTGAATCATTATCATTATTATATACACATATTATTACTGTATTAACCATTAATATACGTTGTTGTACTGTGTGGTAGTACAATATATAGTATACTGATCAACACAATCAGTGCTCAAAGTTAACCGGGGCTCGAGAGAGTCCGGCCTCTCTTCTATTTTCTGAGCAAGCCCCGCCTTTGCAAGTCAACTGTAACACTGCGGCACCCATTCGACAAGCACTGAAGGTGATTTTATTTCCAGTAGTGCCTTGTGAGGGGAAATTCCAACTCTCCAATTTTTGGAATAATGACTTAAATAAATAACAACTCGGTTTACAACCTCTGTCTGAGCAGCGTGATCGTGAATGCCTTAAATTGCTGCATAATCTAATTAACACCCCACGCTACTCATTAAAGAACAACTATCTGTCTCCTGATAAATTGAAACCTACTAGGAAGAGCCACAAACTTAGCCTTTCACCATTTCAACCGCGTATTAACCTTTTTAAGTATAGCTTCTTTCCTCATACAATTGAAAAATGGAACTTAATTACTTCCAGGTGAAACTAGGTCACTGTCTTTAGGGAAATTTTTGCATAAATTAACTTGATTCATGCTGTGTTTTTTATACTGATTGTATCTTTTATTTTGAAGGTATCATGTTTCTTAAGGTGCTGAAGTTGATTTGTGCAGAAGAATATTTTGTTATATGCAGTGTACAAACCCACTCCTGTGATAGCCCAATTGGGCTGCAGTATGTGAAAATAAAAATAAATAAATAAATAAGTGATTAATCAGCTGATAGGGAATGAGCAAAAACAGGGCAACAGCTATATTGTCCTACTTCTGCATGCATTTCCCCAAGGCATTGCACATCACCACCCTTAATTGCTCGACTAATTAAGATTCTTGACACAGCTAGCATACTGTTTCATGAGTCAGTTGAGTGCGAACCTACCTGTTCGTGAATTATTGAAGGTTCACCTAGGCTTATTAGTTTACAAATTAATTTTAATTCGTTTATTTTTGCATTACGAGTACAGTGCGATACCATGCATGTATTTTGTACACTTATGTAGTAAGCAGGTGTGAAACCATGAAATATATTCTTGTAGTGCGCTGAGGTTCTAGGTCCTTTCGGCTCCTCTTACCACCGGTACCACTAGCCGTTACCACCAGTGGTGCGGCCGGTATGTCGATACCGCCGGAGTGCTTTATTGAGCGATATGTGTGAACGTGACACGCGCGGCTTGCCCGTAAATCCGTGCGCGTGCCGCGTCAACAGAAACACGCAGCTTTTCTTTTTCTGGTGAAAATGGGGCACAACATCGAATAAACGAAGCTTTTCACAACACGTTCACAAACGGACAAACACGAAAGAATCACGTCCAATCTGAGTCATCATTAACATGTCTAATTGACCAACGATTTGGCGGCTGTCCATTGTATTTGTTAGGTTGTTAATTATGCTGTTTCTCACTGGTCACCCAAGCGAGACTGTACTAGTAATCATGCAAGCCGTTCGCTTTCTTGCATTTCGTGACTTGCTCGTCCGGCTCCTTTTGCCGACGAGAAGCAGCCTAATACTCGCTCCATCCCCAACAGCAATACTCTACAGAACGAAATATTGTCCCTCTATTTAAACCCCATTCAACCAAGTTCAGTGCTTGCAATATTGAGCCACAACATGTAAGGAATATCGTTTAAAGGCCGCAGGCCGGCTGACAATGGACATAAATCGGAGGGGCCAAAGAAACTAGACTAAACCATTGTTTGCCGTGAGTATTTTCTAAACAGCATGTGCCTTTTATCTTAAATAAATAAATATCAAGAAATCTAGACGGAAATAAATAAATATAAAGAAATCTAGACGGACATATGTTAGAACTTTGTTTTGTTCCGTCCATATTTAAACTCTTCTAGGTGGCGCCACAACAACTCATCGAAATGCACGCGGCGCGAATTCGAATCCACAGCGAGATTTGAGCGCGGGAAGCTGCTGTGTGCCGTTATGCCGGGGTAAGCTAGACAGCTCAAAATTTTCTGTTTGTACTTACGAGGCAGCAGTATTTGACAGAAAATAATAATACTTTGATGCTCTTCTCACGCCTGCAAGCGAGGGCGGCGTGATTAACAACACAGCGTAATGCGCAACGGTGAACGTCAACGAACTCCACCACCAACCTGGGACGAAGCATTTTGGTAAGCTTATATTTTATTTCTTGTTTGCAAAGTTTGTCGTAGGCAAACAATTTTTTTCTTTATTTCTAAAAGGATGGCATTTGACTTCGCTATCGTGAGTCTCACGTCGTGAACAACGGCTTCTGCGATATCCAGAACGTATTGATGTGCTCAGTGCGCATGCATGATGTAAGACGATACTACTGATATGGAATAAGCAGAAATGTGTAACCTCTATATCGTACAGGGGGGGAAAGACGCGAAGATAATATGTCAGTTAAATAAAAACGACACGTCTCGTTTTTACTCGTCCTTTCGTTTTAGTTACTGTATATTTTGTTAATGTATCGTCATATGGTTTACCAGCCATGGCCGGACTTGGTGCTCTCGTTCTCGCGTGCAAATGTCCCGGTTTGCTGAGGGGGCACTGTGAGCAGCGCCAGGCAGGGTGCGATTCTCCCGGTTATTGAGCCCCTGGCCAAAAACTTATTTCTGGTATAGGAAAAATTTTCACAGCTCTTTACTATACCCACCGTGGTTGCTTTAGTGGCTGTGGTGCTGGGCTGCTAAGCGCGAGGTCGTAAGATCGAATCCCGGCCACGGCGGCCGCATTTTGAGGGGGGCGGAATGCGGAAACACCCGTGCACTTTGATTTAGGTGCACGTTAAAGAACCCGAGGTAGCCAAATTATTTCGGAGTCCCCCCACTATGGCGCGCCTCATAATCAGATTCTAGTTTTGGCAAGCAGAACTCCATGATCTATTTTTTTTTACCTCTGCACTATGTCTTTTGAAATGTTCTCCTTTGTTTAAGCGTGTTGGTACAAGCCTTTACCGTAGTTTTAGCTTTAAGATTTGATCATATTCTCTCGGTGCGTAATGCATTTATATACAACAACCGCGGATAGAAGCTGCGACTGTTTGAGATCGTAGCGCCTTTCCTCTAAGTTGTAGTAATTAGATGTCATTGGAAATGTCTAAGTTTGGGAATGCTTGTTTTCATCCTTCACATTCTAGAATACAAATTTATACTAGGGTAATTAAAACTTGCAAAATGCAGTGTGAAAGTTAATACTAAACTTTATTCATTCAAAGAAAATAAACTATATTTTCAATGTCCCTTTATAATAGCATCATCGTGCACTGTGGACACTGAACCGGTTCGAAGGCACAAACTGACTGAATGGATTCTTGTCTTGCTTTAGCATAACTCAGTTTGAGCATGAAAGAAAATGTACAGGTGACAGGAGGATGAGCGCTAACTTCCAACTGGTTTTATTCCATGACCCTACTGCACATTATATGCGCCACTCGTAGCACACATGAGAAAAACAATTGAAACAACAACCTTACAAGAAGCATACGGCTGCAGTTCACTGAAAATGTGCCAACCAACTTAGAAAGTAAGGTTCCTTGTCGGATAAAGATAGGAGGGTGTACTCACGCACATCCTAACGTATTTGGCAATGGCATTAGCCTCAATAATCTCGCGCATCAGTTGAGTGCGGCTGCATCCTATGATGACACATTCTTTAGAAAAACTAGTTTGCATCCACAAGTCTTGCAATGCATGGCAAGGGACCTACTTCGTTAACTTTTATGAAGGTTGTAACTATGCTTGCCCAAGCAATCATTGATACCCCATCCCGTCTGTCTAATGTAGATGCCTTGCATGACACGGGAAACTTGTGTACCACAACTCAAGTGCAATCAACATGCCCGTCCATGTCTTTTTTTCAACCAGTGTGTCAAAACTTGTGTAAAATACTGGCAAACATTTAATGACCAGTACGTCACTTCACATTTATTCTGCGATACTCTATCTCAACTGCAGGTTGCCAAGAATTAAAAATTACCAGAGGGCTCTACTCGAATGGTGTTCACTGTACCTTGATGAGTGTTGTTCATGGCAGCCACTGCAAATATTTCTCATTCATTGTGCACGAACATGTTACATTAGCTGAATTTTTAAATTTACCTAATCGATGAGAAGCGAAAAAGTTTTGTATGATGGTTATAAATGCCCCGTAACAGCATTTAAAACAGCCTAGGATTTGTGAAAACTTTCTTTAACGAGAAAAAGCCCGTGAAATGACTAAAAGGTGAAAATAAACCGTCCTGACCATGCCAGTGCTTCAGCGCACCAAATATTGCATCAATCTTTACACAAACTTTGCCAAATAGGGGCACTGGGAATGAGCAGCTGCAGTTTTTTCTCGACATGTCAGCAGTTTTTGGCGTGCAAGTACAGTCCCTACCCAACGCGAAGTAGCGCGATCTTGGTAACCGTTCACTTTGCGAACCTTTACAAGACTGTGCCCCAGGTTTGCACATTCGTAATATATGCAGTACGCTGATGACAATGTGTCCATCTGAGTCCGCTTATATTACTGATGCGGGGCGCATTGTCACGTGAATTTTTAAAGAAAAATTTGCATGTTTTGTATTTTTTTTGTCGGAAAAAAAAAGACCACACATGACCTAGGTCATTGTAACACTGTTATCGGTCATTTCTCGGGGTATTCCACAACCTTTGCATTGACACTGTGTTGGATAAGTAAGGAAATAAACATTCATTACAATTACATATTAACTGCTTGTTTACAATGAAAAAAAAAAGCTTCAGTAGCACTAACGTAAGCCTATCAAAATAGAGTGGGCGATGTTCACGGAAAGCACTCATTTATTTTTTTCTTGGCCACAGTTAGTTGTCACATCCAGTATGTAATTTAATGGTGGATTCCGAGAAACCTGTACAGGTTTCCTTCGTAGCTTCATGCTAAAGTAGGGTGCGTGAAAATTTTTCCTGTCATGAATTTTACTTGCCTTGCAGGCTTCCGCAGAACTGATCTGCCATAACCAAATAGTGCTCTGTAAAGTAAACTAAGGGGCACCTTTTCTTCATATGCCTGTATTTCACTCACTGACCTTTACCAAGCTACTCATGTAAACATGTATTTACTGCTCCAAAATGGGCTATTCATGCTCCAGTGTGTCAAATTTGCTGCTCTCAGAGCTGCTCCAAAACTTCTTTGACTGCTTCCATCCCTGTATGAGTGGCCCATATAATGTTTAACGAAATTATGACTGGCATCCCAGAAACTTCAACATGTTAGCATCCGTCTGCCAAAGTGCCTGCATCTCAACATTTTGGTTAGAACTGATCACTTTATTTGCTGCAGGACTGAAGCTGCCTTGATATCTACAATACATTGGATACTACGTGCAGAATAATGAATGGCTACCTGAACGCTGCTTGAAGCGGCAAGCTCTACAGCATCACTTATGCTCCTTTCCATGGGTTGGCAAGAGGAACCGTGGCACGCAGCTCTAAGGCACCTGTGCTCTTCACTACCTTCGCAGGAGATGCATTGGTATGCTGTACATATATTTGACTGTGTGTTCCAGCTGCATCTCTTGCACTGTCATTTGATGTGCAGGCAGAGGAATTGCCTATTGGGCGCACGTGTTGGTTAAAGATACAAAAAGGAAGTTGGTTCTTTGAACACTGATGACCCTGTCCTCCACTTATTTCTTTTCATTTTCTTGTTACCTTATTTTTGCTGGTGATATAAAGGTCGCAGGCAATTAAACCAAGAAAAGCATTGGTGTAATTAGCTGTGGTTTAAATTGAAATGTAGAATATATTGAAAAAAAGTAATGAAAGCAGACGGAAAGACCTTGTCTCTGGTGGTGACTGAACCCAGAACCTTTGCAGTACACACGCGATGTGCTGCCAATTGTGCTAACTTGGGTATTTATGTGTGGTATACGTGGCCCTGGGAGTGTTAGCCAGCGCCATTTAGAGCCGTGGTGGGCAGATGTGGAACATCCTTTTTTGCATGATAGTGTCGTGTAACACCTGAACTGAAGCGAGCAGGCATGTGGCTAATAAACCCATGCATGCTACCTTAAGGCAGCAAGGCTATGAGGTTTCAGACCCTCGCAAGAATGAATGAGAAGAAGGAAAACGGGTTTCATTTTTTTAATCATGACCATATAAAGCCAGCAGGCTTTTCTTTGATAAAGGTGATTATTCTGCCATTTCACAGGAATTATTTGCTCATTTGTCTGTTTTTGATTATCTTTGTGAGAATTCTGATGTTGTACAAATGTAGTCTCTTTTTAAAACAAAATTTACAGAACTGACGGAAAAGTATATAACGAGTGTCCATTCAGTTGGGCTGAAAAACTAAGAAACCATGGGTGAAGCCTAGTATTCTGAGGTTAATAAGGAAAAGAAGAGTATATAACACATTCAAAAGAACCCAAAGCAGTTATCAGTTTAAGAAGCAGGTCGAAGTAATTCATGAATATAAAACTAAAGTTCACATTGGAAAGGGTCAGTATTCAATCGACTTAATGATATGAAAACAAATCCAAAGCTTTTTTGGAAATACGTAAAAGAATGCGGATCTGACTCAACGGGAGTAAATGAACTTGTTCACCATAATAAGGTCCTATCCGATGATACAGCTAAGGCAGCTTGCTATAATGATTTTTTCATTCTGCATTGCTTGCCCAAAAGAACCTTTGGAAAATTTCATGTGAGAGCTGAGCCATTAATGAAACCTGTCGAATTCAGTGTTGGTGGTATCGAATCATTGTTACAAAGTATAGATGAAACTAATTCCCCCGGCCCAGACGGTATTTCTCCCCGCATATTGAAGTGCTGTGCCTGGCCAATCGCATCCTACCTCTACCTAATCTACACTAAATCTCTTTCTACTGGAGTGCTGCCGGATGATTGGAAAATGGCACATGTAGTTACGGTTCATAAGGGTGGTCCAAAAAAATATGTAAACAATTATAGGCCTATCTCTTTAACATCCATTTCCTGTAAAATATTAGAGCATATTTTATACAAAGAAATAATGAAACATTTATTACAACATAGATTATTAATTGATAATCAACATGGTTTTCGCAAGGGACTGTCCTGTACAATACAGCTAATTGAATTCTATCATGACTCAGTGGCTCAGGTGGATGAGAACGGGCAAACAGATTGTGTCGTCTTAGATTTTCGAAAGGCGATTGACATGGTTTGTCACTCATTGCTCCTTCAAAAACTTAATGAGGCAAATGTTAAGAAGTGTGTAGCTGGATTGCCAATTACTTGTCGCAGCATCGGCAATGCGTAATACTGAACGGTGCTACTTCTCCTTGGGTCGAGGTCACATCAGGAGTTCCTCAAGGGTCTTTTTTAGGGCCGCTATTGTTCTTGGTTTATATTAACGATATTCCTGCCAGGATATCTTCGCGTTTACGCTTGTTTGCCGATGACTGCGTAGTGTATAGGAAAATAGAAAAATGAACAGGACTCCATTGATATGCAGGTTGATCTTACTAGCATTGTCTCGTGGTGTCTGAGAAGTGGAAAATCCAACTAAATACAAAAAAAATGAGTGCATCTGTTTTTCACGAAAAAAAAGAAAATTATAGAAACGCGTTAGTTTTTGAACACTGATATTATTGACCAGCAATATATGTATAAATATTTGGGTGTGATCTTTTCAAGTGATTGTTCTTGGAACGCACATGTGAGTAATGTAGTTGCAAATGCTGCTAGAGCGCTAAATTTTATTCAGCGAAATTTGAAATCTTTATTTTTTGCCCTAAAGAATACTGCTTATATTTCATTCGTCCGATCTTGGAGTATGCGTGTGGTGTTTGGGACCCTCGTCAGAAAACCTTGATCGACCAAATCAAGAGAATACAAAAAAGAGCGGGAAAGTTCGTTTATGGGCGATACAAGCGAGAGGAGAGCTGCACTGCAATGAAAAGTGAGCTCGGATGGGAAGCGCTCTCGTCTTGCCGATGAAAACTGTGACTAAAATTGCTATTTAGCATATATAATAACAAAACCTGAATTAATAGACACTTATTTTAAACCACTGCACCATGTATCTAAAGAACAGATCATGACTTTAAAATTCGAGAGTACCGAACTAGAACGAACCTTTATGCTATCATTTTTTGCCCAAACTGCAACAGAGTGGAATCGATTATCTTGTGACCAGGTGTGCTGTGCGAATGAAGATGTTTTTTTCGAAGTTGTAACCACCCTGCTTGCACGCCCCCGGGCAATGTGGGGTATCTCTGAATAAAGAATAAAGGCACTGAAGCCAAGAAAAGCATAGGGGTAACTAGCTGTGGTTGAAACTGAAATGTTGAATTGGCTCTGCAGCCATCTATCAAATTTCACCGCAATGCATTATCGTAACTCAATGGGCAGCACGTTTAAAAATTATAATTCAAAAGACTGCCGGAATTTCAACAAATGATCAGTTAGCAAGAATGAGAGTGCACGCCTTTCTAATATTCTGCGTATTTATGGCTCTTATTCATAACTTTTCTGCTGTGTTATATCAGTGTTTTAATTCGGACCGAAACTGCTGTAATGTAGCAAAGAGGTTACGGTCTAGTGGCGTAAATGTGCATGTTAATGAGAGGGCAAATCGTCTTGACATTGTTAACTGAGAGTTGTTTAAACTTGAGCAGCCTTCCGAAGTATACTTCTTTTGAAGTTGCTGCTCATTGAGTTACACTGGTACACTGTGTCGTTTGAGCTACTGCAACGAAATGGCGCTTCGTACGCGGTCATGTAAGATGCAGAACAATTCCTCGGGGAGAGTGGACCAGACTGTGTAAGCCGAGCCGGCATGTAGCCGTACGTGTTTTGCATATGCAACCTAGTAAACAATCCCCAGTTAACACCTATGTTTTGTTAATCATGTATGCTCGTCATCCGGCCACGACATGGAGGCAGCGGTGGGATACTCGACAACGCTGTGAGAAATGCACCACGCAAGTAACGCAGTGCGGTGAATACGAAACTTTGCTACCCATGGCTTCGCCTACAGTTTCCACCAGCCCAGCACGCAGCTCCGCTCAACTCGTTCGTCGTCAAACTGCCGGAAAAACTTGATTTTTGGCGACCCGAGGAGTGGAAACAGTGGTTCACGAGATGGGAGTGCTATAGAGCCATCACCAGACTAAAGAAGCAATACAACGAGACGCAGGTGAACACGCTCATTTATGCCATGGGTCGTGAAGCCGAAGACGTCCTAGCCTTGTTCAGGCTCTGTTATGCTGAGAAACTCGACTACAACACAGTAATGCAAGTGTTCATAAAAAATTTCCTGCCACGGATGAACGTGTTATACGAGTGTGCAAAGTTCAACAGCCGGAAGCAAGACGCGCACGAAACAGCCGATATGTTCATCACTGAAGTCTTCAGACTAGCTGAAGCCTCTGAGTACAGTGCCCTGAAAGAGGAACTGATCTGTGATAGACTCGTGGTCGGTCCCACAGACACGCAGGTAAGTGAGTAGCTGCAACTTAACGCTGAGCTTACTCTGGAAGCCGCTGTCAATGCTGATCACAACATGGTGACAAACAGCAGCAAAAGGACCTACGGCCACAGCTACAGTAACTTGAAGCTGTCAACACCATGTGCAGCTTCTCAAAGAGCAAAGGAAAGTCAAATAATTATCAAAAAAAAAACAGCGTGACCACACTGCACAGACATGCAAGTGGTATGGTTCAACAGAACACCTATGGTTAACCATCACACACTATGTGCCCAGTGAATGGCAAAACATGCAGTGCCTGCAGTAAAAAGGAACACTGCTGCCGTATGCTTTTCTGCTTGCAAAAAGCAGAACAAAAAGCACATACCAAGCTGTTTTGGAAGAGGTTTACTTGGACCAACAGGATCCAACTGACCAACAGGATCCTGGGCCATGGAAAATCAATGTGATGGTCAATGACTTGCCAATGAAGTTCAAGGTAGACACTGGTGCAAATGTAACTGCCATGCCAACAAGTCTCTGCGACGAACAAGTCATGGGCAACCTGAAGCAAGCAAATGAACAGCTGCTCGCACCCGGCAGGACCAAAATAGCAACGGTTAGACTCTTCACTGTGACCCTGTGCTGAAATGGCTGGTTGTGTCAAGAAGAACTTTATGTAATAGACTAGCTGCATGACGCACTTTTTGACCTCCCACAATCAAGTCCTTCAATGTCCTCCAAGTCTCCTAGAAGTAGCAGAGTCAGCAGGCAAGGTCAGTGACTCAGCCAACATTTTATGCCGCTACCTCTACCTGGCTACAGACCTAGGCCTTCTCAAGACCGCTTACAAAATATCGCTACTCCTTGATGCCAAGCAGTGTGCTATTATGTACTCGAGGCGAGTACCTCTGCCCGTGTTGCCGAGTGTCCAATGTGAGTTGGAGAGAATGGAGAGCCTGGGTGTCATCATAAAGGTCGAAGAGACCACAGAGTGGCGTGCACCTATGGTAGTTGCGAAAAATAAAGGAGGCGAGCTGCAAATCTGCAGTGACTTTGGAAGGTTGAAATAGAACATTCTGTGTGAATGAGTCTTAGTGCCCACCAGAGCTGCCTGGTTTAGCAAACTTGATCCAAGGGCCGGTTATTGGTTACTGGTTACCTCTGTCCTAGAGGTACACTTTCCTGATGCCAATTGGCCATTTAAGTTCCTCCGATTGCCCTTCGGAATTTCCACAGCAACTGAATATTTCTACAGGGAAATGCTAAGACTGCTAGAAGGCCTGGACGGCCAAGCATGTCTGCAAGACTACATAATAGTGTTTGGCCGCATGAAGGCAGAACATGATGCATGACTGCACAAAGTACTTCAGCACCTGCAAGAAGCTGGCATCACCCTAAACGCAGGAGAGTGTGTACTACACCAGCAGTAAAAAAAATCAGGCCCCTTCGTTAACCCCCTTGTTCATTACATAATGAGGGTCTCGAATCTGGCAACATTGGTGCCTTCAGGTAGCATGTGTGGGTTTATTGACCAGTTGCCTTCACCCAAAAAGATCACATACTCTTGATGCCTGCGGCAGAAAGAATGCTCTACATCCCCCGCCAAGGTTTGTGAGTGGTGGCACTGGCTAACAATCCCAGGCTTAGTTCTAGTAGTAACATAAACACCCCAGAAAATGGATGGGAAGATGGTGCCATGGTAGCTCAATCGGTAGAGCATCACACGCGTAATATCAAGATGTGGAATCGTTCCCGAATTGCAGGAAGTTGTTTCTTCATCCACTTTCAATTCCATTAATTTATAATTTCTTTATTTGAATTAGTAAGTACAATTTCCCCTGTGTTGTCCTTGGTATCTTTGTTTGTTGGCGTCTTATGATATGATTAATAAAAATCGGGCCCCTCGGTTAACCTGCTTTCTTCTCGTTCATTACATAACAAGGGTCTCGAATCCGGCAACATTGATACCTTCAGTTGGCATGTGGGGCTTTACTGACCAGTTGCCTTCACCAAAAAAGATCACGTACTTGTGACGCCTGCAGCAGAAAGGATGTTCCACATCCATCGCATGTGTGCCATGTTTTCTAAGAAAGCAGGAACTATTCATATAATCTCTCTGGAAGTTCATAAAAGAGGGGGAGGGAGGAAAGCTTGCAAAGAAGGGAGCAGGGTCAAACAAATTGAGGTGTAGCAATCTGTGTAAACCAAAAGCAAAAAACATTCATACACATACTTGTGAGAAATAGAAAAAAATAAGAAAATGAATAATTACACAGTCACTCCCACTCTATGATATTAGAAGAACTTATGATATCAGTTGTGCATTCGTGTTTCTACTCCTCCCAAGAATATATTTTACGTTAAGGATGACAAGTGCATGTGTTACAATGCTCACCTACATTGGTCTTCCTTTGTTTTTATATTCTGCAAATGTTCTCTTGCCCTTTCATCAGTGCAGCGTCCAATTAGGCTTGTGTAGAGCTTACCAGAAATAAGAGGTTATTTGTTAAACCATTCAAGTGGCACAATTCATGAACGGTGTTGCATGCCTTTTGTTAAAAGCAGCTGTATTTTTACACTCAAGCATGGGAATAAAGCTTAGATGGCTTCTTCGGAACCAGCGGCACAAATGGGCCCCACATTTGTCATCAAACTTCTTCAGTCAGTGCAACTGCTGTGCTCATGAGGCAGTGCCTCTGGCTGCTTCAAACTGCGCGCTTTTGTCTTTTGCTGCTTTCAACTCCTGAAGTTTTCGCAGTAGGGATTCTGAGATTCCGATGATGAGAGTGAGGGGGGCCAGCTGCTATGAACCTGCCAACCTGAGCACAAAAGCTATTGCGCATTGTGTGAATACACATTTTTAGAGCCTATTCAAGGCCCATTGGGGCAATAGTGGGTTTAACATGGGTGTAGGCTGGTTCATGCAGTAGCTAACCATTCTTTGCTCTTTGTTGGTAACTTTAGGAAACATGCTTTAGGGGGACCATCAAATGTTTACCTAAGATATGCAGCGCATTGTCAATGGGTTAATGAAGTTGAGTCTGACGAAGTCTTGTCCGGTTAGGAAGAGTTAAGGGAAAAAACAGAACTGACACTGACCAAGGTGAAAAATTATTTAAAAACACGTGGGAGCCTTGCTAACAATGCTTTCGCCATGCGTGTCTCAGGTGTAAAGGTTAGTCCTTTTCCATGCCCGTTAAAAAGATTTCAAATGTAATCTGCTGTATTCTCATGTGTCACATTAGAGTTAGGTTGTAAAAGAATTAAGATATTGATGTATCAAAAACACTTAGAACCATGGCCTTGTCAAATATGTAGTGATGTAATGTCACAAAGCACAGGAGCATTGTGATCATCACATCTCAATACCCCTACAGCAGAAGCTTGAATTCCAAATGCAATGAAATTTCACTTTGGCTAAATTGGTAATAAATGAGTAGTAAATACTACTGTAGTGATCTTGGTAAAGCTGCGGTGCTGGTAACTGTCTAATTTTTTTTTGTATTCTTTTAATAGTGTATTAGCAGATGACGCATGAACCTGGTGGTTAGTGGCTATGACGAGAGTCCACATGACCTCCAGGTTTTTTATCACACTGCAGGCAGCTGCAGGTGGTCCCTTATCTCGTAGGCCGCACTAAGGAGCCCTGCAATCTGAGTCATGCCTCACTGCCAGTTACTGGTAATTATAGCATTCATTTCAGTCTCGTTATCAAGAATGCTAGAAGGCTGTTTTGTATTTACACTGGCTGAATCATTTTTTTACGCAGCCTTAACTTTTGTTGTAGTTGGGCTTTAAGGGCTGCAAAACAGCAAAAGCCAGCAGTGCACACACTTAGAAGCAGCTGAAGCAGCTGGAAGTACTGCCTCATGAGCACCAAGCGACGCACTCACTGCAGAAGGTTGCTGACAAGCATGGGCTCTGAGTTGGGCTGTTTGATGTTGCGCTGCCAAGCCTGAGAGTGGATGATCAAATTGTAGGTGTGGCAGTTGCATTTTGATAGGTGTTAAATGCATGTGTGCTGTGCATTGTATGCACAGTAGAGTAACTAAGGCAGTCAAAATTAATCCAGATTCCCTCGTACTTCATGCCTCATAATCATATTGTGGTTTTGGCACATAAAACTACAGAATTTGGTTCAATTTATTAGTTGATGCTCTTTGATTTTCCAGTTCTCTAATTTTCTTGCTTAGAAAAGCTCTGGTTCTTGCTACAAATGATGAATTTGCTATTAAGAAAGGCCAACCTTCAATCTAACTTAACTCATTATTTTCCTTTAGTGTCCCTTTACCATGCATTAAAAGCATGGAACACTAATACTTTTGTATTAATTTTTATTTGACTTGTGCTCAACAGCTAGATGGCATAGAAGCTGAACTACTACTGTGGGCTTCAAGTTGATAGGTTGCCGTATAAAAGCTTGTCTTTTCTTTTAGAGATAAAAACACCTGAGCCTAGTTTTCTGTCTTTAGATAGACTACTGAGAAAGGCAAACATCGCTTGCATGATAGATAAGTGATTAGTTAATTGTGCTCAGTTTTTGCCCCCGCCCCAAAAAAGGAAAGTGAACATAATTGTATATTTTAGTTGCAGAACTTGAAACTAGGAACCGAAATGCACTTAACCATTTCCCTACTGAGGATGAGCAAGGCTTGTCATTGAAATTTGTGCCTGTACAACTGAGGTACCCAGGCTTCTGATGGACCCAGGCTGCGCTGGGTCCATCAGAAGTAAAACCACAAAGTTCTGCTTCGCCGTCCATAGGTTCGGCTCCACTACACACTTCTTTTTAATGCATGATAGATGATACCACAGGGCAGTATGTTTCTGTACTGGCAGCCAACTTTTCAAAATGATGTCATCATCTTGCAGAAGCTTTTGACCATCTGGGGTTCCTTAATATGTACCCAATGCATGGTACACAGGTATTTTTGCATTTCACCCCCATTAAAATGTAGCGGCGCTGTGGCTGGGATTCAAGCCCTTGGGCTTAGTAGCGCCGCACCATAGCCACTATGCCCCCACAGCGGGTATGTTATGGCTGGTCACTTGCCAGTTCTCCATGTGCATTCTGCTAACTGCTAAAAGTCAAAAGCCAACAAGGATACACTTCGTGCGCTAAAAACATCCCTCAGGTGATCGAAAGAGATGCACTTGAAGGGAAATCAAGACATGGTGTAAATGCTGCTGCTGGCACTGAAATATTCATTGCTTTGGTCTTCAGAACAGTCAAAGCCAAGTTACACGGGCATTCATCAGTTATAGTATTGCTGTTTTGGAGCAAAGAACGCATCTTTTCAGCTAAGCTATTTCCTTCGCTTCTAGTAACCCACCTGAACCAGTAGAAGTGTGCTATATGTGACAAAGATAAAATATATAAAAGATACAACAAACTTTTATGTCCCTGTTATGTAGCTCACATTGTATTACCAACATAGTTTAGGTTAATAAAATTACAGTGGACAACATATATTATAGCAGAGCTTCTGCTTAAGCTACTAAGTCAGACATACTAGTAGACATATAGCACGAAGAAATGGGCACAAAGAAACACGTCGAAAGTGCTCGCACCAAGTACCGCCCGATTTTATTCTTGGAGGGAGTGCAATTATAACCACATTCACTCTTTTTGGGATAGTGATGAGTCTGACTGGTCCAGTGATTTCATTTTACCTACTCATTGCCATGTACAAGCGGCAATGTTTTCATCAGTTTGGTGTGAGTGATGTCAGTTTCTGAGCAAAATGATATCTGACGGTGTAGAGAGCAGAAATTGTGCAGAAGTTGGTTTCCCTGGGTTTTACAAATGACCGTGCAAAGTTAGGTGGCTGCAGTGACAAAGGTTGCCTGTCCAGTGCAAGAATTTATATCATGTCAAAATATGTCATGTATTTGTTCATCTGAAGTAAAGAATTGAAGCTGGAAAGCTAACAACTCATGTTTGGAGCTTCAACTTAATACTAATGATTGGGAGGAATATGTGGACCCCTAGCGACCTGTTTAGAAAAAAACGCCTTTTTTGCTTACTACTCTGCGGTTTACTTATCATGCCGCACCTGCAATAACATATAAGAAGCCAACAAACACTTGCACCAAGAACAACATAGGGGAACTTACTTCAGGTTAAATGAAATAACGAAACAATAAATTAATAGAAATGAAAGTGGATGAAAAGAGCAACTTGCCGCAGGTGGGGAACGATCCCACAACCCTCGCATTTCGCGTGCGATTCTCTACCAATAGAGCTACCGTGGCACCGTTTCCCATCCACTTCCTTGGGTATTTATGTTTCCTTGTAGAACCCTGGGAGTGTTATCCAGCGCCACCACTCACAGACCTTGGCGGTGGACGTGAAACACCCTTTCTGCCGCAAGCGTTACGAGAACGTGATCTTTTTTGGGTGAAGGCAACCGGTCAAAACCCACACATGCTACCTGATGGCATCAATGTTGCCGGATTTGAGACCCTCGTTACGTAATAAATGAGGAGAAAGGGGGTTAACTGTGGGGCTGTTATTAGTCATATCATAAGAAGCCAACAAACACTGACACCAAGGACAACATAGGGGAAATTACTTGAGCTTAATGAATGAAACAACGAAAGGATAAATTAATGGAAATGAAAGTGGATCAAAAAACAACTTGCCGCAACTTATGGGATCGTTCCCCACCTGCGGCAAGTTGTTTTTTCATCCACTTTCATTTCGATTGATTTATCGCTTCGTTATTTCATTTATTAAGCTCAAGTAATTTCCCCTATGTTGTCCTTGGTGTCAGTGTTTGTTGGCTTATCAGTTTGTAGTTGGTGCTGGTCCGGTTGATAGGTCTTTCTCCTTGTTTTTTCATGCTATCATACTTCTAAGTATAAATAATCTTGCATACTAATGCTGAAAGCTGAGAGAGTCGGTTATTGGCATTAGGAAACAGTTACTATACTATTAGATGAAGCACATGAAATGCACAGGATGAGCACTGTACATGAACTTGTTTTAGTACATGAGTGCAATTATATGCATGCATGAAAGGCTCACATTTTCAGCAAAATTTGACGATACGTAACATATAAGATACATCACTCATTCTATTTTGCATGTACCATGCATCTTTTTCAAGTAATCAATTTTTCTATTCGAGATTTCAATAGAAGGTGTGCTATTGTATTTATCGGTTTGTCTGGGAAGGCCCTTATATATCAGTGTGCACTTCTAGCCTTACATATTCTGAGTATTTTGTGCTGTTGTATTTTGCCATGCATTGGCATCTTTTACAATGCCCTGCAAGTTTTTCAGACCTTGCTAACCTGCACAGAATGCTCAGCCTGTCTTTGGGGCACCTTTGAGTGCCTTTAATGCCTTCAGCAGCAAGTGTTACGTTGGATAGACCAGGATTTGTGGTAATGGCAGGCTGCAGGAGCATTGTGCACAGATGTAGGTGGTAACAGCGTGTGGATATCTCGCAAAACATTGCAAAAGATGCCAAACTGTGCCAAAATTTGACTGTACACATGCGCTTTGCAAATATAAGGCAGGGAAGTGCAGATTTGCATACTAGGCCTTTTCCATCCAAGAAACCAATAACTGCATTAACAAACCTTCTACAGGGGTCTTGAATAAAGAAGTAGGTTACTTGAACAATATGATGTATGACATGGGTGCATCATGAATCACATAGTTTATATGTCGTGTATTGTGAAATTTCCTGTGAATGTGTCGTTTTATATATGTAGTCATTGTTTAGTGAGGTCATTTCATTTCCAGCACCCATTCTCTGCATATCATGTTGGTATTTTGTTTTGTCTTAGAACCGTAATTATGTTTCATAAAACCTTACATTGCTAAAATTTGACTTTGGGGCAGTTTGGTCTTTTCATCCACGTTCTTGTTTTTGTCATTTCCCTTACCATGTAAGCATTTTTCTGGAGCACTTGCAGTATTTCGTCATGCTCTTGCGTTTACAAGCCAGATGTCTGTCTCTGAGCAGCCCAAACCACTTGAAGCATGCAAATCTGATGCATCCTCAATAGAACTCCATAGTGAACGTATTGCTAAAACTATTTTTAGGGGATGAAGCACTTCTGTAACTGCCGAGTTTTGCAGCAATGAAGAAGCAGAATGCTTGCATCTCTGTAATCCATATTTAACTTTGTATCATCTTTTATCTGACTGTCTGTCAGCATGGTAACATTGCATATTGTCTTCTTTATTAACATTCATAGGTTCCAAATTGCTCCTATAATGTTTTTGTCCTCACATTTTCTGCAATATCCTTCACCAGAAGGACAACTAGCAGTTCACTTGATTTACCACTTTTACAGGCAACAAATTAACCATAATAGTAGTGTCATGCCCATTGCTTAAAAGCTCCTAAACAATTCTGCACATCTGAAAGTTCCTTGAATTCATGCAAGCAGGTGCTGTTTATAATATGGCTGAATGCTCATGTGATTGGTTTTTTAGGCCATTGTGAAAGAAAAACCCCAGTACCTGTGTTGCTTTATGATGTTGACCTGTATTTATTATTACATTGGTGAACTGTGTGTGCACTCTGAAGATATGCGCATTACTGCTGGTGTTTTGTATAATCTGTGTATAATAAAACAACGCATTATATTATCAAGAACACATTCATTTTATTAGTTTTTTAATATGTTGTCATGATTTCCTTTCATTGTCAGTGCTGCTGGGCATACTAATACCTAATTAAAGAGCTTCTGCAGATATAGAGTCGATTCAAAATTTCATAAACTTTTAATCATGCAGCTATAGTTTCTTTTTAATGATACGCTCTTTCTTCATTACAAAATAGAGGTTCCTAAATTGGTTATTCGTACCTATAAACCACTCTAGCTGGATGAAAATACTTTTCAGAAACTGCTCGAAGGTCTATAATCAAGTCGGCATAAGAAGATACTCTTTGCAGATACAAAACATTAATGGTCTATCGCAATTAATGAAACATTCTGGAAAGCCTTGTGGTCATTCATAGAAACACTTGTTTGTAGCTTTCTCAGTGCCGTGATATTTCAGCCTTAGTCTACAAGATAACGATGCTCACACGATGTGAAATTTTCACGAGGTATTCTGTGTGTGCGTTCTGCAACTTAAAAGGAAGAGGTCCGAACATTGGCCAAAATGGTTTAAAATAATTATTTTCATTTTGGCTTCCCTTGGGGGTCTTGTTCACAAGGCTCCCGTGGGGGAGCCAAAAGGTAAATAACTATTTTAAGCCATTTTGATCGGTGTCTGGACCTCTTCCTTTTAGTACGCATAATCCCGACCAGACGGGCTTTTGTCATACTCTCGACTTCATCCAGTCTGCAACTGTACAATGCGTTCGTGTTGTCCACTTCTCTACTCTTGTGCCTGTCTGCGCAACTCACCTTTTTTTGCATATGAATCCTTAGCAACTAGCTCGGCTTTCTGTCCTAATGTACAATGGGCTGTAATTTTTCCTAAAATCTGAGGTGGCCAAGATACACTTGGCGTGGTAGCATTGACTGGCACAGCACTGTTGAATAATTCGTAGTGCTATGTTTAGATACTCATGTGGTGTCAGTTTGCAATACAATAGTACATAATCTATTTACGTTTGGTTTTTCAGGATGCTCCCTATCATGCACTGCCATCTCAACAGTACCATGGCTTTTTGTGTGGATTCCTTCCATTTTGAAGGCCACCACTGCTTGCACAGCATCACAGCCTGCCTGCCTTGATCTTGCGGAAGAAAATACAAAATGCCTATTTTTTGAAATGCGTGCATGGCTCCACGCAAGACACCACCTGCCGTCGGGGTGTTAGGGCTTTTTGCAGAGAAAATGTTTGTAATGATGCCTTGTGTGTGCCCTGGTGGCTAAATGTTGGCCTCTTTGCCTGTGTAAAAATTTCACACTTATGAATACTGTTAAGGGTTCCTGTATTATTGTTATTACTTACAGGTTCCTGTTAAGGATTCCTGTATTATAAATTTTTGTTTCATTATAAAACTAAATATTTTAGTTGAATTGCTGCTTTGTGTGATATGCAATATTCAGCTGAAGGTGATCAGCAGAGATCGAACAAGTGTTATATCAGGTGGATAAATTTTTTTGAGAAGCGGACTTCTTCGTTAGGGTAACAACTGTTTTCCTTGGCAGTATTTACATAGTTCACTTTTCTCCACTTCATGGATATCCAGCAAAATGACTGAGTGCATAGGGAGGGTGAGGCAAGTTTAAATGCTCAACATGGGGATTTAGTTGGGATAGCAAGGTGTGTAGAAGGAGAGTTTGGCAGGTTGCTGACACCGATTTCTATGAGTAATCTTGTTGATTGTGTCAATGTCGGTTATTTAATGCGAGGCATCTTCTAAGGCAAGAAATTTTGAAAAAGCTCCTTATAGTTGTGGAAATTCAGTATGTGCCCCCTGGGGCTACCATGTGTATGTGTCACTGTGGCCATTGGTTATAAGCACTTGAGGCCACTGGGTAGATGCAGCTCTTAATGAAGTTTTTTGAAACAAACTTGTGTATGTACACTGGGTGTGTGCCACTGCATATGTGCCACTCTTTAATGAACCTTTTGGTGCTGACTTAGGTCATGGGGCATCACAACAAGAACCTACGTAGTGACATCTGTGTATGCATGTAAGTGTGAGCTGAAATTGTCTGCTTGGATTTTCTTTCCCTGACGACGACTAGTCTCACACAGGTGATATCACAATAGAGCCTGAGATATCACCTGTTTGACTACTGTTATCACATTATGCCCATTTTGCTGTGAACTTGTCATGTTCTCTAGCTGGCAAGCTTGAATTTCAGGTACTGCACAGTGCTAGGAAATTAATTCAGAGTGGGTGGTACCACCTCTGCTTCTTTTTCTTTACAGCTGCATGTTACATGAGAGAATAAGTTGTACGTAGATGTCTATTAGAAATAGCATAGGTATTCAAAGGTACTTTCATTATGTTCTAGGTCATAGGTGCTGTCTGGCCTCCTTTGCTTCATTTTTTGTAGCATGCTCGTTTACATGCAAAAACAAATGTGGCCTGTTCTAATACATGCAAGGACTGCCCAATAGCTCATGATGTTTTGAGCCACTCAATTTCAGTCTTGGCTTCACTTGTGGGTTTTGAACTGTACTGAAGCTTGCAATATGCTTGAGTTTCCTGTCAAACTGGTTTGCTTGTTTGTATCCAATTTATTGAATTATTTCACTTTCATTATGCTAATAGTCATTGATTGTACTATCATGTTGGCACATTTGATTCTAGAACTGTAATAAATTTCCAGACATTTTATTGCTTTGTCATAATTTCTGCACCTCGTTAGACACAATCTACTAAACACACACAAAAAAACTCCCTTCAACCTCGTAAAACTCCCAAAAGGCGCATAATAAACTCCCAGACCTACCTGTAAAAGCTATAATAAAGAGCTAAAATGCACTCCCAAAACATCTGTTTAAAACTCCCTTAAAACAGCTCCCTAAAGCTGTAAAAATTAACTCCCAAACATTCTCTTATATATTCCCATAAAAAGCAAAAATTCAACTCTCAAAATTAACCAGAATTGCTCCCTTAAGCAAAGCTCCCAAAATATGGGAACAGTTGCTCCCTTGTTTACACCTAAGCACTCCTACAAGGAGGCAAAATAATTTCCCAAAGGTCTCCTTCAACACTCCCTTAAGAAGCCAAACGTTTCCGAAAATGTACGTAAGGACTCCCATCGCTTCTCCTATAAATTCCCATAAGCAGCAAAATAAAATACCCATGTCAACTTGTAAAAGCTCCCAAAGCTCCTCATAAAAACTTCCATAGTGCTGGTGTTCAAAAGAGGAATAAAAAACTCCCAACGTTCCCTATAAAGACTCCTGCAACCGCTCAGGGGTCGGTGTTCAAAGGAGAATTAAAAAACTCCCATAATTCCCCATAAAACCACCAAACACAAGGGTGTGAAAAAAAACTCCGTTCGAATGGAGGATATTGTCCTCCCTTAAGGGCTTGAGTTATGCAACGAGGCCAAAACTCCCTAAAAGGGTCAAACCTGTTTACAGTGTACATGGCGTGCATGAGTGTGGGGTTTCTGTAAGAATCCGTTTGTAATTGTCTGAAGTGTACTGCTTGCGTCCTGTCTAACCTAGCGTGACAAATGGGTATATGCGTTCTTTGTAACTGGTAGTGTGTCGTGAGGTCGTGTAACCTGGTCATACGATCCTCCCACGCCCACACACAAGAAAAGCTACTAGAAATTTTTATTTTACACTTTCGTTGTTTTATTTCTTCTTTGCAGTGTTCTTCCTGCGCGAGTTCATTTGACGTGATTCCTCGCTTGTCAAGTAAAGGAGAGCTTACCTAACAGGCGTACCTTTGAGATACACATTACTTCATTTTTATTTTGCGGGTCTACGCGTCTTTATGGTGAACCGTGCACATTATTCACATTTCTACTAGTAAACGTACGCCCCATCCCCATTTGCATAGAGAGGTGATCTTCGGTTGCCCCCCCCCCCCCCCCTTCGTCCTTCTGGCTTGAAGCCACATGGATGACGATCAGACAAATTTGTCTGGTATGTGTGCTCATCATTACCGCGTTGACTCGATTACCGTACTAGTGGTGCAAGCAAACAAGCGCAAGAGTTTCCTCTACTAGACTCGTAGCTGGCAGCTTCGTGGCGCTTGCATTGAAGCATTAATTAGCATTCGGCACCTATTAAATTTCACACTGATGTAACCGTAAGAACGAACACTGACGCCGTTTCGCCGGATCGGCACTTGCGCAATGCGTAGATAGATCACCGGGCCGGCATATGGTAGAACTCAGGTTGAACAGAAATGTTTTACGGCGCTATCCTTCTTACTTTTTTTTCTTTTTTGGCGACACTACAATGTCTGTGGCAGCCAGCATCTATATAGCTGTCAACCATCTTAGGTATTTCAGGCTCCACAAATCATTTAACGCATCGTTCCCGCCCGTATCTTGCCCTTGCAATAGGTTTTTTTTTTTCGAAGGTTAGATGGAGTCTTTGACCAGAGTGTTGTTTTGTCACAAAGCGTTCGTATAGGCGTGCATTGATAGCTAATTCCAGTTTGTAAACCTGAGCTCGTTGGAGCAGGCTCTTATTTTTCTGTCAGGCTAAGTAACATTCCGTAAAAGGACATATGCTCTATACCATGAAATGCATTTTTAGAAATGTTAGGAACTCAAGTGTTTTCACGGGTAAATATGGTAAAACCCATGGAAAAAGAGAGACTGCTTCAGCGGAGCTCAGGTTTACAAACTGGAATTAGCTATCAATGCACGCCTATTGCGAACGCTTTGTAACAAAACAACACTCTGGTCAGAAACTCACCTTATCTTCCTTGAAAAAAAAACTATTGCAAGGGCAAAACAAAAATATCGTAAAACCTAATTTGTGTTAACATTCTGGGAAATTGTTCAACTCCCACATTATATTCTAGATCGAAGTCGTGGCTAGCCAGCAGAAAGTTGAAAACCCGCCGTGGTTGCTCAGTGGCTATGGTGTTGGGTTGCTGAGCACGAGGTCGCCGTATCGAATCCCGGCTTCGGCGGCTGCATTACGATGGGGGCGAAAACAGCCGTGTATTTAAATTTAGGTGCACGTTAAAGAACCCCGGGTGGTCGAAATTTGTCGAATCCTCCACTACGTCGTGCCTCATAATCATAAAAGTGGTTTTGACACGTAAAACCTAATAACTTCATTTTTTTATAAGGTGAGAAAAGAAAAAGGTTGGGATTTCGCACACACAAGAAAACCTACTCAGTAGGGATAAATACCAAGTTTTCGAGCTCCCTTTACAGTACCTTTTAGCCTGTGTCCCTGCTTTACTCGAAAAAACGTGCCGTCGATGTATCCTTCGCGTGAATCAGGCCCGGAATGTTTAGCAATGTTTAAAATGAAATAAGTTAGGACCAAACTAGGACCAAAATAATCTCAAGACTTCTACGCGAAGAGCAATTGAAAAGTGGATCGGAAAGAACCGGTTAATCCGGCCGCCTACTAAGCTGGAAGGCCGTCTGGCCCTGTGCTTGCGAAGGATGGTTCTGGGTTGCCACTCGCGCAAACTAATCACTGAGGACCTGACAAGTCATTCAGCGAACTCAACACCTTTGCAGGAGAGCACACACGGCGAAGGTAGTGAGTAGCAGATCGTGACTGCAATGAATAAATAAATACATAAAAAGCAAATTTGCTGTCTTCGAAGAATGGGTACCTGGGGCTAGTTGTCAAGTAACAGAAACAGAGCACATGAACGAGACAAAGAAGGCGTGCGCGCACAACGTTGTGTGATGCTTTGTCGAGCTCTTGAGCGCTGTTTCCAATTAATTAATGCATCGTCATCATCATCACCATTGCCATTTTCATTATTATTGTTAGTATTATTATTTATATTATTTATGTTGTTGTTGTTGTCGTCGTCCTACTAGTAGTAGTCCTATCTTATGACCACTGATGGATGAAGGATCCCTGGAAGATGATCACTGCCTCTTCCACACGCCTCCATTTGTACTTGTGCTGAATCAGTCGACGTCATTTTTTTATTGAAATGAAAATAAAGCAAATAGATGTAGTCATCCTATAATGGTGATGGATACTCCTTTTCTCATAACAAGAGCAACAATACCCAAGCAGTCCGCACAGATGGTGAACCAGCGAAGCTGAAACGTGCGGCCCCGGTGGTCATCATTGGGTTAGTCCCGACGATTCAATAAAGGACGGCTTGGTAGGCTGCCGGATCCTCGGTACGCAGTTGCTGCTTGCGCTCGGCTGCACTAGCCTGTTCTTGTGCCCAGGATGCAGCACCGTCACGGCGCAGACGAGCTCGTTCCAGGTTCTGCTCGCGGCATTGCTGATCGAAAGCAGCCCGCTCCTAAGGAGTGTGTATACCGCGTGGGCTACCCATTTCGGAGTCAGAGAGGAATTTGTGCGCGCGCGCTCGGCTGCGGCGGAGAGCAACGACGTCACCACTGGTGCAGCTAATCCAACACCACCTTGATAGCAGAAGGCCTTTTCACTGCGATCCATGACGTCCTGTTACCTGTCCCGACTGCCATAGCTTCTAGTGGGGATGCTCCCGAGTAGGTAACAGTGACTTTCATGCCACCGCTTTCATCAGGCCAGCATTGTTAATGGAGATTTCGGTCTAGGTAGCGTGACGTCATGGATCGAAATAAACAGGCCTTGTGCTATCTAGGTGGTGTTGGCTAATTGCGCCCTCTTTTTACTTTGTTTTTTTTTGCGTGCGTGCTCATGCAGTTGCCCCGGAGGAGTTTTCGGTGTACAGGCAACCGACAGACGAATGGACGGACGGATGAATCGGCTAGCCCACGTACAGCTTCGCTGTAATAAATAAATAAATAAAAAAAATAAATAAATAGTCAACTTTCCTCAATACACAAAATCGCAGGCACCTGGCCTGCGGACAGCATGGCTCATCCGCTTCTGCTGTTTGTGCAGGTACTGCCGTGGATCCTGCATGAAACGCCAGCCACGATAACGACGACTAGCGCTGGAATGATGCTGTTTTTGGTGTTTCACTCAGTCCACGTGACAACGAACTTTTCATTCGTGGGATACGAACTGCAAGGTGTGAGGTCACCAGCAACAGACCTACTACAGGAGTGGCGCGACTACGACCGGATCAGAGGGCACGGCACCTGACCTGCGGACAGCATGGCTCAGCCGCTTCTGCTGTATGTGCAGGTTGGTCCTCAGTGCAGTGATTGTTCCTACCGAAGTGACAACAGATTTTTACTTATCCTGCCGTGCCCTCGCAGGTTTCTCTGCATTCTTATTGACTTTTAGTCCATGATATTGCTATTAATGTCAGGAGACATAGAAGAAAATCCCGGGAATAAATCGGCCGAGATGCTGCAAACAATTATAGAGAATCAGGCGGCGGCTGATCGCCGACTATCCTCAATAAGCGAGAACGTCTGGCAGTTAAACGCAAGAACAGATCGACTTACTGAATTTCTTGTCATGATACAGGAAATGAACAAGAAAATTGGGCACCTTGAGGCTATAGTTCGACACCAGGCTGAAAAATGGATCGAGTATGAAAACAGCAGCCGGCGTAACAACTTGTTGGTTTTTGGAATCTCGCAGGAAAGCGGTAACTCAGACGAACTTGAGGGCAGCTGTCGTTGATGAACTATTTCATGTAAAACTGGGGGTTCCAGTTAAAACTGTAGAAAGAATTAATCGCATTCGCAAAAAAGAAAATAAACAGTAAACGACCGAGACCAGTTATGATGAAGTTTTATGATATCATAGAAAAGGCGCAGGTACTGAAGAACTGCAAAAAACTTAAAGGAAAATCAGTATCAGCAATGATTATGCAAAGCAAACAGTAGATGTGCGATGGAAGTTGTGGGCGAGCGCTTCTGCCGAAAGGGCGAAGGGCGCGAAGGTATTTTTGATCGAGGACAAGCTAAGGTAAACGATAAGCTTTACGTATGGGACCACGAAAACAACGCACGTTTCGTTCTAAAACACCGAGATAAGAACAAGCACCGCGCACAAAGGACAGACGACACGCATGATGATTCTGGTCCCTCAGGCAGTCCCAGAAATTATCCGCGTACTTCAACCCATTCATAGCTCGGAATCTTGTCACTGAATGCACGCAGTATTGTTAATAAGGTAACTGAGTTAGAATACGTGCTGCTGACGGAGACGCCTTATGTACTAGTGGTAAGCGAAACATGGCTGAACAGCAATGTACCTAGTCACTGTATAGTGCCACCAAGCTAGCGAATGTTTAGATGGCATAGAGACACTCGCGGTGGAGGCGTTGCGATAATTGTTAAACAGCACATTGATGTTGTAATGATTGAATGTACTAGCCCTGAGCCAGTGTGGGGCAAAATTACTGACGCGAACACTGTATATATTGTTGGTGCAGTAGTCACCTGCCACTGCACCCAAGTTTTTGGATAAGCTGAATGATTTCCTATGTAATCATTTGGACCGTAACACCAGACTAATAATGACCGGGGACTTTAATCTAGCTAAGATTAACTGGGACAGTTTACTACTTGGGCACGTAGAAATTTCTAGTAGCGAAAAGCTGCTTCAAATAACGATCTCGCACAATCTAAAGCAAATCGTGAAAGAACACACGAGAGCAACGCCTGAATCTCGGTCATTGTTGGACTTGGTGTTTCTTTCGTATAAAATAGGTGACTATACAGTGTCTGTGGAAGATGATGTGTCAGATCATAAGCTGGTTCTTGTACACATAGTGTCTAGCGAAAGCACTTGTTCCGCGCCGTTTATACCTGTGCAAGTGAAGGACTATAGTGGGGCAGACGACACATCTATTCTCGATTTCTTAGAATTGTCATTTAACCAGTTTGAACTTGTCTGCGATTGTCAATCAGTTGACAAACTATGGCAGCGCCTCAAGAAAATCATAAGAGATTGCGTTGATAGTTTCCATCCCAACTCGACTAAAAGATATAAAACGACGGAACCCTTGGATTATTCGACATATCATTCATATTAAGCGCAAAATAAAGCGCTTACTCAAAAGGCAAGGTATCTGCGCTGAGGTGTCAAAATTGCGAAGGGCATCGAAAACGGCTCTGAAGGAATCAAAAGAGCTGTTTTTTAAGCAAACATTAAATACCTTTAGGAAATCATCACCTCAAAAATTCTGGCTTTATCTGAATGATAAAAAAGAACAAATACACAAGATCCAAGTTAACAATGTAATAGTAACGCAAAAAGCAAATATTGCGAGACATTTTAATAATTTCTTCCAATCAGTTTTTTCAGCGCCTAGCAGCAACTGCGCAGACGCCTGTCTGCCCTCTTCCTTTTCATGTGGGATGGAAAATCTTGTCATCATTCAAGCAGGCGTGTTTAAGGAACTGCTACTTTTAGATTCTAAGAAGGCTAGCGGGCCGGATGGAATACCAACCCAATTTGTATAGTGACACGTGGAGTGGGTGTCATTTCTTAAAATACAATCTTTCTGAAGTCATTGCAAACTCTCTCGTTGCCACAAGACTGGCGTTGCGTAGTCACAACTCCTGCTTTTAAAAGCGGTAACCGGTTGCGAATAAATAACTATTGCCCAGTTTCCCTGACTAACGTCTGTTGTAAAGTCCTAGAGGATATCATAAGTAAGCATATTCTCGTTTTTCTTGAAAATAACGACTTTTTTTATCAGCACTAACATTGTTTCCGAAAGGGACTGTCTACAGTAACCCAGCTCATAGAAAATATTCATGATTTTACTTCAGCTATAGACGCCCATGAGCAAATTGACGTCATCTGCGTAGACTTTGCGAAAGCCTTCGACAAAGTTTCACCCAATAAATTACTTTTCAACTTACATAAAGCAGGAATAAATGTCACTATTCTAAAATGGATTGAAGCCTACCTACACAATTGCCACAATTGCAGGCATGTTGTGCGTGTGGACGAGTGCTTGTCCCCTCCGTTAGAAGTGCTTTCTGGTGTTCCCCAGGGGTCTGTTTTGGCCCCGTTGCTGTTCTTGGTTTATATTAATGACATTACAGAGATTGTCGAGTTCTTTGTGAAATTGAAGCTTTTTGCTAACGAATGTTTAATTTATTCTACGGTAACACGCATTGACGACCAAATCAGAATTAACCGGGTTCTTCATTCCCTTCACCTCGACCTTGACACATGTTACTAACAAAAAAGTGGGGCGCCATTCTTTTATAACATTGCAAGCAACGAACTAAAAAATTTAGATACATTCAAGTATTTAGGGGTCACAATTTCACACAATTTAGACTAGCGTAAACATATTGCTAACCTGTGCTCGACGGCTTCACAAAAACTGTATTCAGTGAAGAAAAAGCTGGAACATGCAACGAAGGATGGCAAATTAATTGCTTATAAAACTCTCATACGTCCATCTTTAGAATACGCTTGTGTTGTCTGGAGCCGCAAAAAAAATTTTAATAGAACAACTAGAAAAAATTCAGAGAATGGCTGCTCGTTTTATTGCTTCAAGGTACCGACGGACGGACTCGCTAACAACAATTTTGCAACCCGATGGAAAAAAGCCAGACAAGATTTTTTTCAGATACTTCAAAGGGTTTTGAAGATAAAAAAAGAAAAATATGGCCAGTTCCCTGCAAATTGTAGCGAGAGAATAAACCACAACAGAGCTGTCAAGCCTTATAACACACGTGTTGATGCTTTTCATTATTCTTTTTTGCCGGATGTAATTGAAATGTGGAATGCCTTACCTGATGCTGTGTTAGATAAGACAAATGTGCACAAATTTGAATGCTTGATTGATATTTTATATCGTGGGCACCCAACCTGATGCTACGAAATGTCAAATTTGCTTGTGTTCTACTATTTTCCCTCCCTGTAACAACCCTCAAGTGAGGGTTAACAGTATCAATAAAGAAGAAGAAGAAGAAGAAGAAGAAGAAGAAGACTGAGAAATACACCTGTGTACTAATTGTGGCTGTGTGAGGGGTAAGGCTTTTCGGCGGCAACTACTTTGCCGGTGCGCAGACGGCCGTCTGAATAACGTAATTGCCATTGGCAACGATACATGTTTGATCACCACAGTCTCCCGCATTTTTTATACGTTACCCCAGAGGTAGTCCTAATATTTCGTCCTCGTCTTCTGCTTCTTTTGAAGTAACAGTAAGAAAAATGCGGAATGCTAAATATCTTGTTATCGGCCCTTTTACCGTAGGCCACACATGTGGATTCGGTTCAAGGACCGGCAGGAAAGGCAGCCAGCACACAGCACACGGGTTGCGCTTTTACGTAGTTTTCAATGCGTGTATAACGCGCCTGAGCTCTGATAAAAATCGTTTGTGCTTTCCCGAAGGTCACCCGCTCAAGGTTGTTTATCGTGCATATGTCCCGCCTGTGACAACTTCTGCTACAGCTACACTACGCTGGTGGTGCTTCAACTTCGGTGGGAAATGAGTACAGCTGAAGGATGCGTATACCAACGTATTCGTATGCCCACCACGTTCACTTGTCCCGCTTGCTCTTTGTATAATTTTATGCTAGGAATTGTTTGTCTGCGCGCGTAATGTTGCATGGCTCGAAACGGGGTCAACGCTCCAAGGCTCGCCACAGACGGCAAACCGACTGTGTAGCTTCACTTCAAGGCGAAAGCATTGAAATATCAGCGCTGTTTGGATCAAGACCAAACGGTTATGCCGGAAAGTAAAGGTGGAAGGCACTACTCAAAGAAGAATTGGAATATCGGGCTGATTTTTCATGCATTTCATAAGCATTTTAATGTGAAGCGTTATTTGCCTCTTCAAGTAACTTTGCATCTGTAGTCTTTTTTGCTTTGTCGGGCTCCTTTGCAATAAAATACAAGGCATCTGTAGGTGGAATTCGAACCCTGGTCTCCCAGGGCAATAGCCAGGTGCTCCTATATGAGGTCACGGAATCTATGATGCGCTACCTACAAGAAATCAATCACCTTGTCGTTGTCACACGTGAAGACGCTCGCCTTAACGGACACATTGCCTCACCTGATAATCCTTTCCAGTATCGCGGTAGAGGTCAGCCAGCTAGCTACCTGCGAAAAATATCGGATAATACAGAATCCCACAGTGAGTGGTATATAAATATATATAATATTTGTTCATTTGTGCGTTTCCTTGACTGGTCATGTGTAAAATATACGAGACCGCAGTTTGCAACGTTGCTTTTCATTCAAATATATTCTTACGTATTCACTGTTCAAGTGGCCAAACCTGGCCCTCAGAGGGTGGATGCGTGCTAAAGCGCAAAAGGAATGAAAAACTGGAAAGAATCGTTATGAAATACGACCTTGGGACGATTTTACGTTTCTCTTATATTTGGTTATTTTTAACTCTTCGTGATTGTCTGGAGCACCAGCATTATCATCGTGATAGGTCTCTAGACAGGAGAGATGATCAAAATTAAAATGATTCGTACAAATAAAATGAACTGGAGCGTACAAAATGAATAGGACAGATACAATAGGACGAGCGATACAAATGACAAGAATCTGTACAAAATATAGCGCCAAGCAGTTAAATTTTATCTACAATGCAACTCCTTGCATTCTTTAGTTTTCCTCCAATATCGTTAACCAACTTATCTTTTAAGTTATTTTGGGATTCAGCATTCATAATTTAATTTACTCATTTCGCCACGGCTTTCTGCTGCTACGTGATACGGCGCACTTTTCATGCTATGAAAGGAAAAAAACTTATATTTGGTATTAGCACTCCCCTATCTTTTTTGCAACGAGACCTAGCAAAATCTTTCTTGTCTCTACTGGATTCTAAGACAGTAGTGAATCTAAAACGCGGCACGCCTTGTACCGGTGGAGTGAATTACTAGATGTGGAATTATTGGCGGGCTTTAGTTTGCGTACATAGAGCAGATGATTCCAAAACAGAACAATCATAGTTTCCTTCTTCAGTTGTATGCGCTGATCTAATTCCAAAGGAGGTGACGATGGTAGAAACAAAACGTCTTCATTCTAATATTGGCCACAGGACTTTCTATAGGCTCCATCCAACCCACGCCACATTGCGCAATGACAGGGAGGAACCAGTTATGGTGAAGACCATACATCCACGCTCGGAAGCTGTGCAGATCACTAGGCGAGATGTGCGGTCAAGGAAGGTGTCTTCTTCTGATGTATTTTGTTCAAGGAGAACCTCAAAGTAGGTGGGCTGCGTGGAATGATTCTTGTGCTCTAAGACAGGCTGGATAGGCAAGTATTTTTTTCCTGTTCCTCGGAGTTTTAAGAAGATCGTTGACGCAATCTTTCCACAACGTCAGGCGTGAGTGGGACCGCAAGACGAAGGCGCTGTAGAATCACCTCTTATTTTTTCTTCACTCGTGTCGGAATACCAATGGTGCACGTCAGGAAAAAAATTCCGGTAACGGACAAATATATCGCGCTCCATTGATGTATAGGCAGGCTGTAGACCACTAATACAATATTAAACCCTGCTCAGCAGCATCAAAACCAGTGCACTGCGAACAGTAGTGGAGTTTTGTGACACCCCCTTTTATAGCCTGCTAAAGGTTCTAAAGCAGTCAACGTGTGAGCTCCGCCTAGCTCGCATTGGGCAAGCTGAGTTCTTTGTAGACATAGTGTCATGTGGTACATGACCATCGCTGACGTCCGCATGTCATTGCATCGCGGCGCTGACTAAATGTCCGACTGGAGCAGAATTGCTGACCACGAACCGATGACCACAATGTCAACAGAAGTGTTTCACAGGTAATTAATCGTTGACGCATGCAGATATCAAATCAGTGAGCCACCCTCGGGTACACATGAAACCGACGGCGAAGTGGATGTATCACAGTTACTGTTTACTCGAGTGTCTGTGCCTCCAAAGTGTAGGTCTGCAAATATGAGCAAGTCCAGGTACATCGGCGGGCACAGAGAAAAAAAAAGTGCTAGCACCGCGAGCTTATGATGGCGTCCATTTTCTTCTCTGACCGCACGCTGCATTCCTTCAGTTCGTTTGGCTGCTTCTGCTTCCGAGCTTTTCCACGTCCCGTGAGCCTGTTAAAAACAAGCTTGTCCAGTACTGCTGTCGGTGCCTCGCAGGCCAGGTACGAAAAGTAGGACAGGATGAAGCTCCAATCAAGCACTGAGAACAGCATTGTAACCTGCAAAACAAAGGGGGAAGAGCACCAATTTTCGATTTAGTATATGTAGAACTAACATGGGTCTCTTATTCGTCAAAGATTACAGGAAAATTTTTATGGGATCAATAACCCATGCAGGAATGTTTACCACTGCTGTAGACGTAATGACGCAGCCGATCGAAGGATATCGCATCGGGTATACGTATTCAGTGCAGAATTTCATAAGAGAAAATAAAATTCGACACTAACTGGGCCGTGCTGACTAAATACAAACTCAAAAGGCTGTACCACAAGATTTACTCTTAAGAGTCGTTAAGTCGCTGTGCATCTCCACATCACATCGTGCATTTATTATTTAAAAGCGCTGCCACGCTAGGAGAGCACGATTCCGACGCGTACGCGACGTTGACGAAAACCAGACGTCTGCACGATATGCAGTAGAATATACCCCAGTGGCACGAGGCCTTGTTAGATTGGACGGACGGCTGCACCAGCTATTCTCACAATGAGAGAACTTTTAAAGCTGAAAAAAAAAAACAGACCAAACTGCTCTGTCAATGAACGGCTGACAGCGTGATCTATGAGCACATACATCTAAGCAATAGTGTAGGTGACGACACTCGCCGGTATGCCAAGGAACCACTTGAAATCCCTAAAGTGGCTACATTCGATAGGAGAACCCACGTTACTACAAAATAGAGAAAAATTGTGCGCAAGAATTCTACGCGAAACAACTCAATGTCTGAGATTAACAACCGACCAAAGGGTATCATTTAACAGCAGGAAATTATTCACTTTTAGACAGCAGCCAATAAAGTGAAATTTTTCAACAAGGACATCGTCGTACTCCGTTAACTGTTCTGAGGTCCGTATACCTAGTCCTCGCAATAAAACATTGTGGGCAGATAAATAATTGTACCGGAACGGCTTATGTATTTTGCCGACTGCGAGCAATGTTTTTCTTAAATCCATCCAGCTATAGGTCACTAAATCATGCAGCACAGTGACTGCTGTTTACCTGGTTGAAATCCGACCAGGAGAGACGCTCCCTGGAAGAGTGTAGCAGAAGCTCGATGAATGGCCGGTGGATGAGGTAGACGCCAAATGAGAGCTTGCTTAGAGGCACGAAAAGATTCCAGGACAGGAATTGACCGACAAAGCCTGCAAGGTGTATTTACCGATTGTATACAGAAGCCCCACTAAGTAGGCGGCCCGAACAACTTCTTAAGTATGTAGAAGCCGCATCGACCACTCAGATACACGCGTTGAATAAACCTGTTGTATTTAATGCGATTTGCATTTTTTGCGAACTTCACGCACAGTAAGCGGACTAAATGCCTGTGTGTCTGGCCAAACGTTTTCCCACCATTTTGGGCCACAGGGTAGTATATGATCTAATAATGTGCAGCATCGGGCTGCTGTGCTGCGCGAACATAGTTCGAAACCAACCGTCGGACCAACTTGGGTCACCAGGTATGTGTCATGTGGTACATGCACCGCTCTTCAATGAACCTCCTTCACGCCAACTTGGATAACTGGGTAGGTGCCACTGGGAATGCGGCGCTCTTCACTGAACCTCTCTCACGCCAACTTAGATCAATTTGTATTAGCAGTACACTATCTTTTTCGCAATGAAAAAAAATTTGCCGATTCTTTGTTAACTTTCCTGGCTCCTAAGACAGCACTGGACGTAATTGCAGACACGACTTGTATACCGATGAAGTGGATTAGTGGATAAAGTGGGTACCTTTCTTCACTGGGTATGTGCCGCTCTCCAGTGAACCTCTTTGACACCAAACTGGGTCACTGGTTATGCACCACTGTGTGTATGCCGCTCTTCAATGAGAAACAAAAGCCATTAAATATATTTCGGTGCCGGACGGAGTCAAACCCGCGTCATATATAATCGGACAGTCGCATCCAAATATATATTCACGCACGCGCCACGCTCGGGCTTGGTAGCGGGGCCGCTAGATGGCGCATAGTTCGTGGCGGACGGTGCGCCACTGCTGTTTATGATATACATGGTGAGTATGGGGAGGGCGCTAGAAGGAAGTAATATCGGGTTTAATCTCTCATACAGACGCGCGGGTACAGTAATAGAGCTGCAGATTCCAGGTTTATTTTATGCGGACGACATTGTGTTTCTAGCTAACAAGCAAAGTGATTTGCAACGTCAGGCTATTATCTGTGGACAGGAAGGCGATAATTTAGGTTTGAAATGTGCGTTAGAAAATCAGGTGTTATGGTATTCAATGAAAACAGTGAACAGACATGTGGCAATACAGGGCCAGGAAATACCTCGGGTAAGAGAATATAAATACCTTGGTATATGGTTAAACGAAGGCAATAGATATATGGAAACACAGGAAAAAACAATAACAGTGAAGGGGAAGAGAAATGCAGCCATAATGAAGCACTGAGCACTATGGGGATACAATGGGTACGAGGTGCTCCGGGGAATGTGGAAAGGTGTAATGGTTCCAGGACATTTGGAAATGCGGTTGTTTGCTTTAAATCAGGGGTACAATCAGGCCTCGATGGGAACCAAAGGTCAGTGGGTCGCCTCACATTGGGCGCTCACGGGAAGACTACAAATGAAGCTGTGCAGGTTGATATGGAGTGGACTAGTTTTAAGTGAGGGAAGCTCACAGTAAAATTGATAATGAAGAACGACTGAGGAATATGGAAGGAAGTAAATGGGCTTAGAGAGTGTTGAGGCATCCGTACAGGAAAAACATTGATTCACAGTGGAGGAAAGAACTAGGAAGCTTACCAGCAAGTATGCGCCCTGTAGGGTGGGCAACACAGCAACAAAGAACGTCAAGCGAAAAGTAAGAGAGGCTGAAATTATCTCATGGGTGGCGGCAATGGAAAAGAAACGTGCCATGAGTAACTACTTAAGAAGAAAAAACAAAATCAGGAAGGAAACACTTTATGATAACTCAAAGGGGAGCTCATTACTTTTCGAAGCGAGATCGGTATGCCTTAGAACATGCGCCTATAAGGCGAGATATAAGAAGGAAGAAGAAGCATGTGCTTGCTACCGTAAAGCTAGGGAAACGACGGAGCATGTTTTATTAGAATGCGAAGACGTCTGCCCAGGGGTCAATTTAGGCACCACTGGCTTCCTTGAAGCCCTTGGATTCAGCGAGAGCAGTGCAAAAATAAACATGTCCACATTAGAGATTAGTAAGAGACGTTTGGAAGATTGGTGATAGAAAAGTAGAGAAACGACGAACAACGGAAGCGTTCAAAAACGAAGTTCACAATAGGGGTTCAGGAACTTTGTTTATGGGAAGTAATCGTGGGTTTTCTTTCTTTTCTTTTTTTCTTTTTTAACATAGGTACCACATTAGGTAATAAAATAACAACAGCTTGGTGGCGCAACCCACCGTCCCGTCACAAAGGGAACGCTTATAACTTCCAGCCATCCATTCATCCATACAAAGCGTGAGAGAGGAACCTGAATGTATACATGCCTCATACATGACGCGTCTTGGCGGCAACAATAAGGTGTGTCGTTACATTGCTTCAGTGCTAACCGAATTAACGTCGACATTCATTATGTGATAGATTCTATCGGAATTTTTAGTTCTCATGCTGTATCGTCTCATGCTCATGGAATCTTGCAGTTAAAACTTTTGCGGACAAAAGCTCACAGGATGCATCAGTGAAAATACTGAAGAATGGCGACGTTACCAAGAAATGATGCTTCTGTTCGTTTATATCAGCTTTAAAACCGCTTAACGAACCTCGAGCGGTAAAGAGGAAACTATAAATATTGACACGTGTACTTTTTTATCTTTTCCGGGTGACCGCTTACGTCACCGCCTAACAAATGTTATCGCACAGCGCATGACGCGCCTGCATGTGTCGGAAGTTTCTGGAATGTTATCGATGGTTCCATCCGCTGTCGGTCACCGAACCTTGCGTGATCTGATTGCATGTATGCGCGACGCGAACAGTGTAGAACTTTCTGGAAGACACGCGGGCCCCAGCGATTACTCTGGAAGATTCGACGACTGATGCATAAAAGCCGACGCGCTTGAACCGCTAATCAGATTTTCGACGATCCCCGACTGTGTTCGCCGCTATCGTTGTGCTATAAGTGTAGCCTGTTTTTGTGGGCACAGGTTCGCCCAGTAAATGTTAGTTTTGTCTTTCGCAGTATTGCTACTGTGTTCTTTAATTTCACTACCACGGGACAATATTTTAGCGCAATAGAAACATCCAGAGCTAAGGAAGTGTAGGCGAGGAACGCGGTTTTGGTCTCTAAGCTTAATGCAACAAACTAAGTGACCCAATGTATACGGTTTCGGTCTTTCAATGCTTTAATATGGTGCTGAACGCACAGTATTGATAAACTGTGACAGAAGACAACTTTACGTGTTCGGAATGCAACAAAGCAGCTCTGAAATAGGCTCCACATATTTCTGCACAGCTTTGTGTCACATTGAAAACGTGGCTCAGTAGAAGATGTGTTCCCATGCCACCCCTCTATGTAGAAGTAAGCAGACTAACCGCCTCGGCCTGAGGAGCACGTGAGAGTGATCCAAGCGAGAAAAAGTGACCACATGGCACGGTCAGAGAATGCGGCGACCAATGTTCCCGCTTTTGAGGTAGGATTCGGACTCTTGTACCAGGCGAGCTTCATGAAGACGCAGCAAAGTCCACAGCTCGCAGCTATGCACCAGCCGGCCACCTGCACGGCCTGCATGAGTAAGTTAAAATATGTTAAGGATCGCTTTATTGTTTCCCTGGACATTACGAAACCCATAAAGCCTGCTGGATTCCGGTAGGAGTATTACACAGTGATTTATATCCATGGAATCTAACAAGTAACTTTAAAATCTGCAAGAAACCCCCTGTATATTACTTTCATAGGTTACGAGAAGGCGTTTTATTCAGTGGACGTACCAGCAGTCATGAGACATCGCATAGTAAGAAGTACAGGAAGCACACATGAATATCTTATTTAATGTGTATAAAGATTCCATAGCTACCTTTATTTTCCATGGGAAAAGCGGGAAAATGTCGACGAACAAAGGGGTCGGGCAACACTATTCACTGTATGTGTAAGCGAAGTATTCAAGTTGTTAAACTGTGAATAATGAGGCGCGAGAATCAAGGGGAGCATCACACCAACTTGTGGTTTGCATTGCACATGGTATTGCTCTATTCCCCTATGATGTAAAATGTTTCAAACAAATTATTAAGGATGTTAGCGGACAAAGGGTAAAAGTATGCTTGGAGAACAAAATCAGTCAACGCAATCAGTAATGATCAGTACCGGACAAGAGAACGAGAAATGAGGATTGGCTACCAGCTCCTAGAATTTGTGCAAGAGTGCTTTTATCTAGGCAAATTAACGCGATCAGCTTTCTTTGGAAGCGTCACGCGCTTTTCGGTAGATCCTTATCTAACCTCTTTCACACATACTTGAGACACTGGGTATGTGCCCAAATAGACAACTTCGGTATAGACAAGTTGTGCCATTGGGTATTGTGCAACTGTATGGGTATTTGCAGAAGTAAACAACATGGTCCTCTGGATATGAGCAACTGGGCATATGACACTAGGTATGTAAGCATTCTTGGCTCCTCCAGTATGGATACGTGTCACTAGGTAGGCGCCCAGAGATAAAAGCCTAACAGCCCAGAAGTAGAAAAGTAGACATAAGAAGTCCGGTACAGAGAAGTGCGCAAATCGGCATAAAAACAGCCGAGTGTGGAGAAAAAATAATGAGAATGGGACCAGAGGGTCTATCGAGCGAAGAATGTCGAACTACAGATAAGTGAAGACGTCTGTAACGGAATCTGGAAGACAGTTACACAGAAGTGAAGAATTTGGAAATACAGCATGTCGTTACATTGCTTCAATTCTAATCGAAATAATGTCGACATTCATCGGTTGATGGCTACTACCAGATTTATTTTTTGACAGACGACCCCGGTTACGAGAAGGAAATTTATACAATAATAAAAAAAAAAGACGGAGTGCATGCGGTAGACATTACCGGCAGCTTGACGCTTGTGCTTGAAAAGAATGTGCACAATAATCGAAACCTACCAGTACTAACATATGGAGTAGAAACCTGGTGGCTAACGAAGAAGCTTAGGGAGAAGTTAAGGACCGCGCAAAGAGCGATAGAACGGAAAATGATAGGCGCAACGTTAAGAAACAGGAAGACAGCTGTGTGGATTAGAGAGGAAGCTGCCGTAGACATTGTTTGAGTTGGCTTTTTGAGGAACAAAACTCAACGCCCTTCCACTCTGTGAAGAAGGATGACCAGAGAAGCTGTGTATGTGTGCCCCTTAATGACGAACTGCAGCTTCGCCGCGGGTCGGCCCGGCATTGCACTATCTTCGGGATTTTTCCTACACGCGGACACGATAGTGGGGAAAGTAGCCCTTCATAGCTTCGCTGTAAAATTAAGTTAGACAGGTCGCGTAATGCGCAGGGCAGATACCCAGGGGTCCATAAGATTTGCAGAATGGTTGCCAAGGGAAGGGCAGTGCAGTCGGGGATGGCAAAGTACTAAGTGGTGTGTTGATACAAGATAATTTGCGACCCCAAGATGGTGTCAGCTGGCACAAGACGGGGGTATTTGGAGACTGGTGGGGATTGATATAAGTCCTGAAGTGGTCAGAAAGATGATGACGACGACGATTTCGATAGGGCATTTGCTCACCAAGGCGTAAAATTTGTGGAAACTTCCGAGTTCCGCTTATCCCATTTATGTACCAAGTGGGACTCTATCCCAATGTGTTTTAACAGTCGATATCACTGCAAGGCAACCGAATAGCTCAACTTATCCTTCTGACGCAGCCGCTGACAGATGCTTGGTACATGTCAAGTTTGGCTGCTCTCCGAAAGTCGGCATTCTTCTAAAGGCTCATTTAAGAAAAACACCGAAGGTAAACATAATTACAGGGTCATGTGCACTTTTATGCTGCTGGCGCTCACCTGAGAACACATAAACTAGCCTTTCTGGAAAAAAGGAAGGAGCAGGCAGCCTAAACTCTTATACGCTGCATGGAGAACAGTTTTTTCAAACGACATTGTGCATCAACGATGGTCCATGGCATGGGGAGTTTTTGGAGTAATTGTTATCCTCAAATCTTCGCGTGCGCTGCGTGTATAAAAGGGAATAAGACAGTTACTAAGGCTTTGCTTAATTAGGCATTCCGGCTTTTGTCCCCGACATGCCCTCAATTTCGACGGCGCACAGCGTTGGTAGGGCTGGCAATACGATGAAAATAGAAGTGTTCTTCATAGCTCCCATAGTGTGACTGGGAGGCGTTCGGCGACGGCATCGTCGACGCCCGATAATTTCAGCATCCGCTTTGTGAGTCGAATTTTTTTCTTACAATTTCTTTCAGAATAGGGAACTAGGGAATCGGGAATAGCAACATTGGTCCGCGCCTTTCTGGCCTCGTGTCTGCGTTTTGACATAGGCATATCTGCGCAACGATGTGCACAGGAAGGTCACCTAACGTCTTCGATATAACGATAATGAGTGAGTGAACAATTGTAGTATCGATCACTCAGGAGGTAGATGGATTTTTCAAAGCTAATCTCACCCTAAAATGCACGACAATATATTTTCGAGTATGTAAAAAAATGTTGCAGTCGATGAAATGAACCCAACGCTACGCCAAAGCGGCTTCTTCAACTTATGTCATAGTTGTTTTTCTATATGCAAAACATTTCGTAAAAACGATGCAGACCTCACGCACTGTGTGAATCGGTGTAAGCAAAGCTCTCTGTAGCGTTTGCGTTAATTTACAGTAATATCGGTGCTGTTATGGTGAGTGTTTAAGTTTTGTGGCGCCTAGTGCAATACGATAGCAGTGAGGTGATGTTGCCCTTGCGGGCATCGCTTGTTTATCCACATTGTGGACAAGTTGACACAGCAAGACATGGTTGATTGAGGCGTTGTTGCGGGCCTTTGTTCATAGCCTGCAAAAATGTTTAGCACTGTCATTGACTGGAGTGGCCAGAAATGTTTAAATTCTTTAATTATGGTACTTTACGTACCAAAACCATAATATGATTATCAGGTACACCGTAATGGGGAGCTCCGAATTAATTTTCACCAGATGGGGCTCTGTAACATGTACCTGAATCAATGTATGCGAGCATTTTTGCGTTTTGCCCCCGTGGAAATGCAAAAACACTCGGGTACAAAAGTGTTCATTTGCTGTGCGGCCGCTTGAGTGCGGCTTTGCGTCTGCGCGCCCTGCGCCAATTCTCCGAAAGGCAAATTTGCATGGTCTTCATTTTTCCTAAAGTACCGCACCGTACCTTAAATAACTCATTTATGGTGCTGAACTGTTAGTAGTAGCCTTTCCTTTACTAAAGAGACCCAAAAAAAGAATGCTTTCTGACGTCCCATTGGCCCTCTCCTGTGCCGTGTAGGCAAGTTGCCACGAACGAAGAGTGGTATGTTGTTCACTCGTTTCGCGACTGCGTCGGTGACTGAGTGTGTTGGACATCCGACTCTACCCATTCTTTCCTCCTCTCTCTACTCCCTCTCCGCACTGTTGCGTGCGAGCACAAAGGAAAGCACTGCAGCTTAGGCGATACTTTTGCGGGGAGAGAGCATTTTGGCGACTGCCAGGGAACTTCAGAGGGCATTGTGGCCGCGCTCCCTATGACGCATGCTTTCTGACGTCGTCTATCTCTTCTCCCGCACTCCTGCCATGTGCTTTCAACCACCTCCCGACGGGGTGTGCAAGACGACGGCGCCGCAGCAGCGAAAGCTTCGCTGTAATAGTTCGGAATAATATCCAGGATGAATGAAATTCCATACAATCAGTGATTGCCAGTAAACATGAACTTGAAACGTGAACGTGAAAGAGAAACAAACAGTCCTGTGCTTCAAATTAATATGAATTGGAAGTTGCATAAAATGACAAAAACACCTCAGCAGTTGTCTGAACATTTGGGCATAACATATCATCAAACAGCGTGAAGATTTTTTTTTTTTACGTATAAAAGGCTAAATCCTATGCCGAAACATACCTTTGTAATTTTGCGGTACCTGAAGTCTTCCATGACGAGGAAAGTGATGCAGCCGCTGAAGTAAGACATCGCGTGGCAGAAAGGTAGTATGTAGTACAGATTGACGGTCTCAATTGTAATCCTGTAAGAAAGCCAAGTAACGAACCAATTAGCGAATGGGTGAATAATAATCAAGAAACAGGAAATAACGCTGGGGCTCTGTGACAGTTCATTTGACGGGGTAGGCATAAAATGAAAGTAGTTGTTCCTAAATTTATACACCATAAAAAGATATATGTATACAGAAAAATCGTCATCTACGTGTCCCCTTGCAAAAAAATAAAGAAATATAAATGAAACCTCTTCCAACTCGTGGAATACATGCGAATTGATTTAAGTTAATCACACGTTTTTTTTGTTACACACGAAACTTACTGCAAAACGCGAATACTTTCATTGCGCTTTGACTAAGTCACGCCTAAACTACACTGCATCCGGTTGGTTGTCTCTGGAAACCAGTACTTGCCGCATTTTGGTCGCACCCCGTCCTTATTTGGGAACCATTACTTCTAATACAACTTCCGATGTGAACGCTTCCCTTGTTCAAGAAATATCTTCGACTGTACGAGCGTCATTAGTCATTTGTCAGTTACGTCCACCGTGTACGACGTGCTCCTCCAGTCCCGTTCTCTTTTACGGTTTGGCTCACTTGTTGTACACGTGCTGCTTTTATAAAGCAGGGAAGACACGGGGAAGGCAGAAGATGGAAATGCAAGACAATCAGCAAATCGAGAACAAGGTAAAAGTGGGAGCCAACGTTTCGACAAGTGGACTGGTCTTTCTGTACGGCGACATGTGCTTTCCTCAGCACAGTATACCGGGTGTACCAGTTACCTTGGACCAAGATTTAAAAAAAAAGAACCAAGAGCTCTAGCGAAATCGTGCCGACTGCATAATAGCGGCAGTCGTGTGTACTTACAACCAGTACATTTTTCATCACGAAGTATTAATTAATTATTTGCTTTTAATTAGGGAACTCTTTAATCATTGTTTGAACCGCGAACATGTCAATTACAAAGTTGTAAGGCACCTTAAATAACCTCCCTGTGAAATTCTCCTGTCGGATATTTCTGCGCGCCCAAGACTGTCAGAATGATTGCATTGTTTTCAACTACGTGTTCTGTCATCGCACGTCTAGTTGAAGCTTCGTTTTCGTCCTCTATAAATTTTTGTAAGGCCCTAATGGTAGGAATGTTACCCGTGCGACAAGAAAACACCCTTAAGGGTCTAAATATTTTCACAGTGCATAAATTACATCGGAACTAGTGCAAGTAAAGCCACTTTTCACTTCGCGTGTAACTTGTGGTCCTTTTAATTTTAATGTACCTTTTGATGTGCCTGCAGGTTTTGCACCTGCACCTGGGTTTTGCACCTGGGGCGACAACATGCTTTTATTACAGGGGAATGATGTTGGCTGACTTTTGCGTGCACTAACATGTCTCTAATGTTTCTGTTGCGGACATAGGTCACCCTTGGTACCGCAGGGAACGCTTTTCTCAGACACTCGTAACTTGATAATATTGGGTGGTATTTTCGTAGGATATTGTTTATGTTCGGGAGTGCATTAGAATATTTTGTTATAAAGGCTGGTGGTTTCTCAGATTGCGGTGTAGGCTGTTTATTAGCTCATTCCGATTGACTCTCCAGCTAAATCCGACTGCCTGTCCAATCTTGATGCGGTGTCATAAGCCTTGCCGAAAGGAACTTGTGGATAGTTTATTTCTGCTAGCGTTGCGTTGTGGTTCTTTAGGTGGTGTATATAACCGCTGTCTTCATTGCAAATTCTTCTTATTCGTTTCGCTTGTCCGACAAAACTTCCTCGCTTGCATCGTGGGTGATGTCGCAGGTGATGGCCATTGTAGTCTAAATATTGCTGGCTACCCGTAAGCTTCCAGTAAAATGTCGTCCTCAGTTTTCCATTTTCTTTGTAGACCGTCGTGCCGAAGCAATTGCTCTGACTAAGAGAGTGGTGAGCAGTGCATTTAATACTCGAGTGAAAGCGGTTGAAAGGTAGCTTTTGCACTTACGTTACCGTGGTTCCTCGTAAATCGTAAAAGTACGGGAATAACCATGATGAAAGCGTGACAGTTACGTTCGGGACTTTCTCCTATTATTTTTAGTCCTCGATGCTTGCCGCAACACCTAGACAACGTGCACATCGAGTGAGACATTCGCGGTCTTTGTTACAATGAGAACTTTCCGATATAGACATGTGTTCTTAGGACTGTTACATGCTCTTCTGTTTTATTTAGGTATCAGCTAATGCAATTATTTTTTTCCTTATTCTCTGTTATTAAACAAGTCAAAAGGCGTTACCATCGCTAGCAAATGGCATCAATAATTCCATTGTTTATTTTCACCTCAATGAAATAATTACAAAAACTAAAGAGCGAGTTTTCATCGTTGCTTGATGTCCGCACAAGAAAACAAGAAAAGATGAACGATAAAATTTTTGAAAATCAATTGTTAGAGAATGTAAACAACGTGTGATGGGTTGCAAAGGAATCGCTAAAAAAGCCAAGCACGTTAATTCTATTTACTTCATTAGTGCAACGTTAATAAAGGTTTTAAGGAAAGTAACATAAAATAACTTTATTTCTTTTTACTATTTGCTCAGTTACATTCATCTGGAACGAATTGGTCAATGTAATGAATTACATTTTTTAATGAGGTAAGTGTAATTGTAATCGATTATTTTTTTCTGTAACGTGTACCAGTCTGCATGTATGCTCAGCATTTCTGCTTGAACCTTTGCGAATGTATACGGGATACCCTGCGAGCTTACAATAAATTGGTGAAAGTACATGTCTATGCTGGGAGGCTATACTTCAAGAACGTTGTTTGTCAGCAGTTCATCGTTCAATGCCACGGGACCATGCGAAACAAGTGTGGCATAGGTGGTGGACGCGTAGGTAATGGGCACAAGGAGTGAAGGCTGCAAGGAAGTTTGACAGGAGTTCGACACGTCTCTCTACTCGCAACATGTGTGCTCGTAGCCGCGCTGCCATTTTTTTCGTCATGGTGATGACATGCCTGCATGTCAGTGTGCACAAAGGGAGGATTGGTCTAGAATCTACGATGAATAAACTGCTGCTACTATCGATGCTACCCGTGTCAGTGCAAGCAAACACGTTCAGAACAATGAATTTAACTATTATAGAAAACCATTGAAGGTTAGTCGGGCCAGGAATTTTTCCTAAACTTTCAGAAACTGGTTGCCAGTGACTGCAAGCCACTGACATGGTTCTGGTTTCTAATTATGGAGGGATTGAGGGAAGTATCCATTCCAGCACACCGAGAGATATCCCTCGCACGCATGAGCGATAAAAGACAGGATTTTCCAGTATGCAAACCCCAATCGCTTTACTGCTCGCCCCTGCACACGCAATAATCAGGCTAAATGCCGTCGGTGTTGAGCTTCTAGGGCAATAGGTTCAAGCTCGCCATTTATAGGCCCATGTTTCTGTTATACTCACTCAGGTGTTTGTCCAGGAAATACCATGAATGGTAGCACATCAGAAGACACCAGTGCCCACGCTCCAATGGCGTATCCACACAGAGACAGCAGGGCAAATGCTCCTATGGCCAGTGTTTTCCGGCTGCGCGTATGCACTGTTGTCAGTTTCCAGAAAAAGCATGTGATCTTGGAGAGTCGACTTGACGCACCTTACACAAGAATTTCTTGATCACAAGAGCATAAGTAACTTGCATAAAACTAACAACCCTGTGCTACTTGCTACTGTGCGGGTTTCCGGCCGTCATTTTCAGGGACGGACACAGACTCTATAATGGTCGCTTACCTTGCTTCACCAAGTGCGTTTATGTGTGGTGCTATTTCTCCAGCGCTCTTTCATTGCAATTCAACATGCCTATCATACCCACATGCCGTTATGCTAGTAGGGTGTTACGTGTGCAGTTCCGTTCATAAAGTACACATTAGTGCGAAAAATGCAATACTATGTTCAATGCACCAACTTCACCTGTGAATTTGGTCGCTTCGTGGCAGTTCTAACTGCCCGAACGTATTTCACACTTATTGTAACGGTTTAGTGCAGCTCAAGGGAATGTCTACAGCGCACACAGTTATCCATTTTTCTCGTTAATGAGCTACAGCCTAGTCGTAATGAGCTGAACGTCGCTTGCCTATATGAAGTCGTGCAAGCGACAGCAGCCGCGTCTCTTTTATAAAGTGAAGAATGATATGCCTGGCAACCGTGGCTGCAACCACTTGACGCGATAGTATCGCCGAATACTCTAGCACTTGCAAGGCCACTTTAGCCGTACTATAGATAACCGCGCGGGATTACTCCCTGTACCAGTAACCAATTAAGATATCGCAGCATGCCGCGCTTCTTGATTTGCTTTCCTCTTTTTTGTGCATAGTTCGCTCTGATAGATTAAAGAATGACGTAAGATTCTACAAAAGTTGTAGCTGCTGCAGTCAAGGCCGTAGTATACTCATAGTCGAATTAATCGTGCAAGCGCGGAAGCATGCCAATGTATTCCACCTATCCCGTTGCGTGATACCAAGCTTGCGTTCGCAGAACAATGGTATGCGGTGAACACCTTATGTGTAGGTCAGTACACCACAACAAACTCAATGAGACCTGTAGCAGAGCGCAGGCGTTGCCCCGCCAACGGCGTTACCCGAGAGGGTTCGCTGCGGCGCCTCGCGGTAGCCGCGGTATTTACGCTACGCTGCCGACGCAGCTACGCGCAGCAGCGTGCGGCAGGGCTCAAGTGCACGCTCGCGTGCTCCTGTCTAGCCGTCCTACGTGGTGCACACCGGCGTTCTCCTTCAATGATACTCTCTCTCTCTCTCCCTGGACGTAAGCTTGCGCCAAGTCACGCATTATTTCTGCACCTTTGTGCTGTGTGCGACTCACTATATTTGTTTTTTGTCGTAAGCGCAAGCGGTGCGCCATGGCCGATCATAGTAGAAACGTGCCACTGCGCTCGCCTAGTTGTTAATGTGTTCAGGCGCCTTGCTAGTTAGAATGGCGTCATATGTTGCAGCATAGAATATTACACCTAATGTCGCACCGAATTACACTACGTATACCTAAAGATAGAGCAAAGCTTGCTAAAAGACATAAATGGAGTTCGCATATAGCCCTAGACACACTCGAACATATACAGATCAAAGGAGAGGGCAAGGTTGCACACCGCACACTACACTATTTGTCGCGAATGTGCGCAGGGTCAGAAGTATGACTCCGTAGCTTTGCCGGCTTTTCATGCAACGGAGTTTAGGCATTATGTTTAAATGTAGATGTCGGTATATACTTTGATTCATTATAGCTTTCTAGAAAGATAACTGCAAAATAAATGCAAGAAACATTACCCTTTTAAAAGCATAGAAACATCACCGTTTTCACATCTTTATTGAACTGAAACTGTGGTGTGACCTACACTTGGGTCATTTCCTTTCAGATCAGCATATCTCTTCAAGAATTCACAAGAAGGTCTATCAATAAAAATTAAAACAAAGGTCGTCTTCTCAAAATTTTCATCCATCAATTTCTGTTTTATGTAAAGCATTCGTTGATACAGGGCGAGAGAAAGTAGTGTGGCGACATACTTTTTTCTACCTTGAGCAAATCTCTTTATATCAGACTAGCCTTTTCACGATAGATTACTGCATGAAAATGAAATTAACTTTTCGTCGCTTGCGTAGTTAACACCCACTTCTAAGTTTGGCTTCAAGATATGCTGACACAGCTTTACGTCAGGAGGTTTATATAATCGTACGTGGCAAGTACAGGCTGCGTAGTAATTCATTAAGCATAAGCGTGCAGAAAACAACCTAAAATTTCAGGCGATAGCATGATAGACTTCACATCGTATCACGTAACGTCGAAATGATGAGTGACCTGTTGAATATTAGGAATGAAGTAAACATCGAATGTATCATCGCAAATTTTAAAAGCTCTAAACATTCAGATTGATGAAAAATTGCACCTTTTGTGATGCTTCCCGGCATTCGCTCTTATTGCATAAGCAGTGCGCACCTTTGATGAACACTTCTTTTACGTGGCGTCCGTTTCTCAAGTGTTTTGTGAAAGAACTCACCGTCGCAGCATCGCCAGCGTAAGAAGCGAAACAGCGAAGAGCTGGAAGTCAGCGGAGAGGTACCACGTGTGGCCAAGAACATGCTGCGATTTAAACAACATATTTTGACAGCCTGGTGACATACACACACATAAATTCTCCCGTGGCAAGCGGAAGAAGCTTGCTGAAGCATGTTGAACTTTCACCGCTTTAGTACGATCAGTTTTAGGGCATTCATTGCCGGTACTCAACGGCGTGTTACGCTCAGGAGGCAAATTGCTCTTAATAGAGCGTTTTAGCTAGTCCAGTATTCGGGTAAACGCAGGTGGACTGGGCGTTGAACCGGTGTAGCGGAGGGCGTAAATGTGAGTGGCCTGTACGGTGCAGGCCACCTGGTTTCGCGAAGCCCAACCAGACAAACACAGCTAATATTGCAGTAACCAAGTGTATTCTACTGCGCTGCTGGTGCAAAATTTTGGCAGTGGCGTAATCGTATTGCTGCAGAAAATTTACACCCACAGCAAAGTAGAATACTGTTGGTTACTGCTATAGTAGTTGTGTTTACCTTCTTGAGCTCTGCGTCACCACGTGGCGGCGCCGTGGAGGCAACTCACGTTAACACCTCCGCACCACCGGTTCAACGCCCAGTCCGCCTGTGTTTACCCGAATACCGGATAAACTAAAGCTTTCCATTGACTGGAACAACTCTTCGAGTTTGTCTTGGCGTTACTAAGCCGACGTCAAGCACTCTGGTCATCGCAGAAGCACGAGAGCCTCTAGTCACTGTGTTCAGCAAGAGGGGACATTATGGCATTCTTTTCCGTATATTTGCTCAGCATCAGGGCCACAAGCTACAGGAAGTGTCACCTCTGAGAAATAGATGTAATTTACATTCACAGCTGGTTGGGTATGAATCAATCATACCCGTTTTTGGCCACAATGATGTATCGCTGCCATCATGAATATACCCAAAGCTACGAGTTTTTTTTAAACATCCAAGGAAAGAAGAAAAAGTTTTCCGACCGGTGTGGTTCAATTAGTGTTTTTTCATGTGCAAAGCCAACGCACCAACGCAGAGCAGGTGCACACAGATGGCTCATGCACAAAAGAGAGTTCAGCGTGTGCTATTGCTATACCGACATTAAGAGTGCAGCGCCTCTTTCAACTCTGTCATGTTACTCCACCAACGGCGACAGATTGTACGTGATTTTGGAAGCGACAAGGTTTATTGCGGTTAGTCAGCCCTCAAATGAATGGGCAGTTTCGCAAGATTCACATTCTCCTCAGGAGCTTCTCTGCGAATTTTAGGCAAAAAATGCACAGAGTAAAATAGTCTTAAAAATTGCGGCGCAAACACAAGTTCCTGGTACTGGTGTTCACTAAATTGAATTTCGATGAGTTTCCAGTCACACCGGCTTAACTAAACAAGAATGAGCGGACGAATTACCGAAACGCGCACAAGAACATGGAGAAGAATACAGCATTTCACTGTTCAACACTAAAGTTAGGAAGATATTATGAAAACTCTAAGCGACAAGGTTATATCCAACATGGTTTTATGAAGTGTCCAAACAATTCAATTTTGTGTGCCGCAGACCCTGGACTGAAATCCGGTGTATAGAGAAGATATCGCGAAATGTGGAAAGGTTGCTCCACCGATGTGGCCTTGGTGTGGAATACACAAAGCGCTTTCTTTATAAAATTGATCGTGCAAGCTCCGCGTCATGTACATGTGGAGTGGCTGACCAGGACATAACCCGCTTCCTGTTAAACGGCCCATTAAACTCGCAGCAAAGGCAACAGATGCGCTTTAAACTTGGGGCTCTGAGGAAACATCCGTTCTCCCTTTAGACAATACTTGGACCATTTCGAGTTAGTGGCCTTGAAAAAACAGCTTTCAGAGCAGTGAACAACTTTTTTTGAATTATGGTATTTTACGCGCCAGAATCCCGATCTGATTATGAGGCACGCCGTAGCGGGGGACTCAAGATTAATTTTGAAACAATAAAGTCTACATAAGTAATTTTGCTTCGACGATTAGATCAAGCTCTCTCGGTGTTTCTCAGAGCAGTATATTAGGCCCTTTTATTTTTAATATATACATAAATCATATTGTAAACATAGATTGTTAAACAAAATTTATCGTTTATGCTGATGATACGAGTGTATGTTTTGCACACGAAGACATTCACCAGTTAATACAAAGAGGAAATCAAGTATTACAGAAGTTATACAACTGGGCTTGCTCTAATGGGTTAGTAATTAATGCAGAAAAAACCAAGGCAACTATATTTCGAGCAAAAATCAAGTAGGTTCATGTATCTTCTTGTCTCTCTCTCTCATATACTACCATTATCCAAATTGTCTATCACGGTAAAACTTTAGCTCTCATATCTTTTAATAATATGTTATGGGAAACACAAGTAAGTCAGGTGGTGACAAAAAGAGTACGTATACTTGATATAATTTATCGCAACCATTACCTACTTCCGTTGGAAACAATACTTATTATCTACCACTCATTGTATCAATCCTATGCTCGCTACAGTTTTCTAGTATGGGATGGCACAACACATACACCGATAAGCTTACACGACTTCAAAATAGATTTCTCAAGATTCTTGCTAAAAAGGAGTCTAATCATTCTGTTACGTGCACCTAAATCTAAGTACAAGGCTGTTTTGCATTTCGCTCCCGTCGAAATGCGGCTGCCGTTGCCGGGATTTGATCCCGCGATCTCGTGCTTAGCGGCGCAACACCAAAGCCACTACCAACTACGGCGGGTGAAGAACCTGTTTATAAGTATGGACATGTGCGCAAAATACTAGAGACGGTATTGTGCGGTATCTCGCCTTCGTTGTTATTTTTTGCTTGTTTTCCCGTCTTGTGAGTGTGAGTGCCTGTGCTGCGCCCTAAAGTATTCTTTTTTATTTTGGATCAACACACACACGCACGCACGCACACACACACACACACACACACACACACACACACACACACATATATATATATATATATATATATATATATATATATATATATATATATATATATATATATATATATATATATATATATATATATATATATATATATATATATATATATATATATATATATATAATGACATCATAAGCAGCCGACAAAGAGGCACCGATTACAACACGGGGGAAATTGTTTGTCCTGACTAACTGAATACAGTAAGCTAAAGACGGATGAAAAAATAACTTGCCGCAGGTTGGGAACCATCCCACGTCTTCGCATTACGCGTGCGATGCTCTACCACAAATTGGTGCAAAAAATTTCCCCTGTGTTGTCCTTGGTGTCTTCGTTTGTTGGCTTCTTATGGCATGATTAATAAAAATCGGAGCCCTTGGTTAACCCTCTTTTTTCTGGTTTATTATATAACGAGGGTTTCGAATCCGGTAGAAGTGGTGCCTTCAGGTAGCATGTGCGGGCTTATTCACCAGTTTGCTTCACCCGAAAAATCGCGTGCTCGTGACGCCTGCGGCAGAAAGGATTTTCCGCATCCTCTGCCAAGGTTTGTGAGTGGTGGAGCTGGCTAACACTACCAGAGTTAGTTTTAGTAGTAGGACGTTAATACCCGAGAAAATGGATGGGAGAACGGCACCGCGGTAGCTCAATTGGTAGAGCATCGCACGCGTAATGCGAAGAGGTGGGATCTTTCCTTACCAGCGGCAAGTTGTTTTTTCATCCACTTTCAGTTCCATTAATTCGTCATTTTCTTTAATTCAAATAGTAAGTACAAACAATTTCGTCTGTGTTGTCCTTGGTGTCTCTGTTTATTGGCTTCGTATGGTATTATTTATAAAAATTGGGCCCGTTGGTGAACCTCCTTTCTTCTCATTGATATATATATATATATATATATATATATATATATATATATATATATATATATATATATATATATATATATATATTTACACCAAATTTAATTTTTGACAATAATTAGAGGTGGGCGAACGTGAACTTTTTCGAATACGGATAGTAAGTAGCGAACATCGAATGAAATATAGAATAGTCATACGTAGGAGCATATGTTTGAGCAGCACATGTATATGGCATGAATATTTATTTTATGGCAATTAGCTCACATGTCTTTACTGGCTGGTTCGAGAAAGCCACCTATCAGGGACCAGAGATCAGAACTTTTTAGACAAAAGATGGTCAGTTGTCACTTAAAAAGAAGCTGCATGATGTGGGGTCTCAAACTTGCTATTGGGAGAAAGGAGCAGCAACACAGTAGTGCAGATAATCACAAGGGCGTTTGTTGCGCCTTTTATAGGCTGACCTAGCCAGCCGAATTAATATCGATAGAACATGCCAATGAGCGCGCGACAAATGCAGGATGTCGTACTCACGGCGACCGCAGAGCGAACGAATATGTTCGCTCTCATGCTGGACACCAGTGTATAATTGTTCGTGTGTACGGTTGCGCGAACGGTGACGCGTTCGAACGATCGTGTTCGTCCATTCCAGTCTCCTGCTCAGGCCTAAGCTTTTCACAGGACGGCCCTGCGAACGGCCGGAGAGTGCGCGAGTTGGGCAGTTCCCATACCAACACAGAAATTTCTTGGGGGAGTGGGATGGAGTGCCCCACCCCCTCGATACGCTACTGGCTCAGACCCGTTAATAACCATGACTACCCTGATTAGTCAGTAATTTGACTAAGTCTACCATTATCAACTGCAGTTTACCAAGGTATTAAATAGTGCGTAGCGAAGAAGACTGGTGCGCCCTATGGACGCACTATCATCATCGGCCCACCGACGAAGAGGGACTCGCGCTCTCAGTGTCTGACGCTCAATAAACCGCGTTAGAAGTGTGACAACTACTCCTACTACCTTTTTCAAGAGTGCATACCTCCACCCTCGTGTCATCGTGTGCTCTTTGAAAAGACGATTCGCGCGTGTCGCATAGCACAAGCGAGAGCACTTGTGCGCGCGCCAGTTTGCATTCGACCACGAACTTGCCGCTGACTTGCACGTCCACCACGTTACCTATGTAGCAAGATACTACAGTAGGTGCACGCCAGTTTCTTCCGTTTCATCGTAGGAGCTAGCTCTACGTAGAAGATGTGTGACATCGGGCGACATTAGGGAGGTTTAGAATATACGTCCAGGGTTTAGGGTGCCCCAACAAGCGACCGCTTTCTGTTCGCGGTCTGTCCAGCCGGGAAGGGGCTTTAGAATAGGGCTCCAGGCTTGCGTTAGCGTCATGCGATTGCAGCGCCCTTCCTGCACGTGGAAGGAAAATGTAAACGTAATGCCGGAGAGAAAAAAAAAACGTGAGCTAATGCAATCCGTAATATTTTACAAGATGAAAAGTACACCTCAGAGTTTTTATTTTCAATGATGAGGTGTGTTTCTGGGATATTCGCGGCGACGTTGAAATGACGCAAATCAGGTTTGGACCGTGCACTAGCACGATGAGCAGCCATGGTGATGATCATGATGACACATCTGGTCGTTTTGCCCAAACATGGTGACCACTATGAAGTCAGTACACTATGTTAGCACATTTACATTGTTTTACTTTTTTACAGTGGACATTTTTCACTATTTTCACCAGATGATGGCTAGTATCAATTTGTCGCTAAGCGCATGACGCATCTGTCGCGCCATCGTGCTGCCACATTTCTTGTTTACGCAGCTTCTCGACATGTTAGTACCCTAAAAACGATACCATGACGCCGTAAATACAAACTATTTATTGAAAAATGAACTACTGTATATGTTAATCTGAAACGTTGCGTGTTGAATGGGGGACACCCTCTAGGTTAACATTCAGTAGTTTTACGCCGCAGAACAAGTTATATTTATTTAATTACCTATCAAGTTTTAGTTTCCAATTTCAACATACATTTTCTCAGAAAATATCGACAAGATGAACATTTAAATTGTCAGCTACATCGTAGAAATTACTGCCTTCAAACGGAACCTTAAAAAACTGGCTTGTACAAACATCATCCTTGAAAAAAAATATTGTTCACACTTGTGGTTACTTATAAGAGGAGAACTTCAATACTTCAATTTTAATGTGATTACCTGGCATTCTTTGGTAACTTCACGCAGTTTGCGGTCGGTCGGTCGGTCGGTCGGTCGGTCGGTCGGTCGGTCGGTCGGTCGGTCGGTCGGTCGGTCGGTCGGTCGGTCGGTCGGTCGGTCGGTCGGTCGGTTGGTTGGTTGGTCAGAGTTCGAAAACGACTGTCGAAGCAACTTGGGTCCCTGGCTATGTGACACTGGGCATAAGCGGCTCTTCAATGAACCTCTTTGGTGCCAGCATAGGTATCTTGGTATGTACTAACGGGTATCTGCCACTATTCAATAAACCTGTTCTTCACCAACTTGAGCCAAATAGTATGTGTCATGGGGCACGCGTCGCTCTTCAGAATAACCATCATAATATACAAAACCCATTGCACATCCCTCTTTAGATATATTGGTAAGCGGAATAGCGTTGTCAATCATGCCGAAAAGATGGATGCGCTACCAATTTTTTTAGCTGATATGACAAGTTATAATATTTTGGGTTTAGATTGTTAGCAATAAAGTGCAGCATAAGATAAAAGCTAGACTTCGGCGAAAATATTTCTCAAAATATTACGTGAAAGATCTAAAACAAAAGAATTGGCGCTTTGAACAAAACGCACGTTTATGTTTCCACATTTACCCCGTGTTAAAAACGCTCTATCAGAACGCACACAATTTCTTGCTTTCTTTACATCATCCTCAAAGCCTTTCATGAAGCTTATTTGCCTTTGTCATTCATTGCTCTGCCTAGAGCTGCGGAATTCTGCTTTGCCAACTCTGTCCTCTCCAAGGCAGGTGTAAGGTCTCACAGAATACACGTAGTTTTATGCTAAAGGTACTCATAACAGCACGTCATTCTGCATTTTGATCATTGTCCATTTCACATGCGTGTTTGGCGTGTTGGGGAACAGCGGCGCAGAGAAATACGCGGACAAAATTGGGTAAACATCAACGAAAAAGCCATGTGAACGCAATATACTGCGGCAGCCCACACACTATAAGGTCTTGCAGTGGCAACTAAGTGAGTTGAGTTGTTGTAGGCTACTGGTGGGATTAGCCTTGCAGTTGCTGCCGGCAATTGCTCCACCGTAGCAACACTTAAAATAAATAAATCACATAATCAGACACAGACCTCACAATTACAAATGGTCCCTCCTCAGTTCACCATGTGGAGGTCAAATCCGTGTCCTGTTGGTAGCTTAAAAGAAGGCGAGAGACCTCCTTCCTACACAACCGGTTCCCACGCGGGAAAACAATGTCCTGAAGAGAACTGTGAGGAACTCCTGTCTTCTTGAGGGAGCCGAATAACACCCTCCTTTCCGCGTTATACACAGTACAGCACATTATGTAATGTTCTATGTCACCGCGCACACCACACGTTGAACATAATGGTGATAACCCCAGGCCAGTCTTATACATCCACGCAGGGGTATGAGCAGAGCCCGTGCGAATGCGGAGCAGTAAGGTGGCTTGGTTTCTTTTGAGACCCTTGATCACACATGGCTTGTGAGGTGACCTCCACAAAGAACTGAAGTGGCACAACACCGCTTCTCTGAACAGTCTGTTGTACTCTTGAGGCACTCTTCTCAATGCATTCCCAGACAGCGCTCTATGGGCGAGGCTGTCCGCCATCTCGTTGCCTATGATACCTATGTGCGAGGGCACCCATTGGAAACGTATGGAGAAGCCTTTGATATGGAGATTGTGCACCGAGCGTAGGGAGCTAAGACATAAGGCATCAGTAGGGAACCCGTGCTCTAACCTTTCAAGGGCAGCTTTTGAATCTGTGAGAATGACAACAGGTTGAGGTGTACAAAAACGTATTTTCTTTAGAGCTGCCTCAATTGCAACGCTTTCAGCCGTTGTGGAGGACACGACTGCAGTGAAGCGAACAGACCAATCATACTTCAAAGAGGGAATGTGAAAAGCAGCTGCAATATAGATCATTTGACCTTGTCCACAGAGCCATCAGTAGAGATTTGAAGATGACGTGCATATTCAGTCTCAAGATGTTCCAGTTCCAGCGAACGCGTTGCCGCCAGAGGAGAACTCCGCTTAGCGCGTACGTCAGGAATTGTCAACGAACAATCGAGGCTCGCGAATGACCAAGGTGGTTTCAACCGCTTAGTTCGACCTCTAGCGTCTAGACCCAGGTAACCAAGAGTACTTAGTGCCAAGTACGCTCGGAACTCAGATCTCTTTCGAAGGCGCTGTAGAAGGGCTCGGCCGACTAATCGACTTATATTCCCAGCGCAGTTCCATTGCATAATAAACGGCACTTTTCAGTGATTGTTAGTTGCACGAGGTTGAAGATGACTGGCCATATTATAAGATAAAGGTCGCTGCGAAGGTGGTAATCATGGGCTCAAAGGAAAGAACGAGCTGTAGAAAGTTCTTCAGGGTGCCAGTCTGCATCGCTTGAACATATGAACGCAGGACTTCAAACAAAACTCGCAGAAGGTCGGACAGGTCCTGATTTTTGAGCTCCTTATTTTGCTGTATGCAGTGCCTCACAACTTCAGCAAAAGTTGCGGACTGGGACCCACTCTTGGCCACTGCAGCTGGTTTCTTCTTCTCTTTTGAGGCGAGGGAATGTCCTCCATGTTGTCGAGTCTGGCTGTGATCTGGTCGCTGAGAAACTTGGGCACTTTTTTCTGCAGCAGATCGAACGACCGACTCCCCCACAGAGGACTTTGCCGTCTTGCTAGGCTCAGGTCGCTCACTGACGTTGCTGGTTACCACGCTACGAACTTCCGACTCTAACGCAGGGAACTCAACTTCCGAATCTAACGCCGGCAACTCGTCACTTCCAGTTATCCGCTTCTCAGTAGGTTGTGGTTTGGGACCACTAATGAAGGACACTCGGCGGTGTAATGCGCTTACACGGAAGGGCCAGCCACCGAAACTCGCTGGATGGTCACCACCACATTTAACGCAAGAAAAATCTGCCTTTCAGGCTTTGTAATCGTGGGCGCCACCGCATCGTTTGCAACGTTGATCTTTGATGCAAACTTTGGCTACATGCCCAAAGCGTTGGCTCCTAAAGCATCGGGGAGGAGGTTCAACGAATTCTTTGACTGCATGCTTGGTAAAACCGAGGTCCATTTTTTCGCGGCGCTTGGTGTTGGGAGCAAACGTTATCACAACAGAGTTAGTAGGTTTCGCTGCCCATTCTTTTTCTTGAGTCTCCACCCGGCGCATCAGACGTTTCATGTGCAGAACACATTGCGGTTTCAAGTAGTCAAGATGGTCGCTTTCCGAATACCACACTGGTACTCCCCTAATAACACATGTGTTAGTCATGTAGGAGTGGGGCAGCCGGGCTTTAACTCTTAAGTCACCAATCTGAGAGCACCGGAGAAGAATGTCAACTTGCTCTTCCGTTGCGATATCTAAAGAAAGAGCACCTTGCGTTGTGAAGCGGCTGCGAATCGGGGCAGATCCGAGCAGTACTTTGATGGCTCCGAAGAGCCTGATAGGGTTCCGCTCTCTCAAATCAACACCTTTCTCTGTTGGCAAAACTATCACTGGGATTCCGAGCGTTCTTTGCTTCCGAAGACTCATCACCTTGAAGCCGTCGCTGTCCCCTTCCGCCATATCAGCCACTTCCTCGCCAGGGTCGATGATAGTTGTGTCGTCCCCACTGAGCGATGATGACGCACTGAACTGCTTATCGTCCCTGATGTCTGGCAGCTCCACACCTTGCGAGGCCATGGCCGCCTCCGCCACGCTGGCTTACTTCGGATGGCGCTGTCCCTTTAAAGATGCCGGCGCCGGAGCAGCCGTACTCTTCCCATAAGGAAAATACCGCCTTAAAGACGCGGCCGTCTTCCAAAGGTATAAATAACTCACTTAATGAATAGCAAAACCTATGCAAAAATTACAGAGCTGAGCTGACAACAGATCGAACAGCGTCGTCTCCCTCTTCCCACCTGGCAACTAACAAACATGTCAACGGAATATATTTTGCATATCCAGTCGCATTATTCAATAACATTGAACATATACTAACTACAACGGCTAAGACCACATTAAAACACAAACAGCCTCAGCTTTGAGGCCATATTTAGTGGCTTACAGAGGCCGTCCAGGCTAACCGTACCGCTTCCTTGTTCTTCAGGCTGCGCATATCTTTTTGATGCTAGAACGAACAGACAAATTCCCGCTCGGTTTACCCTACCTACCCCCTTATATGTTAAAGGAAAAATAAACCTTAGGATTGCTTGATATGTGTGTCTTCGTACTCTTTGACCTGCTCGTTGGCTATACTGTAGGTGAACACGAGCGTGAGTGAAATCTTCAGGCTCCTTTTTTATGCCCATCTACAACAGACGATGTACAGTATAGAACGTTCTGTCTCCTTGACCAACGAAACACAAAATTTCTCCTGGTGTATCGCAGCCACTGTATATAGCACTTGACACTGGCACACCGATCAAAGCAATCTTCATTCTCTGCAAGTTCGACTGCTCAAACAGAAAACGTCTTGAGCCGCAGGCTCAAGAAACAATGACAATATTAACCATTTCTTGAGATTACGGCAGTCAAGGTCGCCCCTGATGACGATAGTCAAAAGGGGAGGAGAATCTGCTTTAATAAATATATATGTATGCGTTCCAATAACAAAACAGGCTCCATTCTGCCACGGCAAGTGTTCAAACCATGCAAAATCACGACTATTCCTTGCACAAGCCCAATTGACTGCCGTAAATTCTGTGGGGAAGCGATTATATTCTATGCTGAAGATAGAAATGAAGTGCCCCTGCCCTCAACAACACAGCTTAAAGCATTCAAGTTGCAATCCAAAGGCGCTACTCTTTCCACCTTACGCACACGCATGGTTGGCAGTGCCTAGTTCAATGTGTCTAGGAGCACGTGTTGCCATTTTAACAATGAGGCGCATATTTTCTGTAGCATTATTTGTGGTCTCCTAACCCCTAGACAAATAACAAAAAATAATAATGCTTCATCCGGGATGAACAGCTCGTTACTTTTCGCATCTTCGCCTAATTTGGTTTATTATCAAAACCTGGGTATCTGCCCAGCTTTGAGCGCAGCCAGAGCATTTCACAGAGCCAATTTCTCTTTAATTCGTAAGAACCGATTATCTAACCCACCATGTAATAACGCTGAGTGGTCTTTTTTTGATACCTCTAAGACAATTCAGAGCTGGAAGCTCACCTGTGGTCCTATCTCATAGAAGTTTCTGATGTGAAGAATGTAGCGCCACCAGTCAGAGGACACTTCATCGTAAAGCTTCTTGAAGAACATTTTCGTGTCTGGCCCGGTGACAAAAAGCGGTAGTATGCAGAAGCACATGATGATGAAAAACAGCGGTACGCAGATCCTGTGACAAAATGAAGAATAAAGAGACCTCTACTAATCATTCTCATGGAGTTAGGTGAGTTTGTTACGTGCTCGCACTTTGTTTATATCCAAATGATATGTTACTGCCACTGCTTTGTACCATGCGGCGCAGCTTGGTATGGAAAGCTTCAGTGCTGCTGATTCTTTCATACAGTTACACATTACTGTAAACAGCGCCAGAAGTTAAAATATCTATAAGTTATATATTTTATTTGATCTTACCGCAACCACTCCCTTTTTATCACAATATGGGTCAGCGGACAGTAGCATAACCAGGAAATAACAGCATATGCGTATTAAGACTGTAGGCACGGTAGTTCTCAAATACACGCGCAACGAAGGGACACGTAAAGCACAACGGCCGCAGACTTCCAACTGTGCTTTAGAAAACCCATAATTGACGCAACAGAAGTGTACATCTATATATGCGTCATGTCTCACACGAATGTCGACAAAGAGCAGAAAGAAAGCTTATCGCAGCTATAGATAAACGATATCGTAAACTCTACCATCAGTGCCTCTTGTCACTCCAAGTACAATGACCAAAGGTGAAGAACGCGCAACTCGAACCGAAGGATCATGCGCAACAGCTCGTGCAAGGACCAGCGCAACGGGAGCGTAAAAACGATAAATAGGTCTAAAGCGACTTGCAGATCACACATCATCAACAACAACAAAATAAAATTCACCAATGCGCAAACACGCCACGCTAAGTGCCTGATGCATGCGAAAAAGAAAATGTAAAACTTGACAGCAACATCAGAAAAAAAAATGAAAGAAACCGTGCATCAAAAACAATACAAGAACCCTCGTCGCTGAAGAAATGTGTTAGCAAGTTAGCATATCTACAGTGTGGTGTAACCAATCAATTTATCCCCTATAAACAGAAAGGTATATAAAACGGACAAAAGTTTGGCAGAACATATCTCGTGATCACTGTCGACGTTAATTAGATTACGATTCGAGCAATGCAAGGGGCACGTCGTATTGCTGAAAACACCGTTATTTAGAATCTGATGTGGTCATTCTGAAATCACCATTGCTTGCGCTATATGCGACATCCACTGTCCCGCGATCGGCTCACTTTGCAATTACACTTGCTCTCTAGGGTCGGCCATGACCGTCACGCGACGGCTGAATGATGACGCAGTGACGACTATGAAATGACGAAGAAGGAATCACGTCGATGGAGGGACGAAGGTGGCATGACAACGAAGGCATGCGGACAATGGAATGACGATTCTGAGATGGCGACGGTGGTATAACGATAGCGTGAAGAAGAAAGCATAAGGACTATGGGATGACGACGATGGCGTGATGACAAAGGATAATAACTGCGTGACGACGACGGCGGGACGGCGATAGTATGACGAGAATCAAATTATAAACTGGAATCACGATCATGAAACGACCACGATGGCATAACGGTGAAGGTATAACAACGAATGCGTGACGACGACGACACATTGGTGACAATGTCGTCAAAATGTGGCTTAGTTACCATCGAATTACGATAATAGATAGAATGATGATAGAATGACGAAGAAGGAATGACGTCGATGATACGACGAAAGCGGTATGACGATAAGTGGATGAGGTTTTCAAAAAGGATGACGATGGCACGACCACACAGTGGCGGCGGTGACATGGCGACAATGGGATGGCTACAATGGCATGATGACGTCGGAATGACGAGAATCAGATTACGAAGCTAGAATGGCGATGATGGAATGACCTAGGTGGTATCAACATCACGAGCACGTACCAAGTGGCCCAAGCCTAGGCAACTCGGATTACTTAGTAGGCGTAAGAGGCTAGATAGATCGATAGATTCGAAGTGTCTGAAGTAAGTAAAAAATGCTGGTTACATTAAAGACATAAAATAGAAAAATACAAAATAAAAGGAAAGGTCGGGTAACATGCCACCCAAATTGTCAAGAACAATGACGCTCAACTGAAGAGCTGTAGAAGCTCCATGAGATGGTAAAACCAGGTAACAAACATTTCAAGGAGAACCTTGGAGGATGGTAGAGAATAATCTAGAACCAATCTTCTAACAAACCCCAAAGCGATTATAAAAAGCATTCAAAAGTATTAAATTTTGGGGGCAACAAGGAAACCGATGGCCCGCTTACGTCAGAGCTGTTTTAAACAAAGCTGTGTTACGGAACATTTCCATGCAGCCACAGTTCCTACGACAAAAGTGGAGGTGTTCACCAGCTTTATTACGTATACTACTAAACTATATTCTCGTGCCCATTCGTTAAAACAACGACCTATCTCTCTCGTAGGTTGCCCCAGCTAACATTATAGCCAAGCGATTCAATGAAAAAACACGGTGCACGATACGATTGTAAGATACTTTTGCAGCTCTATTGTCCACCTCTACGTGGCTCCTAGTTCGGTTATGCTATGGAGCCGTACCTTGCAACGATCGATTTTGTTTTCCATTCTGTTCGTCCTACGGCATTTGCTCAGACGCCAAGGGCCAGCCATTTTTTCCTGGAAGTGTTTGTTCCAAACTGATGGAACACGTTCTTTATTCTCAAATTGTAAATTTCTCCGACGTTAACCGCATGCTTGGGTACTTGCGCCATAACCTCTGACTTGCTTTCGTCCCTGTCCCCAAACATCTAGCATCTTGTACTTTCATCAGACCTAAAGTCGAATATGCATGTGCTATATGGGACCCTTACCAAGCTAACCATATTAATATGTTAGAAGCAATTCAAAATCGCGCGGCGCGGTTTATTTTTCTCTGATTATTCTTTCACTTCCATTACTACAGAACTTGTCACGGGCTAACCTACCAATCCTTGTACTTCGCCGGAAAGCTGCCTGTCTCTCGCTATTCCACAAGTTCTTGTTTGCATCTCCCCGGTCCTCCAACATTTTTCCAGTTTACCGCCATTGTATCCGAACCAACCATAACAAAGCCGTGTATCATGCTCCAGCCCGAACCACCACTCATCTTTCTTCCTTTTTTTGTTCGTACCTCAAGAGACTGGAATGTCATTCCCCCTTCGACTGTTCTTCCTGAGAAACATTTTCATCTTAAATGCATCATTGAAGAACTAACTTCTGGTAACTAAAATGTACGCGCTCAATCCTCGTTTAAAACCCCTTGGCGGGCCTTTGAGATATTGGAATAAATAAATAAATAGCTCAACAAATCGGCGCGATGCATAAGAGAAGAATAACGGAAAATCAAGTGGAACGTTAGACAGTGCTAGTTTTGGTTTTGTATGATTTTCACCACAACCACCACCCTCCTTGCTAGCTACAAAACAAATGAGAAATTAATTTTACCAAAATTTTGTGATTTCCGTATTTACTCGCAGAATTCTCGCACCCACAAATTGTCCATAAAAAATTTGTGTGTTTATTCCTCGAGTAGCCACCGCACCTTTGCCGATTGCTGCAACGATTGTCTTCTGCTTCCTCCGGCCGTTGATAATTATACGTTTTTGTTACTGTGTACAGGTTTCCTTTAAACAGTCAGAGTTACGCCACTCTTTTCCGCGCGCCGCTCACGACACCTCCAGCGATTCTAGCTACGTTATTCGCCAAGCACCATCACGCCCCTCCCAATTTCAATGAGATGGCTCACAGGAGCGCGCGAGAGCTAACCCTCCGCGACGCCGCCTATTCTGGTCGTCATCAGCCCAGCGAGAATAGGGATCCTCCCTCCACATACGACGAGATCACAAAGCACTTTTATCTAGACCGCAGGATATACAGAACACCTCACAATAAGCTCACCAGGCCTCAAGTCTTAGCGTTCAGAATGCTTCAAACCAACATGTACCCCACGCAGAACAGACTACATCCCTACATGCCTGACCTATACACAATATCATATTGCGAAAATTGTCATAGCACGCTAGATGTATATCACTTGCTCTGGTCGTGTTGTCGGACCCATGGAAACAAGAATCAAGACTCCGCCAGGCTACAAGAAGCATTACGCAGCACCGACCTGGCGGAGCAGCTCTGGGCCGTCCAGTGAGCCCACGACGCTTCCAGGGAGTTACAACTCCTGGTCCCAACGTGGGAGTAGCGAACTCTTTCGGGCCTTGCGCCCCGTAGCTCGCAGGACCTTTCATTAAAGTTATTCCATCGATCCATTCATCACGTGCTCAAAACGGTCGTCAGACCTCTGACGACCGACAACCGTAGGTCTTATAAGTGTATCTTTCGTCCTGTTATTTTTTAGAAGCTTGTTTTTTGTTGTCGTTACACAGTTTGGCTAAAGTTAACTGGGACACATATGGCATACATTTCAGCATGACAGGGGTACTTGATATACAACTCCTAATAAACACTCTGTGAATTGTTTAACGTGTCGTTTCCCACAGGCCCTGTGTCGTTGTTTGTGTAACATTGCACACAATTTTGTCAACTTACACGCAATGGGAATGACTGTTTTTATCCTGGACTTATTCACCACTTTCTTCATATTATGAGACCTACAGTAGAAGTATGGCACTACTTGATGCCGCCTTTCTACAGCAGTAGATTGCTTGCGATTTCTAGATAAATTCGCTCAGATCCCGTAAATCACGTTCACTTACAATTAATATTAATTGTGGGTACCCAACCAAGCTCCTCGGCATGACGTCAAAAAACTTTTTTTTTCAATTTTATAAAGACGTAATTTCTTGAGACTTTAGTGACAACATAACATCACAGCTGCTATCTTAGTTACATTACGATGGGCACTATAGCAAAACTTTGGTACTTCGCGAGCAGTACCTCAAGCAGAAATAACACTTTTAAAAATAGTTGCAAGTCAAGAAACTGCATGCAGTCGGTATTGGGCATTCTTTTAGTGAACTCGAGGCCACCAGAATTAATTGAAAACATTACTGTACAGATGACACTACGTTAATGTACACTTGTTGGTAAATCAGTGCCGGGAGTTTTCATATGGTTCGTACTGGACGGTCTCTCGTTTTCCATTTATCTTTTTTTTATGGTTTGCTGTTGTTGCTGATAAGTTTTCACATTTTCTTTTGCATGCGTCAAACACTTCGCATTAGGTGTTATTTAGGCTGTAGTACATTTTCCTTTTTTTGCCGTGTCATCTACGTGTCGTTAATTATAGTCTTCATTACACTTTACATGCCGCCTCTTGGCGTTTTGTAGCTGCTGTGCGTGGCCCTTTTGCGTGAGTTGCGTGTTCTGCACCTTTGACATTTGTACTTAGCGTAACAAGAGGTACTGATTACCGAGATTAAGATGTGATGTGTCTTTAGCTATGATTAAGTTTCGCTTACGTTCTTCATCGTCATTGGTCTGTCACATGTAGATAGACATGTACTTATATCGCTCCGGTTTTCTGAAATAGAGTTAAAGTCAACGCCTGTACTCTATTGAGTGTTCCTCCTTTGGCGTTTTTTTTAGCGCACTATCCAGCCGATACCTAGCCCAAATAAATTTTTACTGTATTGCATTAGGAGAGACCTTAAAAATAAATTGATCCCACAAATGGTTTATGTAGACAAGAACTTCCTCCAATTGAAGTTATGTGATGTTGTTGGGGAAGTTCTCTGAAGGCATCAGGTGCTTTTCCCAATGTGGTTTGCCACTGTTGAGAATAATCTGCAAAAGTTTTCTGCGAAATCCTAGAGGATAAGACCTAATCATCATAGGAAATATATTTCCACAAGAACAGCACTGTGCTTATGCTTCGCAGTGTGAGAATAAATTTGTAACCGGCTTCGTTTCTCCTGCGTGCTCTTGGTGAGTTGCTTCATGCATCTTGATCATCCCTCCAGTGATCCGGCTTAACGCTGTATAAGATTACTCGGTAACGCAAATGCTTACCTAATCAGCCTTCGAAGAACGCCCATGACGAAAATAAGCAGGCCGTTCGTCTTCTGTTTTGCTACGGTGAGGCACAGGAAAAATCCACTGTAATACGACAAGAGAAGACGGTCAGAATGGTAGTGAGAGGTTTCGTCACGGATTCTCTAAATCTTTGCCGCTACATTTAAATGAGCCCGGCCAAGACAGAGAGAGTCGCTTTGTCCTATCGAGATCCTATCTTTGGGTTTATGTAAACGCGAGCGGATCGGGCCGAGTGGCCGAGTTTGGTCAACACATCGGCAAAAGTACGGATGGCTAGCCCAACACGCTTGGCAAGGTAAATGTAAACGTTATCAAGTCGGGCTGGGTCCGGTAGACTTCTCAGTCAATCAATTCACGTCAAGTTCATATAAACGAAGCTTGTGTCAGTAAACTCAGCACTGGGGTGAGTGCGGTGTACCAGATTTCGCGAGGCGGCTCCATGGCGGGATTGCGCTCGGTGCTTTTGCCGGCGGTTTTTTCATCACTCCCTCGGTTATCAAACGCTGGCGTACCCATCCGGCGTATGCATGGGCATATTTGTGTGTAGGTTCATGTTTCACTTTCTAAAAACACCTTTTTACGCACTTACGCGAGTTTATCGTTTTATGTACTAAACGTATGCATTCCGGCTTGCATTTTTATTCTAAAGTTTTCTTGAAAACGTCTCTTCACTGCGAACGTTTTTCTATTTACTATTCTGTGGTACGCAAGCTCTGGAGCCTCCTTTCAACAATACCCCTAGACCGTCTTACTGTGATTCGGACTTACACGTAAATCGAAACAAGAAAGAAATGAAAAACCGTGGAACTGTCCTCTTATATGAGGTCACACACACTACGACTAATCTTCAGCGCGTGAAGGCGAAATTTAGGCTGCGTGAATGATTGCCCTTCGAGAACACGTGTTGGAAGTTGGGTGGCGGCAGTCTGATGTCTCATAATAGGTCGCTGTTGACAAAAGACAAAACGATCACCTCTTGAGTATGTTCCACAAATCTAAACGACGAGTAAAAGTGTAGGCATGAACGTGCGTTTAACGCGACTCGACTTACTTAAAAGGCCTCTCCCTATGTAAAAATATTTCAGAACAATTTCCACTTCATTTGGCCGTCACGCGTTTCTCTAGTTTTCTCGCTTTTACGTATGTGCTGAGGAATCGAGAGCTGAGTGGAATGGTACATTTGGAATACTAGTGAAAGCGGCACTGAATAGGAAGCACGGTGAAAGACAAAACACGGGGGCACAAGCAGGCACCCACTGAACCAGCGCCCGTGTTATGTCTTTCGCTGTCTTTCGTCCTTAGTGCTCTGTTACCAACCTTCCAAAGCCATTGCCTATCTGTTTCTCGCCACTCGCACCTCATTCCTTTGGTAAGATATTCCCTGCTGTAGCAATCTGCCACCTTCTAGCCTATTTCAATTTACCACATCATATATAGCTCGCATGAACCTGTCCTTACATTGGTTTTATCTCAGCAGCGGAGGAATATAAGTCTTTTCGCTTTCCTAATATTTCTTTCTTGAGCGCACCCATACCCGTCTCTCGTATTTCATCATGCATGTTATTCTCACGTCAACCACTACGTGCATCCTATTCTGGCCAGGTTATGGAGCCGTATTGTGTAACGATCCATTTCGTTTTCCATTCTGTTCGTCCTGCGACACTTGGCCAGACGCCGTTGTTGCTCGGATCAGCAATTCAGCGCGATGAATATGATAAGAAGAATGGAAAATTAAGTGGAACGTTACAAAGTGCTAGCTCTCGTTTTGTATGCTTTTCAACTCTACCACCACCCTCCTCGGTAGCTCCAAAACTTGTGAGAAATTAACTTCACCGCAACTTTTTGATTTCCGTATTTAGTCGCAGAATGCTCGCACTCGCATGTTGATCGCACCCACAAATTGTCCATAAAAAAGTTGTATGTTTTCCCTCGAGCAGTCGTCACACCTTTGACTATTGCTACAACCAGTGTCGTCGGCTTATTCCGGTCATTGATAACAGTGGATGGCAGCCGAGCGCCATATGTTAAGTGTCATGCATACTTTTTGTGCACGAGCCACAATCCAATTTAATCGAAATCGCGAGTGGAGAGGTTTCCGCCATTTCTTGAAGCATGTGAATCGCTCGTAGGTATAGCTAACGTCAGCATTTTTTTTTCTGTGTGTAGTCTCGTCATGGGATGATGTGAAAGCTACACGATTTTTTCAAGCTGAAGGCCGATGACAATTCTGACACTGACAGCGGTGACACGACTATAGCGATGAGGCAACTTTCAGCGAAGACAGTGTTGACGCTGACTGTGAGTAGACCTGGCATGACTCCCTTCATTTCTGCATTTACTGACTCTAGGTGCAGGTATTCTGTGCAAATAAAGTGTCTTTGCAGTTTCTGCTTGTGTAGAACCTGTGGTCTCACTACAACGTAAATTGTGTTTGGAAATAATATTTCGTTTGAGCTTACAGTGGCTGGCATGAGAACATCGAGTTACAGGCGCTTCATCCTTAATTTATCGAATTATCATCTAAAATGTGCCCGCAACAAGTTCGGATACTTTTCATTTTTTATTTATTTATTTCTTACTGAGCGATGCAATGATACGAAGAATAAGAACGCCACAATCGTTCGACTGAACCTTTTGAGTGGTGCGCTCTACAGAAATTTTACATAATTTTTTTAAACACAGTGTCATCCTTGGCTAGTTAACCCCACTTTTCCGTATCGCGTATTTCTGTTTCTGGCCTCTTTCGTGGGGCGATCCCGGAGATTCTGAAGTCTAAAAATGTGATCTCATCCCGAATGTAGTGCGGTCTAAAGCCCTTAAAGTGGTTATGCGCAGTCTAAACATTTGGCCTGATACCGAAGATATTGTAGTCTAAAAACGTTTTCAGATCCCGAAGGTATTTCAGTCTAAAAATGTGGCCCGTTCCTGTGGGTATGCGCAGCCTAGAACTGTGCATTGATCCCGAAGATATTGAAGTAAAAAAATGTTAGGGAGTCCGACGCTCCTCCTACTCTCCTCGCGCGAGGCGTGACGCGTAGAGTGACATGCGCAGTGGCTCTGTCTCATTCTCTCCCCCAACTCTCTCAGGAAGACATTGTCACTCATCGAATTTAATGTAGATTGAATTATCATCCAACTTTTTTCACTGTTCGAGCACTATAACTTACCTGAGGAAAAAGAACGTCTCCACACTGTTGAACGCTGCTGCTATGATCATGCTTAACCACCGGTCGGAATGGATGAGTAAGTTCAGCAAACTAGCTGAAAGGGTTACAGAGTGACATAATGGGTCTCCAAAAATGAATACTAAAGAAAACAACGATAATGTTCAGTGACTAAACTTATAATGTGCACTGCTCCTTTAGAAATGTGCTCAGCGAAATTCGAAGTTGTCTATCTCAATGATTCCCCAAATGCTTTTCAAGGGCTCTTGATTTTCATTCTACACGCTAGACCTTACGATGAAAGCCAAAATTATGCCTTTGCAGTGCTTTTGTGCTTTCTTTCGTTCAGATATTTTCCATGATTTATACTCTATTACTATAATAGTACAACTTCTTTCAGATATTTTCTATAGATTAAAAAGGAATGGTTTTATGCGCATAAAACCGCCACAGTGAACGTATTTAAGTACTACGCCAATACCACGGAATAGCGTGCACAATCAATGGTTATGGCACCAAGTGTCGCGCACATTGTGACGGCCCGTCATATTTCATAGGGTGCCTTGACCTTGGTAGCACAGCAGAACACAGCAATTATTCTGCACACCGAGAGCACGGATCAAGAGATCTCAATCTCGTGTGCAATAATATAATGACAAATATACAACTAGACCAAACTACCCTCCTCTCCCCCATTCACGCGCACAAATGTTTACCTTACGTAGATGCAATACAAGTGGTGGGACTGAAGATACAGACTACTGTTCGTTCGTTAAAACAAATCAGCGCACCACACAGGTGTTTTCTTTTTTTCTCTTTCACTCTCAGGGGTTATTAGATATCACGTATAGCTGGGCACGGGAGTCGACAAACTTAAGGAACCGGTCTTTTAGAACAGTGGCACTGGGAGCGACACCTATTGCTAGAAAGATTTCGAGCACCGCCTATTTGATAGCTTCATGAAGTCCTTCATATAGTATACTGGGCAGTCGCGCGAGGCTGCGGTCCGCAAAGCTTTTCACAAATGATCGGTTCGAGGGCTGTTGCTCGGTACCTCAGGGGTGAGCATGCATCTGGTGTGTGCGCCCGACATAGTGTGGCATCAAAGTACTAACTCTCCAGACAACGTTTTATAGTAATAAACACCACGTGTGACTGGTTTCTGAGCTTAGCAATGGTATTGTCATAGTCAAACGATGAAGCTATATTCAGGTATGGAGGGGTTTAAAAGGAAAGGAACATCCGTAATTATCATTCCATCACCTTTTTTGTTATTTTCCTTTTATGGAAACACGTTATCTACGCCAAACATTAACGTGTTTAATAATTTGTGGCTTAAGGCACATACTTTTCCGCTGAAACTACCAGTTGTTTTAAACACTACACCTTTGCCAGATTTACCTAGAACACAAACGACAAGCAACTGACGATTCCCGTAATTTCGTGCTTTTGTGCTTGTACTATCTGTATAAATTCAAAAGCGCACTATTCCGTAAATATTCCAGTGCCTTGTTCTGTTCTTAGGTTCACCTGCATTTTTAACAGTTGTTTAATTCAAACTGTAAAACGTGCACAACTTTGGAATATCCCACGCTTGGAAACCAGCTGCAATGCTATTACTATATAATTACACGGAACATGCGTTATGATTAGTCATTTAATGTTCAGTTTTCGTTTTATGCTGATGGTGTAATATGCATTCGGTGGCTCGGCTCATTTCCTCGCTGCACGGTCCGGCATCTACAGCGGCTTTGAAAAACAAGAGCAGTAGAAGTGGTCGCCACCGCACCGTTTATACAGAATCATCGACGCTACGACACCCTTGCAGTGTCGCGGTGGTCTACAGGAACCGAGCTCTTATCCAACCTTTTCTACAGAGATAACACAAAACGTGTTAAAATATTCGTCGCCTAATTGCCAGTTATTTGCTTTATTTTTTCCACCTCGATGTTGGTATCGCTCCTGTGATGCGTGTCTTAAAATAACGAAGAGAATGCAATAGTCGGGAAGCAGAAACAAAACATGCGAAGAGGGCTGACCCGTGGTGTCCGACACAGTCTCGTAGCAGTGACCAAGCACAATGTGGACCAGGCTTAAGAATCGGAGCCCATGCAGAAACTGAAGAGCATAGTAGTCGCCGTCCGACCTCTTGGCTGTCATGAGGAGCATCCGTGTGTTGGCGACCACTGAAAATCCCTTCACAGCTTCCAGCACAGTGCCTGAGAAGTAGGCAAGAACATTCATGAGTAAAAAAATATCACGCTACAAAAACAAAACAATTCGTGACAAAACCGCGATCTATTTATGAGGCTCGCAGTAGTGTCCCCCACTACTGAATTAATTTCGTCTGCCGAGGTTTCTTTAACATGCACGGGTTTTTTTCTTGCAAATCAGCCTAATTTAGAAAAATGTAAAGCTCAAATAGGAACCTCTGTTTCCCTGGCAACAGCGATTTTCGCGTTAGTTTCCTCTGATCCTTCCTTATTTATAACTCCCCTTTTCCTAAATAACGTGCAAGGTAGAAAAATGGGAACTTGAATTTGGTTCACATACTCTCCGAAAGTAGGATTCGGATCTCGGAGAACGTGGATTAACTTCCCTGCTTTCAACTCTCTTACTCCCGCTCGCGTAAGTTATAAATGCCCAGCCTCATTGTGTATTCCTCTAGGAAAATTTCGTTCTTTATATCTACGATGTATGACCATTTCGTAGCTTTTGCCCAACTGCATCCACTTCCTTTAAGGACACATTTCTCTCATCACAAAAGCCATATGGTAGCGGTAGTGCACGCCTTAAACGATTTTTACATGTAGCGATTTGCGCGAAAAAATTCCACGGCTGCTTCTTGCGTTGCACAGCCATTTTTGTGCGACGCATTCCCATGCGTCGGTGACGGCACCATTTCCGTCGGAGTGTCCCCGGAGTTGCTCCCTAACATCAAGTAATTCATTCCGGTATTGTTGCATAACACTTACAAGGAAACCACTCAAATATTTGCATCTGGTTATTTGCTGAAAACAGGATTAAATAGAATGCTTTCGGATCTTTAAAAACATTGTGTATTTAGGGTTGCTTAGTCCGCAACTGTGAGGGCGCGGGCACAACACGTCGTAAAATGGGCGTCGGCAGAAATGCCATATTTCGAGGGCGCTTGGTGTCCCTCCGCCGAAAATCATGCCGATCGATGGCAATCCACTACAGCGCGACGAACTTGGCGGCACCCAGTTAGAGTTTTACGTAGGACCCAGTCGCAAGGAGCCGTGACTGTCACGGCAGTCGCGGAGCGGTGCTGCGTCGCCGAGTGAAAGCTGCACCGTGTGAAACAGCATTTGTCGTGCATATAGCTTCACACGAAGAAATAGTCATATCGGTGTAACGTATATGCCAGCAGCGAGTCGATTTTGGGGCAAGAGATTTATTTGAAATTTGCCTTAACATGGCTCATAAAACCGTCAAGAAGTCAATCTGTGCTTAGAACGTGGCGCTGTGAAACAGGTGTACGTCACTCAATTTTGAGTTATTCGCGTAACCGCCATCAACAGACAGCCCATGGTTTCACGGAGGAACACAATACTAAATTGCTCTTCTGGCGCTCGAAATTTCTAAACTGCCACTGTAAGCGAAAAATGAAAAGTTTATCCACGTACTAGTTTGTCCATCACGCCTTGTCTTGGTTTGCATGAAGACGTCGACGAAGGTTGCAGCTGTGACGGTGACAGCAAGTAGGCCTAAAAATATCCTGAAAACATAAGTTATGGCTGGGTTGCGCTCTTTAATTCAAACTAAATGCTTGCCTCTTCTTCGTTCACCTTTCTTTCTTCAGTAAGAAATTTGAAATTACATGTATTTGGCTTCGTAATTCTATCAGAAATTTCTTTCTCGTTTTGCCATCATTTTTCCTCTTAGCCATCTTGTCCTATCTTGTCCTCACAACTCGGCTTCAATTCGTCATTGCAAATTGTGTCCTAAAGCGCACAATAAAAAAAAACATTTACTGAGATTTTTAGGCTAGTTTCCTAGACACCACGATTTGGAGAACAAATAATATCAACACCCTCCTCTAATCCTGCCGAAATAGTAGAATTGAGCTATATGCTCCATCCGAATTTCACAAAAATCTGCACCACCCCAGAATACCAAAGCGAAATGTTTCAGGTGTTTGTCGAACTCCGCATTTAGTGCTAACAGCGAAAAAACTCTACATAATATTCTACAACTATTATCGAGCTAACAAGGACAATACCCTGAAGGAACTACAAACAAATCAATAAGTATAGTATGCAGAAAGGTGTCAGCTTATTAGCATCATACGAATGGCAAAGTACGAAGTAACCAGCCGAGCAGCGCACTTTGTTGAACTGCGTAATGCACACGTACAACACTCCCATCACGCACGTTGCTTCCGTTAGGGATGGCACATGACCCATAATGAAACAAAGCGACTTACGCAATTCCTTTTTGGGCTGTGTTCCATGATTCCGGTTCTGCGGTGACGCAGTTTGAAACTTGTATGCGTACTAAAGTGGACTTTACTGAAATAACAAGGAAGTTTCCTTTAAACTATTTGCTTTGTTACGGTTTAAAGAGCAAGTCACGTGCAAATTAGCTATCTTTTACTTAACTATTACGCTTTAAATCTACCTGTTGGTTAAAACGTGGCTGCGTGCAGAAGATGACATAACGGAGTTTGGGGGCAACAGCCACGAGGTACAGAAAAAATGTAAATCGGGAATATAAATCAAGGACATTTACTGATCCAGTGTTCAGGAGCCGAGTTCACAAGGCTTTTTGTTCATTAGTGCTCTTTGCGATTGGCCAGCCACCTTCGCCAATAATAGGTCCAGCATCAAGATTGCCGAGCATTAGCTGTTTCGAACAAGCCTAGACCAAGAGATTTTTGAGCATACGGGGCCGGATTGATAGCCTGTTAATATGTAGGGGTTTGACAAGTTATGTTCGTAATTACCGAGTAGCCATTGTTTGGCTATTGCATACTTATTCTTAGACGGCTTATACAACCCACCAGCTTGCAGTCTTTCTTCAACGATAATCTATCTCGAAAACAAATTTCGTCATTTGTCAATATAATATTGAGCATCCTAACTGCTCCTATACATCGGCCAGGAAGAATCATATTAAAGGGTTAACTCAACCTCGCTACTTACAGACATTACAGCGCAATTTACTCATCTAGAGGCTTCCAATCTGGGCACTTGAAGGGCAAACATAACTGGTTGAGTTCGAACAGTAATTTTGAGACTGAATAAAATAGAAATTGAATACTGTTTTTAGAAGCGAACCTAAGCAAATATTGTATACCTTCTGAATAGTTTTTTTTAATGAACAGCCGCTTTAGCCTCTATTGTAGAACGTTGATAGCATCGTACTATCACAATGCTATCAAGTTACTGCCTTTGCTTTTTCCCGTTAAAAAGTGTTGCTTCTTAATACAAAAATGGAGTATAGAAACAAATAAGCAGCTTCGCACATTCAGCACTCTTCGGAGAGAGCCGGTATAGTCTGGTTACCTGAGCGACGTAGCGTGACGCACTATACATAAGTTATCGTGTTTGTTTTTTGGCCACCAGGATTAAAATTTATCGCCCACTTGCTGCAATGTTATGTTTCATCGCGCGCAGTTTACTTTTTGAAGTATTCGAGAACTATTCAAAAAGCATTCGTTTTTACGAATTCTGGCTATTGGATTAGAAGAACAAATCGACTAGGAGGATATGTTATTCGATAGTCCAAAGTTTCGAATATTCGCAATGGTAAGCATGATTTAAATTGCTGTGACTTTGAGAACTGGGTGCAGCAAGCAAAAACACCCTGTGTTCCTATATAAGCTAATCGTCTCTATATGGAAGCTGTAGATACCAGCATCTTTGACGCGACGTACCTGTATCCACTAAAGCTTGCATGTCCTGTTGGTTGCAGTCGTCCAGATAGCATATTCCAAGACGAAGAGCTGCAACTTTGTTGTAGGAGAAGTAGCCCTTGTAGTAACTTGCCTAGGTTAGAAAGAAATGCAGATCACGCAGTGAGCTTGAGAAAACACCCATATCCGTTACGAAGTTTATTTTCTTGCAAATGGTTCCGTGCATATTTCTACACAATTGAGCAATGACCGATATAACCGTAATCCTGAAACGAGGTTCCATTAGGCACAAAGTGGCATTCTGCTTGACCGCGTCTGCCGCTACTTTTTTTTGGGGGGGGGGGGGGGGGGTTAACATTCTGCATTACGGTGCCAAGCCTTACCACTGTCAAGGTTGTGTCAGAGGACCAAGGGTACACCTGGCTGAACTCAGGCGTATACTCATGATAGTAGTCTGCTGGGACAGTTGGTGCGACATATCGTAAACGTGTGAGCAGCTTAACCGCAAGGTTGAAGAAACAATTGCCAGGGCAATCATGTCAGACAATCCTTATAGACTTCTTCTTTCAAGTCATTCTTCACCCCCGCAGTTAAATGGCTCATCGGTTTACGATATCAGTCGTATGCATTGATAACCTCTCTAATGATACATGTGAGCACTTTTTTAAATCCAGTAGCATTTGCAGGCGATTTTACCTCACAATTCTTCTCTCATGCGTCGGTTCTGCCTTGTTTAATGTCACCTCAAGTTTCAGCGCTTCTAAATGCAAGTGGAAAAGACAGGAGGTTTTGTTGTTACGAAAAAGAAAACTGCGCGGTTCCAAAGCGGTCATGTTACTTCTAAAGTGCCTGTCTATGTCTACCAATTTAAAGGTATTTCTTTGACAGTGCAACGATCGAGAAAGGAAAAATAGAGGAGGGAGCACTACATCACGCAGCCAGGCTTGGCAAGTGAACGCTCCATGAAGCCACAGCGGTGTCCCAAAACATAAGCTCTTACGTCGAGATCACGGAGGACGAATCGAGATGTGCTGACATGTTTGGTTCCCAGAAGCTATGGCGATAGTTTTTATTCGGTGCGCGCTTGTTCAGCTGTCCTGCCGTGGCTCTGCCCGCAGAGCGGGAACGCTAGAACTAACTGCGAACTTTGACGTGCAATCACGTGTTGGGCCACCAGGTTGGCTTCAATCGCGTTGCGGTATGCTCCTTCCTACCATTATCTTTCCTCCATGTTAACAACGCATCAACGGCAAAGAAAGCCCCTATAATACAAATTGTGCAACAATGCCAAACCTGGATGCTCTATAAGCACTAAACGCACTTCTTCGGTGACTCAAAGCAAAACATTGACGAGAAGCAAAAGAGAAAAATTTTTCATGTGCGTTATGTTCTCCATGCTTGACTAAGTGTTGTCTTGATGTATTATTGATAATTCAGCACGAGAAATCGAAACACATATTCAACTAAATGACAAAAAATGAACTGATTAAGTTCTTAATTAATTTCTTTGCGCCACATATTGCAATTTACGAAATGTAGCCGGTGAATTTGCGAGACGTATTCAGTTGAAATGAATTTCCAGGATCACACCAGTTTCGAGATACTAATTTCCAAAGTGTGATAGAAATACATTGGCGTTCCAGTTACTTTGTTGCTTTAGTGCATAAAAGATTGTATTGTTAGAAAAGTAAGTTAAACAACAGTGCATTGGCGCGGCGAGTTTGATGGAACATGCCTGACAGGTGTCATTCTGGAAACTAACCAAAATGGACACGCCTTGTAAACTCATAGGCTACAATTCGTAAATTGCAACATGTGCCGTAAAATAATTAAGAAGTTTATCAGTGAATTTTAATTAGCTGAAGTTGTGTTTGGATTTATCATGAAAGTAAAAATCCGCCTCTCTGAATAATCCAGCTCAAGGACTAGACTTACGTTATCTGCAACAGGCGATCTTTAAAAATTAAAAAGAAAATAAAAATGATCCCCCATATATAAAACATAAGTATATAGCGTAGTATCCGTGTGTTTTTACGAAGCTAAATAGTAAAAGCAAGCTTGGTGGCACTGCATATGTTACTCTGATTATCCGTTAACGGTAATCTTACCTTAGGGTGCATGATGCTCAAGATTTTCTCTATTGTCCTGCCCCAGTTGGTAGAATTCTTGGCATACACTAGTAGGTTGCAGTACTGGCCGTGCGAGACCTCGTGACCATAACTGTCTCGCACGACAGTCGCGATACACTCATCGAAAGCTCCGATATCCGCGCGTGACCATTGAAGCAATCCCGTCGGGTACTTTCCAGTGGCGTCCAACACTGCGTACGAAAGAGTTTTGTAGAGGTGAAGCAATGCAATCGTCATGGCCATACAGTGGTATAAACAATGCCTCCCCCTTGTGTTCGGAATGCAAAACATAGAAGACGCGGCTCCTGAGAAAAACAACGCTCCTTCGCTCAGCCGACAGTGAATGGTTGAACTGTAGTATGTTTAAAACAGAAGCAGCCCATCGGCCTCGTCGCCAACAACGGGGACGCAGTGGTAGCTGTTTAGGTGGCAATCCAAGAACAAGCCAATAAAGTATTTCGAGTTGTCGGTCCGTACTACCCCGTCCATTATAATCATTTGATTCAGGAATAACAAAACTGAAAGTTTAAGCTGTAGAGAGAGAGAGAGAGAGAAAGACAGACGAAAGAGATGAGAAAGGCAAGGAGGTTATCCGGAAGACAGATATCAGGTTTGCTACCCTGCATTGGGGAAGGGGGAAGGGGAGATAGAAAGAATTTAAAAAATGCGCACACATGAATAGTGGGAGAGGGGAAATAAAAAAATTATAAACACACACACACAAAAGAACGCAGGAGTGTCTGAGTCGTTCAAGCAGGTCCCTTGACCGGAAGAAACTTCAGCAGCGCCTTCACCGCCTTATGTTGTGGAGGTCGCATCAGCCGGCACTCCAAGATTGTCTACTCAGAAAAGAGCCGGTCATCGAGGCGTGCCAACGCCATCACGAGCGACTGTATCTAGGAGATGTAGCGAGGACAATGAGAGAGGATATGTTCTATTGTTTCCTCGCTGCCGCAACTATTACAGGTAGCACTGTCAGTAATTCCGATGCGGCAAGCAAATGCATTCGTGAAACACACTCCTATAGCTGTAGCCTCTAATTCTTTCTTTAGAAAGAAAAATGGACTCGATACTATTGATCAAATAACGGGATAAAGAATTTCTGAATATGTTCTTACGAGTTCTAAATTCATGCGATAATCTGAAGCGCGTACAGAATGTGTGATTGCATTTTCACTTTTTAGCAGACCTCCCACTCGACTTGACGCCACATTTCGTATAGCAGTACTATTCGACAACAGCGTGAATTACGATTGCTATTTTTCTTCGCAATAGCATTTATTCAAGGAGCTTTTTACAACGTCGCAAGTTTTGTGGCAAAAGTCACAAATTGAACGATTGAAATAATATTGAGACTGGTAAGTTCTGTGAAGTTTAGCTGGTAAATGTAGCGATTTGTCCTTGCTCCCCACTCTATTGGTTTCATATATTTAATTGCTTTCGGCCCGCCGATGGTCATGGCAACGAATGCGGAGCGTCCTACGTACCACTGAGAAAGTTTGAAAAGTGAATAAAAATAAGGAAAAAAGGGAAAAAAGTTTTAAAGTCCGAACACTATTCATGCGGAACAAGGAAAGCAGTGTAGAAAACAGCAATTTTGGAAACATGCCATGACATACTTTTTACGGCAGCAGTTGTGTTATTGTTGCCGCAGTTTCACCTTGAGGAAAATTAAGTTAGCACCTCAGTTACAGTATTTTCCACAATTTTTTAATTTTTTTTCCCTGGATAATCTTTGAACATTTCAAACTAGTGAATTGGCTAGCTCATTCAAATGCACCGTTTCTCTTAGACATTTCATGTATTAAAGCACGTCAATATCTGTTCCGCTTGGATCAGAATGTGGCTGTTGCGACATAAAATTGAGCCGACGGCCATGGGCTGGGCATCGAAATAAAGCACAAATACGGTTCAAGTTGCTCTTTATACTAATTACCCTCTTCAAGTGGTAAAAAAATTGCCAAGATAGGGCAAATGTCATTCGGAAGATGTGGACACGTTAAAGCAGATTTTTCAGGCTTTATCTATACCGATTTATCAATAGATTCTCCTAGAGACGCCGAATATGCCTCTGGAGGCACAGGCGTGGAGGTCTGAGAAGTCGTGCAGGAATTGTTCTTTTTAAATATTTGAGAAAGAGTTGTCCGAAATTTGCAGCTCAAAGCAGCCTGCAGAATAATACACAAGGCCCACAATTCTTGAACAGGGCTAGTTACTGACAATTAAGATACCACTTTCAAATCATCTTGATCTGAAATTATTGCTTGAAGCCCAAAGATATACTGAAGAATGAATTAAATGCATGGATTTAAAACAATTATGGGGTTTTACGTGCCAAAGCCACGATCTGATTATCAGGAACGATGCATGAACTATGATTCGCTAGTTCTTAGCAGTTCTCTATAATACTCAAGCCGGGAGTAACTTATTAGCACACGTTTTTTGTTGAGGTGGATTCCAAAATGGAACGCTCACATTGATGCTGGGTTATAGCTGTCAAACCGCCACTGCTGTGTGAGCCAATAGTTGATTACCTTACGTCCACACTTCTTGTCGTCTGTTGCGGGCCTCTCGCGGTGCGCGCCCAGTTTGCAACTAATTTGTACCGAAGTGTTGTGGTCGCTATATGAAACATTTTTCTCGGGCAATATTCGAACTACTTTTGTATTATTCATTACGTCCGCCAGTGCTTAGCGTTTTTGTACTATGTTTGTACTACATGCCGGGGGCGGGGTGGCTGCATATACAAGATTTAACCGCGGATGTACGTGGACCATTTTTTTTTGTTAAATGTGAAAGTTCTAAAGGTTCAACGCAACAGATTATAAAAAATATGGACGTCTGATGCCATACGGTCATCCTTCATTATGCAAATGGCAGAAAGGTAGTCTGGGAGTGAGATTTCGGTTCGGTTGTCAAGAACGTAGCTCTCAAGTTATTTTGGGTATTCTTTGTTTTAGGAAGGTAAAAAACAAATTTGAGGAATAGTTGTTCGATCATACATTGCTGCAAGGATGGTTAAGCTGCACAAATAATATTGCCATAATGTTAACAACACATGCTTGCAGTGCATCGTGCATGTATAACAGCGTGAGATGAACTTCATGACCTCTTGGCAACCATGGTAAGTTATTTATGTAAAGAAGGTGGTGCCACTGCAGGGTAAGGAGTCCGCGTATTCATCAGAACAAAGAAAAACCCCGATAATATAAGTTCAGCCATTTTAAGTCCGTTTGCAACGTACAGCACAAGAGCGATCTGTCGCGCCTGCCACTACATTGCGAAATCAAAACACGTATACAGCTGGGCTCAAATTTCGCATTAGGGAGTATCGTAATCGTCGGGGAAATGTTTTTCCTGCCCGACTCTCAACCCATCATTACCATCAGTCGCCAACGTGCGCGCACTCACGTCTAAGCACCCAGGGCTCCAGGTTCTGGAGCGCCCGCACTGTCCTAAGCAGACCCACGCTGCATTCTGGTCGCACATCTGCCCCGAGCAGCTGCGTTCGAAGCGAGTCCGGTATGCTTGCCATGACCCGGGCCACGACGTCTCGCAGGGCTTGTCCGTAGTGGGCAAGCTCCTGTTCCTCGGCTGACAGCGTCGTCGCTGCCGGCGCGGGCCTCGACGCGCCGGGGCTCGCATTCTCCGCTCGCGTAAACGGGGCGAAGAGCCGGATCAGTAGACACGCCGTCGCAAGTGCTAGTCGCATCACCGAAGGCTTGTTGCTGCCTGCGCTATTCGTCAATCACCGTGCACTCACTTTGGGTGGCTGGTTGAACGCTCAAAGCGCTGGTTGCGCGGTGCACTCCACTCACTGAGAGTCCCACTGCCTTGCGGTTCAGCAGAGCGCACTGTATGCAGGTGTCAAGGCAGACCTTTCTTTAAATGAAAGACGCATCGAAACACGAAACGCGCGGGAGGCCGTTGGGTCCGGTCATCGAACTTTTGTTGTTCCAACCGATCAAGAAAAGCGAAGGCACAATATAAGACGCGGGTGCGCCTATTTCTCCTCCTGTCCAAGGCTACAGGCCACTTTCCACAAAGCGCGGTCTCTTGCACACGAGGCTATAACGTGACGGGAGTGTATACACCTCCGTCGGTGACTGGAATGTGAACGCATCGAGTGGCAGTTTGGAGTTATTCAGCGCACACACTGATGTCATCATCGACACCAAGGATCCAACAACACGCAGCTCGCACGGCCGCCGACCGAGCTTCAATAATTATCCGGATTCTGTCGCAACGCATCTCGAGGCAGGGCAACGCGTCTCTTCTGCGCACGGCAAGCAAAGAACGCCGCTGCGCTCGACGCCCTAAGAAACGACTGATCGACTGACTGGCCGACGCAAGTGCGTACTTGCACTCTTACCCTCGTTCTGAAGGAGAAACTCGCGGCATTTTTTGCACCGTAACCTTCAATACCTGGTGCCGTTTTTTTTTCCTGCCTCAATTTCTTCTCGCCAGATAACAATCGGCTGGCCTGGTTTGACCATATCGTGTTCACTGCTTCGAATATTCGCCGCCGTTACAAGCGCGATCGAAAGTGCGTAAACGATATTCGCTACTTTGCGTTGTAATGAAACGGTAAACAGCTGCTCGCTTCTGCCTGTCTTTGAGCGCAATGCAGTGTTTTCTTTGTTTCTTTATTGATTGATTTCAATTTACGCACAAAAATTTAAAAAAAATATGTATATGGTGTCTTAAGTGCCACAGCTACGATCTGATTATATGAGGCACGCCGTAGAAGGGGACTCCGAAAATTTAGACCACCTGGGGTTCTCTAACGTGCACCTAAATCTAAGCACGCGAGTGTTTTCGCATTTAGCTCCCATCGAAATGCGGACGCCATGGCCGGGATTCGATCCCGCAACCTCGTGCTTAGCAGCGCAACACCAAAGTCACTAAGAAACCACGGCGAGTTCCACACAACAACACATTGAGGGGCCTGAAAAAAAAGCCATGCTGACGCGGCTTGAGAGACACTCGATCACCTCTGTTACAGCTGGATACACGGCGTCAAGCACGGTGCACATTATACAAAACACTGATTGATATGAACTAATATGAATAATTTAATCTACAGCTTACATAATCTCTAGGGTTGAGGATTGGGCGAGTTGGTATTGCATTCTATGTCGTGCTGTACCAGTTTTAGAATCACATAATCTTCAATCTGATTCAAAACACAGAAAATATTTTTTTAAGCAATGAAATGTTTTATCAAAAAAGAAAAAAACTGCATAGCTGATCATGACAACATACGCTAACATAATAAGGGCTAAGGAAGGGAGAGCGTTAAGGACTTGGATTCTAACAGTGTTACATCATGCACATTACTGCGTGCTGTTTCGTATAAATTCAGTAGTATTGGCGGGGCCTGGCTTATATACTTAAGATCTGGTAGTCATAGTTATTTTTAAAATGCGACACATTCTACACTTCCGGTTTACGTCTGTTACAGCGGGATAACTTTTCGGATAAGTTCGCAAGTTCTGCGAGTAGGATATTGTTACTACTAACACTAAAATAACATTCAAGTGAAAGTCTGCATTCATAGATGATGTGGGCTTTAGGCATGTGGTATTTCTTAAACAGTGTTTTTTATAGCCACTGCACGTATTGTTTTCTTTAGCTTTTGTAATAACTTATGCAAAGTACATTGAGTGGTAGTACCCCATAAACCGTCCATAATTAATTTGGGACGCAAATTAATTGCGTTATAAATGCAAATGCGTTATAAACTAATAATTTCACACACGCAGACAAAGAGTGTTTGTTTCAACCTAATACGCTAGGCAATGGGATAAGTTTTTTGTAGCACAGAGTAAATGCATTCCTCCCATTGCTTAGTTCTTGTGATATGTACCCATAACACGTTGACCGTGTCCAGAACTATTATATTTGTGGATTTAAACGGTAGAGTTCGATTTGCAAGAAAACTATTACCTTCGGTACCAAAATTACCACCTTTGTTTTGTCGTAATTCACCTTCAAGCATTTTTTTATGGATCTATAAGAAAGGTTATGCAAAAGTTTATTCGCCATGGCAATTCTAATTGAATAAGAATCTGCTGTGATGTGCACACTGATTTGATCGACGTAAATTATAAATTTCGCCTGCTTATAGGTAGAAACAATATCGTTAACCTATAAATTAAAGTGCGCCGGGCCCAAAACGCTCTCTGGAACGCCACAATTTATTTCTTTAGGTAGTGATGTATATTTAACCAGCAGAAATAAATTGGCGTTTCTTATTAAGATAACATTTTAGTATACTTCGAGTGCAAGAGCCCTAATTCCCCCTATTTCTTTTATTTAGTAGATGATTTTGTGCTAAATATGCTGAACCGTTTGTGCCACTGTAAAAAAGCTATAGTGCTTTTATTTGGTGTAACACAAACGTTATACGACACTGTTATACTAGACTGGCTAACGTTTCTGCGCACAAAGTGATCATATTGTTTTTTTCTAGGCTTTCCCTTACCTACAAACGACTTTTAAAACACGTTTTTTTTTCAGCCGGATAATTCCATTGCTTTCTGTTCATGAGAATATTTAGTCTGCTCCATGTTTTTGTTTTTTCGTCACTCATACATGACAAAAATACCTACAAATAGTACGCATGCCATACTTTCCGTAATTACGTGGTTATCATTCTACATATTATTATAAATACTTTCAGATCAAAAGGCTTTCAATTTCTAATTAAGTTTGCATATAGTTTGCCGTGCTTTCTTTAGAAACAATATTCGATAATCACGGCGTTCTTAGTCTTTGTTGTTAACACATTTGAAAACGAAATGCTCCTCGTTGACACCCTGAAAGCTGTTAAGAAATTTGTTAGCTAATTCAGCATTATCGTCTTAGAAAATACGATTTTAGTTCATTTGCTTCAGTTACATTTGTAATTTTGCTAAGGTATTGTCACGCTGCACGACACAGCCGAAGGAAGAGAAAGTACAGGTGTGCGCGAGGAGCTGGCCGCTGCCTGTTGGCCTTGCATGACCATCCTGTTCCTTACTCTACTCTAACCATCTATCATCTTGTAAACAAACCCATCCCATCCGTAACAATTTTGGTGGAGGTGCTGGGTAGATCACACTGGACGACTGAGCTATACTACCCCTTCGACGCAGCAAACGGTTGGCCAGGCTACAACCGGGGGGCGTTGACATGAGTGATTCGGACGGAGGCGACGTTCGCGAGAAAACCACGTAAGAAAGCATTCGCTTAAGGCAAGCTGGCTACTGGACACCTCATAGAGAAGCACGCACATTCTCAGGCAAAGCGAATGACGAAGTCGAAGACCGGTTGAGACACTATGAGAGGGTAAGCCGCCACAATGAATGCTCCATTCATTGTGACGTCTGTGCAGCTTTCTAACGTTGTCTTTTTCCTTAGCGGAACTGCCGTGATATCGTTCGACAATAACAAGGGCTCGCTCACAAATTGGGACAGCTTCGTCGAAGAGATAACGAAATGCTTTGGTGACTCGCTTTCGAAAAAGAAAAGGGCTGAGTAGACACTTTCACGACGAGCTGAGTTAAAGGGAGAGAGTGCGCTACCTACATTGAGGAAGTTCTAAAGGTTTGCGGAATTGTGAACGTATGTCGGACGAGGACAAGGTTCGACACCTAAGTAAGGGAATTGCCGAAGATGTATATACTTTTTTGGTCTCCAAAGACGACATCACTACCCCTTCTGACTTAAGGCGTGACGACATTCAAGGCTCTTAAAACACACGGCATTCTTCCTAAGTTTGGTCGGCTGGACAACGTGACCAACGCACCAAGTGTGGACGTATCTGCCTCTGACGACCTTGCGGCTTTAGTACGACGAGTTATCAGAGATGAGCTGGCTCATTTTGAAGGCCCAGATGTCAACCGCGTGTGCCACCAATGCTCCGCTGAAGAGCGCTACTGCAAGGCACCGGCAGCCTGGCCACGACTTGCGTACAGCGACCATCCCGTTTACGACAACACCCGCGCCCAGAGCACTGTAGTCCAGCCACAGCCTACGAGTTTTGAACGTCGACACGACAGATAGCCGCGACGTGCGTTTCCCGTCAGCAACGCGCCTTGTAGATCTGTGCACAACTTCAATGAAAATCGCAGGCCGCCTGTCTGCTATAGCGTCGGGGCTCAGCGACACATCGCGAGTTATTGCAACCGTCGCCCACAGCGTGCCTCCGCGAGATCGCGCATATTTACCCCGCATGCAAGAAGCTGCATCCTGACAACCATTTGTCCCTTTCCGTCAGTTACCTCGAGAGTACACGCCGAGGAATGGCTCCCCAATATCTGACCGCACCCTGACTCTACCGCCGACCCGGACACGTCGATCGCCATCTCCACGTCGCCGCTCGCCTACGCCGCCCCAGCTGTAAAACAAGCTGGTGCGACCGATGGAGGTGAGGTCGCGGGATGGCCACTTTTTGAAATGCCTCCGCCTATCGTGATGTTGAAGAACAAAGTGTGTGTTTGTGTCGATGGTGTAAATACTGTGGCTTTGGTATATAGATACTGGTGCTTCCGTGTCTGTGATGTGTGTTTCTTTCAAGAATCGCCTAGGACCGAAGGTGATGTTTTCTTGGAACGGCAACACCATGTTTCGCGGAGTTCGCGGTGAACTGTTACGTCCTGTGGGAGTGTGTTGAGTTGTCATAACCGTTGGTGGAAAGGCATTTCGAAAGGAATTTACTGTACTCGCACGGGCCACGCATGACGTAATTCTTGGTATTGACTTTTTACGGGAGTGTGGAGCAGCATTCGACTTCATGGCTGGTGAAATTTCACTAAGCGTTGATGTCACACCACGAACGCTTGACGACGTTCCATCCGATTGTCAAGAAGTATTTTACGTGTCCACTGATGTACGTGTGCCTGAGCAGACGGCAGTGTTCATCCCAGTGACCTAGTCGCGCGCCCGTGTTGCTTTTTGCTGTGGAATAATTGAACCCGAATACGTAAACACTCTAAAGAAGAATGTACTTCTCCCTCGCTCACTTATCGAATTTTTACAAGGTTGTGCTCATGTGTGAACGGTGAATGTGTCCTCAAAGTCAGTTATTTTGCCTGCAGGACTGAAAGTAGCACGCTTCAAGGAAGATGGTGTTTTGAGCATTCGTGGAGTTGCTACTTCCACGGATGCAAGCTCGTCGCTCAGCGACCACTCTTCAAAATTTAAGAGCATGATTAATAAATCGCTTCCTTCTTCCCACCAACAAGCACTCCAAGAGCTTTGCCCGCAATGCTTCAGTGTTTGACTTTGCACAAGAGAGTCTAAATTCACCACCGCACTACCGCGTACACCACCGCATCAATATTGGAACAGCATCGCCTATACGACAGAAGCCGTACCGCGTTTCCTCAGCTGAGCGGAAAGTGGTCGCCGAACACGTTACAGACATCCTAGAGAAAGGCGTCATCCAGATGTCCAGTAGTCCGTGGGTGGCTCTAGTTATATTGGTCAAGAAGAAAGATGAGTCATGGAGATTCTGCGTCGACTACAGGCGCCTAAACGCAGTGACAAAGAAGGATGTGTATCCTCTCCCACGTATAGATGACGCCATTGACAGTTTACATTCTGTCTCGTGCTTCTCCTCTGTCGATCTGCGCTTAGGCTACTGGCAGATACCTATGCACGGTGTGCATATGTATCTTCTCTTTGTCTCTTGGACAAGGAGAAGACTGCCTTCATAACGCCGGATGGACTCTTCGAGTTTAACGTAACGCCCTTTGGTTGGTGTAATGCTCCGGCGACATTTGAACGATTTGTGGACAGGATTCTGCGCGGACTTCGATGAGAAATATGCATGTGTTACCTGGATGACGTTGTCATTTACGGCAAGACATTTCACGAGCACAACCAACGACTGTAAGCTGTCCTTGACTCCGTACGGCAAGCTGGAGTGATATTAAACTCCAAAAAGTGTCATTTTGGCGAGCGTCAAACACATGTTTTGGGTTTCCGCGTCGACAAAGAAGGCATCCGCCCAGACTCGCAGAACCTTGTAGCCGTTCGTGACTTCCACCAGCCGAAGATGGCGAAAGACCTCCGCAGTTTCCTGGGAATATGTCCGTACTTTCGCCGTTTTACTAAGGACTGTGCACGCCTAGCTCAGCCGCTCACGACACTCGTTCACAAGCACACACCGTTTACATGGACTACTGAGTGTGAGTCTGCATACCGTAAACAAAAATTTCTGCTCACCTCAGTTCCAATTTTGCGCCACTTTGATCATGAGACCCCAAGGGAGCTTCACACCGATGCTAGTGGTCTGGGCGTCGGAGCAGTACTCTTACAGATACATGGCGGACGCCAACAAGTCATCGCCTACGCAAGCTGTATACCCTTACCAAGGCTGAGCGGAATTATACCGTAACCGAATTGGAATGCCTCGCGGTAGTCTTCGCCACCCACAAGTTTCGACCAAGGCCGCCACTTCACGATAGTGACATACCACCATTCCCTTTGTTGGTTGGTTGGACTACGCGATCCATCTAGCCGATTAGCTCGGTGGCCATTACGGCTTCAAGAATACGACTTTTTAATCACATACAAGAGTGGTCGCTATCACACTGATGCTGACTGTTTATCTCGCCTTCCGTCAGCAAGCATGCGAGATACGGACGATGACTTATATGAATACCTTCTTACCATCTCTGAACAGTTTCCTGATGCGACCGCCTTCAAGCGTGAGCAAAAGCATGACCCTTCCGTTAGACCTATTCTTGACGCCGCTCGGTCACCAGCGCGGGGCTCACCTTTCATTATTGTTGACGGTTTATTGTATAAGACGGATTATTCTGCCGACAGTGCTCCACTTCTTCTCGTGGTCCCCCAAACATTGAGAACTATGATACTTCAGGCCACGCACGATGACATCACATCAGGCCACCTTGACTTTGCTCGGACGCTCCACCGACTGCGCCAACGTTTCTATTGGCCCAAGCTTTGGAAGACGGCGAAGCAGTACATTTCCAGCTGTGCAATTTGCCAACGACATAAGCAGTTAACGACGCCCTCTGCGGGTACCCTGCAGTCAGTTAAGCCGCCGACCTTCCCATTTGAAAAAGTTGGTGTCGATTTGCTGCGTCCCTTCCCTCTGTCTGCTACCGGACGTCGCTGGATTATTGTGTGTGTGGACTATTTGACTCGGTATACTGAGACGGCTGCACTTGCTTCGGCTACAGCAGCTAACGTTTCATCTTTCCTGCTGTTCTCCGTGATTATCCGTCACGGTGCTCCACGTATTGTGATTAGTGATCGTGGACGGCAGTTTACTGCGGACGTTGTTAAAGAACTACTACGTCTTTGTAGATGTGATTACTGGCACTCGACCCTACCACACGCAAACAAACGGCCTCACTGAGCGCACGAATTGTACCCTGACCAACATGCTTGCCATGTATGTCTCCACAAATCACGAAAATTGGGATTCTATTTTACCATTTGTTACGTACGCTTACAATACTGCCAAGCATGAAGTCACAGGTTATGCGCCTTTCTTTTTTCTGTATGCGCGCAACCCCCAAAGCTTTCTCGACACTATCCTTCCCTGGTCTCCACATGATGACTCTTCCATAGGCCAGACTTTATGCAGTGCGGAAGAAGCCCGTCGACTGGCCCGCCTTCGGACTCTCTCCTCTCAAGATCGTGCGAAGGCTCGTTGTGACGCTCGAAATATGCTCGTCATATTTGCTCCTGGGGACTTTGTTTGGCTTTGGACACCGGTACTGAAAAAAGGGGCTCTACACAAAATTTCTATCACGATACACCGGCCCATACGTCATACTGAAACGCTTGCGTGACGTCACATACGTAATCGCAAGAGTGACTTCGCACAACCGGCGGTCACGTAAAACGCAAGTCGTGCACATCGCCCGACTCAAACTGAACCACCATCGGGCTACATAACTCGCTCGGAGAGCTTCGTCTGCCCCCGGTGAAGCTGTCACGCTGCACGACACAGCCGAAGGAAGAGAAGTATACTTCTCTTGAAGTGTGTGCGAGGATCTGGCCGCTGCCTGTTGGCCTGCATGGCTGTCCTGTCCCTGGCTCTACGCTAACCATCTATCATCTTGTAATTAAACTATCTCATCCGTAACAGTATGTTCGGTTATGTTCTGGAAGATTTCATTTATATTTGCATGCAACGTTTGTAACCTTCAAAGGAGGCAAATATAAAGAGCGGTCGATTGCAGGTAGCGCGAGAACAGAACACGCCAGCGCGCTTGACCTCAGCGGCCGCGGTGAGGGTCGCTCCCGAGATCCCGCTGCACCGTGGCGGACCGGCCTGAATAAACCGTGGCTACGGCGACTACCACTTCGCGCCGCCTCCCACAAATTGATGACTCGGACGTGATGAGCCCAGCCATGCCAGCGTCAACCCACAAAAGCACCACTCAAAAGAGCACTTGAAGCGCACACCCTAGAATAATCCGCATAACAAGGAAATCAAGAATAGTTTCTGTAGTGTTTCAGGGAAAACACGAGGAAGGCGGGAGATAGAAATTCAGGACGATGAGCAAAACGAGAACAAGATAAAAGCGGGAGGCAACGTTTCGACAAGTGGACTTGTCCTTTTTCATGGGGACATATGCTTTCCTCGGCACAGTATATATAGGTAAGGTTCTTCTAACTGGGAGAGACGTAAGGTTGGTGGGCGAGGCAACGGCCGATGATGTGCTAGCGGCGAGGGTGTGGAATTTAGTATAAAAGAGTGCTGTGCAAGGTATATGTAAACTGGTAGCGAAGCTTCTATAGAAGGCCACATGCCAAGAGCAATTGAGCTCGTTGTAACCGTCGCCATCTACGTATCGTGGGGGCACCTAACAGCAAGAAAAAAAGAAAAAAAGTCACGTCACAACTGGAAATGGCAGTGACGTCAAGATCTTACGCTGCTTGGCGCGAATGTTTGAATTTCTTTACCGTCCGGCATTACGGCTGCTACGACAGCAGTTATTGTTTTCTTTCGAAGCTGAGGCGAGCTTGCGACTTGCCTCAGCTGAAACAGTAGCGTGTCCTTTAACTATTAGGAGTGGTGTATGTATTATGGTATCTAGCACTGGTCGCCTCCATCCCCCGAAGCAGAGTCGGGCCGATCCGGCGTTCCACGAGCTCAGAGGTAGAGGACAAGCGCGCAAGCCGAACGTGCGACTCGCTCTCTGAGGAGGAAATGGCAGATGCGAAACCACGTGACTACTGCCAACGTCCGATGTTTCGCCCATCCAAAGCTCCTGGCGCTGCGGGGAAAACAGGCGGACGCGCCGGCGGGACGAGCCTTCGTCGAGACGCCCGCACGCAGTGGCCTAGGTTGCCTAGGTTACGGTGGGCCGTAACCAACAGCAGCGACGCGGCGCTGCGATGACGTTTCAGTCTTGACGACTGCATGCTCCGACGACAGGGCTCGGAGCGCCCAGAGCGCTCGAAAATGGAGGAGAGCAATCGAGAACCAGCCGAACGCAGGACGCGCATCCTCTTTGAACCAGCCGAAGACAACACCGCTCGCGAGAGCTACCCTGCAGAAATGACCATCCGAAGATGGCATTAATGTGAACAGAATTAGGCTGTTATTGACGGCAATTGCTACAGTAGCTTCCTTAAGAAGGTGAGCGAATAGTATGGAAATAAATGACACTGCCAAAGAGCTTTCAAAATCAACTTCACTTTTATTCGTCTTGAATAATGCAACCAATATAACTGACCAAAAAAAGCATGCTTCAATGACGAAACGTACTATCACCAGTACACAGTTGTAATGCATAGCGACCTCTGCGAATCCTTTTCACAGAATCATTCATAATTACTTGCGAAACCAAATACTCATATCCAACAATTTTAAGACATTGCTCCACATTATCATTTAGAAAACATTCCACTTAGTAATCTTGCTGCCTGTCGGACCCGCAGAGCCTGTGTTAGGGAGAGTAAACGAACATAGCGCGACGTTTCTTCGCGGGGCGTTCCGCATTTATCGTCACGACGAGACAAGCGCGTCGGATGCCACAGCGTGAACTGGCACGGTAAGAAAACACCTGCACTCACGCCTTTCGCGAACGATATCAGTGTGCTCGGTCACGGAAAGTTTGAAGTAAAGCGCACACCACACTTTGAAGAAACACGCAAGGAAATAAAAAAGAAAGCACTTAGACCGCGTTCAAGTGAGCAACGCCATTCCTCATTCCTCACGATGTAATAGCTGGCTTGTACAGCTTTCCCAAGTCTTGCGCCAGAAACACTTGTTGGTAGGGGTCGGTCGCCAAGAAAGAACTAATGAATTGTGAAAAAGAAAATGGCATTTGTTCTTGCAGTGTAGGAAAAATATCTGAAGCGGGAAAGTTACTCATATGCCAGTATATGGATTAAAAATTTTAGAGCTATTTTTTTTTGCACATAGGTTTTCTAGTTTGTGTTTGCCCCCCTCCCCCCCTCCCCTCACGCAGTCGCGCTTCAATCGTGCACCACTAACTGATATCCTTGGCGATATGTTTTGGCACGCTTTTCGTTCCAAGCTTCGCGACCTATTTAGAGGGACCTTGGTGCTGTGTACAAGGCCGGTGACACGGCCGTGTGTCAGCCGGCGTGTCAACGGCGTGCACAGCACCCTCCTATTGCCTGTTTCGCTGGGGGTGATGGGCTATCGTGTCTCCGAAAGAGATAATAAAAGGAGCGGCAGAAAATGGTGCTCGTGTCAATTTTTTTTAATCACTGAAATGGAGTAAATAAATACAGAAAACATAGAAAGGAAAGAAAGGAACGAAAAATACACTAAGCAACCAAACTAAGTGTTGTTGCCTATAGCTTGAAATTAGGCAACGACACTCAGTTTGGTTGCTTCGTGGTTTTTTTCCCTTCCTTTCCTTCCTTTTTTATTCTATTTATTTATTTATTCCATTCCAGTAATATTTATTTTTTCCCCGAGCACTGTTTTCTGCCGCTCCTTTTATAATCTCTTTCAGACACACCATAGCGCGCGACCACCTGCGAAGCAGGTAAGAGAGGGGTGCTGTACACGCCGGCTGACACACGGCCGGGTCACCGGCCTTGTGCCACAGCACCCCTTCATTCACAATTCTACACCCTTGCCGCTAACACCTTCGATCGCTGCCGGACCCACCCGCCTTACCACCACTCCCGTTTAGAAGAACTCTACCTATATATACTGTGCCGAGGAAAGCATGTGTCGCCTTGAAAAAGACAAGTCTACTTGTCGGAACGTTGGCTCCCGCTTTTACCTTGTTCTCATTTTGATCATCTTCTGCAGTATTCGTAATTCTAGTGCTAGAGCGAATTGTGTTAATGTACCCATTTGAGACAAATACTCTCTCGAAGTCAGACTAACGTGCAGTATCGGAGGCCATATGGGACTCACAAGTTAGAAGTGAGCATTACGGGAAGCTCTCGATAATGGAATATAGAAGCTAGATACCGGTAGAGAGATCGCCGTCGCTTTGTAATAAGCGGATAACACATTGACAATGTTGCAGCGAAAAAAGAACACCAACATTAAGTAAGGCGCGATGGTGCTCTGCGGGCAAAGTATTCATGTTTGACAAATATCGGAAGAGTCTCGTCCACTTCAACTGGTTCGTTAACGTGGTTCGTGTAGTACGTCAGGCTGACGCCCTCCGTAAATGACTCGCATAAACGGCTTGTTTACCATTATATGTAATAAACTATGCGTACATGTCCCTTAAGAAACACTGGTGAACTTCTAACGCAGAAAAAAAAAATGGCAACCATTACACTCTGTGAAGATGGAATGGCAGCGAAAGCTGACGACAGGCAAAGCATACGCGTCTTTGCATGTCCCGCACACGTGCACCTTGAAGTCGCCCACGTCACCTGGAACGCCTGGGAACGTACGGGACAGTACCTGTAGCGCACGGTACCGAATAGTCACGTCTCGTACAGTTCCGATCCTCGCCAGGTCGTTCTCGAACCACAGACGCTGGCACACTCTGCAACGAAGTCCGAAATGTTTATCCAGAAAGTGTCGTCGGAACAGGGCATCCGCATCTTTAAAGTCGTTCACTCGGCCCATCCGGTACCTCTGCTGCCGTATTGTGTTCCGAGTCTGGCGTCGTTGTTCGTTCGGAGGTGCCCAGCTGCGGAAGAAGATGACGACGATGAACGCGCGATCAGTGGCACTAGCGCGTTTGCGCGATTGGCGCCGAGAATATTTAAGTCCTTTTTGAAAAAAATTGCACTAGACACTTTTTTCAATAACATCTGTTTTTACCCGTGTAGCTGGGGCCTATTTGGGTCCCACGTGTGATAAGATATAGTTAAAGGGCGTGTTACTTGTTCCGGAGCCCACAGGGATATGTGCCACTGAGCTTGGACGCTTTCTGCGCTATCATCAAGATCGGCCCACATGATGATTTTTCTGTTGCCAGGCGCCGAAAAAACTACGCAAGATTAGTCATATACAGCTTTCACTGTAAAAAAAGTAAAAACATCCAAACAGACAGAAGGAGTGAGACTCACGCCTTTTTGTCAGCTTTTTTCTTCTACGCTAGAAGTACAGCAATGCAATACCAACGAGCGCGCTCTCAAACGTCGATAAATAAAGAAAAGATCAAGTGAAAGCCTTTTTTTTTCTAGGAGAAATGTGTTTGTATATTTATTACCTTGTAGAAAACTGCTTGCCGCTTGTGGATCTTATTCCCGTAGGCAGGGAATGCTTGAATGCGTGCGCGTTTTGTGTGTGTGTGTGTGTGGGAAATGCGGAGGGCCGCCGCTTGTCCTGCTATTTACCGAAGCTCCCATTTACTTGCATGAGTGCTTTTTTATGGCCTCAGCATTTCGACCGAGAAGTGCGCCTTAGTCGCCTTTACCCTCAAGCCCATGACCTGGTACCCCATTTCTATTGACCACCAGCCAATTTCCTACGCAAAAACTCACCGATTCCTAGGCGTTATTATAGACAGAGACCTTTCATGGAGCCCCCACATCACATACTTGAAGAAGAGGCTTACTTCTATCTCCCATATATTAAGGTTTCTTGCCGGTAAAACGTGGGGCACATCCGTGGCATCTATGCTTCAACTATACAGGACGCTCTTCCTAGGATACTTGCGATACAGCACACCAGTGCTGTCCAATGCTAGCAAAACTAACATCCATGTCCTACAGAGCATTCAAGGCCAAGCCCTACGAACATGTCTGGGGCTACCTCGAAATGCTTCAACCGTGGCAACAATTGCCACCGCGAGAGACCACCCAATAAGGACCTATATAGATATCGACGCACTCCGGGTGCATGTTCGCCATATATCCAGAGTCCCTGACCACCATCTCGCTCGCTTGCCTGAGAAAAGACCCAAGGCAGCGTTCTCCAGATCAGTTGCGGCTAACCGGCACTCTTTGTCTTTGAGGCACTCACCCGCAACAAGACCGCCATCCCCTATGTGGTGCTTGAAGAAGCCTCCAGTGTACCTTGCTGTTCCAGGAATAGTGAAGAAAGCTAGCCTGACCACCGCGGCTCTCAAGCAGATCACATTGGAACTTCTGCATTCTTCATACGCTAACCGGATTCATGTTTACACGGATGGTTCCGTCTCGGAAAATTCTACAGGCGCCGTTGTTCTACCATCTCAATCGGTCGTCATCAAGTTTAAGACTTCCCATGTAACGACATCTACAGGTTCTGAACTGGCCGCCCTTCGCGCTGCTGTCGAATACATTGAAAAAGCACCGCCCAACAAATGGGCAATATTTTGTGACTCGAAAGCAGCCCTCCAGAGCTTGCGAAGTTTACGACGTGGCAATTATGAAAAGCTGGTGTCACAAATCAACGAAACCTGCCATTGTGCATCTGAAAGAGGACATGATATCATATTTCAGTGGCTGCCGGGACATTGTGGCATCGTTGGTAATCACCTCGCCGATGACGCTGCCCGACGTGCCCAGGCTGGCTCACCGACACTCCTTATACCTTTATCCAGAGTCGACGCTGCAAGAGAGCTTCGCAGTCTCGCTCGTACAATCACGTTACGTTGCTGGCATACACCACAGAACTCTAAGTGTCGTTTACACAGCCTCGACCCATCACTGAACCTTACATTACCAGCGAACCTTCCACGACGTGACGCACCACTGCTGTGTCGGCTGTGGGTAGGAGTAGCATTCACCAACTCCTACCGCTATCGTATTGGAATGGCGGATTCACCAATGTGCGCTAAGTGCAAGTGTGAAGAGACCATTACTCACCTTCTGTGCCACTGTTCTCGCTTCGATAATCAACGTTCGACCCTCCAGTGTGCCTTGAATAGACTGGATGACAGGCCATTTACGGAAGCGAAGATCTTGGGAGCCTGGCCTCACAGCTCATTGGCCCAGAAAGCAGTTCGAGCGGTTTGTCGCTACCTGAGGGCAACAGACTTGAGTGCCTGACTATAGACATCCTACACCTAAGTTCTCTCTCTCTCCCTCTTTCACTCCCCATTCCCCTCCCCACGTGTAGGGTAGCAAACTGGACTCAGTCTGGTTAACCTCCCTGCCTTTCCGTCTTCCCTTCTCTCTCTCTCTCACACATTCAAGGCCACAGAGGCTTTACGCATTACCTTACCTTCTTTAGTGCTTTTTGGCGCGTTTTTGATAGGCATCATAAACAAGTGGCAACGTTGATAATCTTCTAAATTTTCATGTCCTACTGAGGCTATCACGATTTAACCCAGCAATTAGGATTCAATTGAGACGCTTCCATGATAGTACGGGCTCCATATTTTCCTAATTACGAAAGCAATATTAATGTCGTTGTAATAAGGTATGCACTTAAGAAAAAGGGAAGGATGCCTGGTGCAGGTGAACGGGTACACCAGACGTTTTTCTAATTATTGATAGCCGCCTGGCTTGATAGAAGCTAGCGATACTCTAATTTCAATCCACGTGCACAGTAAACTTTTTCCACTCTTAAGAACGCCTGTTTGTCCCGTGGCTAGCACGCTAGTCCATAAGTCTGTGAAAAAAGTATTGTACACGACAGGTGGCTCAAGCTACTTCTGTATGGATAGAGATGCCGGCATAGTTTATTCTGTCTGCTATATCTCACCACATGTTGCTCACAGAAATACTCAAAACGAGAGTTTGGCAGCGTAACGACATCCAAACATACTGCCTGTTCCCGCGACGACTGTCTTTGACTATTAAAATTACGAGCTTCAAAATAAATTATAATTTCTAGCGACCAAACATTATAACAGTGGCAATCATCAGACTTTCCACCATAATGGCCTGTACGCTCGTTAATTTCGAAAGCTTTAGCAATTAACTTTGTAAATATTGGCTTTATATGATAGCTTGTAGCTAAGAATCCCAACCTGTCAGTAATCAGAGCAGAACATTTTGCTAGAAACTCTGTGCCTATCACCAGTTTCGGGAAATATAAACTCAAAATGGTGCCGTGATATCCAATGCTGTCTATAGTGAAACATTTTTGCAGTACAGTTGTCTGCAGCTCATGAATATATAAGCTGTGACAGCAATGTTTTCAATGTATACTTTGAGGACTTCATTTTCGATACTGGGACAAGGCACACAGTGGCACGTTAAAACTGCAGAATCTATAGCTAGCTGCCTGCGATTACTAGGAATCCTAAGACAAGGGAGTGCAAGTTTCCAAATGTGTATCCCCACAAATAGCGCTGAGTTACACCACAGACAGTCCTTTAAAACACTATTACTTTATTTGCCATGTTTGACCTTTTTGCCAAAACATGTTTTTATATTAGCGCTGTCACTAAAAGTTTACTTCTTATACATATTAAACGTGGTGTCAAAGCCAAACAAATTAAGTTGCTTTCGCACCGAGTACTACAATTTGTGCTACATAAAAATATCCTAGTGCGGTGTAATATCGTTCATTGGATAATTCGGACTTCCCGATGAACTCATGAACCTTCTGGACAACGTTACATCGCTTGCTGCGTTCCTGCGATTCTGAAGAATATAAGTAAATTGTGTAATTTTTCGCAATGGAAAATACCTTATGATCGAGAGTGAAAGCCACAGCTGCGTATGGCCCGTATGGTCCGTGTATGTCGTATGGGCCGAACCCCCAACTAAGCAACCTTAACCCTAAATTTGTGTTAAAAAAATCGATGACGATTACGATAATCACTAATGCGAGATTTAAGCGCAGCTCTATACGTGTTTTATACACGTATACACATATACAGCCTCTTTTGCGCGGTACTACGCTTTTCTTCTCACGCTTTCGTATCAACAACAATAAAAGCGGCCCTTCATCATGGGGAAGACGTGCCGCCAGTGTCAGCAGCGAAAACAGCCAAGGGAGCGTCAAATCGAGCCTTAAGCCTGTTTCACATGACGTGATTTTCGCCGCACCGGAAGTGCGATTTCCGTCGTTTGCGACGAAAATCGCAGTCGCAGTGCCGACCCTCCGATTTTCGGTTGCGACCAACTGGTTGGTCGCACAGTCGCACCGTCGCAGCGATCGCTGCGATTTTCCGTCGACATTGCGCGGACAGCTATTTCGCTGGTTTGTTTTGGGAAATGGCTTCTCGCTCAACAAGTGCAATGTGCGTAGACGTGAATCACGGAATTTGGTACGTACGCGAAGGGAGAATAAAAAACTTGTACCGAAGATTGCATTCTCCCATTTCTACGCGTTCGGTGACACGCTACGCAGCAAATGAAGTGCATTTTCACGTTTGCTTCGTACACCTTTGCGAGTTGCCACGAGACGACATGGCCTTTTGGGGGTCTTCACAATTTTATTTTGTTGAATAGCATAGAAAAATCACGCGTACGGAGCAGTTTAAATAATTTCTACCTCGGCCAAATCGGAGCTCCTGCTCTACAGACCCACGCGCAGGGGTCGCAAACCCAATAACGCTGATTCCGCAGCCGAGCGCGCAGACAGAGAAATTAGAGTAGTCCCATCTCACGGCACGGTAATCCCGCATGTCCACAACATTATGGTACTGGGCTTGCACCTTTCGGCCAATGGCCACAACGGCGAAACCATATGCAGGCTAAAGCGTGTATCGATGAAACCATCCAGTTGCTGAAACGCAACACAACTAGACGTAGTGAAATGAAAGAAAGCAATACGATCCACCTGGTACAGGCATTCGTAACCAGTCACATAAAGTACGTCGCCTCCTACCTCAAGTGGCAGGTGACCGAACGAACGAAGCTAGACCGCCTCATCCGCAAGGCGTACAAACGTGCCATCTGATTGCCGATCAATACAAGCACGGATAAATTTCTCGAACTGGGTTTACACAATACCCTAGACGCAATAATTGAAGCAAACAGCGTCGCGCAGTACGAGCGTTTGGCAAAATACAGAACCGGGCAACACATCCTCGAGACGCTGGGCATCAGTTACCACACGCAGCAGGGCAAAAAGGTCGCGATACCCACACCGATTCGCGAGCGCATCGTCGTTTTGCCGTTGCCCGAGAACATGCACCCGACGCATCACGTAGGCCGGCGCAACAGGCGCGCGCGAGACTTGCAAAAAAAAAAAAAAAAATACGGCAGGAGCAAAGAAACCGTTTACGTAGATGCGGCCTGTTACGAGCGGCGACGCGGTTTCGCGGTCGCAACCGTGGAGCACAGCGGAATTTGCGTCGCGAGCGCGACGATACGCACGGAAGAGACGGAGGCGGCCGAAGAAGCAGCGATGACCCTCGCGGTAGCCACCGCGGACGCCGAGGTGATGATAAGCGACTCATTGGCAGCGATACGCAGCTACGCTAGCGGCCGGATTTCTCGGGAAGCTGCCCGTATTCTCCAAATTCAACATGGCAATATTTGCCGCAAAAACGACAGTTTCCTCGTATGGGGCCCCGCCCACACGGACCCTCCGCTCCCGGGAAACGAGACGGCCACGCCACGGCTCGCGGACTTACATGCCGAGCCGCAGCGCCCGCCGGCAATCCCGACTTCTCGCCCACCGCGAGAGCGATGCGGGAGTCGACGTGGGGGGATCGTATGACCACTTTCAGAGACACCGCACAACACTACAGATTGAAGAGATGTAAATACCCACCACAGCACGCCAAACTAAACAAGAGTCGGTTGCCTGGAGGCAATTGCAAACACACACATATCGGAACCCGGCGATCGTTCACCTCTGCTAACCCGACATGTATTCGTCCGACGATTGTAAAGCGTGCGGAGCCAGAGCGACGCTGCAGCGCATGCTCTTAGCATGCACCGGCAGTGAGCAGCAGGTGTCCCCGACGAACGAGGTAGACATGGCAGTCTCGAACCGAGGGGTGCCTAGGGAGGCGGTTCTGCTCAGCCACGACCTTGCTAATCAACTGTGGGCCGTCCGGCACGCCGAGGAAGCCGCCCGTGTCTAAGGACTCGAGACCGTCACCTAGGCTGAGGTGCTTATGGCCCCACCCCACCCAAATCGCCGGACATTTAGAATAAAGTTTTCACTCACTCACTCACTCCCTCGGCAAGGGCAAATGACAAGACACAAAGTACCCGAAGTTTCAACGTTGTGGCGGTACCGTTCAGTTCCATTTTGTAGTCGGTTTCCAAGCGTGAATTCCCCGATGCATATTGAAAGGTTATCTTACCTCACTTAGTAAATTTGACGGAGCAAAAGTGTAGGCTATTGCAATCAATTTTCTTCGATAGCATTAAATCTGTAGCACGAATAAACAGCGTCGTTAATTTGTTTTCGAATATTAAACGCACAAGTTGCACCTGCTCTCTGGATAATGTTTTTTTCTTGCACAGAAACTAATAAACATTGAATATGTTGCGGACTTTGTATCCTTACTGCACCTGTATTAACATTTGTTTTGAAAGGTAATTAACTCTAGAGGTAGTAAATTAAGTAAATTGTTCGCTTGCTATAGTGGCACAGTGACAACGTACTCTCCTGCACCGTCATGGAAAACTCGTGCAACAACGCGAAAAGCAGGCAAATAGCCTGTTCTTGTGGGGATAAAACAGTAGAAAACGCCACATTAAAGTAAAGTAAATCAAAACTGTGCTGTGAAGTCAGCCAGTTGCATCCCTTCCTGTGAAACTTTCAACCTTTTGAATACAAGCAGTTCTTGCACGTTAACAGCTGATCAACTGTGCAAAAACATTCATGCCTTACATGTTTCTGATAACAGTTTCTAATAAGTTTGTGATCACATATATTAGTGTGTAAACATATATAACGATATCCGCTGTGATTACTATCTTTATAAGTAATGAAATACCGTGCTACTTGCAAGAACATATCACCCGGGGATTTTAGAACAAATTTCGGCATTTCAACTATACACAATATGTGGTTTATTCAATAAAGGACCACAGCTACTTGTTTGCAATAACAAACTTATTCTAAGTTTTACCTACATAAGAAACAGGCAAGAAAAAAATTCTATTGACAAAAATATTGTTCTTCAATTTATTCAGCTGCCGCTGTGGCTATAGCATTCTGCTGCTAACACAAGGCGAGGGGTTGAATTACCAGCCATGGAAGTCGCATTTCGATGGGAGTCATAGGTAAAAAAGCTCTTGCACTTAGATATCGTTCATCACCTGTTATTGAACCCTTACGTTTCCAAATACTATTGCATACGGGGGCATGCTTATGCAGAATCTAACACCAATCGAAAGCAATGGGCCCAATTGTAAAACAACCATCTTTCGTGATAATTCGAGTGTGTAAACATTCATTGCATCAATATGCATTGTTCAACAGCACTGCACAAATAACCATAATCAGGTATAGCAAGTACTCTGTCATGAAGCTGGTTCTCAAGATTTATAAATGTCAGGACATGAATGCTCAATACTACGTCGCACACACAGTAGAAAGAAAACTTTTTCAAGAGTTGTCCCTTCTGGCAGATATGAGTGGGCCATAAGCCGCAGAAACTTTATTGCAGGGCATTGTGTAATACCGCTTATGAAAGAATAAGGAGAGTGAAGAGGCTTTTGACAGCAGTACCTCATGTTATTCCTTGAGGAACAATGAGCAAACAAATTTCTGGTAGAGAACTTAAGTTAAACAGTAACTTTTTGAAAGACAGAAAATTCCGGGTGAGAGTTGGAGGTACATTTGGCCCACCCACACCAACAACACAGGCATACTACAAGAAGTACTACAGCCTATGGTATACTACAGTCTATGGGAAAGCTATCTTATACAGAAATCAAGAATGATGCAACAAGCTCTCGACAACGCTGCAGACTTCCTTGGCCAGTCTGGCCTCTCGCTTTCTCACAAGTCAGCTTACATCGACATCCGAAAAAAGACTAGAATCAAGAACTACCCAGATTGCACATTGTGCTAAACATAGCTGGACAAATATACCCGCAAGTCAACATCCACAAATCCTTAACTAGTGTAAGACCATGACGGCAGACCCAGCACGTGGGTGAAACAATTATGCCATGCCTGGACGCAAATTCTACACATGGTGAAAAGCATAATCTTCAATTCTTGGGCGGTGGACGAGTGGATACTATGGAAAATCGCAGATGCTGTGCTTGTGTCCAAGGTATTGTGCGGTATGAATTACCAGCAGCACTCAAAAAAGACAACTCATTGAATACAGGCATCGGGTAATAACAGGTCTTTCCGACTTTACCATGCTTGAAGACCTCCATGAGAAAGAGGAAATGAACAAGCACCTAGACAGAGTAGAGTTGCTGCCTGCAGCACAAATTCTTTGCCTCAAGAGCTCAGAACCTGGTCCCAAGATACTATGCCAGCTAGCATATAAGATGCAAAGACGATTACCCCTCCTTTCAGAAACAACCTCGGGAGCACCTGAACTTGAAACATAACAGGTCCATACCGTGCAATATTGGGGGCAAACAAATAGGCCAAGAGACTATATGCAACTGCCAAACACAAAGAGGAGGTTGCTAATAATGAAGATGCAAGCAAAATCAGGCACCTATAGTACACTGATGTGGAAATAGCAGTGTAACAGTAGTATGATACTACATAAATTTAAACCCCATATGAGTGAGTACCATTCCAGATCATCCTACACCTAGAAAAGCTGAATTGAAAGCAATCAAAGCAGCACTTGTGCAAATTACACCCCGCGCAACATCCTGCACACCTGCATGGACTTACCAGAAACTGTCTGGGCCTGCACATCACGCGAGATTGTCAGAGAAATCAGGAAGGAGATTGACACGCGACTTGCAAGCACATGGCCAAGAATTAAATTACAGGATAGATAGGCATCCAGATATTCCAGGACACAAGCTGGCTTATAAGCCCGACATAAGAACGGGAAACTGGACGAGTTGGTGTATATTCATTATTAACTAAAGCGCAACAGATAGACAAAGGACAAGAAGAAAGCGTTTTGTGTGTTCACTTTGTTCTTGTCCAGCGTATTTGTGTTGCACTATAGTTAATGAATTCGTGAGAAGAATGATACCTCCGCCCAAGGGCCAGATTTCAAGCACAGACACACGCACGCACATGCACACGCACGCATATGCACACACACACACACACACACACACACACACACACACACACACACACACACACACACACACACACACACACAAATGTTGCTAGGGTGCGTAGCATGAAGCAGTATCAACAGGATGACACTAGAGATGGGTGAGGACTAACTTTCAGCTTAGGTTGATTGTCAAAATGTGGCGAGTTATACAAATTACCAGAAAAAAAGACATCTTTGAAGGCCAGATAAAAATTGGTACTTGATGCAGCCAAACATAAATAAAAATGCTACAGAAAGAAAATGCAAAAAAAGTCCAAGTGCAGGAAAAAAATTACAATTTCCAATCCTGCATGCTAGCACCTTTCAAGAAACACTGTTCTTATTCCAATAGACACACTGACAGCTTGTTTATGCAAGCACACTCTTCCAGTTCTATGCCATTGCAAAAAAAAAACGAGTTTCTTCGAAGGTAGCCATATGCGCACTTGGTGATCACAATGCTTTTTTTCCCCTGGATTTGTATATTTATATGTATTTTCTCCCTTTCCCATTTTTATGTTTGGTTTCATCCAGCACTAGTTTTTATCAGGTTTTATTGCTGTACTATTTCCTGGTTACCTTTAAAAATCACTGCATTTTCACAATAAACCTTTTAATTAGAAGTTAACGTACCCTGTTCTTACTGCTTCACACTATGCATTCTTACTACATTGGCCAAATAAAAGATTTTATAAGGTACACAGAAGCATCATAAGGGCCATTAAAGTGACTTGTTGCAGTCTAAAAAAATTAAGAATAGCCTGGCTGCAAACGGTACAAGAGAACACATAGGACGAACAAGAAAACAGAGATGATCTGACAACCAAAAGTTTAATGTACAGGCCGAGTAAATGCTGCCTGACAGGCAATAAACAGACCACACACAAAAAGGAGAAGTAAAAATTACTGTTTGTGTTTCCTGACAGGAAATGCATCCATTTCTAACGGAGGCCATGCTGACAAGATTCTCTCGGCGTTTTTAGGTCTACAGGTTCCATAATTTCTGAAGGCAGCCGATCTGCACAGAATGCTAGCTTCTTCCTCTACAATGCACGCTCAGGTGTCGAGAGTGAATTGTAGAGGAAGAAGCTAGCATGCTGTGGAAATCGGCTGCCTAGAGAAATTATGGAAGCTGTAGATGCAAGGACACTGGGTGAATGTGCGAGCATGGCCTCTGTTACACTTTCAAAGATGGATGCGTTTCCTTTTGGGATCTCTGTGGACACAAATCAGCTTTTTGCTTCTGCTTCTTGTGTAACTTCGATTTATTGCTTGTCAGCCAGCATTTACTCGGCATGTTCAATAAATTTTCATTTGTTAGTACGCCTCATGATTGTCTTGGTCTCTAGCAGAAAGGTGTTCATTCTTTTTGCAGTGAAACTGTATATGCCTAGGCGAAACACTCGTGGTCCGATTACAAAAACACTAGTGTGGGGGTATGATGATGATAATAATGATGTCCTTGATGAGTTTGGCGCTTACCCACTCACGGGGATCGGCCAAGAGTCGGGCAGACATTGCTTATGTGTTCAGAAAATGGAGGTAAAATCTATAATTTTGTTACATAAACTTAAGCGAGGAAAAATCAAAACGGTTCAGTAGACTGTCATGCTATGAAGAGGGAACAAAGTATATATAATATATAAATGAGGCATTAGAGAAGGAATGAAAAGAATAATACGGTCTTCAATGAAATCGGTTTGATTCAATATGAAATTTTTCTAAGGCCAAGCACACATTCCTGTGTGAGTGCCCAAGCACAGACGCTCCGAAAGACAGCAGTACCGGAGGGTTCAATGGCAGACCGAGCTGTCGCACTGTAATTTATAATGCCATTTTCCTCATGGAGGAGAAACGCCGGCATTCCAGTAAGTAGTGCTCAATCGTCTCTAAGGCGTTGCAAAAATGACACAATGGGGATATTGCCAAACCAGATCGGTGCATGTAAAAATTTAGAGATGGGACTCGACAACGTAGACTCGTTAATGTGACTTCCGTTTGTCTTGTTTTGCAAAATTTCCTGCTCCAAGGGAATTGTAAGTGGTGTAGTTCCAGGATGATTTAAGGTTTGATTGTGATATTAAAAGGAAGTATCTTCTGAACCTGGTGGACGTGATAAAACCCATCGTTGGAAGGAGGGGAAGCACCGGGCCGCTGATAGAAGCCTTGGCCAAGCTGTCTGCCACCTCATTCATAAATATGCCTTTATGCCCAGGTACCCATATTAATCGTAAACTTCTCAACTGACTTGGAGCCAGTGAGTACAAAGTTTTCAATATGTGTGACTCGCCGGGAGCAGTACGTGAGGTGCACAGCGACAAAAAATCTGTGATTATTACCGCGGTTGTCCTGGAAGCGTGTAGCTTTCGTAAAGTTAGGACAACAGCTAGGAATTCCGCAAGGTATATTGGAGTGAAGTCGGGAAGCCGAATAGAAAAATACTAGTCCAATGATGACGAAAAAATTCCTACTCCTGCCTTTTCCTGACTCTGCGAAGCATTCGTTGCTATAATTACGTTAGTGTGGAGTTGATTCAAGTGATGCTGGAGTAAGCCGTTAAGAATATGCGAGGGAAGCTGCTTTGCATTATTTGGGTATAGGTCGTCAGAAGTAATAACTAGTGAATTTGAGATGCTGTTTTCTGTGATTACATCATTTATATTTACGTCTAACGGATTCAATAACGTAGTGATACAATGACTTGTGGCGTGTGAAACCGTGGCCATCTGACTCCCAAAAGTTGGGCTCCTTGTTTGACGAAGATGGACTGGGATCTTCTTAGTGGGGATTCATAGAGCCTTATAAATGTTTGAACGGTAAGTATTTTAAATCTTATTTCAAGGGAAGGTAATCGTGATTCCTTGTAGAGCACAGGTTGGCTACAAACTTTGGTAGCCCCAGACATAAGCGAAGGGCTTCCCGTTCCAGCAAAACTAGTGGGCGTAGCTTGTAAGCCGCGGCGCCGGAGAATAACACACTGCCGAACTCTAGTATAGGTCGGATATACGTGCGATAAATCATTATGAGTGTGTCTCTGCGCATGCCCCATCCATAATTGCTTATCCTTCGTAATATCCCCATTGCACGAGAAGCTTTTGAAGTTATATGTTCAATATGCTGACGCCAATCAAGATTTCCATCATAAATAATTCCAAGGTACTTGACCTTTTCCACTTGTGGGATAGTGCAATGACGGTATGAAAGGGATATAGTGAATGGGTATTGTAGGGGAAAGACAAGAAGGGCACTCTTATTTACATTAAGGGACAAGCGAATACTGTCCAGCCATGCTTCTAGCTCGCATAAGTATTCCTGTAAGCATTCGTACAGTGATTGAATATCACTTGCTGAAGCAAAAAAACGCTATATCATCAGCGTAAACGTACGTGCGTACATTCTGATTATAAGGAATGGAGCTGAGTCGGATGTTAAACAACAGCGGGGACAAAACTGCGCCGTGAGGAACCCCGCACGTTTGTCTGAATTTTCCCGATGAAATTCCACTTTGTGCACAGTAGAACTCCCTGTCCTGCAAGAACTCTGCAGTCCACGTCATGAAGTAGTCGGGCAATCCAATATCCTGCATTCTCTTTATTTATAAAGGGTATTCCACACTATCGTGCGCTTTAGAAATGTCTAATGTAACTAGGGCAGCATATTGTTTTTGGTAACGAGCCAACTGAATTTGGTTTTCTAGGTCGATATGTGCGCACCAAATGGACATCCCGGGTCTAAATCCAGTTTGGCAGGGGCTCAATAATTCTCTTGTGGTCACAAACTTAACCATACGTGCGTTTAATAATCTTTCTATTAATTTTACACAATTTCATGTTAGAGAAATAGGCCGAATATTTTCTAGGACATACCCTTTGGTTTGGTCTTTCAGCAGAGGAATCACCTTCGCAATTCTCCACACAAGAGAGAACCATGCATATTGTACTGCGTAATTTACGGAATCTAACAAGCCGTAAGGAGCGACTTCAAAGAGAAGTTCAATCATCTTGGTAGTGAGTCCATCTGGACCTGGGGCTTCAGCTGGTAAACAGGAAACGGCTTGGGACAATTCTGCCATGGAAAACTCTTCGAAATCTTCTGAAGTGCCCTGTCCGTGAGGAGAGAAGGGAAGAGAGGTAGCGAAGCGGGTCTCTAGCCCTTGCGCGATTACATTTAGAGAGTCAGCTTTTTCACTTGTGGCTAAAATTACCGACTCCCAGTTCAAGGGGCATGGAATAATTTTTTCGGATCTTAAAAACCGAAATAATGCATGCTTATTATTTGCTTTTGAAAGGAATTCGAAATGTCGGACATTGTAATCGTCTTTTGCCTTACACATCGTTCTTTTAAATGTTCCAGCAATAAATTTATAGTTGCTGCAGTTTTCGGAGATTGGTTATGCATAAGTTGTTTCCATGCAGCCTTACGTCGCTTGTAGTCCCGCGAGCAATCTTCATTCCACCAATTTGTAGAAGCAGTTGCCTTTAACTGGAACTCTGATCTTTTGCGCGAAGTATCAACGATTGAGCAAATATCCTCAGCTTTCAATGGAGAATTTTCCATTGATTTGAAAGTGGTCTGCAAGCATTGAACCATTGTTTAGGGGGGTGTGAGCCATAGCATTCTTCTTACATGACGAACGGAGAAATCTCTTGTTGGGTAGACATAGAAATGCTTATGCATTTAAAACATACATTTATCTACATATTATTGCAGGGAAGGCACACATAGGGGGATGTGGTTAAGACAAGATCATGATGTCATGATTATTCCGCAGCAAAGGTGTGGTGGGCCATTGGCTACACCAATAGTGACGTCGTTTATCTCTCGCAGCAAAGCGCGCGTGCAGCAGTCTCTCTCCGACTTCTCAATAGGTTCAAAAATTTGCCCCTGTATTTAATTAAATGAAATGTGGAGCCCCGGTGTGTCCCTTGGTAACTACAGTGCATATGCGAGTCATCAAACCGGCCTACCAGATTTTTTCACTCTTCATACTCACACGACGTTAGCATATCATCTCTAAAATTGCAATCAGGTTTGTGTGATGTTTCTGCTCGCCGTCGCATTGCCAGTCTTGTATTGTATCACAAGTTCTTTTAATCGCCCCTAAGACAAGAACCATACATCTGCGCACCCCCACCACGCAACTCCCATCGCATCGGTCACCCTCTTCAAGTTTTGTGTACACGAGCCCGTACTACTTCCTTCATGAAGTCATTTTTTTCACGAACGGCGACTGGAACGGCCTCCCCCACCATATCGCTGCCATAACCTGTCCATCCACATTTTCGACTCCTGTAAACGCCTGCATCTTGTAAACTCCACCCCTTATGTAACAACCCAAAAGGGGTCTTTAAGGAAAATAAAGTGATGGGATGTGATGTGATGAGTAATAAATACTATGATTAATGCATTACAAAACACAAATGCATAACATAATTCAGAAAGACTTTGATGGACCCGCTGGATTAACACGATTAACCACTCATTGCACTTTCCATGATGGTGATTCTGCGAAGCGCGATGTGTGGCATTCCAAATGAACAATGTGATAAACCCAAGCCGAACGTGTGCGTAACCTCATTAAGAAACACAGACATAACCAATAATATAGAAAGACTTGAATAAACCGTCGTAATTAACCCAGTGATAAAAACCGGGGCCGCACATTCCAGCATCACTGGTTTACCATCTGTACAAGGGGCATGGACAGTAATTTTTTCTCTTATTGTTTGTTAGGTATTGTATAATCTTGTGCCAGTAAAACACGTTTAGCTAGTTGGTGCATTGTATTGGTGCTGCTTTTTTGCTGGTTTTCTTTAATGTTGTGCCCTTCTTCCTTTTGTAACTACTTTTTTATTCCCCCTCACCTAATACTCCAGCCTTGCAGCCTGCGAGGTATATAAATAAATAAGTACATAAGCACATACCATTCATTCATCTCCGTACACCTCGCACCATTCCTTGCTCAACAAACTTCACTGTGTTGATGTCTCGCAATGTGCATCTACATTAACTCGTTTGCTTTCGGTATAGTTCGTGAACAGTGTAGCGCATAAAGATTACATGACATCAAGGTTGTGGCCTGTGCGGTGCATAAGCAAACTTTGCAAAAGATGACATGTTGGAATGTTGAATATAAGACAAAATGTATACATCGCAGTTACTTGAACAGCATTTAATTGACCACTTGACAAAAACTTCCCTTCGCATAGATTCCAACACGTACACTGAATCTGCTGTTTTTTTGCTTAATAATGTGGTCATTACTGCATGGCCACATTGTAGATTTGAAAACAATGTTCAAGATATTCGTTTGTTGCAATATAAAAGATGCGTGGATCACTGCGATTGCAACACCAGAACTTCATACAAACATGTACACTAAGGGTTGTGGACAAATGCTCAGGACAAACTGCAGATTGTTTGCATCCTGATGCTAATGAAAGTGAAGTGTCATTCCATGGTTGTCAATGAGAGGGCAACAGAAACTTAATTGTGTTCATGGAACAAAAACATATTGATAAGCTTAGAGATATAGTCATTGCTTAACATTTTCGAAATGAATAATTATATCTTGCTATCGTCATTGAAGCAGCCTTTTGACAGCAAGAAAAGGAATCAGTTTTTCCAGCTCGGAACATTGAATTGTAGGAAGTGCAAGCAGACTTAACATTCTGCCAATATAGTCTGTTTAGGAGTACCAAATTGGAATAAACATTGAGACTTTCATTTGTACTTTATCTGGCTGAGAAATCTAGTTTGAAATGACTCCCATAAGCATGTCGTAACAATGTTGATCTAATACAGGTTAAATGCATGACTAGCTTAAGAAATCTGGATGATAGCTATAAATTACAGTGAAGAAACCATAATATCGAATAACATTAATAATATAATAATAATATTTATTTCCGCAAAACAGGCTAACCGTGAGCGGCGTGCGAGGCTGAACAGAAAGCTGAAAAACACTACGGCAAGTGCGCCTGCCGTGGGCCTACGATCCTCCATTATGGATAACGCGCACTGATATGTTAGAAGTCCACAGTATATTACCAGCACGAGACACAGGACAACAAAGTGTACGAAAAGCGTGTCTTTTAGAATGCTATGTTACAACGTACAGGTTTCTACAAAAGTGACCGTAACTGCTCAAAACATTTGATGCGTTGGCTTTTGCGCCTTCAGAAATATTTAGTGAGAACTTCCATATATATATCTTCACAGCACACGCACAGCGATGGACGAACCAGGCTAGCGCTGAGGTTGAATTTCACAACACAATTTTCATTCCACGTCCAGTAATCACACAGATCATTTGCGGCTTCGTTCAGGGGCACACGCGGGCTTTCGGGTTGGTGCTTGTTGTTGCGTTTGGCGCAAGAATATGCCTAGGAGCAGGCATCGCATATGCGCAATCACGAGCGATATACACACATCATTTCTCCAGAAGCTGACGCCGAGCACGGGTAGTGCGAGTATCTCGTTGGGCTGACACGACGCCTTCGTGGCAGCCGAATTCCGAATACTGCACATGCGGTGAGGGTAGCAATGTGAAGTTGTCGATAGGTCATCTTGTAGATTGTTTTAGCGCAGATAAGACAACACACAGCGCTGAACCACCTGCGAACAGCTGTTTACGCGTTCCATGTCGCATTGAACTTCAGAAACCGCCATTGCGCACTCCAAAACACATCTCAACACGTTCTTAAATTACTAAACGTGCATATTATTTGCTCCAAATAAAAAAAGTCAATAATATTATATTGTAAACGTTTTATTCTTTACAATAGAAAGAATTATGCAGTGTGTGCCACGAAACCTGGCAGTAAGCAACCCTGAGCGTCGCACCAGTCGCATTGTTGAAATCGCAACCATGTTAAATGACCACTGTAAAAATCGCATATCGACGCGTGCGACTGCACCAATTTTCGTCGTTCTAGTCGCAGCATGTGAAACAGCCTTTACACGTAGCCGCTCGCCATTGCCCCTTGCAGGAGTAGCGCCTCCTCACACACGCTGGTACCCCGGACTGAGCCAGAACCACCTAGACTAGGAGAAGTCCTCGGCACTCCTCCCGTGACGTCACCACACTCAGCCCGTCCGCCTCCGCTTGAGGTGGCATCAAAAGAAATAAATAAGCACAATACTGCAGCATGTTGGAGGGTATACCTCTCGAATTTATTTGCATCTAGTATAAATTTAGCACTGGCGTGATTTAAGGAACTAAAACAAGTTCTTTCCACGCCAACTTCGGCATTTGGAGCAAAGCTGACAATGCCCCCCATAAAACAATATGCACTACAGAATTTCGTTCTAGAAAGACGATGCGCCGGAAAAACATCTATCTTTTTTCAGTCTGTCACAGACAGCTGTACAATTCATATGGCACGTTTTATTTGGCATTGGTTTCCACTATCACAGAATGACATTCGCACACACAACACTCACATCAATAAAATATGACATGCATCAACCTCACTAGCTTATAAGAAAAATCTGCTGAACTTCACAATGCTGAATAATTTTAAAAATTTCCAGAGAAGTCAAGACAACATAACACCCAGTTCGTACATTGTATGTATTGTAACATACACATTCGCGAAAACAGCAGACATCATTTTCCCTTGAGGGTAATCAAAATTCTCTTTCTCCCATTATTCTTTTATTTGTTTATCTTGTCGTTTTTGAAGGCTGCGTAATTCTTCAGCAGAGTGTTTACTGCTGGATTAAGGATGTTCTTTAACGTTGACTCTTGACTGTGACCAATTGCACAAGTGTCAAAGTCTTCACTGTCACAGAGCAAATACTTGATCACACTTAGAAGTGCAGCTCTCTGATTACTCCTTGCATGAAACATATTCTCATATTCTTTGCCTGTAATATGTTCTAGCACAATGTTAGTGCACAACACCACATGAATGATACATGGCTGTGGAAACTTCAAGCTGCCTATGGTTCATATTCAACGAATGTTCAACGAATGAATATACACACCCCATCGCAAACGCACGCGAGCCCACGTGGTTTACGCGTGTAAATAAATGGTCACTTGAAAACGTATTTATATAACAGTGGAAAAACGTAGTTTGCACTAATACACTTTCATTGTACATTGTTTATATAAAGCATCACTGCAAGAATTGAAAACGAGACAACACATACCAGTGCATCTTTCAGTTTTCCAACGTCGACATCGACCCGTCGCACTGACCGCTGCCATTTTTTCCTTCGTTCAGTATCACTTGGGAACCCAAACAGCCTGACCTTTGACTCCTTGTCGTAGTTTGCTCTACAGTTTGGCACACAACATCGGCCCACGACATCGAACAGATCACTTGTGTACACAGAGGAATAAATGCAAAAAAAAGCGAACCACGTGCAGCGACGTTCTCCTGCTGTGTCTCGACGGCGCAGGATATGTGCGTCACGTGCGTCGCGTAGCACCTAGTGTTCCTGTATTGGCCTCGCGCTCCACCACTTGAAAAGCTGGCGCCACCATGGGCGTGACGTGCTAGGAGGGATCACGTGGACTTAGCGGCCGCGTCGGCTGCTTCGGGAGCGTCGAAGCGAGCTGAAAACGAGTTTGAATTCCCTCATACGCTGCGGTCCTCATTTAGTGGGGAAATTTTCCCGCTTCGAGTGTCTCCTTTACAACGCTTGAAAGCAGTGCAATAGGTAGTGGCTGCCTTTGAAAGTGCGCAACATGGTAGGCTACTGCTCGGTGCCGCAGGGCCGGACGCACGTAACGGATGCCGGTGTCAGCCTTATTCACACGTAGCCGCAGGACAAGAAGCTGCGTGAAGCTTGGCTCGCGAAACATAAAACCGGCAAACAGTCATCGCCTACAACTCGGGTATGCAGCAAGCACAGACGCGAGCAAGATTCTGCTACGGCGCCAGGTCTGCGATGTTCGGAAAACGCGCACTGAGAGGTTCGCCCGAGTTCGCTGCCCGACTAATGCCATGACGGTTTGATCTATGAACTTGTCGATGCTATAGATACTGGCAAGTTCAGTGGAGTGGAAAGGCAGCGGTAAGAAGCACATTTAAAAAAAGCATGGCATATGGTCATGTTTGTGTTATGAATTAATGCACTGGATTACAAAAAAGAAGCAGCGGGAAATTGTGCGCTGAGAACACCGATAAACGTACAGTGCTACGCAACTCGAAAAATAATATTGAAAAGTCAAAGAATTTAGAAGAAAAAAAAAGATTGAATCGTCGCGACGGCACATCATAGTCCCTGTAGGCGTCGAAGTCTCTACAATGAAGTTATTTTTGAACAGCTCTGATAGCTCCCACGCAACAATGGTTGCTTGTATACTGTCAAATGCTCATATTCTGCGGCCTAAAGCTCATGGCACGGTGCGAGAACGCGCGCGCGGAGAAAGCGAAACAGTGCGCGGACAAGCATGCAGACGCGCAGTCGGTCGCTGCGAATGTGCGCGATCGCTGCATTGAGGCTTCTTTCTATTACGCTTCGTTTAGTTATACAAACACTATAAGAACATATTTCACATAGTTTGCTTTCAGCGTTTACCTACCTTTCACGGAAGAAGCCGGTTCGGGAGACTGCATCGCCGCGACCGCGCGCAGTGGCGTTCACTGTACGTATTCGGTAAAGAGATAGCGTCTGTAAACGATTGTGTGCTTTCAGTTTGCCCAAGATTATTATTTAGACAGTAAACAACTTCTCTCGTTTCGAAAGTACTTACAGAAATGTCCGGGAGAGCTCGCGCGTGGTGTTTTCAGCGAGCGCTGACAGCAAAACCTATGAGGAGCGCGCCGCGTGACCCTCATACTACGCCAGCGAGGCGCTTCCGATAGATGGCGACTCCGTAACTCCTCGCCGCCAATATGCTCCCGCAGAGAGCAGAGTTGCGCATAGGTCCGGTCTATGATCCAGCTCTGCAGTGGAGCCACTCCTCGCGCGCGCAGCAGGCAAATGCCGCACGGTGTTCCATTTGATTTTTTTGTCTGCTGATCGCGAGCTACATGCGGCAACTGTACGCAAGCGCTGAGCAAGATGACACTCTTTAATGCAGGCTAAGCTCGAACGATTGGCCTAGCCGGAAGTGTGCCAAACCCCCGAAATCTTTAGTTTGTGTACACATATATAGACGCACATGTACAAACACGTGCACGAATGTACATATAAAGAATAGGACCCCCTCGATCCCTCGAAATAAAATCCTGACTACGCCGTGGCTCGAACAGCTCAAACGTTAGCGTGCAAACGCGCATTACCTTGCAACAAAAAGCGGTGCAATGTTTTTCAGCATGCATATGAAGTTTTCTCGCGGAGGCGGAAAGCAAGAAATGTTTTAAAGGGTGTTTAAAGAACACTTCACATGTGTGGTAGACAATTATGTGAGCAGATTTTGGCTGCCGAAACGAGACGAATAATGAATGTCGCCAACAGAACTATCGTGTCTGCAGTTACGTCAGTTACCGTTGACCATCGTTCATCACTAAACGTCGTCACAGCAGCTGCACGTTTTCGATATATGCGGTGCAGACACGTAAATTTAAACGCATTTCAAATGTTCACATGCGCACATATTATGCAAAGTTTATTTTTACGATTCCTACCGCGAACTTAGCTGCCTCGTAGCAGCAAATCTGCAAACGGAAAAAGATTCAAGATGTACGAGCTTCTAGAGCAACTTTATTTCGTAGAACGGAATGGATGAGCAATGGCTTGTGGCAGCAGGGAATGAGTGCTGGTTCTTGGAGCCTTGTGGGGGCAGAATTAAAAGCCACTGGAAAGGCAACAAGTTATTAAGAGTAAGAAAGGGTTATTTTTATTGGACTAATCACACAAGATGACAAACTGGCAAAGCAATTATTCACACAGGGCATACTGTAATATGACAGCACAATATTTCTTTATCTCTTCATACTACTCAGGTTAATTTACTATAACACAGCGCTTATTAAACGTACAAAAATAATTTCACATTTCTCCCGTCGACTAAGGCTGATCGAACAAGCAACATTGCGGGCGGTAAATGCTGAACCTATCGCAGCTGTCTCATAAGCGGAAGCGCACAGTGTTTTCACTTACTACAAAACAATGAACACCAGCACATCAATCGACTTTACATGAAAGGTCAGAAAGCCGACAAAAAATTTTAAAAAAATTGGAGCAGAGAAAAGCTAGCCAGGGTGCAGCGGGCAAATTGTACCTGCTAGTATTTACTCTGTTCTGAACACACTTTTCCGGAGCCGCATAGTCAGAACAAGCGCACAAGTAACAAAGCGAATTGAGCTAGTTGGTAAGTTAACATTATTGACGTATATGTGCAGCGCAACACATGTAGATGTGTCGTCCTTTCTTTGTGCCGCGTCTGTGTCGCGTTGCACATATACACAAAAATTGCACAAGTGAACAACCTCTCCTGCCAGGCGTACGCATTTCAGCGTGTACAGGAGTGTTACTCGAGATAAATGTCGCTTTAGTGTAAGCAAGCCAAACTCACCTCTGTAAACAAGGCGAACGGACCTCACATATCCTGGTCCCTTTCGGACATGGCCGGTCTCGTCCGTCCGCACGGCACCGCGCAAGAAGCTTTGCCACCTTCCGTGCGATTTGCGCAGTTTGGTGCGCTGCAACCCGTCATACTGGAATACAAGTGGCAAAATGATCTGCTTCGTAGCACTTCACCAAAGTCATTAACTTAATATCCTCGAAACCGTACCTGCAACCCGGTGCCGATCGTTGCTACGCACGCTCGACGGTCCGCTGATTGCAATTTCCATGACACTGACAGAAACGAGTCGGCGCCATTTCCGTAAAGTTCGCTTCGGAGCGCTCAGTTGATCATTTGACGTCATTTTGCACCACGTGATCGCGCTCGGCGAATAGCGGTGCGAGCGGCGCCGGAAAAGTTATGCGCAACTCTGCTCCCGTCGGGAGCATATACAGGAACACTAGTAGCACCTAGCACATAGCGCCACCTGGTGCTCAAGGGCGACACCACGCGCAGTGAAACGGCTAGGGCAGAGTGGGGTGACGTCAGAGGGTAGGTGCGGGCGAGTGCGGAGGCCTTCTCCTAGTCTAGGTTGTTCTGACTGAGCTCAGCAGCAGACGCCCCGGACGAACATAGCCCTCCCCACATCACGGCACCCCGCCTCCCTCCCCCCCTCGGTAGCGCAGATGAAATCGCCCACGCGGCTGCGGATGCCTACGCCGCCGGCAACTCTGCGCATGCGCAGGCCGTCTCCCCTCCTTTCCTCCTACACTTGCCCACCCCCTCGGCGCGCTAGGAGAGAAGTGTGGAGGAAATGACGTAGTAGGTTCTTCTTTTTTGTTTGCTGTGTTTTTACTTCTTTTTCTGTAGCGGCCACACCCATGAAGGAAGGAAAATACTAGGAGGGAGCGTTCCGTGACAATCTTCACGCCTAGTCGTAAAAAATTTAGAGGAATGGAACGATGGGAAATAGACCTTCACGTGATAGGCAAACGGTAACTCTAGTCGGCTCGCTTTGGTTGCGTCTGCTGCGGGGCTTTTGGAATGTGCGCACATAGTCGGCGTGGAAAACGCAGGCCGAGGTTGAGTGCAGGTATTCAAGTGTGCGAAGCAGTCGAGTCTGTTACGTCAGTCAGGTAAAGCACCAAACCACCACGCCGCTCACCACTTAAGCAAGCAGCAGACAGGCACCAATGCAGTAGCAAACGAAGGCGTCGGCGTTACGCACAGCAACCCGCGACGACCACCTCAAGGAAGACTGGTCGCGTTTCGGGGCGGTTTAAGGAAACAGTTAAGGAAACCTTTCGCCCTCAAAACGTGTGAAGGCAACCAAGCCGCCGTTCCGACGGCGATTCGTCGCGTTTGGGGTCACCTTGTGGGAAAAATAAGATATCTTTCGCCCCTGCAAACGGCTTTTGCGACCCCTTTGTTGTGAGCACAAAGTCGATTGGGAGGTTTGCTAGCCTGCAGCAATGTTCGCGCTTCGAACTGCACCGCGCGAATCAACAAGTTTTTCACCTTCAGAGCTCGTTTACGGGCGCTGCCTCTGCTCGCCTCTTCGCATTGTTCGAGAAGCCTGGGAAGGCTGGGCAGACGATTCTTTGGTTGTGGCATGGCTTCTAAAGCTGTTGGACCGCCTGCACACTTCTCAAGAATTAGCAGGGCAGGAAATGCGCAGGGCACAAACCAATGCTAAGTATTACTATGACAGGACGGCTCGCACGCGACGCTTTGAAGTTGGAGAAAAGGCAATGATCCTGAAACCCTTATTGAAAAACAAACTAGAGGTTCAATGGGAGGGACCGGTTGACTTAATTCAGAAATTATTTGAAACAAACTACGTAATCACGGTACCGGGAAAATGAAGGACACCACAAGTGTTCCATAGCAAACTACTTAAACCATACCGGCAGAGAGAGGCCATTGTGAACATGTCCCTTAACCAACCTGAGGAGATGCTTGTCGACTTTCCGGAGTTAACATCAGTAACGGAGGCAAAAGACATTCACGAGAACATTGACAAAATAGTAGAGCAGGCGGAATTGAATCCCAGTCAAAGGGCCGAACTGAGGGAACTCGTGTTTCAATTTAAATACTATTTTCAGACACACCGGGCAGGACCACTGCGATCGTTCACGACATCGAGTTAATCTAATTGGACTCACTTCGTTCGAAAGCTTATCGCGTTTCACCTCGTCAACGTCAAGTCATGGCTGCTGAAATAAACGAGATGTTAGAGCTAGGTGTAATCGAGCCAGAAAAGAGTGATTATACCTAGCCTCTTATCTTGGTTGAAGTCCCAGGAAAGGAGCCGCGACCATGTATCGACTACCGCAGGCTCAATGTAATCACGAAGGACCAGACTTATCCAATACCGCATATCGAGGAAAGGCTTGAGAAAGTGAGCAGTGCTAATTTCATCTCTACGCTCGATTTAGTCAGAGGGTACTGGCAGGTTCCGTCGACCGAGAGGGCAAGCAGGCTTGCGGCGTTTATTTACCCGATGGGAACCTTTCGGCCGAAAGTCCTGAGCTTTGGATTGAAGAATGCGCCTTATTGCTTCCCTATCCTTATGGACTAGGTGCTACAAGGAATGGAGGACTTTGCACTTCCGTATCTCGATGACACAGCAATCTTTTCTTCATCATGGGCGGACCATATGCAACACCTGCGAACCATGCTGTGTCGTCTACGAGAGGCCAACTTAACTGTTAAGGCTCCCAAATGCCAATTAGGGCTCGTGGAGGTAGCTCATCTAGGTCATGTTATAGGGCAAGGCCATCGTCGGCCTTCCGTGGTTAAACTGACCGCAACAGACAACTTCCCGCAACCACGCACCAAGCGGGACATCAGGTCAGTCGTTGGCTTGGCGGGTTATTACCAAAGATATATGCCGCGTTATTCCGAGATTGCGAGTTCTTTAACGGATGCTCTCAGAAAAAACAGAGCCACAAACGGTAAAGTGGGATGACGCAAAAGAAAAGGCTTTTATTATGCTGAAGAAAGCACTAACGAATCAGCCAGTGTTGAACGCGCCCAACTGCTCTAAGTCATTCATTCTTCAGTGTGATGCCAGCGACAGGGGTGCTTTGTCAAAAGAGAGATGATGAGAACGAACACCCTGTACTGTACGCCAGTATAATGTTTTCAGTTCGCGAGGAAGCATACAGTGCATCAGAAAACGAATGCGTCTGCGTAGTATCGGCGGTGCAAAAGCTAGCTTGCTATATCGCCGGTTCAAGATTCACCATAGAGACTGACCACTGTCCCCTCAGATGGCTGCAGTCCATGTCTACGAAAAACGGTCGTCTTTTGCGCTGGAGCTTGGCTCTTCAACAGTACACCTTCGATATTCGCTACAAGAAGAGTAAGCTTAACGGCAATGCCGACGGTCTGAGTCGTTGCCCCTATAGAGTAACGAAAGCCTCATGCTCACCCGGGTTTCCGTGGCATTTTTGCGTTCGTCCATACGTTCTTTTTTTTTTTGAAGTGTAGTGGATTGTTAGCTGATTTTAATAACCCCGTCTTAACGCACTCAAGAAATGGCTGTTTTTAGTGTTCAGGGGAGGGAGGACGCACCAAAGGAATGGGAAAGGAGTAGCGGGTTTTCTTTTTTTTAAATTCTGGTGTATCTAGGAGGAGGGTGGCCTTGTGCCCGCTGCTTTGTGGTTACCTTACGAACGTGAATTCGCTCATTGTCAGCGAAAACTATTTAGCCTATAATCGGGAACATCGTGCGCCGCAGACGAGCAAGCGATAACGAGAAGCTGACAAAGCACGCGGTTTTTCGGCGCACGCGGAGCAAATTTCGCTGCGTAACGCCACAGGGCAACCGGCGCCGTAGCACGCGACAAGCAAAAAACAGCACTGGCCATCCTCATGACACTTGCGCCATCCCCTGTCAAGTGTTTTTTTTTTTACGAAAATAATGAACTACACGAGCACAGATTGGCATTCACTAATAACTTGTTTTCCTTATCTTGATCGATCAGGAACCGCTATTGCACTCCCACAGTCGGCCCAGTCGACCACGGCAGGGTAGGCGTATTCCCTTGCTCCGAAGTGGCCCGAGCAAAGGCCGTAGCCGTTATACATCTGCTCCCATGCCAGCCCCGCCAGGACTCCCCATACAGCATCACTTCGCCATATGTCACATCGGAAAAATGGGGGGAAAAAATGCGTGGTTTAAAGAACACTTAAAAGCGAAACCAAAGTCGAGAGTATGAATTAAGAAGCAACTAAACAAATCTGCCCTTCTAGGCACAGGTTGAAAAGTGAAGCGAACCTATGTCGTCACATACGTAACTCGAACTTCTTGTAATTCAAAACGCAAACGGTGACTGCTACGTAACTGGTTTCTTTTTTTTTTTTCTTGTGCTGTGTTCATGAGTATTCAAAGGTGGAAATGTAATAACAAAAAACTGGTCACCAAAATTCTCTCCAGCGTAACCAGTTTGTGCAGCAAGCATTAAAATGCCTTCGGCAGACATAGATTCCAAGTTTTCTAGCCGTAGAAAAAAGAGCACCCGCTAGCATACACCGAAGCAAAATTTCCGTCTGCGCGTCAGCTAACATCAATCGACTAACTAGATTCAGTTTCTTACAACACCGCAGAAAAATGCGCCGCGCCAAACCAAAAAGGATATTAACTTGAAAACAAGCGCGGAAGACCTTTCGTTTGGACTTATAGTTGTTTTGATAAGCACAGCGCTTGTTTCTTCATAGCGACTGAAGAAAAGGAGTGTTTACCTCTCGTCCGCTGGGAAACGGAAAAATTTCGTCCTCGTGTTGCTCCCCGAGTTGCCACATCTCACAGCCGCGCAGCAAGCTGTGTATCCTCTCCTCAGTTTTTCCAACATTTCCAGAACATTCGCTGGCGCAGAAAGAAACTTTTAAACCGCAGAGTATATGAAAAAACGTGTACGTGCATAGAAAGTGGCAGGAGCTGACGAATAGAACGGCAGCCGAAGCGGAAAGAGCGAAAGCGCCGCCCGAGGACGCAACAAAAGAAGCGACCAAATAAACATATAAGATGTGGAAAAAGAAGATAGCCAAAAGCACATTTTATTTGTACACATAATTGCATCACTTCACTTTGTTGTTGTGCAGGCTGAAAAGATAGAGCCACAAATGAAAAACTTATTGAATTTCTTTTTGGCTACCATTGTCGCGGCGACGCTTTATTGCCATTATCGAAACTAGCCCCACTGTCCACCCACTGCTGCAACCTTCGAAGCAAGCGCCGCGCTGGTTTCTTTCCCGGTGGTTTGCGGCAAGTCATCGTTCGAGCTTTCATCGATCGTCTGACAAGTGTTACACTCTAAAAAAAGTTTACACCCTTTGGGGTGTATATCTGCCACACACTCTTAAGCAAAAGTGCACAAGGCTACAACGCCACTGGCTTGCATGCATGCTTCTCATCACGCCAGCTTCGCGAGACGCCCGGTAGCTGCCAGGTCGCGCTGTTCCTTCCATGCCCAGCAGGAGTTGCCTTGTGCGATGCGTCGCGCCGACATGTTGCGCCCGCGTGTCGTTGGAACACCGTCCGAGCAATTCAAGCACAAACCTTGCTATCGCTCTCAATGCTTCGCCCTTGCTTCAGGCGAAACTGCCAATTTTTTTTCCCATATAGAAGCTTCGCGCTTGTAGAAGACCTCATCGTTGTCCTGGGAACGCCCTTGCCTGGGGAAGCTTTCTTCCTCAGGAACCATGCAGTATTGTCTTCCGTTATGACATCATGCCGCTGTCGGGCGGATTACCATTTTCTCTTCGATGAATACTGTCCTATTCGATTCGCTCCTCTAATTGATGAAGTCAAAATTCACAAGTTCGATTTATTTCTAACGCTTCACATCGACAACTCATCATCATCATCATCTTCAGCCTAGTTACGCCCACTGCAGGGCAAGGGCCTCTCCCATACTTCTCCAACTACCCCGGTCATGTACTAATTGTGGCCATGTTGACCCTGCAAACGTCTTAATGTCATCCGCCCACCTAACTTTCTGCCGCCCCCTGCTACGCATCCCTTCCCTTGGAATCCAGTCCGTAACCCTTAGTGACCATCGGTTATCTTCCCTCCTCATTACATGTCCGGCCCATGCCCATTTCTTTTTCTTGATTTCAACTAAGATGTCGTTTACCCGCGTTTGTTGCCTCACCCAATCTGCTCTTTTCTTATCCCTTAACGTCACACCCATCATTCTTCTTTACATAGCTCGTTGCGTCGTCCTCAATTTCAGCAGAACCCTTTTCGTAAGCCTCCAGGTTTCTGCCCCATATGTGAGTACTGGTAACACACAGCTGTTATACACTTTCCTTTTGAGGGATAGTGGCAACCTGCTGTTCATCATTTGAGAATGCCTGCCAAACGCACCCCAGCCCATTCTTATTCTGCAGGTTATTTTAGTCTCGTGATCCGGATCCGTGGTCACTACCTGCCCTAAGTAGATGTATTCCCTTACCACTTCCAGTGCTTCGCTACCTATCGTAAACTGCTGTTCTCTTCCGAGACTGTTAAACAATACTTTAGTTTTCTGCAGATTAATTTTCAGACCCACCCTTCTGCTTTGCCTCTCCAGGTCAGTGAGCATGCATTGCAATTGGTCTCCTGAGTTACTAAGCAAGGCAATATCATCAGCGAATCGCAAGTTGCTAAGGTATTCTCCATCAACTTTTATCCCCAATTCTTCCCACTCCAGGCCTCTGAATACCCCCTGTAAACATGCTGTGAATAGCATTGGAGATATCGTATCTCCCTGTCTGACGCCTTTCTTTATAGGGATTTTGTTGCTTTCTTTGTGGAGGACTACGGTGGCTGTGGAGCCGTTATAGATATCTTCCAGTATCTTTACATATGGCTCATCTACACCCTGATTCCGTAATGCCTCCATGACTGCTGAGGTTTCGACTGAATCAAACACTTTCTCGCAATCAATGAAAGCTATATATAAGGGTTGGTTATATTCTGCACATTTCTCTATCACTTGATTGATAGTGTGAATATGGTCTATTGTTGAGTAGCCTTTACGGAATCCTGCCTGGTCCTTTGGTTGACAGAAGTCTAAGGTGTTCCTGATTCTATTTGCGATTACCTTAGTAAATACTTTGTAGGCAACGGACAGTAAGCTGATTCGTCTATAATTTTTCAAGTCTTTGGCGTCCCCTTTCTTATGGATTAGGATTATGTTAGCGTTCTTCCAAGATTCCGGTACGCTCGAGGTTATGAGGCATTGCGTATACAGGGTGGCCAGTTTCTCTAGAACAATCTGACCACCATGCTTCAACAAATCTGCTGTAACCTAATCCTCCCCAGCTGCCTTCCCCCTTTGCATAGCTCCTAAGGCTTTCTTTACTTCTTCTGGCGTTACCTGTGGGATTTCGAATTTCTCTAGGCTATTCTCTCTTCCACTATCGTCGTGGGTGCCACTGGTACTGTATAAATCTCTATAGAACTCCTCAGCCACTTGAACTATCTCATCCATATTAGTAACGATATTGCCGGCTTTGTCTCTTAACGCACACATCTGATTCTTGCCTATTCCTAGTTTCTTCTTCACTGTTTCTAGGCTTCCTCCGTTCCTGAGAGCCTGTTCAATTCTATCCATATTATAGTTCCTGATGTCCGCTGTCTTACGCTTGTTGATTAACTTAGAAAATTCTGCCAGTTCTATTCTAGCTGTAGGGTTAGAGGCTTTCATACATTGGCGCTTCTTGATCAGATCTTTCGTCTCCTGCGATAGCTTACTGGTTTCCTGTCTAACGGCGTTACCACCGACTTCTATTGCGCACTCCTTAATGATGCCCATGAGATATTCGTTCATTGCTTCAACACTAAGGTCCTCTTCCTGAGTTAAAGCCGAATACCTGTTCTGTAGCTTGATCCGGAATTCCTCTAGTTTCCCTCTTACCGCTAACTCATTGATTGGCTTCTTGTGTACCAGTTTCTTCCGTTCCCTCCTCAAGTCTAGGCTAATTCGAGTTCTTACCATCGTATGGTTACTGCAGCGTACCTTGCCGAGCACGTCTACATCTTGTATGATGCCAGGGTTCGCGCAGAGTATGAAGTCGATTTCATTTCTAGTCTCACCATTCGGGCTCCTCCACGTCCACTTTCGACTAACCCGCTTGCGGAAAAAGGTGTTCATTATCCGCATATTATTCTGTTCTGCAAACTCTACTAATAATTCTCCTCTGCTATTCCTAGAGCCTATGCCATATTCCCCCACTGACTTGTCTCCAGCCTGCTTCTTGCCTACCCTGGCATTGAAGTCGCCCATCAGTATAGTGTATTTTGTTTTGACTTTACCCATTGCCGATTCCACGTCTTCATAAAAGCTTTCGACTTCCTGGTCATCATGACTGCATGTAGGGGCATAGACTTGTACCACCTTCAATTTGTACCTCTTATTAAGTTTCACAACAAGACCTGCCACCCTCTCGTTAATGCTATAGAATTCCTGTATGTTACCAGCTATTTCCTTATTAATCAGGAATCCGACTCCTAGTTCTCGTCTCTCCGCTAAGCCCCGGTAACACAGTACATGCCTGCTTTTTAGCACTGTATATGCTTCTTTTGTCCTCCTAACCTCACTGAGCCCTATTATGTCCCATTTACTACCCTCTAATTCCTTCAATAACACTGCTAGACTCGCCTCACTAGATAGCGTTCTAACGTTAAACGTTGCCAGGTTCAGATTCCAATGGCGGCCTGTCCGGACAGGCCGCCATTGGATCGACAACTACGCATGAACAAATATAAAATTTAATGAAAATGTGGTATCTTTCAGTCAGGTGGTTACAGTGGGTATATTACGCGAGAAAATTACGTAGCACGTCCTGTTAGGTCGCCTAGGGAGCCAGATTTTTCTCGCTACACCGCGACCGTCCACTCGCACAGACACTTCGCTCAGATATGGCGTTCGACAGTTGGTAGTGCTTGGTGCAATTTATTGATTCTGCCTTTGTAAGCGATAACTTTTGGTTAAAACTGAATACGCTTCGTCGAAGCATTATTTAATTCGTGTAATAGTGGCACCATCCGTCAGACCATTCAAACTAGAGAAAAATCTACCTTTACGTTCGGTCATTACCATTCCTGGTGCCCATTTTTCAATTCAGCCTCAAACATCTACTCACTTAAATGAGCCAGCAAGACTGCCTTTTTAAACTTTATTCTGTTAACAGATGGTCATGCATGATCCGAAGAGTCGTCAACGGGTGAACAAAGTAATAATTTATCTCTAATGCTCTATTTGTGCAGTTAATAAACCTGGCTACTGGATGACTTATGGCGAAAAAAAGCTTAGAATCGCAAAAACTTCTTTTTCTTTTTTTTCGGCCTAATCAAGCGTAATAGATGTGCAACACCTCTTAACAGATAGGGAGAGGGGGGGTGGTGTCTTTCCAGTTTTCGTGACTTTACCCAATCTTTCACCAATCTTGGAGCGCTAACGGCAGAAATTCAATACAAACAGTTCGGAATAGTTCTGTATCTTGTAAATAAGGTCAGAATGAGATATTTTACGTTATACGGCCTCATGTCATTAAAGACTCACCCATGCCGGAAAAATCGTGCAATGCAACTGCGTTTGTTTCATCTGATCACACTGTCACCATGCGACTAGCATAACAATAATTAAATCAAGTCTTAACCTTCCATCTTTAGCCTCTCGTAGCAAAATTCAGCGTTTCAGCCGTTTTTCTAGACAGGACTATATTCATCTATAAGACAAATCTCTCCTTCCTCCTCTGTACATTTCACTACGGCCCAGCCATTCTTCCAAACTTCATTCCGTTGTGTCGAACACTTGCCCTCTTGCAGTCGTACGACTCCCGAACAGCTAAAGCATGGAACTGTATTCCCACTCAGTCTTGCTTATACCCAAAATCATAAACCGTGATCTCTAACATTCTGTAACCTTGCAATTATTCGCTGTACGTAACTCTGCCCACTTAGTTTGTAGCTATAGCATTTATCTGTATGGAAAGCTTCTGAATTTTGTTTGTATATTAGCTGAAAATGGGTAAACGCGAGAAAAAAAATTTGTATTAACCTTTTTTTACCATTCTCCCCTGTAATCTCTTTGAGTTTGAGTGCATTGTAAATAAATAAATAAATAAATAAATAAATAAATAAATAAATAACATTAGACCAACTGATGCCCAGTTGCAGCGCTCTTCTGCAGTCTAAGTAATGTCCACGCCAAAAGGTTGCCGTTCCAGTGGTTACTGCTCATTAATTCTTGTGCTTGTCTGCGGGGCGTATTCACTCTCCAAGACCACATATCTGAGAAACATGGTGGCCAGACGATACTTCTTTATTTATGAATTAGGAACCGTCAGACTTATTGGAAGGCATCGGAAGCCAGAGCATTGATAAACTAGCGTTCGTTTCGTTCAATACACTGCGAAGTTCGAAGGACTAAAAGAAACTATAAATAACATAACTGACCACGCCTATCGCATTCGTAAGGTGCTCTAAGCCTCAAATGTTCCTTATGTCATCATTAACACACCGTCACAGACAGACGTTTGTAAAGCACATTTGCCGCCATAAAACCGAACTTCTCTCGACAGTTTTCATACAAATGCGCTAAAGACGAAGACGAAGGAACGCATACGACAGGACTGGCGCTACTTCCAACTGGCGTTTATTACAAACGGTCATCTATTTATGCTCTGCGCATCAGGCACATCCTGCACTTATTATCATACACACAAAGATTGAAATGAATCATATCAGACGCACGATTGTATGGTCAGTCAGTTCAAGTGCCTAGATATCTCGAAAGAAACGTCACTTCTTTTTCTTGCATAACGAAAGATGCACAGTGGCGCAGTTGTCGCCTGCTTTCCTTATAAAATATGCCTCAACTATTTCTCTTGCTGTTTTTTGTGTTTCCTTTCCTCAGGAAGGTTGTGTCACCGAACATGTGTGTGCATGCGCACTTTTTGCAGTGCTCAGCCAAGTGACTGCCGTATCCTTTTCTCACATCATTATTGTGCTGTCTAGCCCTGTCATTGAAGCACTGACCGGTTTGTCCGATATGAACGCGTCCACAATATAAGGGTATTTGATACACAACATCTGAAGTGCATTCGGTGTAATTGGTCCGGTGATTAGTATGACATTGCATGCGTTTCTGGTGCTTCTTGTTTGGAAGGTTACACACTGCTGACAATTTCCAAGGCGCTGAAAAAAATAGATAGACATCGTGTCGGTTGGCCACCTTTTTCAAATTATGTGAAATTATGTGAACTATATAAAGATGTCAAGTAGTGAATTCGGGATAAAAAGTTGAACATGCGTTCCAATTTTACCTGCTAGTAATGTCCGCCTCTCCGAATTAGCTTGAGGACAAGAATTATGTTATCTGGAAAAGGCGATTTTAAAAAATTCCGTAAAACTAAAAAATGATCACTCTGCATCTTGTGAGACCCATTCCTCAATATGCCTCCATTGAAAGGACACCTCACTGCGAATGCGATGCTTAAAAGAAAAAAACACGAAGTTCCCGCGCATATGTTACACGTATGTTCAAAGCTTTCTTTGATGGTGAATAAAATGAGTTCACTTACTCTTTACTTTTATGCGGCTCAACGCTCCTCACTCAATGCGCATTCTGGTCCCAATTTGGTTCAATTACTCTCTTCTTCACACTCAGGTGTATCTGATGCCGACTTCTTCGCTTCTCTATGGCCTACTTCAATTTTATTTTGTATAAGGGGACATCGCACTAGCGCGTAAAAAAGGACACGGATAGGAACATGAAAAAAGACACACCGTACGCTTGACATCAACTGGCTTTATTCTGAGGAGGGCACAAATATATGTGCAAAAAGACACGTGCTACGTGATCAATCCCTAAAGCGCATGCGCATTGGCACCTTTTTGTGCAAGAATTTTATTTCTTTTGCCGTCAAAGATATGTTAGGTTTGCTGACGCAGGCGTTTTTTCTTGCCGATGAATAAGGAAGGCCTCGAGTATTTCACGCTCTCTCTCTGATCTTTGCTAGAAGTAATCACTTGAGTCTTATCAAGGAGTGGCATGCATTCATTCTCACAGCGCTTGCAATGTGAGCGCTGTGCGGGGGTGAGATGCGATGGGAGAAGCGCACTTGCCGGGGCGCAACTCAGCACGGAGTTCAATACATCGATATGCCGGTGCACGGGAGTTCTATATACGCGAACAATAGCGCTATACTTTTGCATGAGATTCCTAAGGGGATTTTTCAACTGTTCGATATAGGCAGTAATTCGATATATCCGGGTTCGATATACCCGGGATCGACTGTACTGAACTATCACCGAATCGAATAAAATACTGAACATTTGAATAATTCGATTTACTAATTGAATATCTACGATTAAATTTTTTTAATACATCAGAACCTCGTTGATAAGATCTCATACTATAAAAAGAAAGGTGCACCCCTACTCACAAATGGAACTCTCATTTGTTTTTATCACATGACACACTGGCCAGGTAACATTGCTGTTCTCACAGCCAGTGCTGTGAGAATGAATGCATGCGGCTCTTTGATAAGACTCAAGTGATTACTTCTAGCAAAGATCAGATAGAGAGCGTGAAACACTCGAGGCCTTCCTTATTCATCGGCAAAAACAGGCCTGCGTCAGCAAACCTAAGGTATCTTTGACGGCAAAGGAAATAAAATTCTTGCACAATAAGGAGCCATTGCGCATGCGCTTTAGGGTTTGATCATGTAGCACGTCTCTTTTTGCATATATATTGGTGTCCTCCTGAGAATAAAGCCAGCTGATGTCTAGCGTTCGGTGTCTTTTTTTACGCGCTAGTGCGATGTCCCCTTATACGAATAACCACCAACTAGCCCAGCTTTCTGCCTTAAATTCAATTTTATTTTGCTGGCTTCTTCCTTTCCAGCCTTTGTTCTGCTTGACAATTCGGGCAGCTAAGCAGTTGCACACACCTACTTTGAGAGATCGTCCAAGGATTTGACGTAATAGTTCTGTAGAAACCCACAAAGCGGAGAGAAGTAATAAATAAAGGGAGATTGAGACATCCACCAAATCGTAGTAATTGATACGAAGGAAACCCATGCGGGTTTATCTAAACAAAAGCCTGGCAGTTCAAGAAAAATTCGTCCTGGTCCGGGACTTGAACCCCGGACCACGGCCTTTCTGAGGCAGCCGCTCTACCATCTGAGCTAACTAGGTAGAAATCAGAAAGGAAACCTGTATGGGTTTCCTTTGTAGCAATTGCTACGATTGGTTGGATGTCTCATTTTCCCTTCATTAATTAGTTCTCCCCACCTTGCGGGTTTCCGCACAACTATAACGTCAAACTCTTGCCTTTGCTTTCAGCTGTTGATCAGTTCGACTTCACCCTAGCTTCTGCCGGCTTCTGGTTCACTGAAATGGTATAGAGCGGCTTACCCGGAAATCCGGTGGTCCCGGGTTCGAGTCCCGGACAACGACAAATTTTTCTTCAACCGCGAGGGTTTTGTTTCGCGGAACACCTATGAGTTTCATTGGAACAATGGCTACGATTGCGTGAATGTCTCATTTTGTTATTTATTAATTGGCCAAGGATATTTGAAGAACCACTGGCACATGGCCAGTTATACATACCCACTGTCCGAAGTTGTCTATTCTGCAATTCTGTTCTGAAAATTCTGCGTGACAAACAACCTAAATTCTGCCTTTGTGTTACTTCAAAGACTGTAAGCTCTCGTTGTCGTTGGTTTTTTGTTGCGCTGTTTTACTAAAGTGTAGAACAACCTACATACCACACTTAGATTAAAAATGTTTTGCACTGAATCGAGAAATTTTTTGCTAGTATGCCTTTGTTATAGTTATCTTTCTTTTTATTGCATACTTTCTATTTACACCCACTAAAGCTGTTTTGTGGCGGTTTCTTATGTTATGCATTTTAAGTAACATTTCTTCTGCCCACCCACTATGTCTTGCATAAAAGAGAACGATGCTCGAAAATAACAATGAAAATACCGCGAACATGTGTGTTGAACATGCGTGTAACATCAGAGGTTTAATGTTGGCATAGTCATTTTTAAATGTGACTTGTTCCTTATTTCACCTTTACTATACGACCTCACTACTTACTTCGTTCTCAAAGTCACACTGTGCAGTTTGCATCTAGAATAAAAAAAACATGAAAATAAATCACATTGTTGAAGTTTTAGCTTCTTTGGGAATGTTTATTGAAATTTTTACACGGAAACGAAATGTCAAAGTAACATCGTGCCCTATCTTAAGTATATCACCGGCGTGATGTCGATGTACGCTGTAGGCCAGCTGCTTGTTCACAAAATGTAGCCAGCAGCAAAACATGTTAGGGTAATAGAGCAGAAGAAAGCGCTGCATTTATATATATATATATATATATATATATATATATATATATATATATATATATATATATATATATATATTGGATGAGGTTAAAGCCGAGCCGAGAACGGACGAGCTGAAGCGTCTTCGAGTTTTAATACTGTGTCGCCACTGTCAGGCCGAGGTTCTTGCTTCACGGAATTTCCTCGCTCTCTGAGTCCTTGAAAGGCCAGCTTGTCCAGCGTTGCTGTTGGGGCCTCGCATGCGAGAAATGCCATGTACGCCAACAGGTAGCTCCAGATTAGCACTCCAAAGAAAAGGGTCACCTGATATAAGTCGGAGAAATGCATTCGTTCCACTGTGATCATATAGAATTATAACGGTAATGTTAGCGGGTTCCAGATGAACAGCACCCTGAGGTCTGTCACATGTGATAAGGAGAGATAATAATCTGGCTTGCTACGAAACGATGACAGAGGAGGAAAACGCTTCGTCCGTAGGTTTGAAATTTTTCTTAACAGCGCAAGGACACCAAAGGGTACAGTAGAGATAACAGAGCGCTTACTGAGCCCTCTGTTCTGTCTTACTTTAGTCCCCTCTGGTGTCATTGCATTGTTAATCAAGCTTTAAAGCATTTCTTATCAACAACTCCAATCTTACACTCCGCTTAATTCATCCGTACGGCATTCGAATTATGTCTTAATCTCCGTGCACCGTCTTAGAAACAAGTAGGCCAGCCACCGGAAGTCAAGTTTCGGGTAACCTACCACGGACGTCCCAAATATATTTCACATGATCCGCTGTCGGATTTCCTCAGATATCCGCATCAGGGATTTCAGGGATGTCCTAAGGAGATTACAGGATGGATCTTTTTTTGCATTTAAGTGAATATTTGTCCTTCAAGAGGTTTTTGTTTTTGACTTTTCTCGTAGCATGCAGAATTATGTTTTCTCGCATGTTCGAGTTGCAATTCGAAGCTATGAAGTCTGCAGCTCGTGTGTGCATCGTACTTTGCGAATTTTCTGACGCAATTTACTTTGAAAAGTGCTGTTAGTTCAATGAAGCACTTGCGCGTGGCGGAAGGTCCAGAAGAATGAGGAGTACACTGCACTTCAGCTCGCATGCGTGCGCGCGTGCGTAACGTGAGCACATGACGTGTACGTTCTTCATACCTGGGTGCTCTGTCCGTGGCATGTTCCACAGCATGTGCCGCGAACGCAATAGAAATTTTGGCAAACACTGTGCAAAATGCCCTGTCGTATGTACGCAGCATGTCGATGTGCTGGCACTGGATGTGCATAGGATATCCATAGGACGCCGCTGTTGTCAGTGGGAGCGCAATTGTGAATTATGAATACGTTACTTTGCGTAACGAGAGCATGAATCATCACCTAGGCAGCGCAACCGGCGCCCTTTGCGTTTCTACATTCCAAATCAGAGGGGCTAAGGGGTATATTTCTCGATGAATATATCATCAATGGAAGGCTCTCATCAATGGATATTGATGAGACCCCCCCCCTACCTCTTCCGCCGACCTATAAAAATTAGAATGCACTAATTGTATACGTTCCTTTTTAATGATAATGGTAAGCTTCCAGTGAGCATCTCACAAAGTCTGTCGTATGTGCTCCAACCCCCTCTTTTTCTTCTGTAAGTTTCCTTCTTATGATCTGGACCCTGTGAGTAATTGACCTAGGTAAATGTACTCCTTCACAGACTCTAGAGGTTGACTGGTGAACCAGGACTCTTGTCCCCTTGCCCGGCAATTGATCATTATCTTTGTCTTCCGCATATTAATCTTCAACCCCACCTCACTCTCTCTGTTAAGGTCCTCAGCTATTGTTCTGGCTCGTCCACAGTGTTGCTGAACAGGACAATGTCATCTGCACATAAAAAGTTGCTAAGGTATTCGCCGATGATCCTCACTCCTAAGCGTTTCCAGTTTAATAGCTTGAATACTTCTTCCAAGCACGCAGTGAATAGCATCGGAGAGATCGCGTCTCCTTGTCTGACCCCTTTCTTTATAGGAGTCTTCATACTTTTCTCGGGGAGAATTAAGGTAGCTGTGGAATCTCTGCAGATATTTTACAAGATATTTACGTAAGCGTCCTCTACTTCTTGATTACGTAATGCCTCTACGACTGCTGGTATCTCTATTGAATCAAATGCATTTTCGTAATTTATGAAAGCCATATAGAGAGGCTGATTGCACTCTGCGGATTTCTCGATTACCTGATTGATGACATGGAAGTGATCCATTGTAGAATATACCTTCCTGAAACCAGCCTGATCCCCTTGGTTGACTGACGTCCAGTGTTGCCTTTATTCTATTAAAAATTATCTTGGTGAATGTTTATACAATACTGGAAGTATGCTAATGGGGCTATAATTTGTGAAATCTTTAACGTCTCCGTTTCTTTAGATTAATATAATGTTGGCATTCTTCTAGTTCCTAGGACCCTTAATTGAAGTCGTGAGACAGTTCGTATAAAGGGCCGCCAGTTTTTCCAGCATAATGAGTCATCCACCTTTGAGTATGTCGACTGTTATTCTATCTTCTACGGTCGCTTTTTCCCGTTTCATGTCTTGCGAGGCCCTTCTAACTTCATCGCTAGTTATAGAAGGAGCCTCTGTAACCTGCTTACTACTGCTTCGAATGGAGGTATTGTGGCTGCTCTGGGTACTGTACAGGTCAGTATAGAATTCTTCCGCTGCTTTTACTATATCTTCGAGGTTGCTCATGATATTACCCTGCTTATCTTTCAGTGCATACATCTTGGTTTGTCTTATGCCAAGTTTTCTCACTGATATCATGCTGCGTCCATTTTTTACTGCATCCTCAGTATTTCACACGTTATAATTTTCAATATCCCTTAATTTTTCCTTGTTGATCAGTTTTGAGAGTTCCACGAATTCTATCTGATCTCTTGAGTTGGGACACTTTCATTCTTTGTCGTTTCTTTATTAGGCCCTTTGTTACTTGGGAGAGCTTGCCTACTGGTTGCCTTGGTGCTTTACCTCCCTCTTCAATGGCTGCTTCTGAAACCCCCAGGCTAGTTACTGGTTCATTCATTGCCTCTATGTCATCTTGATTTCTCTCTTCTAAAGCTGCATATTTGCTTGCAAGTACCAGCCTGAATTCGTCTGTTTTTACCCTTACTGCTTCTAGGTTGACCTGTTTCTTCTTGATCACTTTTACTCTTTCTTTCTTCAAATTGAGGCGTATAGTAGACCTCACTAACCTATTATCACTGCACTGTACCCAGCCTAACACTTCTAGATGCTGCACTATGCTGGGATCAGCAGAAAGCATCAAATCTATTTCATTTCCGCACACGAACACACGCACACACGCACACGCACGCATGCGCACACACATGCACACGCACACGCACACACACACACACGCACTAGAAGGCGACATTGTGTAATATGTGCTGAGTAAACGAAAGCGTTTCTTAAACTGTTTCTGAAAGTGAGAATAAGATAGGAACATGTATACATATACATATATATATATAGCGGGTGCTCCAGTTAACTTGGACCAAGATTTAAATAAAAAAAGTAAGAGCTCTGGAGAAATCGCACCGACTGCATAGTAGCGGCAGTTGTTTGTACTACAGCAAGTAATTTAGCATCCCGAAGCATTCTTTAATTAATTGCTTTTAAGTTGAGAACTTTTAAATTATTGCTTGAGTCGCAAAAATGTCAATTACAAATTTACAGGGCACCTTAAATAACCTCCGAATCAACCATTTATTTCGCGCTGAAGTGTGCCCCGTTGTTTCTTTCGAAAAAGAACAAAAGCCCGCGAAATACGCGAAATATGATATAGATGCGTGCTCGCGCGCGCTACTCATGCGCCTTGAAGCAACCTTTGAAAGATATACGGCTGCATTCGTTTTTCGCCGCATCGTATAAGGCTTCGTCATGTAGGATAGCTCGACAGGTTTTGCGACATAAGTAGCGTTGTGCGATAAGCGTCAGCATCTGCGTATGCAAGAATGTTGTGCTGGATCATGAGGCACTCGGTGTAGCTTTAACCTTCGCTTCATGAAACAATGCTACAAAAGAAATTCAACCAATGTTAAAAAACAGTACGCAAAAGAGCACAAAAAAAGAAAAGGCAGCTCTCGGAAGAACCGGAAAGGGCTACTCAAGAGTTTAGTTCAATAAAAAATAAACCAAAAGCACGTAAGGCGCCTCAGTCGCCCACAAAGAAACATCCAAAGGTCCAACTGGTTTAGCTATTTACCCTTTCTTTCTCGAACTTCCAAAAAGAAGCAAAACAAAGCAGTTTTTTTACGTATGTCTATCTTTGTCTCAAGCTTTTTCTATGCAAGGATGGGGTGACACCATGATGGTGCGTTAAACAGTCACGTTTTACACCAGTTTTGAGCGGTTATTTTCCACAGCCACTGACGTGCTCAAACAGGTCTGCGTCTGAAGCAATACAGTAATTGCTTCTTTCCAACACTCGCGCTGTTGCAGCTTTGACCAACGACGTTGGAATCTCGCGGCAGACTGCTTATTTTTGCCTTTAGGGCGCCCGGTGTGGTAATTTCGCTTCGATACACACGATCTTTCACGTAGCTCCACAAAAAGAAGTCAAGCGGTGTCATGTCTGGCGACCTTGCACGACAGGGTACAGGTCCGTGCCGGCCCATCCACTCTCCAGAAAAGAGCTTGTCGAACCACGCTCGAGACTGACTACTATGCGCAGGAGCACCACCGTGTTGAAACCAGATGTTCCGAAGGGGTGCAAGTGAAATGTTGCAAGAGACGTCATTCACGGGGCGCTCGAGGATGTCGTTCACGTAGCGTTGCGTCGTTAGTGTGTTGTCAAAAAATATGGGTCCGATGTTGTTGCCATCAAAAATACCGCACCAAACATTAAATGAGCGCTGGTATTGGTATCGTGTTTGTGCTAGCCAGTCGGGATTTCTATCATTCCAGTTGTATGTGCTGTGAAGGTTAACTTGTATGTTTCTGGAGAAATTAGCCTCATCCGTCCAGATCTGGCGAGTGAGAAAGTCCGGTTCTTCGTCACATTTCGTGAGAATGCAATCGGCAAAGTCAGGTCTGTTTTCATAACATCGGTCTTTAAGTTTTTGATGAAGATGTACATGGTACGAGTGCATATAAGCTTTTTTTTTAAATCCCCCACACTGATGACCTTGAGGTTGCGGCCTTCGCACTGCCGTCGCGAACACTACCGTGAGGGTTAGCAGAAAGGAATCCAAAGATATCCCTTTCCACTTGAACTGCCATCGCAGTCCTGTGCCGCGTTCTTGTGAAGCTACCCGTCTCGCAAAGGACTTCGTACGTTCTAAGTATTGTTGACGGACTAGGGCGTCATCCGCAATGCGACATCCGGAATAGCTTGGCTTCCTTCCTCCTGTCGCCATGCGCCGCCCCCAGAGCCAGGATCATTTTAGCCTTCTGATCATTCGTGAAGGGCATGACTATCGTCTTGAAGAGCATGTCACTGGCGTGGTACCATTGAGATATCCTGTGTTTATCTACGCACTGACACGTCAAGCAAAAATGATTTAAGTAATCGACAACAGCATACGCTGGCCGTACAGATCCGCTAAAACGCATTATTGGACATATCCTGCGCAAGGTATGTTTCTATTCCTAAAGGGAACAAAAGGAACGTGGAAAATTACAGTCCCAAGTGCGTCGTCACGGTTTCCCGGCTTCGAATGCCTGATTCGAATGCTTGATTCGGAGGTTCTTTGAGGCGCACTACAACTTTGTAATTGATATGTTTGTTATTGAAAAATAATGGAAAAGTGCAATAATTAAAATAATTAATTAATTAGTAGTTCGTGATGAAAAAACTGGCTGTAAGTACACACGACTACAGCTCCGATGCAGTGGGTACGCTTTCTGTAGAGATCTTGGTTCTCTTTTTTTATCTTGGTCCAAGTTGACTGGGAAACCTGGTATATATACAGGTGTATATACAATTTTGGCACTGGCCTAGAGTTGCTCAGGCTATTTTTTATTTTCCCCTTAACTAACGGATTAGTTATGTTTAATTAGTCAACTATTTAAGTATTGGCTGCAGACCCCAAGTGTGATACGCAGAGTTGTAGAGAACCTTGAAAAACTTCTCAATAAATTGTTTCCGACGCGATATATCTCACGTGGTCCACTTTTTCCGCGTTCCATTGTAAGCCTGCGAAATATGAAACAAAACATACCACGTGACGGGGATTTTGCGCACTGTTATTGTACTGCTCTCAAGCGTGCGATGGATGAACAAGGTCGGCTGCAGCGAGGCTGACCCCAACAGCGCATTTGCACCATCATGCGATAAGAGCCGCATGCCCAGATACCTACAGCAAGCATAACGCCCTGACGCTTACTATATATAGCGATCACAAGCTTACTTTCAAAACTTCTTACACGGTGGTAGGCCTTACCTGAGTGAAGTGGGAAACGTGTATACGCTCCCTAGACGCGTGTAGCATTGCCATGAGGAATGGGTAGTGTATTAGGTACACGTTAAATGACAGCCTGCTTAGTGGCGCGAAGACGCTCGAAGACAGAAATCGACCGACGAATCCTGCGAGAAGAATGGGAAAAAATACCTTTCAAAAATAATACAGAAGCATAACATGGTTGCGAGAACGTTCTTTTAAATAAATTATGCATGATCGCGCCAGTTAGCCAGAACGTTCTTTATATGCGACAGGAATAAAAGGAACCGAGGGATGGATCTTTAGTTATAGTTTCAAACACGTGAAGAGAAAGACAATGAAGCCAGAGAAAGGATATGAAAGTTACTTGTTAGGTGTTAATTGAAATGTAGAAACAATACGGTAAATGGAAATGAAAGTAGACGAAAAAACAACTTGTCACAAGGGGGAACTAAAACCACGCCTTCCGCATTACGCGTGGGGTGTTTTACCAGTAAGCTAACGCGGCTCACATACTACCATGCTTTTGTTTGTTTGTTTGTTTGTTTGTTTGTTTGTTTGGGTATTTGGGTATTTGTAGAGGATTGTCTCTGGGGATCTTAGGCAACCGCTACTCGAGTTCATGGCAGCTATTAAGCCGCAGCCTTTAAACATCCTTTAAACCGCAGCCGTCCTTCAATATGCGACATGGCCAAGCAACACTGGTATGCAACCTCATAGCTTCAGGTCTGCCATGGTCGACACCTCGTTAATCAAGAACGGTAATTAAGAATAAGATAAACCAGCTGCTAATTTAACGTACTATGCACGCGAGGACTACCACAGTTGGAGATGGCTACCACCTGCTGCAAGTTGTCTTCTCGCGCGCTTCCATTTACATTTTCCTTGTTATTTCCACACTTCCATAAATTAGAACAGCTAATTACCCGTACGCTTTCTCTGGCTTTTGTTTGGTTCATATGGCTTAAATTAACAAAAAATCGAGCCCATCCGTTCCCCTGTTTTGCTCGCTAATATGCCGACATGAGCAGCCTTGGTGCCAGGAGTTAGCGGTTAATTGGCACTTAGACATTAAATTAACTTTTGGGGTTTCACGTGCCAAAAGCGCGATCTGGTTATGAAGCCAGCCATAGTGGAGGACTCTGGGTTGATCTTGCGCAACCGGGGTTCTTTAATGTGCTCCCATTGCACGGTACACAGGCGTTATTGCATTTTGTCTCCATCGAAATGCGGCCGCTACAACTGGGATTTCATCCCGCGACATCGTGCTACAGCAGTGCAACACCATAGCCACTAAGCAGCCGCTGCTAGTATCGGCCAGTTTCTTGCTGCCAAGTTCACGCATTACTGGATGTCTATGGTTGAAAGGACGTTCAATATCCGCCGCCATGGGCCTAAGTAAGGCCGGGTAACGCTCCCAGGGCTAATCTTGTACAATTACCCAATACCCATTAAAGTGGATAGGGAGGCGGCAGCCGCAACAGCTCAATGGTAAAGCAGCGCATTGGTAATGCTTAACACGTGGGTTCAGCTCCCACCTGCAAGTGGCAAGTTGTCTTTTGCATATTATGACTCCCGCCTGTGGCAAGTTGTCTTCTCGCGCATTTCCGTTTACATTTTCCTTGTTATTTCCACACTTCCATAAATTACATTAGCTAATTTCCCATATGTTTTCAGAGGCTTCACTGATTGTTTGCTTCATATGACTCATGGTTCGAAAAATCTGATGTCCGGCGTTACGGCGCCAAACAATTCGTGGCACCAAGTTTTATAAGGAGTCAAACTCTCGACCGTTGGTGGGGGTTAGGCCAAATTAGGCCAAATTATGCCATCGATTTCTGTATAAGAAAACGCGAAGCCGATGCGACGAGATAGCGTCAGCACTACGTGTGGTGTTAAGGCAAAGTTAATTAAGGCAGATGTAATTAAGATAGTTAATTAAGGTACTTGAACCCACTACCTTTCGTGGGAGTCGAACCCACCTGGAGATATTGGCGAACCGGCCATATCTGCACGTTAGATTACAATTTACATCGTGACGGTCGAGAGTCAAACCCACTACATTAGGTGTTAATTAAGGGGAAGCGAATTAAGATACAAATAAAAAGGATGTAGATAATTAGGTCACTGGAACCCACGACCTTTAGTGGGAGTCGAACCCACTACCTTGGTGTTAATTAGGGCGAAGTTAATTCAGTCACTCAAGCCAAAGACCCAACATGGAGATATGTGCAAACAGGCCATATCTCCAAGTTGGATTCCAATTGACATCGCGGAGGTCTAGAGTTGAACTCACTACATTCCGTGTTAATTAAGTCACAGTTAATTAAAATAGAGTTCGTTAAGGCACTCGAACCTGCGACCTTTGGTGGAAGAAAACAATAGGAAGTAACAACGCATTTGAATAAAAATGTCTAGTAATGAATGTTTCGTTAGCGCGCAGCCTTTTCCTTCATCCTCTTTAGAGTATGCTAAAGTTACTGTCAACTTCTTATTTATACGCTGTAATCAAACATAACAGCAAATTTCCCGTATGCTTTTTTTGTTTCATTGTGTGTTCGCTTCATATGGTTCTTTCGTTATATGCCACTCGTCATTTTCAAGTACTGATGTTGTAAATTAGATATCTCGCCCTCTTTGCCGAGGCAAAGGGCATAGTTAGATACGCATTGCCAATAATGAGCTATGTCGTATAGGTATATACAAACAAAGGAAAAACACGATAGAGCTAGGAACGTCAGAAGAAACTAAATTAACGGTTACTTTCAGAATACACTGTACTTCTGACCACAGGGCGGCAATTTTAACAAACACAAATGCTTCGACTGCACGCACACGTGCGTAATAGTTGACCTATTCTTTGAAGCCCACACGCAGGTGCCGAAGTGCCACTGCAGAGCACATACTGAGGCTGGCACGAGCCGAGCCACTCGCCTATAGCCGTGTCAGCCTCATGTGGCACATTGCCACGGCTGCCGTTCTCCGAGCCTGGAACTCCTTAATGAGATTCTGTCTCATACCTCCTTCAAACACCCGCGATTATATAAGCGCAGCTGCAATTCCTTAAGGCAACAGGACTGGGCGACCGCCGGGGACACAGCGTTGACAATTCCACTTTATCGGCGACTGCAGTGTACATTAATAGCTGACTTTCATTCCTTGACCCATTTCACCCCGTGCAGGCCATAGCCAACCGGGGTCAGTCCTGATTAAACTGCCTGCCTTTAATTTACCCTTTAATTTCTCTCCCTCGCAATTTCTTTCCTCGTTAAGGCTCTCCTTGTAACGTCCAACTGTCTTGCTTCGTTGGCTTAAAGAATACAGTCGCCATAAGAACTAACGACATTGCATTCACCTAGTTTGTCGTGAAAAGATTCAATACTGCGAAAAATTCTGATGTTTAACGTTTAATGGTGATGCTGTGGTAGATGGCTTCTGAAGAATTTCGGCCACTGCGATTATTTTACGTCCACCAAATGCACAGTAAACGTGGGTTTTTTGCATGCTGTCCCCATAGGAATACGCAGCTGCTGTGGCTGTGATCAAACACGCGACCTCGTGCTCTGCAGCGCAACGACATAGCCACTCGACTGTGGTGGCGGGTTCGAGACTGTAACAAGCGTTAAGTAAAATTCATGAGAAGATGCCAGTACTTAGTGTTACACTGGAGTCACAAATACTATACATTTTCATCGCTAGATTTGTCGGTGGTGTGGCTGAGTGGTGAAGAGACTCGTTTTCATCGTATTGGCGCAGTTGTGTTGGTTCGTGTCACGCCGGTGGGTACGACGTACTTAATCCTTTATTCGCCAAGCTTTCACATGTTTCTCCAAAATTTCAAGTTTCTTAAGGATGGACACACCTGATGGATTGCCCTCGGAAAAGACATAGAAGGGGGAAAAGTAAAATACAAATTTGTGGCACAGACCTTCGTATATAACAAATAGCCCATGGGGACAGGGACAAAGGCGTTTCTTAAATATATCACTGAGTGTAAAATGCTTATGGAATTAGAACAGCTAGAAAGAACTCACCGCCTCGTCCCGATGCGCAAGCTAACGTGAACCAGGCAAGGAACAGCGACCAAAGGACTCGCTCAAAGAAAGCTGCCACCAGTTTTGTAGCTTCCGAGGTGGGATCACGACGCTTGTACCAGGGAATCTTCATGAAGATGGCGCAGAGCGCACTGGTGACCGCCACGCACCAGCATATGAGCTGCATCGTCTAGCCGAGTAAAAGTAACGTTTTTATGAATGCAAGAAACATTTGTACTAACTTAAGGGGCAAGCAAATGATTAATGATTAAGATAAAAAAAATCACTGACGATTACGATACTCCCTCATGCGGAATTTGAGCGCAGCTTTATACATGCTTTCATTTCGCGATATATTAGCTGGTGCGGACAATCTGTCTCGTGCGGCACATTGCAAACGGAGCGAAGCGTGGCGCGACTGCCTCGCTGATCGGGAGACCGCGAGAGCCAGGACCTGGGCGCGATTCAGAGCAGCCGCCGCCGACAGACCTTCGCTCATGCCGCGCTTTGGCATCCTTGGCGCTCGCTCGCTGCATGCCATCAGTGAACAGACAACGGCGCGCTGCTCTGGCCATCTCGTAGCGGCCATAGAGCAGCGGCCGTCGCCGCACTGACCGTCTTGAGGGGCACTACTGTTCTCACACTTTCGCCAAACGCTCTTCCTCTTTCCGCCTCGCGCTCTCTTTGATATCGGCGTCTTTCATCCCTGCTGCGCTCCACGTTCGCTCTTTCGCCCTTCGCTGTGCTCGTTCGCTCATTTACCCGCAGGGCCGACGCCCACGCGAAACGCAGAAATGTGCGCCTCGTTACGGACATCGCGCATGGTTAAATAAGTGCTGCAGCTGTAAAATACCGCTCATTCAGCCTGCTGCGCAACGTGTGTGCGTGAATGTCGAAAGGCCGTAGTTACTGTACGATAACGTTCGCAGCGGATGCGTCTACGTGAGGCAAACTCGTTAGGTATCGATGTTGCGATTTAAAAAAAGAACAATAAAGTTGCGTTTTAGTGATTCAAAGCATGGCTTCCAACCTTTCTTTCAATTTTCGGAAAACAGGTCCTAGTTATAAATGCTGGCTTACCCTAGAAATTTTACGGTTGCTGAAGTCATCCAAGACGACTAACGTCATGCAACCGCTGAAGAAGCATACGGCATGGTAGAAAGGCCGCGTGTAGTATAAGTTGAATGTTGTCATTTGTTGCCTGTAAAAAAAATGTTTGGCATACTAAAAGAAATGCTTAAGTTAATCCTCTTAGAAAATGGCATGTGGGTAAGTCACCTTAGGAACGCCTGCTGTTGTTTCATCTCAAGATCTTTTTGATGTGGGACCACATAAAAATTAAATTGTTGCGATTTATCATGCAAGACATGACTTTTTGGTAAACACTTCATGACGACGGAACAGCGCTATCTACCACAAATGCTTTGGTTGCGACGTTTAGGTTTTAAAGGAACACGTTACTGCTAGAGCAATGACGCAGGAAAAGAAATGAACGGAGTAAATACAGACATTTTTTTCGTCTTCGTTCTTCTAATAGCACGTCTAACTCGGCATGCCCAGCCAACTAGAAACAACATTGGCTCTTCGCCGACTAAGCATTGTTTTCTAATAAAAATGAGACTACGCATAGCGATACTGTGAGAAATAACCCATTTGATGCAATAGTTTCTGTTTTGGTGTGCATTTTATGACTATATGTGCACAATGTTCCAGTTGAGAAAATGAGTTACTGAGAACATAAATTTTGAAGTCTATTTGCGCAGCCATTTTGGCAGCGTGACTCGGATGTTCACAGGGCTCAAGAAAGCACGCGTTGCACGAGTAAGAAAAAACCTAAGTAATCGATTCTGCTAAATATACGCGCGAATTAGGAATGTGTCGCCGAACAACGCGATAAACGACTGCGCTTAAGTTAGACCTCTTAGCTTTTCATGGCTTGTAGGAATCCCACATGGTGGATTCTAGAATATGCTTGACGTTGACACACGTGCGTACGTTTCCACAGTGAAGTTCTTGAAAGAAAATCTGGTATCCGCTTAACATAACATAGAAACACGATAGATGTTTCTACTTGACCGACTAGCTTGTGTTCAGGCTCTATAAGATTCCCATAACTATCTCATTCGTGAGTCAGCCTCGAAATTGCGGGTTTACGCTGAACTTCCGTTTATAATCAAAATTCCAGCGTATCGAGTTGGTGATCAATACTCTTCCACGATGCCAAAAAACGAAGCGTTGCTGCGAACGACTAGTCTCCCCATTGGCCATGTTAGTACAATAACTGCCTTGGAACGGCGGGTTCGCAGCTGGCTAAAAATAAATTTTTATTGAACTGCGAAATTTCTTGCCTGGAAAACATAAGCGCTTCTGCTGTAGGTTCGTGCCACTTTCGAATGGATGCAAACTTTTCTTTATGAATCGAATACACTCAAACAGTTGATGTTTCAATAGAATACGTGTGAGTGTCACGTTACGCATAATTAATTTACTTAACCGGCGTTTCCTTCTATAGTCTGGCCGTATACAACGCTTAAGTCCGATTTGCTAGAATGCGTGATTAAGTCACATATGCCCCACTGACGTATGAGACAACGCTTAGAATTTAGCAGATATTCTATACATCAGGTCATATATCGGAGAGACAAATCCTATATAGTAGATGTTTGTATATTCTCTACATTGTTGTAATTATGCCCGAAACTGGGTAAACATACCAATCCCGAGATCTGATTTAGGGCTCACCTTATTGTGTGAGCAGGATAAGTCATGAAGGGTAGAACATTTGGATTAGTTGCTCTCCACATTGCGATGGCGCAACCCAAAAGAGAAAGCACTGTGAACGTTGCCAGCGCCAACTTTTTCCGCCTGTGGAGTAATGACGAGCAAGTTGTTAGAAAAACTGCACGCCTCTGATTAACACGTAACATGGTCATGCATCTTCTCAATAGAGTGTTAAAGGGGCTAAGCTTAACGCAAGTGAATCGTGTCCATGTTTATTTCAGCATGTTACCCATTTCACTGCAGCCTTGCTGCTCCTCGATGTCGAACACTAGCGACTCGCAGTGTTCCAAAGACTTATGCCTAGTCATCAATGTTACCCGCCGTGGTTGCTCAGTGGCTATGGTGTTGGGCTGCTGAGCACGAGGTCGCGGGATCGAATCCCGGCCACGGCGGCCGCATTTCGATGGGGGCGAAATGCGAAAACACCCGTGTGCTTAGATTTAGGTGCACGTTAAAGAACCCCAGGTGGTCAAAATTTCCGGAGTCCTCCACTACGGCGTGCCTCATAATCAGAAAGTGGTTTTGGCACGTAAAACCCCAAATATTATTATTATTATTAGTCATCAATGTTAAATGAGGCAGAAAAAGCGCCAATCAATGGCGTACATCGGTAAGCCAATCCGTGCATGACTACGCCATCTGCACCTATTTGGTCTTCCTTCGTGCATTCAAACATGTTCACGCTTGGCCATGCTGCATATACGGGGATAAGCATTCAGAAAACCAATGCATGACCTGCTCACGCAATCTCAAAGGAAATGGGAGAGCATACCATGACACTGCTCTTGTATAAGTGCATTACTTATGGTACATTAATCTCAGATGATGCATGGTTTAAGATAAAAACAGGTGAAGCTGTTAGATCCGTATGATCTTGTTCATTAGTGTACATGAAAATGAGAAAGCATTAACGCGAAATTGCGTTACACCTAACAGAAATTTATTTTCAGCACGCATAATATCATACAGCTGACTTGAATGCTCACAAGAAACACATGCTCCATTTTTCTGGCACACAAGCATACATGTATTACGCAGTATATACAGAACAGACAACTATCAATTTTAACTGAAATTGATACCTTTCATACTTTATTGTGCATTAACCGACAAGAACGTAATAAGAATGCGCTTTCTCATAACCATTTAGTGCGCAGTGTTGTGTGAAGCGAAAAACATTGTGAAAAGAATTTGTTGCTTTCTGGTTCGTCGACACCTGAACAATTCATAACAGCGTACACTGGTACTGCAAAATGCGCGAATAAAAGGACGCGCACTGCACTTTGTATTCTCTGCATTATTTGTCGAAGCCTGGCCTGTGTGTAAAACATAACACGTGTACACAGGTGACGAGCATGCCCGGCAAATTATATTTTAAACAATCGGCTTGCTAGAAGTACATCATCAGTTCAGCTCATACCTCGTGAATTTAGAAGGAATGCTTCAAATAGTTCTTGTGCCGTCGCATCTTTGCCTCGGTCTAGTACATTTATTTCACTACTCTGAAAAAAATGCCTATTTTTCAAGACACAACCTAGCACGAAAGCAGCGTATTATTAAGACAGCAGGAAAACTAGTGAAAAAAAATTCAAAGTACTTTCACGCACTGCAGCTAACCCTCTAATAGCTAGAACACGACAGCAAGTGAAAACAAGCTATTATTAGCAGTATTTCCTCGCACAAACTTTATATGTTTGTAGCAAGGGAAATTACACATGAAGTTGGAATCGCAACTGACAGTGATCAGAGCATTATGATGCGGAACCTCTCATCACTTTCTTTTTACTCTCGCAAGGATAAGGGAAACAGGCGTTTTTCAGTATAGGTTTATGTTTACGATCTGCGTTAAAGGTATACGGGCGACGGGATGCCGTTAATCTTTTAAACCGTGCAGCAATGCTGTCACTAAGGTTTGGGATTGCTGCGAAGTCGAGGAAGACATGTCTTAGTTTGACGAAATTATGAGCGTAATGGGGGGGGGGGGGGGAGTGCTAATATTGATCCATCGCAGCGTACAAAGACAACTCCAGTCAGTTTCACTGCAATTGAAATGAATTTCATGGTCAAAAGTTTGAATGTTACTTAGCTCATGACTATTGCTCTTCCGTGCCTGCGCGGCAAGGGTTGTCTACCACTCCCGCTTATCTTTTACCATAACAACGGAGAAGGAAGCAAATTATACTTTATATGTGTTTAAATCGCGATCAGTCTTCCAGAGTACCCATTCCACAGTCACACAAGAATTGCTGTCCCTTGCAGAGCATCCTTTACACTTCCTACACAGATTGTACGTCGGCAATAGTTCGGCATGGGCTAGCATCGACTTTTGCTTTTCCATACCAATATCCCGCTGCAGGCGATGTAGGCACAATATATCCTCTTCATTGGCAGATTTCGCGAGCCGTGGCGACGAAGATTCACGTGCTTCCTGTGTAGTCTACTCGGCTAACACTAGATTGCCAGTACGTTTGGATGATATGAAAGACAAAACCATGCGTCATAGTGCGCCACTAATAGTAGCGCTCTCATGCCGTGAACCTGCTGCTTTAAGGCTGATCCACACGACGGATCAAGTCTACGGGCCAATCAGTCACGTGGTGCGACGTCACGGCCCGCCGCGGTCCGGTCCAGCGCAGAGTACATCCACACGGCGGACCGCCATAGCAGACGGCAGAGTAGACCAACCAGCTACACTCTCGGCCAGAGTGTTATCATTGTTATCATCCCGGCTCGACTCCCACAAAGTCGGGAACTGCTCAACGAGGGATACAAAATTAAAAAAAACCTCCTCGTCACGCCAAGAGGACACGGTGTTTAAAAAATATATCTGCTGCACGCACGCGTAGGCGGAACGGCGGACATGAGACGACTGGCTTTTGCTGAGCCGTAAACTAGATTGGATTTGGCTGAAGACACTCTGCTGCCGGACAAAATTCGTTGGCTATGCCAAAATCGCTGCGGTTTGCAGGCAGTCCACCACCAAAACTGAAGAGGGCGAAGCCTCGGTGATTTGTTGGACCGCGAGGGCCGCGGTGTTGCGCGGCCCAACGGCGGTCCCCACAAACTGGTGACGTCCTATCACGTGATGCGCGGACCGCGGTCCAAAATAGCAATTTTATCCGTCATGTGGATCGGCCTTTAGTAGTCACGAGAATTGCACATGTTCATCGACTCAGTACAACAAAATTCTTCTGTGCATTACAAGCAGTAAATATTGATACGTGCCAAAGCTTGTGCTGTTTGCCCTATATTGTTTCAAACCGAAGCGCAGAGCAGGTTCTGACTCATCGTCCTTATGTACAAGAATGTCGTATATACAAGTGTAAGCCACGTCTACCGATGTCAGTACAGATTCAGCATGGCACTGACTTTGTGGTGACAGGTGGCCATGTAGTGGACAGTACTCATAGATCCCCTCGGTGGAAGAAGAGCCTGGACTAGCGCCATCAGGCGTATAGGCTCGACGATGGTAGCCGCGACATTTACACAGTCACCTGATAAATAAATGACAATTATTTGTGGGCATTCTATTCCTACAGGTTGGTGACCTCGGACATGATACTGCATCACAACTGCATACCTCTGCCAAGTTTCTTTTCGACGCCATGGAACCGGCCGCCGAACAACGACGTCTCAAAGAAAACCAAACGTCTTCCGTCACCACACTCAACCTTCCCGATTTCTGTCCCTCAGACTGTGAACTCCGGTTCGTCCACATCGAGGCGCAGTTTCGCCGTCACGGAGTCTCATCTCAGGTGGTCAAGTACGACAACATCGTGAGTGTGCTTAACCGGAGCACTGCAGCTTTTGTCCACGACATTTCGCTAGCTCCTCCGCCCCATGATCAGTACGACATCCTTAAGCGGGAGTTACTGCGGTGCACCATCGGCTCTGAGTCGCGACGGATTCAACAGCTATTCTCATCGGAGCAACTTGGTGACAGAAAACAGACTGAGCTACTTCGCCGCATGACGCAACTCCTTGGAACCAGTCAATCATCAGCAGACTCGAAAATCCTTCGGGATCGAGCTCTTCTTCCAGCGTCTACCGAATCAGGGAAGCCTGATTTTATGTGCCTCACCTACTACATCTGTCGAGGCCTTAGCGATGATGGTAGACCAGATTATGAATTCTTTCCATCCTGTGATACCCGCTGTTGACCGTTGTAATGCACTCGTGGCGACACGACCCCAGTTACAGCAGCACGTTGACGTAAGCACGCACCTTACTTCGCCAGTAGAGAAACCTACCAACCATAAGCCTTGCGCTTTCGTGCGAATAACCATCAGCAGCGACATCGCTCGCATGACCCAAACGCGTCACGCCCTCTATCTACCTTTATTTGTTGGTATCACGCGAGGTATAGCACTCGCGCACGTCAGTGCCGTCCACCTTGCAACTTTGCGGGAAACGGTGGGGTCAGTTACTGATTACTGCTAGTGCTAGTGGCCCTACGTCAAGCCGTCTTTTCTATGTCACTGGCCGCGTCAGGAAAGTTCGCTATCTTGTCAACACTGGTGCGGAAATTTGAGTCATTCCCCCTGCTTTTCAATACCGCAGAAGTCATCGCCATGACACGTCTTTCTCACTGCCGTCAACGGGTCCAACATTAAAACCTATGGCCATAAATCTGTCACTCTACACCTTGGTCTGCGACGCCCTTTGCCATGGCTATTCACCGGCGCCGACGTCCGCGGGTAGATCATCGGCGCTGAATTTCTGTGGAAGTTTAACCTTCTCGTCCATCTTCGCCACCGCCACCTTCTTGCCTCCTCAACAAACCTGTCTGTACAAGGTATCAGCGCGTCTGCACCATCTTTGCGTCTCGTACAAGCACACACCCAGGTACCGAAGCTGCGGTCCACAATCCTGCTTGAATTTCCAGAGCTGTTCGAACCACCCTAGCCACATCGTCCAATAGTGCGCAATGTCACGCACCACATTGTGACTAAAAGACCACTAGTATACGCCCGACCTCGCCGCTTAGGACCAGACCGTCTGAATATTGCAAAGCAAGAATTCGAACACATGCTCGAGTTGGGCTTCATTCGTCCTTTCGTTAGCCCTTGGTCATCTGCTTTACACATGGTGCCCAAGAGGACGGATTGCCGGCCGTGCGGCGATTACCGCGCCTTAAACTCAGCGCACCAACGCACAGACCTCAACGCACAGACCGTGAACTTCAAGCAGTCCGGACTGCCAACGATTCTCTGCGCTTTGAAGATATCTTACTGTTTGGCTGCAGCGTCACAGTGATGTGCGACATGTCTACGGGTCGTCCTCGACCGTACGTTCCACAATAATTTTGGCAGGAAGTTCTTGACGCACTACACTCCTTATCGCTCCCTGGAGTACGTGCCACACCTCGTCTCCTCACTTCCTGCGAACTGTTGCCGCGCATGAACGCCGACGTCAGTTGCTGGGCTCGGGAATGCGTACAGTACCAGTGCGCCAAAGTCACTCGACACACTATGGGCACGCCTGGTCATGTTCCACCACCAGACGTTCGTTAGGCCACGTTCACATCGATATCATTGGTCCGCTACCACTGTCCTCGACCCAACGAAACATACTTGTATCGACCGCTTCACACGCTGGCCTGAAGCAATGCCACTCTCTCACATCACTGCAGAGTCAGCATCTGTGGCCATCTTAAATGCCTGGATTTCTTGTTACGGCGTACCTCACACAATAACGGCAGACAGAGGAAGACAATTTGACTCGTCCCTCTTTCAAGCTCTCTCCCGTCTTCTGGGTGTAACGCACATACGAACGACAGCTTATCACCCAATTGGAGGTTGGAATGCGCAACTTTTTGACGAGACACACAGAAGAGACACACACCACGGAGCGCAACTTGCAACTATCGTTTTATTCCATTGTCAGTGGAATAAATACAGGAAGATACTCAGGGGGGAGGGCGGTAGCGAATCGAAGCTGCTGAGATTGCGCGTTTGGGTAGTATGTGCGTGAGCACGCCCTCAGTATCCCTTAGTGCAAAGGAATTAGATTTCCTCAAGCGGTAATCGGAAATTTCGTATCCGGGTTTTTTGTGATGTCGAGTGCAACGAAAACGATCACATGACAAAGCCGGCTTGGCATTGGTAGATGGCAATATTTGTCAAAACTATTTTTGTTTTTTGTTTGTTTTTTTGTCGCTACAGCCCTCACCCCTGAGTATCTTCCTGTATTTATTCTACTGACAAGGGAATAAAACGATAGTTGCAAGTAGCGCTCTGTGGTGTGTGTCTCTTCTGTGTGTCTCGTCAAAAAGTTGCGCATTCCAACCTCCAATATGCTATACCAACACGCCCAGTCGTCAACCTTGGCAAGTTTTATCACCCAAGTTCCAATGGCATGTTAATACGCTTCCTTCGTCAACTGAAAGCAGCACTTCGTGCCCATGACTTCATAATTCCATAGACAGAGCGCCTGCCTTTGGTTCTACTAGGTCTTTGCAAAGCTCTGAAAGCAGATGCACAGTGTTCCTCAGCAGAACTCGTTTTCGGTACGACACTTCGCGTACCCGGTGAGTTCTTCGCCTCGGAACCCTCATCTGCTGACTACAATCTTATGCCTACCGCCTTCGAAATTACAATGGCCCCTGTTATACCACCACCGCTTCGTAACGACCGCAGAAATGTTTATATGAGCCCATCTTTACTTCATAGCAGTCACGTATTTCTCCGTCAGGACGCTACTCGCTCTCATTTACAAGCTCCTTACGACGGTCACTTCAAAGTCCTCAAGCGTGACGCCAAGTTTGTCACACTTCCTGTTAGCGGACGCAAAGAGACAATTTCGATCAACCGCTTGAAGTCAGCTCATCTAGATTCTGGCAGTGCCATCCCCACAACTTAAACCGCTCAACGGCAGTGCCTTCATCGCTAGAGGGGTGGGGGAGCCATGTAGTGAACAGTACTCATAGAGCTCCTCGGGGGAAGAAAAAGAGACTGGACTAACGCCATCGAAGAAGTATATCCAATCCAAGCGCCATCAGGTATATAGGCTCGACGATGGTGGCTACGAAATCACCGCACTCACCTGATAAATAAATGTCAATTCTTTGTGGGCCTTCTGCTCTTACAGCGAAAATAGCCATAACGCTGCTCTTCCAGGAAGCTCAATGTTTATCTGTCATTGCGCCTATTTGCTGAACCAAACTAAGAAAAATATTAAGCCACTGATGCTACCCACTGAACCAATACAATATACACAATTAGCAATTCTTGCTAAATCACTGAGGCAACATTAACCCCGGTATGAATGACTCAAGACGGTACAGTGCCCAATGTGTAGCACTCAAGTAAGCCTAGTATTCAATGGATCTTTGTCAGACGCTTGGCTTCAGAATGCGTTTTACCATTTTAGTAGACATAAAACTCTCCTGTGCATGTAATGAAACGTTCCATGTATGAGACTCTGCGTGCAAAGCAATAATATGTCACTTGTAGAACATAAATCGAATCCAGAGTGAGGTATTTCATCTGATCTTGGGGCTTAATAAACTAATATACACTTGTACAGATCTCGTGAAAGCATCACATTAAGGATACCTGTTGCTACAATCTATAGAAGCATGTACGACGATACAAGAGTCGTATACGTTGATCAGCTTAACCGGCACATCAAGCAATTTGTGTCCACCTCGATCGCTCATCTATAGGGCAGCTTGCGTAGGTTTTCGTGTTTATCTTTATTGCAGTGCGGTATTTTTCTTCCCTTTTGGGACTATTTTTATTGATTTTAACCTTCATAGCAGTTTGGCAATCTTTAGCCGCCCGTCACCTTGTGAACTCTATCCATAAGCATTTTCTTAATGGGAAGATGTCATTATGAATGCATGCTTTCCGGCAGCAGGTTAGGATAGCTTGTCACTTTTGAAACGAAAATGAGGTTGTACTCTATCGCAGATTATAAAGCAAAGAGCAACTTCATTAAAACAGGGTTTGCACGTCTTATAAAAACAAAATTTATACCCGTCTCCAAACTGAACATTCTACACCACTTATTTTAACAGATTGCTAAGCATAAAGTTTCCATGGAGAGATATAATATTAAAGTTGTTACTGCTGATACGCTGCGGCTCACTATGATGTACTGGCCTGTCGAGATATGTCAACTCACTTTTTCAATACGAGCAGTATGAGAAGAGAGAGAACGAAAAGCTGGAAGTCTGTAGACAAGTACCATAGGTGAACAAGAACGGTCTGAAATAAAAGAAAAGAAAGGCATATATATACACCGTTTTAAAGCATCCCAGCACAGAGCACTGCAAATCATATCATTTTTTGATGCATGTAAGCAAAGACGAACACAGATCTATGAGTATCCTCTAGCCGCGTTCTCATGGTGTGTTTAGCATAATTGCGGGAAATTCTTCAAAGAAGTTAAAAAACACGATAGTGAGAGAGAAGAATGGCGAAAGGCAGCGAGGTTAACCAGAGGAGTAGATCCGGTTTGATACCGTGCGCTGGGGAGAGAGGGGAGCGAGTTAAAATGATAGGAAAGCAGACAGAGAAAAAGAAAGGGAGCACGGATACGCAATCACAGTCGGTCACTATCACTGCATGCTATCACCGCACAGCACAGTAGCAGTTGCATCACTATGAACATCAGTTCAGGCTACAGCCGCTTGTCCAAGTCTGATGTCCTTAAAAACTGCAGCAGTGCCCTCATCGCCCACCGCTGCGATGGTTTGTGGCGTTGGAATTCTGAAAAGATTTCCACTAGCTGTTTAAGGTCTTTGATCAAAGCGCGCAATCGCAATTGAGAGTTATCGTCAGTAAATTGCAGCGAGGACAGTCACAGAAAACGTGGTGAGGAGTCTCCTCGCTATAACAGTCACACGAGGCGTCGTCGTCCCATCCGATTCGTAAAGCAAAAGACTTCGAAAAAGTCACTCCTAGCGATATTCGACAAAGCAGAGTAGCCTCGCGTCGGCGGGTCCAGCTGTTATCCAGACGGTGGTGCAGCCGGTTGCCTTGAAAAATTCGGATGTTCCACATGGAGCGCGTGATATTCCCGTGTAAGCATCCGAAATTTTCTAGCGGCATCTGCCCTTAATAACAGCATCGACTCCTCTTTGCCGCCTTGAAAAGCCGGATGAGCAGAGTTATCAGCGTATTCGTTACCTGTGACTCCGCAGTGATTTGGAATCTACTGAAATGTCACGTGATGTCCTTTTACAGCCAAAGTATGGATTAGTTCTCTAATCTCGAACACCAATTGCTTGTGTGGTCCGCGCCGCAGGGCTGATAGCGAAGACTGCAGTGCTATAGGGTACAGAAGTGACGTAACCAAATGCACATGTTACATTTGTTGACGCATTAGAAGGCCTAGATGCCTAACTTATGTCACAGCTTGTGGAAGTCTTACGGTCTAATTTTGAAATTGTGCTTGCTTACTAATTGACTGGGCCCGTTTGTTTGGCACATGATGTTCGGGTCCTAAGGTAAAAAAATGCAGGATGCTTAAGCTTCTCCTTTAAGAGTGGAACGCGATAGCATTCGATAGTGGAATGCGATAGTGGGCACGGCGCAAACGTAGGGAGCAGTGCATTCACTATGCGACTGTTTCTTATTGTTCAAGCCTTGCTTGTGTCAACCGACCCAGCAAGTTCACCCGCTTTGGTCACGCTGGCTGCAATCATCGGATCTAAAATCAGCGACAAGAAGGAAACAAGCACGTGCGGTCTTCGTGTTCTCTTGATTTTTGTTGGTGTTGGTCTTCCTTACATTGTATGTATCCTTTGTAGACCCTCCTGCTAGGGGCCAAATTACTGGCCTGCAGCATTGTATAAATGAATAAAACTAAAATTCAAACATCCCTGACTGATTGTACGCTTCCCCACAATCGCAGCTCTCTTGCGATAGATGATTGGATGTATGAGATGAGCGTCCCCTTTGGAGCGGGCCGGTGGGTTGCGTCACCAAGCTCTTGTTATTATATTGCCTAATGTCCTACCTATGTTAAAGAAAAAGACAAAAAGAAAAGGGAAGAAGAAATTTACGAAGAATTCCCATCACCAAACTTTCAGAACCACTATTGGGAACTTTGTTCTTGCACGCGTCGATTGTTTTTCATTTCCCTAATTTTCTTCCATGAATCTTCCAATCGCCTCTTACTAATCTCTACTGCAGGAATGTTTACTCCCCCTCTGCTCTCGCTGAACCCAACGGCTTCGAAGAGGCCAGAGATGCCTAAATCGACCACGGGGCAGATATTTTCGCTTTCTAATAAAACATGCTCCGTCGTTTCCCTAGCTTTAACGTAGCAAGTGCGCGCTTCGTCTTCTTTGTTGTATCTCGCTTTAGAAGTGCCTGTTGTAAGGCATCCTCATCTCTCTTCGGAAAGTAATGAGCTTCCCTTTGAGTTATCATAAATTGTTTCTTTTCTTATTTTGTTTTTTTCCCTCTGAAGTAGTTACTCATGGCAGGTTTCTTGTCCTTTGCCGCCACCCATGACATTATCACAGCCTGTTTGACTTTCCTCTTGACGTTCCTTGTTGATTCTTTGTTCTCTTTATTAGCACCAGTTTTGGCTTGATATATTATTCGTACTATGGCAGAGTAAGCTGACTCAAACGCGACCATTCATGCTCGGATGGACAAATGTTCTGCCGAGCTACGCCTCTCTTAATGCCGCGTGTGGGGCTAAATTTAACAATGGCGCCATCTGCGCACGTGACACATGCATAATGGAGCAATGACTTCGTTCCTATACGCAATGATATCAAAAGTAAAGCGCATGCCATCAACGCATTAGAAAGCTTACGGCTTAACTTATGATACAGCTAGTGGGTCTCCTAATCAATGTAAACTAATTTACACTTCGAAGTGTGCGCAAAGTATTAGTGGTCTGTGACTCACACCCTCCCACCTGCAAAGGTATAGTAGTGTGAGTCATAGACCGATTTACAGCCTTATCCACCTTTAATGGTGTAAATTAGGGTATGGTGTAGCCTTGCAATCCTGGATGCGAATTCACATCCTTCTGTCCTGTTGTCTGAATCTGTTCACGCCATTTCGGGACTCTGCGTGTCGATCGGGGGCATGCCATAACCAAGAAAGTGTGACATTTCTGAAAAGCTTTGGACATTTGTAGGCCTGATAACTCCTGGTGAGCATTGGTTTGAGTTTAGATTATACCTACTGTGAATGAATGAGCGCTCCCAAAACGTCCACTCCCTCTCGGATCGACAAACGTGCTGCCGAGCTATTCCTGTCTGGACGCCGAGCGAGAGGCTAAATTTATCTCCGATTGTGTCATACGTGGAGCGACACATGGATCGTCGAATAATGGCTTCTTTTATCTACACAACGATGCCAAAGGAAAGTACGTGGATAGTGTGGTTACAAAAATGCAAAAAATAATGCAATAACATGTTTTCTTCACTTGCGGTTTTAGCGAACGATCACCTCCTGACCGATTTTAAAGGCGGTTCGCGTCAAAAGAAAGAAAAATAAAGGCACAGCCATTGTCAATGTCTGGACAAAGACCTACATGTGTTCAAAAACAGTTTGGGTATGGAGACGAAGTAGTCCTAGCTGCACTGTGAAAGGTGGAACACTGTGAAAGGTGCAGCTTAACGGACCAGCGCCTTAACAATAAACCGAATAAACGAAGCCGGGTCTGCGTACTAAAATACGAAAGAAAACTCATACTGTTTTGTACGAGTTATTTATCAAGTACTGTGAACTTGTGGTCCTAGTTACATCAGTGAGATGACAGGCTGTACTAATAAATACTTGGCTGAGAATAAGAATGACTTAAATAAGAAAAGTTTTAATCAATTTATGTACTCTAGCGTGTGCGGGTGTAAGACCTGTTTCAAAAGCCGCTACCATATTAGGTTGCCACCGCGATCAGGACGCACGCGAAATTAAAAAAAAATTGTACCATTCCACTCTGAAGGTGGATAACAAGCGAAGCTGTGTATCTTGGCCCCTTAATGGCGAACTGTCCACTGCCATGCGTGAAACGTCATATGCACATAAATGAAACGTGAGGCGTGACTGGTCGCTCCTCCATGATGTTGAGCCTCGGAAGATGATGAGGCACCGTGGGGTACACTAATCCAGGTATTGTTGCAGAACGTGGCACGACACCTTTTACCTCGCCCACTCCGAGGGTGCACATTGCTTCACCGTCGCCAAGGCGATCGTGCTTAGGTCGACCTCCCGCCGTGCAGTAATGGTTGTGAGGACACTCTAAAACCACAAGCGGTCACAAACAACACAGGCCGCACAAAATTGGTTCCCCACAAACTACCCCTGAAACCTGGCCGTTGCTTCGGTGAAACGTTCCAAGTTTGCGGGATCGGGGCCCCATGGGCGGTTCGCATTTCGTTCCGCCTCGCGATTCAGCGGAGCACCGCGCTTAAGGAACCGCCACCACTGGAGAGCGGAAGAAAAGCAAAGGAGATACGCAAGCGCTTGGAACGCCGACAAAGAGAAGGTGGTGCGAACGTAGGCATGGCCAACGAGGTTCAAGGTGTAGTATCTGTTCTTATCAGCTTAATCGCTGATACGAGTTGTATTTGGAGCGAATGCATTAAACTTATTTTTGCAAGTTGGCGGAGTGCTTAAACCCAGCTTCACCTGCGCCCAGGTCGGCCCGAATTTGCAATATCTTCGGGATCGGCCTATGTATGGGGAGAAATTCTTGATCTACTCGTCTATCGCCCACGGACACATCTTTCATCAGACCCTAACCATATACAGCTTCGTTGTAAAAAAAGAAGAAAAAAAAAACCTTCCGTATGGGAACATTCGCTGCCAATTGCCTAAGCGAAGGTTGAGCGGCGTTGCACGACAGAGTATTCTGTTATGACCCATGACGTAAGTGAACGTGAACATTGTACAACAATCGATGCCATCTAGGAGCACGACAAACTAGACGGAAAAGTGCTCTACCTTTTCGCCTAGTTTTTATCGTCTATTGTGTGGTACGCGCTACAATATCACAGGTCAAGCCATACTTTCCAGAATACGGAATGACGCGCAAAGTTCAGATGCACACGCGAAGACACGCACTCACAAACGGCAATCTACGCTGTCATTTGGAATCGCAACCCACATTCCGACGATGCACTATCTTATCCAACATGTCGGCAGTGCCTTGTGCGCTCCCTGCAGGGGAGGGTTCTCCCGGTGAGAAGGCCTTTGCGTTTTTTTCAGCGAAGTTGTATTTGTGCGTCCGTCTGTCGTCTGTACGCGGAAAACTCCTCCGGCGCAACCCCATGTGCATGCGTGAAAAGAGAAATAGAGGTGCACGATTAGCTGCGCCAGTAATGACGTCGTTGCTCTCCGTCGCAGGCGAGCGCGCGCGTAGCAGCTTCTGTCCAGCTCCGAAACGGATAGGCCCGGCGTCATACGTGCTCCTGAGGAGCAGGCAGCTGTCGATCAGCAACGGCGTGAGCAGAACCGGGAACGAGTTAGTCTATGCTGTGCCGATGCCGCGGCCCGGGCACAAGAACAGGCTCGTGCAGCCGACTGCAAGCAGCAACTGCGAACCCAGGATCCGGCAGCCTACCAAGCAGTTGTTTAATGAACCCTCGGTATTAACTCAGTAATAAGCACGGGGGCCTCACGTTTCAGATTCGGTGGTTAACCATGTGTACGGAGTGCTTGGGCGGTGCTTTTTTTGTGAAACGTTTTCGCACACTTTGTGCAACGCCCCGGACTTTCCGTGCACGTCACGTCGAGCTACACCTTTTTGCGCTGACGGCGTTGAATGCGTGACTGCTTACAATATACAGTCTGAAATTAATACTTATGGTAGTCAAACATGCTTTCAGAGCTTTCATATAAAGAAGGCCTCACGTGTACATGTGAAAAAAATTCAAGAATAAATGTTGATGCGTGGCTGCTTAAAGTGATTGGTGGTAAAATGATACCTTGAATTATCAAAAATACATTAAGAGCTTCTTGGTAAACGCAGAAGGCCTCCCACATACGTGAGAAAATTTTTAAGCAGGAATGTTGAGGCGTTTGGTTACAGCCGCAATTCTAAAACCGAATTCCCCTCTCGGAGGAGCATTTTAGAAGTTCATCAAGCGATTTGCATTATTTTACGGCGCCTTCAGTGCAGCTACAACTTTGACATTTCTCTAGCGCATTCCACCAAGCGCCGCGTTATGCCTATGTATATATTCTTCTTGGTACACTTTGTAGTTTGCAAATGCGACACCGTTTGCGCCAGGCACGCGTCGAGAAGAACTCCAATCAGCACAACTATTATAATTTTTAACTGTGCCCCCAGTGCACACACAACTATAACATTTCTCGAACATATTTATACTTTCAAACATTTTATTTTGCGCAAGTTCTCTCACATAACGCAGGATGTATTTCTGCAGCGGCATACTGCCCGATACATCATGTACAGAGGAAATAACAAAACATCATGTAATTTTCTACAACGGGCTTAATTACTCTACACACTTCTAATATTGATCGCACATCACCCTCGAAATTCCTAAGAACTGCCACAATTTTCAGTGTGATACTCTAATAATTCCTTCAGAACGCCTTGTAATGAAGCGAAATCATACCACGCTATGACGGTTTTAATAAGAGATCCCAGTCTGGATGGAGGCGACACGCCATGACGCAGCCATTTATGGTGTCCGGCGCTGAGGCTCGTGATTGTGCGGAGGTTGACTTGAGTCAAATTAGAGAAAGTTATTTCCTGTGATCAAACGTCGCATATGGCTGCTTCTAAATGTGACAACAACAGTCCAACAGCAGCTTTTAGCTGCTCGTGAGAGTAACTTTACCTGCGTTACTTACCCGTTCGGTCATTTGGAAGAAATTTCTAATCTGAAGAAGCAGGCCCCACCAGGTTTCAGCAATCTCCTCGTCAAGCGTCCGGAAAAACCCTTTGGCATCAGGCCCAGTTACAAAGCGGGGAAGCACATAGGTGCACATGATGACAAAGAAGAGCGGCACACAAACCCTGCAGCAAATAAAAAGAAATACAGGTAACTACATATCTCGTGTTCAGGAAGATCAGCCAGGAAGCATATACTTTAATTATATAACTCATAAAGATCATGTGCGCTGTTGTATGTCATTGGCGACTCTTAAATGCCACCGTATTTTTTTCATGTGTTTTGTGTTTCCTCTCAGAGGGACGCAAAACGAAGAAAAAATTTAATCCAGACTTTTGTTCTGACCGAAAGAGTGGCACCCCAATAATTTTTGTTCCTTCCATTCGCATTTATTTTTTACATATATTTTGTCTTTTCCAAATCTGTGCAAATTTATCGCAAATGATATTTGTTCAGGTAATCTTTTTGTAATAATGATGTATGCATTCTATAGGCGACGATAAAATTCAACGGTCACCGTCATGGGCTATCGTCTAGAGATTTATTATCGGCTGCTGCTAACCTCACGTTCTCCTCTACTCACAAACGAGCATTTCGGCCACGCGCAGATTACCAGTTTTGCGGAACTGTGGATGTTTTACATATTTGTGCTCAGTCAAACATAAAAATGGATGCTGACCAAAATTTTTTTTTAATGTGCAGAAAACATTGAGAAGAGTGTCTGTGTAAGTGAATAGCCCGAAGGAACGAACGAACAACCCAGAGTGTGAACGAGAGGGCGAGAGAGAGCGTGAGAGAGCAAGCGAGCGAGAAAACGAGTGTGAGAACGAGAGAGAGAGAGAGACACCAAACGAACGAACGTTTTTGCTTAGCCATTCTGACTCACCCACCATCCGCCACCAACCACGAAAACGGGCGGACGAATCAAAGAACGCAGGCAAAGCGCAAAAAACAAAAACAAAAAAAAACACGAGGGCAAGAGAAGGAAACGAAGACAGCGCTACTAACAGCTGAATTTTTTATTGCACATGGTTACCACATATATAGCATCATACAACAGGATAATATCGCAACATAGATTTCTTTCAGGCATAATAATCTACTACCGGCCGCAACCACGATAGAAACATGATTTCCTTTTTTTTTTGACAGCGACACAGATGGGCAACTTACAGATTTATCATTTCTAATGATTTCAAATGTCCTGATGATCTCCCTACTGACTTTATCTGGGTTCCCAGATATCACTTTCGATTTCTCGAACAAGGGCTTACCGCCACAACGCGAGCAGTGCGCGGCTAGATGACTAGTCTTTACCAGATTATTAACATGGTTCCAATGTTCCCGCAAGCGATCATTGAGGCACCTTCCCGTCTGACCGATGTATTCCTTCTAACAGTCTTAATAAATGCGGTACAGCACTGCTTCCATGCACGAAACAAACGCTTCTCGGTGTCTTTTTTTTTATTGCAGTCACGGCGCCTCCCTGCAGCATTGTTATCTTTCGCGCCATTTTTAACCATGCGTCATGTGTAAACATGTGCAATAAAAATTCAGTTGTTAGTAGCACTGTGTCGTCGTTTCCTTTGCTTGTCTTCGTGTTGTTTGTGCTTTGCCTCAAGTTATGCAGTACCAACTAGTCCACCAGTCTGTTCTCTTGTATAAAAGAACGCTATTCGCTTAGAAAAAGAAAAATTGGCTCACTATCCCGGCATTCCGAAAGTGGATATCGAGCGAGGCTGTTGAAAACCATCACTACTACTGCTGTTGGGAGTATGCAGTGCTTTATTGCCTTACAGTAATGATTGTAATGATAGTTTTGAGTAATCGTAGCAATGGGAGTAACAGTAATTTTGGCAGTACGCCGCCGCTGGTCCTACTGGCGTTTTTTCTCCCCTCTGCCGCTCCTCGTATTCAAGCTGCTCCTCGAGAATCCTGACTATGCGTTGCCTACCTATAGCAGTGCTGCAACAACAAAGAAATAAATTGCTAGGCCGATTTTTTCATATATGAAAGGCTATAGTGACGTGACTCCCGACGTCGCAAGCTGCCATCGCCGCAGCAGCTTGCCCGACAGCAGTCTTTACCGAGAAACGTGTTGTGTGCGTGCTATACGTGCTTCGCATTGTCAGCAGGAGTGCCTTATTATCAATTATATGGTGCGGATTCTTGTTTTCTGCTTGTTTATTGATGGGAATGCAGTGCTGTATGTTGTATGTCTGATACCAAAAATTCTATGCACTTTTCACTTCAATCGCTGAAAGGAGTTTTTTTTTTTCGAATTACTGAAGGTTTCTTTTTCTTCGGGAGGACGTAGCATGAAAATTCATGGCCAGCTAGAGGCTAACGGCTTCGCTGTAAAAGAAGTTGTTTCGTGTTCCATACGGGAGGCTTACTCACAACGAAAGAACACATTAAAATCGGTGGGTGATACACGTAAATAAACGGCGCTGCCACTATAGCATGAAGGAAATTAAGTTTGCCGTTATTGCGGTTGACCGTGGAATCCGTCGTTTGGAATTCTAGTGATTCTAGGTAAACACGCGAGGGCAGATACTTTCAGTTGCTGTCAAATGTGCCCTTGTCCAGTAAATATAGTGCCATGTTGACAAAATATTCGGCGGTAGCGCTCAACGACAATTTCGACTTTTGAACATGATGTCAATGTCTTGTGAGGCGACTTTCAATACTTTCAGTTTCCATTTGATTGACGTACAATCCTACACTTGAAGATGGACAGTTGATTGCAATCGGCGCAAGAAATACTGTACACGAAATCCGGGCACTTTTTCTTCGAAAGCTTATTTTTCACATTTGCTAGCACGTGTCGAATCTTTGAAGGCATATGTGCCATGTGCACATGTGTAGAATGTGTAGATTCCTTATCCCGCGTTCTCCTTGAGTACAACGCGGGGAAAGGCTTTGCCGGCGTCGGGATCATGTTGCACTGAAGCACGTTTTACAGCGAAGCTGTATATGGCTGGCCGATTCGTCCACCCTTGCATCCATCTGTCGCCTACACCCCTTGCACGAAAAGAAAAAAGAGAAAGAGAGGCCCGCGATTGGCTATGCCAGTAGGGACGCCGTTGCTCTCCGTCGCAGCCGAACACGCGCGCAGCAGTTTCTCTCCGGCTCCGAATTGGGTAAGCCACGCGTCATACGTCCTGCTGAGGAATAGACAGCTTTCAATCAGCAACGCTGCGAGCAGAACCGGGAACGAGCTCGTCTACGTGGTGCCGATGCTGAAGCCTGGGCACAAGCACAGGCCCGTGCAGCCGAGCGCAAGCAGCAACTGCGAACCGAGGATCCAGCAGCCTACCAAGCTTTCGTTTGATGAACAATCGGGATTAACTGAGAAACACCGGAACCGCACGTTTCAGCTTCGCTGGTTAACCATCTGTGTGGAGTGCTTGGGTGGTTGTTTTTTTGACATAATCATTTACTTCCATGGTCGCAAGAAACTTTGCTAATTTTTGACGTTTATGTTGTACATAACGCATACATACCGTCCGGAATTAGAATGGGGCGAAATGGCCGATATGTCGAGGCATTTCGTTCCCCACTTATTTTAGAACTTTGTCAAATCAATCAGTTGCTTAAGTGGCAAAAGCTAAAATTTCATGCGATTAGATTATTTTGAATGTTATATCCCAGTAGTTGCATGTGAAAACTAATCGAGATTATGTTTCTAGCACGGCTAGAATGGTGCCTCGAACATTATCAAGTATATCCAGATACAATGGCCGGTTTCAGGCGTGGCTGTTCTTCTAGAGACAACGTTATCGACTTGGTAACGTGCGTCTAGCACCAGAAGTCCTGCAAAACATCTGTTGCCCTGTTGCTGGATGTTAAAGGAGCACACGATAACGTAGCGTACGAAGCAATTTTCAACGCATTAGAGGCAGTATGACTTGGCAGCAAGATCTATTTCTACATTGGTAGCTATCTAGACAAGAGGTCATTTTTCATACTTACCGAGGATGGCCCAACCTTCCAGCAATACAGTAACCCTGAGGTGCGTGAGGGTGGAGTACTGAGCCCAACACTCTTGAATCTAACGCTCTTTGGACTCGCCGACACCCTCCCATGCACCGTTAGGCTCTCCATCCATGCCTACGCCATTTGTATATGGATGTCGGATGTGACAGGACTGCAGCTTCGCGTGCGGCTTCAGAAGGCACTAAGGGCCAAACAATGAAATCTTCCTTACCTCAGTAAGGAAGCCTTCATTGCGGTGAGGCTACCTTATATCACTATGGAAGCTTCCTTACTGAAAAACCCTCAGTGAAGGCTTCCTTGGTGCTTCCTCAGCATAAGGTAGCTCCAAAGCTTCCTTCATGCGTCCTTACGCCGCTCCTGGCCCTGAACGAGCGCTTCACCTCACTGCTTAACCACGTGACGTTTGCTTGCGCATGCGCGCTGTCGCCCACCTGCGGAGAAGCGCGATCACGGTACGTCTTGCCAGGCATGTTCGTTTCACTCACGCGTGCGGCATGAAAGTGTTGCTAGGCGTTGCTACGCGTTGCACGACGCCGGCTTGCCAGCGTTGATGGAGCACATCAAGTTTTGCACTGTAATGCGCTACTTTCTTTAACTTTAGTAAACAAAACTAGAAGAAAGTGTCCACGCTTCTCTATATTAGCTCTTCAATTTAAAGATTGTGCGACGATACAACATTTTTTTTATAGAATAATGGTGTTCGCGTAAAGATTTTAAGAGATAATCTCGAAACCAGGCATGCAGCAACCGCTCCTTACGTGAGGACGGGTGAAGGGAGCTTTCAGAGTACGCTTGCTTCCTCCATCGGTCCTTCACTGTAAGGAGGCCTCACGTAAGGTTAGGAAGCGCTCGAAGGAAAGGAACGTTTCATTGTTTGGGCCTAACATCATCCTACCTTTGAGAACAAGGACTTCAAATATCATGGGAAAAGTGTGCAGTGGTGGCATCTACCAAAAAACCATTGTATCCATACGTGATATCTGTCGACGGATTGCTGATCTCGTACAGCACAAGTCAGAAATTTTTGGGGGTGGTCATTGACAGAAATCTCTTCTGGACCCTTCATGTGAATTATGTGAGAAAACGCCTGACAAGAATTTGCCCTATGTTTAAGTTTCTAGCAGGAAAGACCTAGGGAATGTCTTACAATCTATGCTGCAACTGTACAGGGTCCTCTTAATTGGATTCCTGCGGTACAGCCTACTGGTCATCTCCAACAGCTGCAGAACTAACCTGAATACAATCCAAAGCATCCAAGCCCTCAGGATATGCCTTGGTCTACCGCGGAGTGCGTCAAAGAATGAAGTTATTGAAGTCGCTCAAGATTACACTATTAGAACGCACATTACCATTGAAACAATGTGTGTGCACATAAGACAGTTCGCTCGGACCGCTACCCACCATCTCGCAAGTCTCCCAGTAGAAAGGCCCCTCAGGACATTATGTGCAACTGTCTTCGCCCACTGTGCCTCTCTCAGGTCAGGTTGCGCACCTGCTGCAAGACCTTCGGTTCCTCCATGGTGTGTGAGCCATACTCAAGTAAACGTTACTATCCCAGGACTTCAGAAAAAGTCGGAATTGCCAGCACTCAAGCAGCACTCAAGCAACTTGCTTTACTCCTCGTGTACGAGAAATACAGCGACTGAACAGACGTCTATGCTGATGGCTCAATACATCAACCATTTCCGGTGGCGCTGTAGTTAGGCCAATAATGGGAATAACCCAGCGGCTCAAGACTTCCCATATCACATCTACGGCAGCAAAGATGCACTTAATGTGATAAATGCTGAAAGTCTTCGAACATAGGCAGACTTCTGCGAGGCAGACTTCTGCGAGAACGTCCGGTTTGTACGAGCGGCTTTGACTCAATGACTGTCTGTGCACGTCTCTATGCCTTCTCTCTCTCCCTTCTCTCTCTTCCGCTTCTCCCTTCCCTAAGCGTAGGGTAGCCAACCAGACTCTTGACTTAACGTCCGTGCCTTCCTTATTTCTCTCTCTTTCTATCCCAGTAAAGTATAACCCAGTATGCAATGGAATCGGCCTTTTCTGTGAATAACTCGATCATTTCGCAGCATTCGGTGGCACCACCCCTATTTTTGAAGATCAAATATGGCGAAGGGAGCACTTAGCCGTCGCATAAAGGTCGCTGCACAGAAGGTACAAATGAGGTAGGGTAATCGCACAGGGTATGGTTTCGAAGACTTTTTCTCAAGTCGTCAGATGAGCTGCAGGTTACCCTGTCTATTTTTTACATTTGTCTCTGTTAGTTACGAGGGAATCGGATCATGAGAAGGAAATCTGGAGAATAAATATAGATGGTTGGAGCGCATACGGCAAGCGCTGAAAAGCCATCAGTGAAAGCTTACCGCTACCTTGTATAAGAAATATACATAATCACTGCGTTCTCTCGGTACATACATATGATGCGGAAACTTGGAGGCTAACAAATAAGCTTGAGAAAAAGCTAAGGATTGCACAACGTGCGATGGAACGAGAAATAATAGGCGTAACGTTAAGGGACAGTAAGAGAGTGGTGTGAATAATAAAGGTGGGTGTAGCTAACCGATATTCTAATTGAGATTAAAAGGAAGAAATTCAGTTGGGCCTGCCGCGCAATGTGTAGCACAGATAACTGATGGTCTATTAGGGAGAGAGTCGAAAATAAGAAAGGCAGGGAGTTTATCCAGATCAGGAAATCTGGTTTGCTACCTTATACGAAGGAAGGGCGAGGTAGCAAGATAAGAAAGTAGAAAGAGAGGGTGAAAGAGAAAGAGAGAACAGACGCATGACCACAGCCGGTCACCATATATCAGCGCAGACTATCACAGCACATGATCACTATAGCGGCACAACGGACGTGAGTTAAGACTAGGGGCGTTTGTGCTGACCTGCCATCATCTTTGCCAACGCCTCCAACCCGTTGTCAGACTAAACGCCGCACGCAACAGCCACGTCTCATCAGGGAGGAGCTTTCCGACAATCTTAAATCTCTTGCATAAGTAATCATGCGAACGACAATAAAAATTTGGAGTGGGATATCTCGGAGCACGGTCACGCTAGAAGAATTCTTCCTACTGATACTGTGTAAAAACAAGACTCTAACTTTTCAATGCAAAGATACCCAGTTACTGCAGTGAACAAAAAGATAATTATTCAATCTTAGTTAATTAGGCTGCGGACAACGATAATGATAATCTCACTTTGTGTCCCCCTCTTCACATAACTTATTTGCACAGGTGGTCTTCGCGTGCCTCCCAGTGCCTAACTTTAAAATAACCCATAAAGCTTAATTTAACACCTTGTATATCACCAGAGTAAAAGTACTTGCCTGATCAGCCTTCGGATCACAGCGATTAGAAAGACGAGAGGTCCATTCCTCTTTTGCTTTTTGATAGCAAGGCACAGCAAAAATCCACTGCAACGCAGATAGAGAACTTGCTTGTACCCACAGTCATGGGGAATAATTATCATGGTCATCAGTCACTATCTTCGGCTTTGTTATGCTTTATTAAACTAATTCTTACGTCCTTGATATTATATCGCTACTGGAAAATTACTGTGTACGTATTGTTAACCAGAATAACGAGCAACCCTTCCAACACTCTTCCATCCAACTATTCCATTTGCAGGTTAACTGCAAATGGAAAAACACACAATAACTGGAACAGTCCCGATTTTAGAGTAACTGTAGGCGTGCTTCTATATCAGTAAATTTTATGGTTATAAATAAAGATTCTTTACTCCCGCTAACTAGGCTGGTTTGTTCTCGTTCCATCGTTGTCAAATTGCAATTATTTTATGAAAATGCTGCTAAAACCATTAAAACCTCAATTCTAGTCGTTCTTTTTTATTTATTTTTTTTACTTTAGTAGACGTTGAGTAGAAATGTTAAAACTCGTTTTTTTTTTCAGTGAGATACGGTTCACTTGCCTGAGAAAAAAGAAAGTGTCAACGCTGTTGAATGCCGACGTTATTATGTGGGTACCCCAATGATCGGTAATGATCAGAGAGTTTAGCAGGCGACCTGGAAGTAAGAAACGCATAAAAAAAGTTAGAGGACACCTAAGCCCGTCTTATAAGTTGTGAATGTGAAAGCAATAATGTCCAATTGAACGCCGCTGAGAGATCCGTCCAGTTATACAGAATCACCCAACTATCGGGCACCAATATTTAAAAATATGAAAATGCCTTGTAGCTGGAAAGAACCAATGTAATGTTATTTGCCGTCGCTTGGAGATACACAGATCTTTTTTTTCATTCCACCTAATTGGATAATTTGTCTCAATTAATTAGTCAACTTCTTAAATATTATACTTAGATGAAAAGTGTCAATCAGAAAATTTTAGAGCAACACGAAAAACTTCCGATACAGCTTTTTGTTCCTCAGTACATGCTACATAAAAGTGTTTTTCCGAGCGTGAAAAAAGCCCGCGCAAACACGCGAAATTGCCACATGACTGGCCACTCGAGGCACCTTGCACGTATTCGCCAAACTTGCGTGTATTTAGCTCATTGGACCCCATTTGATGCTTTCACATTAATAAAAAAAATCTAGACTGCAGAAGAATTCACTTGCGCAGCCTTCCGCACAACATAGTTATTCTTTGGGAAGAGGGGGCTTAGAAAAAGGCTACATTACCAATCAAATATTTGTATGCAGCTCTAGCAAGGGTTCAGCCATGTTATGACCAAATTTTGCCTATCTTACTAAATGTGGTGCGACATCGTCGGTGAAGTGAATGATAAACTTTTTTTCTAATTGCAGTAGACCACACAAAATAATCCTTGATTTGCACTCCAAGCAGCTTTAGCTAGCCCAACTACCACGAGTTCAGCAGTATAGGGAGGCTTTCTGCAGCTTGATTTTTAGCTGCCTACCTACAATACGCACGTAGTAAATTAGAGGGTAAGCGATTGTCTACACGGAAAAGTTGAAGAAAGTACACCGATCGAGCAACTTTTCACTCAGGTCAGCAATAGCAATGACACAGGGGTCAATGGCGATGAAAGGGCAAGGAAGAAAACCAGTAAAACATGGGTAGAGATAAAGGAGATGGAAGAGTCTTCTGCGGGTAGTGCAGTTACTAGTCTCGCTCAAGAAGGATATCTGGTAATCTAAGACGCAAGAGGAAGCCATCAGCATTGCTCTCTCTCGCAAGGACAAGCCCACATGAGTGCTGCTTAGCTTCAGAGATTTGATGATAACAGGCGAAGCCTCAGCAGCACGTTAGGAGAGAAGTTTACTCAGTGGATGACAGATTGTGCGTTTGATAGAATGTTTGGTTTGTTTGGCGTTTGGTGAATTTCAAAGTGGTAAGTGCTTGAAGGGTTCTGCAAGAAATCTGCAAGGTGCCGTCACCATTATTAAAGTGCTCCTTAAAGCTCTAAATTTTATTTTAAATGTGTGAGCGAACCGCTCAACATTTATACTTAAAACGTCTCCCATACACATGGGAAAAAATGCGCACTGAGAATGTGACGCTGAAGATATTTGGATTGAAAAGTGTTAATTTAGGGGGAACATTCGTAGTTTTATCTCGGTTGCTGCTAGCATGACACCCGTGATTTGCGCCATGCGAGGGGGAGGAGAGGAGGCTGCACCACCTCTTCTCTCTTTCTCGTGAAAACACTCAGGTACCAAAACGCAGCGGGCTTCACTATTTCTTGGTGTCTACAGCTCTGCTTATGTTAATTTGGTTGCGATTCTGCAAGGTCGCACATGCCTCCAGGTTTCTTTACGCCGGGACGCTTTACAGAGTACCATGAGGGAGTTGATCCGATGCAAAAAAAAGCAGGAATATAACAACACACATACCGAATAAGACGAAGAAATTACTAAAAACTTTATGTTTTGGCCCACGAACGGTAATTTGTGTCACAAAAAGGTGCATAAATGTGTACAAAAGCTTCAAGAAAAGTAGAAAGATGTAGACTGTCGACTTCCCTAACTTTCAAAAGGCGCTTGCGGCTTTCGATCATCAGATTGTCAACAAAGCTCGCTTGTGGGGGCCGAAATGCCGTTTTTTAATAATTTCGTCAGCTTGGTCGGCATGTGTTTTCTTTCCTTTATGATTCTTCCCGGCAAGACAAGCTTTTGTCAGGCTATCGACTTAACAATTTACAGGCGTATCAGTGCAAAGATGGGCGACGTGGCGCATTTGAAATCAAAGGAAAAGGACCCCAAGATAAAAAGGCACACCTAGAATATGAGAGGCGGTCTAGCGTTGTCTACATCTACTTGTCTTCTTGTTTGTTTAAGGATGCAGTTTGTTTTCCTTTAATATGAAAAACTCGCATGCTTGTCCCCAAAAAAGACAGCAGAATGAGTCTAGAAATGTCCTAGACAGTCTTCGCGACTATCTGATGGTCCGACGACGAATTGTGATTGCTGCTGCCTTGCTGCAGTGGCTTTTTTACTTACCAGCCAAGTGAATAGCACGCAGCTTTCGAACATTAAGCCCCTCTCGAAGAGATATGTTAACTATTCGCCAAAAACAAAGAGTCGCCGAGTTGCACTTGACATCATTTATGGAGTTTCATGGGTTCCCAGTAACTGGAAATGAAAAATACTGGGCCAAATGGAAATTTTTACTGGGCCATTTCCAGTAACTGGAAATGGCCCAGTAAAAATTGGGTCAATCGTCGTTTCTTAGCGGATGTCCAAAGATATTGATGCCGGTCTCCGATGCTCAAGAAAGCGAGTATAGTTCGGTATTTAGTATAACCTAGCAGCGAAGGTGTCGCAGCAGTGTCAATGCGTTTTCTCGCGACTGCTTCCACTACATTGGAAGTGTAGTGTAGTGTAGTGTAGTGTTGTGGGGTGTAGTGAGCACTACACTACACTATAGAAGCATGCATTGTGTGCGCAAGTGTGACTAATTTGCTGTGCTTAACACGATTTTATAAACTGCTGGCTTGCTACATGCTCTATCTCTCCTATGAAACCTTTGGTGAAGACCACGTTCTTAAAGAGCCACTGTCAACATCCTATCCGTTCACTGCGCGTTTTTAGTGTCCTTTGACACATTCAGCTTATTTTTTTCTGAATGCGAATGGGAGAAAGAAATGCGAAGAGGTAGAATCATTAAAGTAGTTCTCCGCCAACTAGTCGGACCAGCTGCAAAATTTGAGATGTGTCAAGTGCCATATACGAGCGAAACTTGACGTACTCCCCATTCTCACCCCACCACTCTCTTTTCTTTATTATGGACCATTACTTCCTCCAGGGTGTCAATGCTTTTATCAGTTCGGCAGAGTAGACACAATCGTTATCAGTACAAGCAAAGGCGGACTTATTCACAGGCTGCTGTTCTGCGATGCGAACTGCTCCGGGAGGTGGCGTCAAGCCATTGTAGCGAAAGCTTGCCCCATATGGCGAATATTGTGTCGTCACTTTCGTCATACCCAACTACAGCACTCTTATTGGTACATTTCTAACAAGTCTACTGGGTCGCAGCCACCGCACAACGTTGTTTTCTGTGGCAGCTGAGGCGAGAATCACATAGGATGCGCGGTATGTCAAGCGGGCTGATAACTTCACAGAAGTCATATTTTGTGCCACCTGGGTGGCCCACCTGATGGCAAAACAGTTCAGCGAAGAAACATCGTATCTGCTTGTTACAGACTACTGTTAGGTCAACGCCAAAAGGCTGTTTTTCATAGGAGACAAGAGTGAAGCATTCTATGCGTCCAATCATTTTCTGCGCATTGCAAGAGCAGTTGATAGTCCTCTGCAACGCTGTCATCTGCCATTTACTACACTGCCTTGAAGGAAATACTGATGCCCAGGTTCTCAGTCGGTACTTTCTACAATTGACAATGAAGCACTTGCGACGCTTATTTTGGTGCGATAGTGCCCTTCGCCTTATCGCAGTGGAGCAAACTGCTTTTTGAGGTTGTAAAAGTCAGACAAAGTAGATACTTATAAAACTCTGGGACAAGAATTTCTTCGCTCTTTTCCCAGCAGCATGGTATTCAGAAAAGCAAACTATTGAGTAAAGAACACGCCATGCGTCTATATATTTGCCGCGGATTTTTTAAAAATAAACTAACTCCTTGAGGTTGGTTTACGGTATCCTAGATTGTGGGGGACGCTTTCCAGTAACCGATAACTTTAGAACATTTGCTAATGGCGAAAAATTTCGGACTTGGAGAGAACGTGACCTCCCAAGGGGACGATAGCTGCTGTGGCACAACCGAAAAACGGACGATAAAAGGGAGAGCATTACTATAGGTGGCACGAAACATACCGGACGTCACAACATTGCTGAACTGCATAATGAAACTAGTAATTCCCCAATCTTTCCCAACTCTCCAGTATTAATGCTGAAAAATGCAATGTAAGCGGGCACATTGAATGGGCGATGTCTGGTAGACGTGATAATTTAATTCTCGATCAAGGTGTAGACAGCGAGAAATGTTGAAGCAGTGTCAGTAAGTTCTTTTGCGTTGAGCTGCGAAAAATATTTGATGAGGAGGCGGGCTTGGACAATTAGTCGGACGCCTGCCGTGAGTCAAGTTAACTGTTTTATAACATTGATGATGATGATGAAGACGACGACGACGGCGATGATGATGATGATGATGATGATGATGAAGCCTCAAGTAATGGCACAAACCCATTGTGGGGAATAAACCACGAACCGGGTGGTAATATGATTGAAAAATGAAATAAATTAGTTAATTATTAAATAATTAAGTAATAAAAAGGGAAAATAAATGAATAATCGAAGATGAGAAATAAAACAGATAATAAAGAAATAAAGTAGTCTATAATAAGATAGCCAGCCTTGACTAGAAAGAGAATCTTCATCATCATCATCAGTATTATAATCATCATTGTTTGCCTCTATCATGTGCGCTACAGGAAGAACGTCTCTCGTTTTGTTCCATGAATAGGCGTGTCCTCTGCTAAACGATCACTATATACTGCCGCGAAATTTCTTATTCCAGTAGCTCTAGACATCGAAAGTCAAATTTTATCAGCCAAAAATTTCAGATGCAGCTAGTTTTTGCAGAGCAGCTTAATGGAAACCATTGTCTTCTTGCTTCACTGAAAACAATATCAGTACCTCAAAGACAGCGCTTGTCCAGATCGGTTAATTCTAGTTTTATAGTTCCCTTAAGAAGGCATGCACTAAGTCGACGCGAAATCATGATGACTTCTTTGTTTTTGAGCTGCGATGTTTGTCACCGACCGCCTTGCAATGCCTTTCGGAGGTACGAAAAAAAAACAAGGAAAACACAATATTTACAATGGTTTTAGGACTAGGCAACGTATTCGAGCCCTGAGGTGCTGAAAAAAATTCGCGTTACAATCCCACGCTGCGCGGGCTGACTGCCTGAACCACGACAGCCATTGCGCTGTGCGGTGAAGTGGTGATACGATACCATGGCATGCTGAGCAAGGTGCAGGGGCAAAAGAAAAAAAAATATCATATCTCGTTTAAAAGAAGAATACAAATGAGATAATGACGGTCATGGAATGCCGACAAACAGGCCTATCCATCGACCATGTATCATATGGTCACATGTGCCGTTCCAGGGCGAAAAGAAGGGATGAATGCGGACCAAACCCGTCAACTTCGTATGTTTATTTTATTTTTATTATTTTTAGATACTGCGCGCTATATATTGGCGCAAGGGAACTTTTACTGCAAAGTAACGCTATAGAGACAGTCAAGTAACGTAATTGCAGCGAACAATTCTGTATAGCTTTCGCCAGTAAAGATAGTAAATTTAGCTAATCTTTCTCAAAATTTGGAGCCCCTAAAGTATCCTTTCGGACCAAATTTGCCAATTATCACGACCACACATTGAAGGCAAACGTCTACAGGTTCAAGAGGTGAAGTTGTGTAGCGTTTCACTTTTATTTAAATTTTCTCGGCGAACCATATTTCACGTATCTGAGCAAACTTTAGAAGCACGTCTCCTTACAGGAATTTTTCTTGTATATACTAAGAAATGGTTATGAGCAAGGTAGTAATAAGCACAAGTTTTTACGAGAGAACTTGAGACGGTTGGGCGACACGTCTGCGACACTTGGCGTGGAAGGACCCTGTTCCTTTCAGAAGTGTGTGCTAGCGAGCTGCGGCCGAATTGGTAAGTGTCATCGGATGTTGCAATTTTGCCGTTGCGCACCATCATCCGGCCTTCTAAATCGTGATAGTTTACCCACTAGCTGCTTCAGAGCCACTAGTTCTTTGCGAAGCGTTGTTAACAGGGCCTTCGTGGTTCGCGTACTTGGGGTAATGCCATGCTCGCGCAAGTGTCTTCCTTTTTTTAAGGCGAAAGCCGTAAGTGGCTCGTTGCGTGATGGCATTAGAAGAATGCGGCGTCTAGTCGAGTGGTACACACACAAAAGAAAGAAAAAAAAAACACGTGACCTTCTCCGAGTGAGCGGCGGGTGAAGAGGGCAACAAGCGGCGCGCGCAAAAGGAAAACAGGTGCTGCGTCGCTGACGTCACGCGGCTGCGGCGGCGATTGTGGAGAAAGTAGACTGCGAAGTGAGAGAAAAGGCGATGAAGGACGCTCGCCCGGGGCTTAGCGGATTGCGCGGTAGACCTCGGAAATACGCTACGGCCGAGGATGCTCGCCAAGCGAGAAACGAGGTGCGACGTGCGAAGCAGCGGCAGCAAGGCGTTCGAGCGCGAGTGCTGCTTTCCCCTACTGAGAGGATGCAACATAATTGTGTTCGGCTTGTGCTTCACATTTGTAATACTTACTGGCGACAAGCATGCAGCACGTTTAGGTGGCGCATTATGGGCTCGCATGTGTCCTTGAGGAGGTCGACCAAAAGCGCCACACGTGTACTTCACATTGCGACTCGTTATGTCTTGCAAGAAGTCTGACCCCTCCGATCGTATAACTTAATGCGTTACCAAGTGTGCAGCAGGTTTTCGCCTTCACGTGTTATAGGTTTGTAGCATGCTGCCGAACTTTATTGTCTTGCAAACTGAACAAATTGGACGTATATGTTCATTCAATTTTTTTTCTTGTGACTTCTACCCGTTTTTTGTCTCCTGTATTTGTTCATACAGTGTCTGATGGTGCAATAATTTTGAATAAGTGCCCACGCATTACAAAAGTTATTTTTACAAAATAAACAAAATGCGTGCACAAGAGCATTCAATGGGCAAATCCACAGTAAAGGTCAGCCATATTTCGAAAGGCTGGTTATATCCAGCCGTGAGCCATGTTCTGTGCTTCATGTGCTGTGCAGAAAATTAGGCATAAGGATCTCGCAACTAAATTAATTAATTGTACCGCCAAATGTAAAGTCGTTGCATGGAAATTTCATAGCCACTTCCGCAGTGTTGAGAAGCTCCGCTTTTTTAAAATAGTTGTTCAAAAGCTCCCAATAATGCGACGTAGCTTAGAACCTTAAGATGCTCGAGAAGGACCACACAATGTGATGAAAAAAGGATAGGCATTACGTTAAAGGGGCACGAAGACAGCAGTGTCGATTACAGAGAAGACAGCAGTATCCGGTATTTTGGTTGCCATTACGTGGAATTGACTGAGTCGGGAAGTATGGTATAGCAGGTAGCCGGTGCACAATTAAGATTACACGATTGATGCCAAGAGAAGGGAAACGTGTCGTGGACGCCAGGCAGGAAATTAGGAAATTTGCGAAGGTGGCGTATCGTCAAGGATAAAATAGCGCAAAAGATAGGACAGCAGTTGATCCTGTCATCTTGTGTTTCCGTTTTGTCTCTTCATGCTGTGCTTTTAAGTCAATGCTTTCCTTAAAAGAAATCCAAATGAACCATCTAGCGCCATTTATTGTTCTGTAGACATTAATTTCAAGAGAGTGCAAAGAAACACGAGTGCTATTTTGGATGGATATCTAAGTCGAGGGAACATAAAACAGACCCTACAGTCTAATAAACAAACTTCCTAACTGTTGAAGTGCAGGCTAGTTTTGCTCTCCTTTCTGGCATTTGCGCTTTTTTATCCTTGACAACGCTACACCAATCGGCCTGCACTTCTGAAGATGGTGTCGACTAGCACAAGACAGGGGTCATTGGAGATCGCTGAGAGAGGTATTCATCTTGCAGTGAACATAAATACGCTGATGATGATGTATACGACGTAGCACTATTGCGCTGAGCTAGGTTCGTTGTGGTGGTAATGTTTCTTGAGGCGAGGTTAGCCTGAGAGACCTGGCCGGCACTTTGCTCCGTCCTGAGCATGTTTTTCCATGTCGAATATGTCACCATGAGTGAATCAGTCGAGTCTCACAGAAATGTGAAAAGAATGCACAGCGCTTCCTTTTGCACATTTTACGCGGACCTTCCCGGTAGACAAACTGTTCTACACGTTTAGGCGGAAACGTCCTTCTTTTCTAGCTGCATAGAAACCACCTCTGTTCCGGGGAAAAACTCTTGCAGGACCATATGAAGGGCTCTATATCGCGCGCATCATTGCAATCTGTTCAAAACAGAAAGACCACCGTTGACTTTTATTTCCGTTAAGGAGTGTAGGCTGATACTGCTCTGGCTTCTTATAACAAGATGGCTTCCGTGCGGCTAAGTCCCTTTACAACACAGAGTTGATTCAGTGCTTTCCAAAATGTGTGAAAGCGGCAACGAATTGTCTCTTTGTGGAGGTATGAATTCACTGCAGCTCTCACTGAAAGCTCTTCGTCGGCGAGAACATGCGCTTATTCGTTGCCAGTGACACCCAGCATGCGACGTATACACTCAAACGATATCTTACAGTCCCTTTTTATTGGCGAGTTCTTTATGCGAAGCCAGTGACTGAAGACAACTTCTTTCGAGGCACGACAGGCGATAATTGCAGAATTTTTTACTTTGAGTCCGACCGTATTACAGCTTTTTGTAATGGTGCGTTCTTCAGTTTGTGAAGAAGAGCACCTATAGCGGCACTTCCTGCAATAATGGAAGAGTCAAAGTGGTCCAAACAGCAAGACCAATTAGTACCGAGAGAGGGGATTCAATGTGCAGGGGCGCCGCTATCAGAATCCACACTGACCGGTCCGTCCGCGTCTAATGAAAGTGGGTGGGATAATTGGTATACAAGTGCTCGAGCACCAGGCAGAACGCCTCAGAAGAATATGTCAACTACTTGGACTGCAACGAAAGAATGTTAAGATCGCAAATGATGTCCTAGAGCATCCAAGATGGATCAGTTTGTTGTCCTTTTTTTGGACGCTTGAGATCTAGGTCTCCTAGAGTATTTAGCGCAGCATAGACCTTTTTTGAGAAAAGCTTTCCTGGGAAAAGAATCACCCAGCCGGAGAAGCGGAGTCAATGGCACAATGGAGGCGAGGAGACGTAAAGATAGAGATGGCCTCGTATTTAACTTTCTTGCTGAGGCGGCCTGCGGAGCGCTCATGGACAAAAGGGCACCTTTCATATGTATAATTTCTGGTCATTCATGTTAGGCCTTTTATGAACACGTCAATGGCGGTTGGTAAATTAAACAGCGGCTCACTAGAGGGGTGTGTAGTTTGAGCATCGATCTTAGGTGGTTGCCGCGGTGGATTCCAGCACTTAGGTGGCGTACGTCAAGCCACTGCGGTGATGTTTCTGGTGCATAGTCCGGAAAGGAGTAGTCCGAATAGTTCGGCAATGGCAGACTGATGTCTGTAGACGCTGCAACTATTCGTACATCACTTATGGCTTGCTCCTCAAACGTTACCAATTTAAGTCCAACTGGCAGAATAACAGACTCCGTAGAAGCGTTCATATCCACAAGAAAGTGCGCCTGTCGATGGCTTGAACAACATGTCGAGGGACAAACACATTCTTCTTATTCGCGTTGTTATGATCTCGCTCAACGATAGCGCTGCATGATCCCATCCGGACACCTGAAGAACACAAGGGAACAAACATGGCTGTCCCACCAGGCAGAAACACATCTTGAGACAGCGAAAACACGTCGGCTTGATCAGTCTGGAAATCACCAAGTATGACGGAATTGGCAACGTGCTCCGCAGTAAAATCTCTCCAGTCCCAAAGTGAAGTATAGAGCTGCATTCATGCAGGAAATCTATGCCTAAAGTAACATCATGAGTCGCATGGACCAATACAGTGAACTCGGCTCTGAAGGTCTGTCCTCCGATCGCAACCAAAACCGAACACCAACAGGGCGTAGCATTTCACTTCCAACTCCACGAAAAGTTTCTGTGCGTTCCCACGCGAACATAACGTTCTATCCTAGGCGATCTTTGAAGCGAAGGCGCATAACAGAAATAGCGGCACCCATATCGACAAGAGCAGTAGTATTGACACCGCCCCCCCCACACGCACGCACGCACGCACGCACGCACGCACGCACGCACGCACGCACGCACGCACGCACGCACGCACGCACGCACGCACGCACGCACGCACGCACACACACACACACACACACACACACACACACACACACACACACACACAAACACGCGCGCGCGCGCGCGCATACGCGATCCGCACCTCAATTGGCCGCATCAGCTAGTTTCCCAGCTGCGGCGGGGAAGGCGGCTCGCATCGCGCGATTGGTACGACCACTGTTGCCGCAGAGAATGGACTCCAAATGGCGCGGACGCGTTTTTGTGCACACGAACAGGGTACGCCGAAAAACGTGGCGCTCGCTGCTGGCGGCGGCAACAAAAGCGCGCAAAATGCCCTCGGGAACTACAGGCGCAGCTGTCAGGTAGGTTGCGGTTGAATCTAAATGGCGCAGGTACGCGCAGCGCCGGGTACGATTCCGCAGGAGCATGTCGGAGTATCGGGTTTGCCGCAGAAACACGTCGTGGTGTTGGGTAGTACTCCTCAGTGTCACGACGGACTGGTGAGGACTGGTGGCGACTGAGATTCGCCGGGAGAGGCCGAAAGCTCGTGTTATTTAAGTGCGGTTATTTTCAAGGCGGTCCGTGCTTGATACGATGTTTTTGCGACAAGGATAGTGGTTCGGGAATGCACTCGTCAAACGTGCACTGATATTCAGCGTCTACTCCCTTAAGCGACTCGGTGCACGATCGAGGCGATGTCATCGCAGGTAGCGACGTCCATACTGACAGCTAGGGTGACGTTGTCCAAGCACCCGAACTTCGCTAATATCCTACGGGTCTTCGGAGCTTCGAACGCACCCCATTGCTTCCTCAATTCGGAAGGAGTGTTCTGGTTTTCTTTCGTTACTAAAAAATTGTAACGTCTTCTGCGATGCGTTTTAATAGATGTCACACTTTCTCTTCCTCCGACATATTCGCGTTTGCAATTCCGCATAGCTTCAATACTTCTTCAATATACGTTGTACATGTTTCACCAGGCAATCAGGCTCTGCACGAAAGCGTGTGTTCCGCTTTCTTCTTTTTGGAATTTCGAGTCGCCAAATCAGGCTTTCAGTTCCTGGACAAAAGTTTGCCAAGTGGCCAGCACGCCTTCATGAATGTCAAACCAAAGTAGAGCGGTACCGGCGAGAAAATAATGCAGCCTTCACAAGCTGCACTGACATACTCCACCCGTTATGCCGGCTTACTCTTTCGTAGTGTCTCAGCCAGTCATCCACGTCTTCGTGTGTTTTACTTGAAAATATTCGTGGTTCTGGCGTACAGTAGCTAGGTCGCCTTGGTCTCTAACTGACTTGAATAATGCCTTCTTCAATAGTGTTCGTTTAACGGCTTGCTTGGGCGTCGGCCATGCTTGTTGGCTCTGGTGGTAGTCCGGCCAGGCGTCTGCTTCTTCGAAGACCTTGTAGGACTGGGTTGTCCAGGGCATCCAGTGCCCAGCACCTCCACCACTCGTTACGGGATGCAGAATGGATTTATTTACAGTGAAAAGGGGTAGAGAAGACATGGGGACGGTCCGAAACAGCCAATCCCTCCCAAAAACCTCGCGCCGCTTCTTCCTCTTTCGCGCTGTTCCGGGGCGGCGTTACAATATATATCTGTAGTGCGTGGTAGTAGGACTTATAAATGTCCATGTAAACAGCAAGGGTTGAAATGACATCATCTCTGTGATGTTCAGTGTGACTTATGAGATTTGATACACTACATGTCTTCACCACAGAGTCACGGTCTAAAAACGGTCATGCGTACTGTATATATATGTTTCCTTTAATGCTCTACAAACCAATTCAACCTGTTGTGGATTTATTTTGTATTGCCTATGCTACGCAAGATGTTAAACAAAACCGGGGGATACAAGGCTAAATTAGTAACACCTTTCATAGGCTACAGAACGGGAACCAGCAACTTTTCAGAGCCCTGGAACATCACCTGTTCTCCATACGTCGTTTAAGAAAACGAGGAGCTCTTGTTTATGGGGCTTTGGCAAGTTCGTGAGCATCTGTCTGATTGCGGATGAGGTCAGGGCCTACTACATAATGTTGTCGGAAGCTACTTAGCGTAAAGTCGAGCTCCCGAAATATGAAAAGCACGTTCATCGGAGAATAAGAATGAAGTGACATGGGGCCTGTAGTCTTTAGTGAATGGATGAGTAGCCATCCTTACGATATTCCTCTAAGGCCGCAAGAGTATTACCGAACTTCAAAGCGAGGGCCTCGAAGGCTCTTCTTGTGCGACGCTTCTCAGCAAGCGTGCCAATGATTGTTCACAGTGTATTGTAGCGGGGATAAAAATTGTCAAACTGGTGCATAATACCGCTCTCTGTTGTCTTCTCAACCTTTCAGTGTGCCATGCACATTGCGGAATTGGTGCGATTTAACATGGTTTTCAGTGCCGTATCAGCCCCCTTTTCTCAACAATACACGCTCCACTCATCTTCGGGCAGCACAGAGGTTCCTTAACTTTAAATCAGCAGCACCGAAATAATCAAGCGGTTTTGTTCATTTAGCCACCGCTTTCTTGCGGCGCAACACGTCTGCCCGGTGGACTCATTAAGATGTTCTCGATAAATATGTCACTGTGTGACAGAGTACCTTCGTTTTACATTTTGGTATCCAGTAACATTAGTAAATATCTGGAATTGGTCGTTGTTCATTCGATAACATCTAACGGTGACATCTACTGAATATATAACCATGACATCTACTACTGGTAAACGACGCTTGTGGAACTTGTGTTTGGTGGAACTTGTGGAACACAGCTTGTCCGCATTCGTTCCATCAACAAGCTGTTTTCCCCAAGCTTCAATGACCTTGTAGCCCCACAGCAAATCGTGTGCCCCGATGAAATCTCCGCAGAAAATTCGAAGATGGCGGAATCACGGCTGGACAGAGCTTTGAAAAAAATATTTGATGGGCAACATAGTCCGGGGGCTAATGCAGATTGACTAAGGCTTGCTCTGCCTATTGTAATTTGCACATGGACTACTTCCCCAGCAAGAGAGAAGATGTTTTGAACGGGAAGGATAATGTGTGGCATTTTGCGTGGAATGCAAATCATGGCACTTTTATTAGGGCAAACTGGAATTGATCCTCTTATTTGCGCGCATAACGCAATATGAGATAGAATGACCATTTGGTAGACCGGCCTCAGAAAGGGCATTGATAAGTACAGGGATGCTGCTCAGGAAGAAAGCTCAAGTAAAGGGATGCAGGAAATGCTCATGGGCGCCTCTCAAATTCATGTTTTACACTAATTGCATTTTTAAAAACAATTTAAAGGCGAAATCTCAAAGAATATAACCATGAAAGCTGCCATTCCAACAAGATTGCGATTAGAAAAAAAGTTCTGGCACTATTTCATTACTGAAACAAAGTAGGCTGCAGTACAAGCTGCGGCCGGTGAGTGTCATGCACAGTAAAATTTGCCAGACGTAAGTTTGTAAGTTTAAGGCATTGAAATTTTTATTAGCGCTTTTGTCGTCGATTTTCATAGTTTGAGCAGCTAGCCCGATAATAGCGTTCCTTGCTCGATTGAAAGATCCTACTGCATCCGCAGCCATTATCTTTCGCGGGCTGCGCAACCTAGAACGCTCCGTTGAATTATTTGCCATCGATGTAAGCATCGTTCTTGACGTATGCATACAGGGTTGTTGGACACGGGACCTAATCATAAAGTGAAATTTAGCCTCGAGAATTTCACACATTTAGGATGCATTAACGACTTAACCGATTTCATGCGTCCTAGAGTTGACGCACGAGCGAGAGGAGCATATATGCTGGTGTATGTTGTGTGAAGCTACTCCAAGGAAATCGCAAGTGCGTGTCGTTTGCGGTGACACTGCTCAAAAACAGCGAATTCTCTGTAACGTAATGGTGACGTCATCTGAAACCACGCGGCGTGTTTCGCTCGGTTTCCCCGTAGTGGTGATAGATACCGCCACCATTCAGTAGCAGGGATATTGCGAGCTGCCTCTGTCCTTTCATTCTTCGACATCGACACGCAATCTCAATAAGAGTGCCAAGATAACACCCGAACCTTGCTGCCGAGGTGAGATAAAGCGCAGGGAAAGTCTGCAATACCTTCCCGTGAAGCTGCAAAAGGGTCAACTGTGGCTAACCGTTGGGCCTTCATTGAACAGGCAGAAGCAAGCCAGGAACTGCCTTGACAAGCTATGACGTAATTTCTGTGGCATCTCCGGAACTCTGCAGAGAACATCGACAAAACCCACTTCTGCAGTGAAACGGCTGAAACAAAGTATACGAAGAGCTTTTAATGTTTCAACTGCTCGACATGTTCTTGCGCTTGTCCCTATGCGCCGCCCCGACGTCAACGTTGGCGATTATGTGACCTTCGCGAACATAAACCCAAGTTGAATCCTATAGTCCCAAAGTTTTTTATCAGAATAAAGAAAGAGAAACGACACGACACAGAGCAACGCAGGGCCTCTCCGAATAAGCACAATAATGAGTCCGGAGGGCAGTGCTTGCAAGCGGTGCCACTCAGGATGCTCTTTTTCTTTGGGTTTATGCCAACCAAATTCTACTGTCAAGCTGTCACGAAATGTTTTCAATGTGGCTGTTTTTCTTTTCATTATTTTTTTCTGCGCGTGATTATTGCCTCGTTATGTGTGGTGAATCCCTCTCGTGCATAAGAGCCATGTTTCGAGGATTTAACAATGGCACAAAACCTCCGTAATCATATGGCACGTAAACTTTAGCTACACTACCCCCACCAAAATAACAAAAAATCTTTTGAGCAAGACGTTTTTTGGAGCAAATTTTTATGTAACACCTTTTTGCCATCTATTTATAAGGGCTAATGGTTGCTTCAGAGCAGAAATATTGATCTAGAGAGCAAGCCAGAAATTTACTCAGAAAGGCTGCGCTTACAAAGACAGAACGAAAACATAACGGGCTCACCCCAGGTATCTGATAGTGCTTGGTAGCAATGACCGAGAACAACGTGTCCCACGCAGATGGTACGTATGCCGTGCAAGAAGCTCAGGGAGTATTGGTTGGGGTTGGTCCTATCGGCCACATGGAACAATGCACGCGTGTTGGTCGCAGCCGAGAATGCCAGGACGACCCTTAGTAGGGTACCTGAAAGAATGTTGTGACTTAGTTCTGATTCGTGTTTACATAAATCAGCATACTACTTTCAGCACTTTTAATCTTTCCATTTTCATCTCGATTTAGTTAGCAAGGACCGCAAGGCTTGCAACTGGCGCGAGTGGACACGAAGGATAAACAAGGAAACATGAAGACAATTACAAGCCGCCTTGTTATCGTCTTGATGTTTCCTTCCTTGCCATGACAAACCATGTAGACCAACAATTCATGTTGACCAGGGACTGCCAGCATACCGCACATATGTTTGTATGTGTAGGTGCAAATGTAAAAGCGTGTGTGCGCGCATTAGTGTGTGTGCATGTGCCCATATGCAAGTGTTCGTATGCGTGTGCGCGTGTGTGCGCGCACACACGCACATACGTGCACACTCCTTCGCGATATTGTTGTAGAACGTGACTTGATCTGGGCCGCGATATAAGTTTGATTGGCCGCACGAGGTTAATTACCCACTGTAAGTTTGAATAACTATGATGAATAACTATATTGGACTAACTATATCTATTGTTAGTATGATTTTCTAAACACGCCAGCTGTTTCAATAGCACGACATTTTGTAATTAGCAGCGTGTACCCTTAAATAGGAAACAGAACAATTGAGATTATGGTGCATTTACTATGACGGTTTTCATCACTGCAGAATTTGAGTAATACCCACACAGCAACAATGACGTAAGAGAATTACGCTGCAGCAGTTACAAAGGATTCCGGACATTGTATATTTACTCCGAAGAGTTACCGCCATCATATATGTACTCACCACCTTTCTGCGCAGCCTTCGGCTTCAAATTCATGTAAAGGTCGACAGCAGTGGCCCCAGCTATTAAGGTGACTAGAACAGCCAGGAATGCTCTGCACAAGACAGACACGATCCCTATAATTCCTGGAGTGCATTGTTGTAGAGCTTTGTCTATACACAAAGGTAAGAAAAAAAGGGGCAAATCGTACGCACTGCGGAAATCTATTTTATGTGAAGCATATTATTACGTAGTAACAGAACGTGGCACGTTTAACGGGCACTTCATTCATATCACTCAGCGCTTACCGAGACATTTGTAGGATGGAGAAGAGAAGCCTGTGCACAGGCAACAGACATAACATCCAAAGTCGAAGTACTTGATATCTTTCGTATAGAAATGACCCCTGCCACTTCGAAACCTCACGCTGGGCATATACCATTTGACCCACGTAGCTTATCTCATAATTAAGAAAAATATAAAAGTTCCACGTAGCTGAACAGAACCATGGTTATGTTTGCCTTCGTTTGGAGAAAATGAGACAACTTCTTGTATTTAGCCTAATTTCATAATTCGTGAGTATTTATTAACAAATTTCTCAAACATTACATTCAGAGCAAAAGCGTCAATGAGAAAATGTTAGGCCATCCTGCGAAATTCCTGATCCAGCTTTCTGTTCCTCAATATTTGCTACACAGAGGAGCTTCCATTTCTTTCACGCTTGTAAAGAACTTTTATATAGCACGTATTGAGCAACATAAAGAACCGTTTAGAACTCTTTAGGGTGATCTTCAGTTTTCTCATTGCCACTTTTGCTCTGAATATATTATTTGAGAAGTTTATTAATAAATAATAAGTTATGTAATTAGGCGAATTACAAAAATATGCTCTGTCTCACTCCAAGTGACGACAAACAACACTGCCTCGATTCTGTTTGGCTGCGTAGCACTTGCACATTTTTTTTTATTTTGGCACAGGTTACGTGGGACACATAATATATAGGTTTCCGACAGATGGCAACGTCCGACGCGAACAACAACCGATCGCACGCATTGGACCAGTCACGGATCTTGTTCAGAGGGAAATGTTCAGCAAAAGGCCTATCGGCACCATAGTTATGGAGTTGTGCCCTCTATTCCGTTCCCGCTCCATTCCAGAGAATGGATATCCGCGTTAGTCCACTCCTTTTAATTTCTACAAATGGAGAGATGTGGACCATTCCTACACCTGCAGTGGTTGAACTGAATAATACCACTGTAACTGCAGTAAAATTAAACACTTTCACTCGAATGTTTACTGTGCTAGCATGCCTAGTAAGCAACACATATTTTTAAAGTCTGGGCATTATTACAAATAATGTTAGGCGCTGTTTTTTTGCTTGCACATTACTATTCTGTCAGTTTGATAACCAACATAATATCGAAACGCATAGGTATAGTTTGCAGGAGGATATCTTTTGTTTCACATTTACTAGCGCAGAAACGTGCTCTGTTTTTTACAGCACGCCTGTCTGACCTCCTTTCATCGCGTTTTGTGAATATTCGACAGTGCGCACAAATCATTGCGCGGGTTCCAAACCATTGTGAGCTCGCGCAGGGCGCAACCGTTTGCTAAGCAGTTGTTTAGTCTTCATCTTTGTGTCGTAGGTCAAGCATGCTCTTAGTAAATCGGATCATTCTTGACAACTTAAAGTTGCACTCTTGAAATATGCTTCAACTTTGTAACAAAAAGACGTTTTCGGGTGTTCAAGTATGTACCGAGCTGTTTATAGCTACTGTGGAAGCGATAGTCACCTATATTTGGTTGTTTTTTTACCGCGTACTGCATGGAGAGCTTGGCTAGTGAAGAACCTGCTATCGCAACATCATAGCTAAACGCACGCAGATACAAAAAACACTGCGCGAGAGAGCAGTATAAATGTAACAAAATTGAAATAATCAAAAGCTTACACAATTACTTAGAGTGAACGGTACACTCTACAAACACTCTATGATTATACAACGAACTTGATATAAATTTGCAAATCAATACAAGTTATGCATAATGCCGAGTCAGCGCATGACCTGTGACAAGCACGAGTGGTCTCCAGTCCTGTTAAAATAGATCAGTTCAAAGCAAAACGAATAAAAAGTCACTAACGCGGAAAAGGTGTGATGGTCATAAATTGAGATGAAAATGAAACACACCAAAGTACACAAATGGTCGATCGTGCAACAAAAACATCATGGTGCTATCGTAAGGCGAATTGCGTCACTTAACAAGAACTATTCACAAGGAACCAATGTGGTCACAGGCGCCCCAAAAATTGCGCAAGGTTTTCACAGCTTTTCTCTGTTTATAGGGACAGGACCAATGACTGAGTAATTGTTATAGGTTACAAACGTCTATGTAAGATGTTAAAATAATTGCGAAGTGTTTTACAATAATGGTAAAATTGAAGACATTTGATAAGGTTAGGTTCTACCGAAGCTTCCGGGGTGCGGCATTGTACGTAGTCAAAGGAGGGTATTTTCCTTATACGACATAGAAAACGGGGTGCGTACGACATATCAAAACGTAGGCGGTGCATAGTAGACACTGAATAAGCCAGAAAATTGCGAAATATAATAAATTTCCCAAGGCTAATTGTCAAATATACCTGTTTTGTAGTCTCGCTTAAAATCAGCATTTAGCACTGCTGAACCACGTCTCCATTCCATTCCCAATTCATTCCTGGTGTTTTAAAATATGGAATGATTCCAGAATCATTCCATCTCCGGAATCGCCATTCGGCGGCTTTGATCGGTCCGTATTAGCAGTAAGTTGTTGAGTCCGGCATTTCTCTTCCAGTGCAGCTGCGACCCACCGACTTTCCGATATCTTCTTCCAACGAACGCTCACGTTCTTAATTCCCCATTCACCGCTGTCGTCCTTCCGTCTGCCGACTAATCGCTACGTGCTTTTGCTCTAAACGCAGTTCACGTGCTTTGGTACTCATCGCAGCCACTCGTTGATTGGCAGCTCCACGCACCTGTGCCAACTGACACTCTCCCTCGACACAGGTTCCTGGTTCTTCATGAAAAAAACGTAGCTTCGTTTGCACAGCGCAATGCTGTTTGCTACGAATCGCATCGGTACGTGCACTTATTCCTCTCCAGATATAAGGCGCCACCTGTTGGCGCACCGCTCCAAAAACGATGGATACTTACCCAGCGGCAGAGGAAACAGTTGAGGCAAAGAATGCTTAGAGATAATCCAGAACCAAATGAGTAGACTTGCAATATAAGAAGTAAGGACATGTGGGAAATTAAAACATTTCGAACAACATATGTTCTACAAACGTTGGAACACCGGCTTCCACGACTTTTTAATGACCTATTGAGACAGGATATAACACCCAAATGTGTCACATTTCGGACACTCTTGGCTTACTTTCTTTCCTGAACTTTTCTTGGTTATATCTTTATGCAGCGAAATACCAATCGCTTCACAGAATTATGGTGTTACCTGATGGTATTCCTATGTTTTTCTGGTAAAATGTCTTTGCCATGTCATTGCGCTGTCTATACTATTAGAATCCTTCATTTCTTTTGCCATGTGTGCATGGCTTAATTCCATGAAAAATATTTCTGATAATTGCAGCCTTTATGTAACATGTTTATATATTGTTCTGTAGTGCAATGTGACGGCCATGAGCAGTGTTTCTTTTTTGCGTATCTTCTTTTTATGTCATATTGTATCATCATCATCATCCTCATCGTCGTCGTCGTCATCATCATCAGCCTGGTTACGCCCACTGCAGGGAAAAGGCCTCTCCCATACTTCTCCAACTACCCCGGTCATGTACTAATTGCGGCGATGTTGTCCCTGCAAACTTCTTAATCTCATCCACCCACCTAACATTCTGCCGCCCCCTGCTACGCTTCCCTTCCCTTGGACCCCAGTACGTAACCCTTAATGACCATCGGTTATCTTCCCTCCTCATTACATGTCCTGCCAATGCCCATTTCTTTTTCTTGATTTCCACTAAGATGTCACTAACTCGCGTTTGTTCCCTCACCAAATATGCTCTTTTCTTATCCCTTAATGTTACACTCATCATTCTTCTTTCCATAGCTCGTTGCGTCGTCCTCAATTTAAGTAGAACCCTTTTCGTATGCCTCCAGGTTTCTACCCCGTAGGTGAGTACTGGTAAGACACAGCTATTATACACTCTTCTCTTGAGGGATAATGGCAACCTGCTGTTCATGATCTGAGAATGCTTGCCAAACGCACCCGAGCCTATTGTTATTCTTCTGATTATTTCCGTCTCATGATCCGGATCCACGGTCACTACCTGCCCTAAGTAGATGCATTCCCTTACCACTTCCAGTGCCTCGCTACCTATTGTAAATTGCTGTTCTCTACCGAGACTGTTAAACATTACTTTAGTTTTTTGTAGATTAATTTTTAGAACCACTCTTCTGCTTTGCCTCTCCAGGTCAGTGATCATGCATTGCAATTGGTCCCCTGAGTTACTAAGCAAGGCAATATCATCAGCGAATCGCAAGTTGCTAAGGTATTCTCCATTAACTCCTATCCCCAATTCTTCCCAGTCCAGGTCTCTGAATACCTCCTGTAAACCCGCTGTGAATAGCATTGGAGAGATCGTATCTGCCTGTCTGACGCCTTTCTTCATTGGGATTTTGTTGCTTTCTTTATTGAGGACTACGGTGGCTGTGGAGCCGCTATATATATATTTCAGTATTTTCACATACGGCTCGTCTACACCCTGATTCCGTAATGCCTCCATGACTGCTGAGGTTTCGACAGAATCAAACGCTTTCTCGTAATCAGTGAAAGCTATGTATAAGGGTTGGTTATATTCCGCACATTTCTCTATAACCTGATTGATAGTGTGAATATGGTCTATTGTCGAGTAGCCTTTACGGAATCCTGCCTGGTCCTTTGGTTGACAGAAGTCTAAGGTGTTCCTGGTTCTATTTGCGATTACCTTAGTAAATAGTTTGTAGGCAACGGACAGTAAGCTGATCGGTCTATAATTTTTCAAGTCTTTGGGGTCCCCTTTCTTATAGATTAGGAATATGCTAGCGTTCTTCTAATATTCCGGCACGCTCTAAGTCATGAGGCATTGCGCATACAGGGTGGCCAGTTTTTCTAGAACAATCTGCCCATCATCCTTTAACAAATCTGCTGTTACCTGTTCCTCCCCAGCTGCCTTCCCCCTTTGCATAGCTCCCAATGCTTTCTTTACTTCTTCCGGCGTTACTTGTGGGATGTCAAATTCCTCTAGACTATTCTCTTTTCCATTATCGTCGTGGGTGCCACTGGTACTGTATAAATCTCTATAGAACTCCTCAGCCACTTGAACTATCTCATCCATATTAGTAATGATATTCCCGGCTTTGTCGCTTAACGCATACATCTGATTCTTGCCAATTCCTAGTTTCATCTTCACTGCTTTTAGGCTTCCTCCGTTCCTGAGAGCATGTTCGATTATATCTATTTCTATCTATTTCTATCTATTCTATTTTGTATGCTACTGCCAAAAAAGGAGGGGCGTTGCTCTGTCAAGCTGTTGAAAGACAGCTTTTACTTCGGTCCCCCTGCATCAACATGTATGACGTGATGGTCAAATAAACTTATTATTATTATTATTATTATTATTATTATTATTATTATTATTATTATTATTATTATTATTATTATTATTATTATTATTATTATTATTATTATTATTATTATTATTATTATTATTATTATTATATCAATTAACATGTTAGAGGCGTGCTCACAGTGGCAACACTGCTAGCAGAATATCGGCATAAAATCCACTAGCCACTTGTATAGTCGACGGCCACTGTGCAATGACAATGCAACTTCGTTCCTTTCTCCTTTTTAAAAGTGTCATCACGGCACTATCAGTGCGCAAACTGAAGTATTAAGAATTGCTTCCAAAGTGTTCTCGTACGAGCTCCACCAAATTGCCGATAGAAGCACGAATACTCGTGAGGGCGCACATTGAACATTTCTCAGTGTGCATCTTCGCCTAATACAGGTCATCATCAGCCGACACTCGATATAATCGCTGCACTTACTTGTCGGGCCGAATTACAGCTACAAGAATACATTGGCCGAATTCGGCCAATGTATTCTTGTAGCTGTATTCATGATAGTGGAACTTATACCGAAATATGCTCACTCGAATGCACAAAATGCTGCCGTTTTTGTTTACCGGGGGTACACACACGTAAACTTCAAGCTAGGAGGACGCAAGTTAACAATCCAAGATGTGTCACTGTGCATTCTAAACGTGAGCAACCTCTTGGAGTCTATCGGCTAGTGAACTTTTTCTTTTCGATTAATTGCGTTAGGTGCTACGGACAATGATTGGTGATGTCACGAAGTCTTTGTTAATGTTAATACTCCGGGTACTCCACGCTACTCATAATTATTGGTGATTAACAAACTTGCTTCAAATCTATCTTGGTAAGATGAGCTAAAGTTCATTGAGCGACAATGAATGTTGTGCAAGGTATCACGCTTAGTAATGCTGACGCTGATCGAGGGCATTTCATGAGCTGGCTACGCCGGATTTTCCATTTAACGCGCAAGAAGGCATTACACCAGTGGTTGTTCAGTTCAATATTGCGCCTGTGGAGAATGCCTTGGCTTCACCACGTTGCCACAATAGGGTAAAGAAGCGTGCGCAGACGTCACTTCTGGTGGTTGTATAAAACGGCTTGCAGGGCAACTGCATAATTAAGCATGCGCGAATATTCATGATTCCAAATTTAAATAGATTAGTACCTGCTATTCGATTCGATTCACAGTAGTAGCCTGGAAGCCACTGGAAAGTGACGTGACGTCCTTTCTCTGCTATTCGATCCTATAGCTCTCTTATTACCAGCACTAGTTGGTCTAAGGATCCAAGCTGTAGAGTGGATAACAACCATTGCAGGGTTGCCTTAGAATCAGTAAATTCGCTGCAATTTAGTGGTGGTTCTTCTCGAATCGCATGAACTGCGCTGTCACTGCAGCAAGCTCCACGGCAGCCGACGTTGGCTTTAGTAGGTTTTAAACTTAATGGTGATAGGGTTTTTTTCGGGGTAGATCACAATTCCGGCAGATCCGCCCAAAATTGTGGAGCCATGAGCCTAAATCTAAAGATGATTCTGCTATGTCTCGTGCAGCACGAGTAGAATCAGCTACTTGAGAGCCCGCGACGAGAATCCGGCTTTCGTCCGAATCTCTGGTACTGAAAGTCGAATTTGCGGTCGAACCAAACACCAAGGAAGTGCCATCTGTTTGTCAGGAGGCGTATAATCTCTAGGAAAGCAGTCGCGGTAAGCCGATAGCTTCTGACAAAAAGAGGCAGTTAAGTTTAGTGCCTTTCGAGAAGACATATCGCCTGCAATTGTAGACTAAAATTTCTGTGGGTACATTATGTGTGGAAGGCGTGATGCGTAGTAACTGTGTTCGAACTACCACCGAATATTATTATTCGCACTTCATTGGAAAACTTCAGTATCCAAATAGCTCCGAAGAAAATAGAAATATTTAGAAGCAGGACCCCCAGAATAACGAAAGGAACGACCCTTAAAGATGAAGTGGGAAAGCAAAAACTTAAAAATGCTCCAACACCAACGGCGTATACAAAAGGCTAGGAAACTTGAGCCAGAAGGCGTTACGACTGCGTTGCCAACAGTGCGACGCAGTCACCGCAGTGCTGGCGACGACAGTACTCTAGACAGGCTCAGACAGTATTCTAGGTGTCATGAGGTTTATGACTGTTTAACGCCACGCCTACCGCGGCAGCTGCGTGTGCGAACCCCCCTCCAACACCGTGGGTTTCCCGCACGCTAAAGGATCCGAAGTGATCGAAACCATGGCAGAACCCTCCGTAAGTTCATTTTTCAAATTAGTTCAGTAGTTCTAATGCCGCTGTGTTCTTTTGTCAGCATACCGTAAATCAATCACGTCAATCAATCAATGATTATTTTTTTTCTGTACACTCACGCCCTATGGCCTCTTTTTATTATCACCTCTCATGCAAATTCTATTTGTACTGTCTCTCTTTCGCGTGCTTGGGGTTTTGATGCCATGTCTTCAAATCAAGACTTCCTTTTCGAATCTTCCCTAGCTTTGCTGACTGTGGCTGCTGCTGCTGTCTTGCCGAGTAGCTCAAGCTAAAAAAATAAAGGAATCCAGGGTCCGATGATAACATATATACTCCGGTCTCCCACCACAACAGATTCACGCTCTCACCAAAAGGGCACAATCGCACGCATACTTCTCTCGTGCTTACCCCAGCTAGCGTATTTACTCGAATGTAACGCGACCATGATATTAACACGAGCGTCATCTTTCCAGCCAATTGACATAAAAAATAAATAAAACCGCCAATTTAACGCGAGGAGAAAGTAAGAAGAAATTGTACCTTGATTCAAGAAATGCCAGTTCGGAAAGAAGTTTTCTTGGGCGATTCCTTTCAGAGATAGTTTCCCTTTTGCAAAATTTCGCGTGACTCGGCACTGAAAGCGTCCCCCGACAGGCGTAAAGTACTCCTTAAGGCCGCAATACCATAGCATTCGCGGACACTACCAGGCAACTACGAGGTCCACAGAGCCTTTCCGACCTGCCGAAAGAGGGCTTCCCGATGGTCTTGCCATCCGCGAATCGTTGACTCGTTGACGTCGACCCCTCGAGCCACGGCGGAGTTTCCCACCATGTAGGTCATCGAAATTGGCTCAGTTCTGAAGCGGGCGTCATACAAAATGCACCATGTCGACATAAAGTGACAAATTAACGGAGTCGAAGGGCGACACACTGAAGGGTACTGCAACACAATAACCATAACACTAGTCACAAACCTATGACGTCGATTCCAACAAAAACAATGTTTTGATTTCGATTGACTGTTTAAGAATTGGATCGAGACGTGTACAGGTTGCCAACGTAACGATAGAAAGAGCAAGGTTTAAGATATTAGGTTTAAAATGGTCAATTTTTCTGTTATTCGAATGTAACGCCAGGGTCGAATTCAGGCAACGAAAATTATGAAAAAGAAAACCGTTACAACCAATCAAATACGGTAGCTCTTCTGAATCCATGTGCCCTTGCGCGAAAGCTTTGTGGATTCCGGATGTTTAGAAGCTATGGTTGGTGGTGGCGCTGTGTCGTGTTTCTCTGCCGCCTTGGCTGAGGGCTGCAGGGTGCGTTTATCGAGTGAGCTGAGCTTATGGAGATGCGCCGTTTCATCTTTCCGGTTTAAAAAAGCACCGCTTACACCGATTCCTAGAGTGCTTAGGCGCTTCAGTATTAAAAAAATAATATATCTAACTCAGCCATATTGTAAATCATGTGTGCGTAGATAAAGAAAGTAAATTCAGGCGTACGCGCCGAAACCGCGTTCTGATAATGAGGTACTCCCGCCCCAAAGCGGGGTACCATGAAATAATTGTCACCACTTGCAGTTTAATGTGCATTGTAAGCACACGAGAGCGCAGCTTCCACGGCCGAGATCAAACCCGTGCCCTCGAGCACAGCGACGCAGCGCTATAGCCACTAAACTGCCGTGGTTGGTCGGTTCGCACGTAGCTGACCCTTGTTACTATGAACAAAAAATGTTTGAACAACTTACACAATTGCTATTTGGCTTGCACTCCATGGTTCGGCTTCCGCGGTGACGCAGTTTTCCACTCGAATCTCCACTGACGAAGGCTTCACTGAGAAAGGACGAAAGACGGCGAATGTTTGAACGACACATTTATTAAGCTAGCTCTTGTTGATAATGATTATGCGGAAGCACCGTCGTATTTAGCGAAGCATGTTCGTGCCCAGTTTCGGTATCGCAGGCCATAAAGGTGAATTTTTGCCGATAAATACATTAACCACTAGCACTTCTAAAATCGCGTAAATTGTTTTCCATCTTATGGTGCACAATGGCAATACTGCCGTAGCAACATGGGCGAAACGACCGGTGATTAAAAATTATTTAGCCATCTTTAGTTAATCAGCGAACGGACTGCTACGTTTATTCTACTATTTAGCGCCCTCCCCGCGGAAGGGACAACTAGTGTGGAAAGTGTCCATACATCGGATAAATATTTTAAGAAAATATATTTACATAATTTAGATCCCGCACATGCACACTGCACACATTTCGACCGGGGTGCGACCTTCATCGAGAGTGACCTAGAATGACTCCTGATGGTAGCCGGACCCCGGCCATAACGTCGAAAATAAATAATGTTAAGCTTTGCTGTTCTGCGCGCGTCTGCACTTCTTTCAATTTATTATACTCCGGATCCGCAGAAGTATATATATATATATATATATATATATATATATATATATATATATATATATATATATATATATATATATATATATATATATATATATATATATATAGATATAAATATGTGTGTGTTGTGTGTGTGTGTGTGTGTGTGTGTGTGTGTGTGTGTGTGGTTATATAGTAAGAGGAGGAGGAGAAATAAACGTTCATTGAGGCAGTATCCCGGCGTATGCTCCGCTTGTACTCTAGGTGGGAGGTGTCCTCATTGCAGGAACCCTCTGGCCTTCGCTGCTTGCGTGGCCCTGGCGACGAGGCGTCGTTGTTGTTCCAGGTCGTCGGAGACGAGCTTGGCCTCCCAGGTTTCGATGAGGTCTTCGCTTTCTTGTTTGGCATTACAGTGTTCCGGTGATGGCTTTCGGTGTGATGCGTCTGTGTCTAGATGCCATGGACCCTCGATAATCAGGTGCGCCAAGGTTTCCGGTACGCCGCACATTGGGCAATGGCATCCTTGTAGCATTGGGTAGAGCCTGTGTATGAGTATTCAGTGGGTGTAAGTGTTACAGCTTAGTTAGGGTGAAGTGATGGCACATCCTGCGTTCCAGCCTGTGATGTTGAAGGATCGCTGAGAAGATGATGATTACAGTCTTTGCCCCCAGTGACGCAGACTGGGCATGTCGAGAGTAGGAAGGGTTGGCCCGGCAGGCGTGACCTTGGGCCGCGACGTGGGCCGCTTCGTTTCCCTTCAGCCTCTTGGGGCCAGGAACCCATGTCACGCAGGTGTACGCGATCTCTGCAGCACTATTGACGCTCACCAGAAACGCCAGCCCGGGCAAAGATCGGATCATCAACAACCATCTCCGGAACCTTCCGCAGCAGGCTACCGCAGCCCTACTGCAGTGCTTCAATGCATGCTGTGTGAAAGGAGAGCTACCGGCTGCCCGTAAGCACTCGGAGGTCATCATGATCCCCAAACCATGCAAACAGCTCAGCATCGAGAATTTACGCCCAATTTCCCTTACCTCGTGCGTAGGGAAACTTTTCGTGCATATGATACACAACCGGCTAGCCTCATACTTTCATGACAGCGGATATTTTCTGAACGCTATATCATAAGAAGCCAACAAAGACACCAAGGACAGCATAGGGGAAATTACATGTACTTAATTGAAGAGATGAAAAATTAATGGAAATGAAAGTTGAAAAAGCAAAATGGAAAAGAGAGTGTTCTGCTGCGAATGGCCCGCGCGGCCGCGCACGACCACCCTGGCCGCGGTATCTTGAAAGTCGTCTGCGACGGGGACACAGTCCACCGCGCGCTGTGTTTCCGCCGCTTAGTACGTTGATGGGAGACACGGCACGAAGGTCAATTCGCTCGCTGCTGCTACCGTGCTTCCTTGCTCCAGCATTTTGACAGTTTCCGCGGTCATCGAGTGAGAGATGTTCATGTTTGCTTGTGAGCGCGCGACACTACGTTCGATAATGTAGTTAGTATGCCTATGTTTAGAAGTTTATGCGGCCGGTAAAACTACTAGCCATACTTCTTATAGCTGCCCACTAATTTGCTATCGCAATAGGGGATTTGCCTTTCGGTCGAAACTGCGACTTTGTTCATTCGCTTTCATTTCCATTAATGTACCGTTTCTTTAATTCAATTAATAAGTACATGCAATTTCCCCTATGCTGTCCTTGGTCTCATGATGTAACTAATGAAACTGGAGCCCTATTTTATATATATATATATATATATATATATATATATATATATATATATATATATATATATATATATATATATATATATATCCAACTGCAACACTTACGGGCTCTGCAGAGCTTACGGATTTTTCCAGCTGCAGACTGGGCCTACCATGTTTGTCAACTGCTCCGTTGACATCTCGAGTACAGATGTCGATGCAGAGACAGCAGCTTCTTCTCTGTGTGCGTGCTTTGTCAGCAACGTGTACATTTCTCTGCTTCCTCCTTCACCTTTTCATTGGCTCTCTTTAATATTCCTGTTGGTGGTAGTGTAATTTAGTAAAATCTTCGACGTTGAAAATACCGTGAACGCGAAGCTTCTCTTCAGAGCCGTCATGGCCCGCCAAGTGTTCACACTGCTCCCTGGTTATTTAAAGGTAGCGGTCGACCTTAATGATGGGCGTCATCTTGCTCAGATTATCTCCAATTTCACTTTCAATGCGCATTATATGGCGCACAAACAAATGTTAGTTGCAAGACGTACTTATTTTTCCCTCCAATACATGTTATTTGTTGTCCATCAAGACTCGTCATCATGAAAAACTTACTTTGTGGTCCGGAATAAAGTGGCCATATTAACGAGGCATCACAGAAGACTTTGGTGTTGGAATGTGAAATATTTTAAAAATGTATTTAGCGGCTGCGGGGGGCTTAATATTGCGAAAGGAAACATATGGACACCCCGGCCGCATTTTTGTCGTCGCCGTCGGGATCGCCGTGATGTTCCATATAAAGTCCAAGGGCGATAACAGCGTCGCCGCGCGACGGGAGCCGCGAGGGGAAGGAGAGAAGGAACTATAACTCTCTTATCAGAGAGTTGTAGCTCAGTGGTTTTACGGGCCAGCGGGCGCAGCGGACGAGCAGAGACGCCACTGCGCATGCGCGGTACGATGAGGCGGCCAGTGGGTTTGCGGAGCGGGCCACTCGGTCGCTCGCTGGTATCCCCTCTCCAGCGGAGCGGACCAGCGTTTTTGCGAAACCAACATGGCGACTATCCACACGAACAGCGGCGTGTCGTCGGCATCGTCTTCAAACGCGACGCTGGCTCGCCTGGATGCGAAAAGGCTTCGGAGGTGTTTCATGACTGACGAAGACCTCTGCATACGGCGAGAGGTTTCAGCAACGAGGCCGTTTGGCGACGATTTAAAGTTAATGACGCTCCGTTCAGACAAAGCGCTCCGTTCGTCCGAGCGAGGCTTCGCCGAGCTAAAACTCTTCCTTTCGTGTGGCGCTGCGGTTTCGTCTCCGCTGGGCCCGCTGGCCTGTAAACCCGCTCAGCGATAATAAGTCTAATATTGCACTGAAAACTTGTACCGAGAGGTAACAATTTAGACATCCGAGAGAAGGATGTGGAAAGACTTACATGTGTCCACTAGCGATTGTAAATCACTCTGCGTGCAGTCATCGAGAAAGCATAGCCCCATGCGGAGCAATGGTACTTTGCTGTCCGTAATGAACCCTATGTATTCATACACCTGAAAGAGAAGAAAAAAAGAACAAGTTGACACGCCATTCACGCCCTACGAATGTGTATGTCCAGCGAAGCTGTTGCAAAACCACCGTTACAACTGCTGATCGGAGTATGGAATGCTTTATTGATGGCTCGAATGCTTTTTTGAGCTTGTGCTTTATTAAAAGGTGTGCTGTTCTGCGTGTTGTATTGGCGATCTCACTGAATGTATGCGCTGTTCGCTTCACTTTTCTGAGTGCTTAGCCTATACATTACGAGGCGGATGAGCCATTGCATTTTTACTTGTTTATGGTGTATAAGCAATTGCTGATGATGATAATGCCTGCTCACGGACAGACACGAAAAATGCCGACCACCGAGAGCCTAACAGCTTTACTGTAAAAAAATTCAAGATTCAAGTGACCTTTTTCATTCCGTCGACTCAATAACTGCGAACAGCAGTTACGGACCGTCGACTACAGGATACGTTTAGACTATACCACATTGTTAAGGAGCTCTCCGGTACTCTAGGAAAACATTGAGAGAACTGCTATGATGCCACATAAACTGGAAACTGCCTGAAAACACTCCGAGGCTCCCCCGTAACCTGAAGAATCGTGCAACTTGCATGCAACAACAGACGCGCTCTGTCCGCAACGCATCCATTTGCTAGGAAAACATAGAATGCAACAATGGTTCGCAAAGCATCCACGAGGTTGCCTTACTTAGTACCATCCTATCATCTAATATCACTGAGCATAATCCTGTCATTCCGAATCGAAGTATTCAGTTTAGTTGAATACAGGAGAATCTCCTGATACTCCAGGATACTAGGAATATGAGATCATGTCTACTATAAGGAAAGGATCATTTCACATTGTACCCCTGGGAATTTCATGCGCAATGGCCAGTGTTGAGGGTGATGTTTATGACTGCGAAGGCAGCACAGTCCACTTATTTTATCGCCAACCATGACCTGAATTAACAACTCAGACATTCCTCTTTGGTGCTTAGCGGCGACCGAATGATACTGCACTGCAAATTGACCTCACAGCTCGTCGGCCTGCGAGTGAATGACTTATTTAATGTTTTCTTTCTATTTCTTTCTTTCTTTAGAGCGATTGCTCTATTAGAACGCATTTGACTTTGCGTACCGCTGTACGCACACGTACGTGAGCGCATTTACCACGTGTTCCCTTCTTACCTCCTCTCTCCATTTCTATTCCCTGATTTGCCTAGTGACAGAAAGATGAAGTGGGCGCTGCCAGAAAAAAAATTTTTTGCCAATAGAGGAGGGATAATGATGACAAATCTGTAAAATGGTAAATCATTCCTTTGTTCGTCCTAATCATGTGCAACCAGTGCGTACGCGTCTATTTGAGAGAGGTGTTTATTCGGTTACGCGAAGTCAGGTGACAAACAAACGAAGTAAGCGTGGCGCGCAAACATTTTGATGAATCGCGGAAGACTAAGGGCGGAAATGAAATAGAAGCAGATTGAATTAGCTTCTTTACGTTAGAGCACTCCCCCCGCCCCAACTCTTCAATAGGTTACACCCTTAAAGTGAATAAGGATGTAAATCGGTTTATTAGCTAACACCCTTATACTCTTTTTGGGTGTAAGGGTGCGATTACAAACCAACTTGCACCATTTTCTTGCTTTTAACGGTGTAAATTATTTTACAGTGCATATCGCTTCTCATCATGTTCTCGTACCGCCAGAAATGATCTTGAGGACGCGAGGTTGTCCTTCCATGCTTTCAAAATGCAGCGCCGTGCTTTGACGACTGCTTACTGCGCCTATCCCACGTGAGGCTCTTTTAGGGAGTTTAGTTTTCTTATGCGAAGGCGTTACATGGCTCATTGAGCGAAAATACCGGCGTCCAGCTTCTGTAGCAGCGAAGCGGCACCTAAATTCATATTGGCTGCGACACCACGGCGCCAGCGCGTCTCAAGGGAGCAGAGCGGGAGAAAGGGAGCACCTGCTGCCGTAGTAGCGCAACATGTTTTCCATGAGGGGAGAGGGCATGGCCACGATGCTAAGTCAGCCTCGCTCTCGGAAGCCTGTGTTATCCGCGCAAGCTCTCGCCTGCGTTCCAACTGCGCCTCGGTAAGGCCAAACCAAAACTCGCCAAGCGTCTCAGCGCGCTCGCTCGCCTGCGAGGACTTCACAACTCGAAGGACCATTCAGCGGCGTTCAATTAGGACATACATGCTTTAACATTCCCCACTCATAAGAACTACTTAGTATCCTTAGATTTTTCTAAAAATAAAATTAAATTTTGGGGCTTTAAGTGCCGAAACGAAGATCTGTTTACGAGGTACACCGTAGTAGGGGACTCCGGATTGATTTTCACCGTCTGGGGCTCACTAACGTGAACACAATGCACGGTACACGGGTTTTTTTGCATTTTGCTTCCATCGACATTGTCCGCCATGGCCGGTATTCGATCCCACGACCTTGTGTTTACCAACACAACGCCATAGCCGCTAAACCACCATGGTGGGTTGGAGCTTAGTTTACACTATATTCTAGGACACACTACGTATCGCCATGTGCTATCAGCAACAGCCACTTCTCACGCATGGGGACGCGCGCTGACTTCCAAATTTAGGACCTACCCAAACCGCTTGACAGTCCTAACCAACAAGACGATTTGCCGCAGAAACTTCGTAATGGAGGCAACATCACAGAAAAGGTTCCTTTTGCGGAATTTCACCTTTGCAAGTCTGGCAGTCTGTGAAGACTACAGTAAACAACTGCAAAGCGAGCCCGTTTCTAATAACGCTGCCGTGTTCCCAACATGTTATTCCATCTGACGAACGACTCCTCAATTATTGACCAGCAAATTATCAACGAAGTGCTTCACAACAATTCTCGCTCGTCCGATACGACAAGGCCACCGATAATTTGTTTCTGCTGTAATTGCGTAAGAACTTCGTCAACTTGTTGCGTGGTCTAAATAGGCCCCTACATAGTAGGTGCTGAAAGGGCTTCTTTGTACCACGTGGTGCGCTTAGTAAATTGGCATTTCCAAAGCTGCTAATAGAAGTGGTGTATACGGCAAAAACATTCTTCTCTTGAAGGCAGTGCGCCTCCTACACGCGCAGAATGAGAAAAGCGATTATCTTACCTTTCGATGCACAAGGGATTCAACATATTCCAGCTCTTTTTCTCCGATGTAGCCCTTTTTTATTTGAAACTCGAGGTTGCAGTACTGGCCATTTGAGACTACATTCCCAGAGCTGTCGCTCAGCTCCGTCTCCAGACACTCGTCGAAAGCGCCAAGGTCAACGCGTGAAATCTGCAGCACGCCCGTCGGGTACTTCCCAGTTGCATCGAATACTGCAGGTGCATGCAAAAGTTGGGAAAAAATATTACAGGAAGCATTGTTACTGTTTTCTAGTGACGTAGAGTTACCTATCACAATCTGAAAAAAAAAAAAGAATTCTCCAGATCAAACGCACATGTTGGAGTCTATGCGAACAGAAGCTTCAGTGAAGCAGCGAACTAAAATATTCAACTAACGGTGATGTGTTAACTGAGGTACCCAAAACGCGTCATGCCCGTCTCTCATTATCGAGGAAGCATGGGCAGCTGCGCGCGGCGAAGGTCGGGACCTGTGAAAACACGCAAACATCCGGTGAACGCGGCAGGCTCAATATGTCAAGAGAATCAAGGATCGTTACAAAATCTGGTTGGTTCTGAAAAGTTCAATGTGACGATGGAATAATAGTGAGTCAAAATGCGAAGCATACTACAGCGGTTGTGCGGCGAGAAATTCTTTCCCGCACGGTAAAGCTAAGTTGGAAGAGTTCTATTAAGGAAAATTGATTACGGATCTGCAAGGTGACAAGGAAAGAGAAGACGGAGCCATGATTACCTTTCTTTCGCACATATCAGCCATTTAACATTCTCAAAAAATGCAAAGGTGCAATGATGATACACTAAGGGTGTTCTGCTTACGAGTATATTCATTTAAGAAAGTTACAAAAAAATAAAGGATGAAGGAATGGTGTTTGCGTAACCACCAAGGGGGAAATTTCCTTTGGTTTAGGGTGCTGTCCAAACCACACCCGCCAAAATGGCTCCTTTAAAGTAACCGAAACAAATATCAAGCATGTTTGTGCACTGAAAGTGCCAGAAGGAATTGCAGATAGGGAAATAATCAAAGGAGCCGGATATATCTAACACCGACATTTGTCAGACACCACCTATCGACAATGCAAAATGTGCTTTACTTCGTCACCCCTCAGTGTTGCCAGACTGATGTACAGTTCAACTGCTATACAGGGAAAATCGAATACAAATTTGCTACATTACTAAGTGCGCTCAAAATTTGCCAGCTTCGCTTACGGGGCGTATGGTTTAACATTGCATGCATAATTAAAGCTCGAAAATTCGCTCTCGAGAAAAAAAACTATTGAGGTCACCCGACTAGCGACTTGTGTCTAGGCAATGACATAAAAAAAACAATGCCATCATAAAATTTGCTCAAGCCTAAGGAACCAGTCTAGATTTTTGTCTGCATCAGCGTTCCCAGTTACCTTGCAGGTTTCTGTAGCAGAGGGTTTGTTGAAAAGGGGTCCTGAGCAGTGTAATAGCAACGACTTTTGGGCTAGTTGGTTACGCATAACAGATCATGGTCAAGCGCGCACAAACAAGGAATCAGTGAGTAGACAACACAAGCGCTTACTTCCAACTGATCGTGTATTTACAAAATTGCATCACTTGAACACTTTCCTTCATGATGTCACAAGACGGAAATGCCGACATAAGGTGGCCATGCTCAGAAACTTTGTTTCTTTCGACGACAGAAAAACAGAAGGTGCGCTGACACACGACACACCCGCCTTGCTTATGCAATCTGCTTCAGTTATCTCCCTAAAATCCTGATCCTTATTTTAGGCTACTATTTTACACATGTTGAACGAGGGTTTACACGGCTTCTTGTTCTGTATTCCACAGTCATGACAATGTACAGAAGGATTCCCATCGCGGTAATTCTCCACCTTCCTCCTGTGTTGGGCAAGTCTTTCATTCCGACCCCTTTCAGTCTGACCGATATAGCGGGAACCACACGATAAGGGAACATCATATACGACGCCAGATACACACGTTACAAAAGAATCACGATGTTTGACAGTGCATGGCTCTTTCTTTTCTGGAAAGGATTAGTCATTTGGAATGATGATTGAAATGTCGTTACGTCGCCGTCGCCGCGTCAAGGTCTTAACAAAAAGGAAAATAAAGAAGGTAACACATGTAATCGTTATAATAGTAGTTGATTGGTAGCGTAAGAAGAAAAAGAAAACTGGTGACGTCGCCATCGCCGCGCCAAATTCATAAGAAAAAAGGACAAAGAAAATCTGTGGCGTGGCAAAAAGAAAAAGAAAACGGTTGTTTTCTTTTTAAATGCATATCTGTTCAAGTTAGCACATGTCATCGTTATAATAGTGTAACAGTGGATAATTGGTAGCGATAGGTAGAGATGCATAAGCTACCTAAATAAGTAAGCAAAAGCGAAGTAGCAGCCGAGCTAAAGAACGCTTACGCATTAGTAAATAATTCTCAGAATTTCTGTAGCATTTTACTTCTTTCGGCAACTGCTCTTAAGGGTACCTCCTCCACATTTCCTGGTGCCTAGCGTTGTCCCGTAAATGGCACCACCGAGGGTGCCACTAAGCAGAAAATAGAAAGAAAATTATATTTTCGCCGGAAGCTTTCCCGGTGCAGTGCTATATTTGCATCAACAGTCCATAAACCACTTGGCTATATTCTGTGACTCAAATGCAGCCTGCATTTACTCTTAACAGCTCTGCACCCCAGACCATATGTACAGTTGGTGGCAGAGATACGATTACGTTACGATCAAGTGGTGGACAGAGACCACGACATTTTATTTCAGTGGCTACCTGGGCACTGCAACATTATCGGCAGTGAAAGTGCCGGCTAGCTGCCCTGAGACACATGGTGAATGTGAGAGCACCTCGATACCATTACCGGGAACGGATACAGCGCGGCACCTCAGCGGTCTTGCCCATATTATTAGAAAATTGAATACACCGGAGTTCACCAACCGGTGCGTATGTGCCATGGACCCGCACACGAGATTACAATTTTTGCCTGGTTATAACCGATGGGAAAAAACGTTACTAGCTGGGCCGCCTGCGAGTAGGTGTTTCTTTCACAAACGCCTACTCTTTTCTAACTGGAATGGCAGACAGTCTCAACTGCAGCACATGTGTCAAAGAAACGACCAAACATCTCTTGTGTGACTGCCCCACCTGCGAAGATGAGAGGAGGGCCCTTTGGGCAGCTTTGGAGCACTTAGACGACAGGCCTTCCGCCGAGGAGATCTTGGGCCCGTGGCCTCATGCGTTTGCTATGTGCAAGGCCATAACGGCGCTGCTGCCTTTCTTCAAAAGCACAGCCTGTATCACCGCCTGTGGCTGACTCAGCAATGAACGCTTGTGTGTTTAACATTGCAAACTCTGCACTTTTCTCTTCCTTCTCCTCTTTCAATCCCACTGCCCCACTCCCCAGCGCAGGGCAGGCTACCGGGCTCAGCATGGTTAACCTTACTGCCTTTCCCTTATGACTTCTCCCTCTCTCTCGCTCTCAGAAATAAAAAAAATATCAAGTTGCGCACAGAATCTCAACGAGTGTAATTGGCCGAAAGAACGTAATGATGTACAAGGTCGCAATTATTTAATATTATTTGACCACAAGGCGTGTAAGCGGCTTTGTAGATACGAAGGCCACTCCTGCAGCAAAAAGCGCAGCAGAATACATTTGAACTGGCAACAGCCCTGCGCCTCCCCCGCCTACTGTCAATACTGTCGCCGGTCCCGCCGCCATTGACTCTAGCAAGGCCGCTGACACACCGTGTGGCCGAAGCTGGAGCAATATTATTAAAAAATTCCAAGGGTGTATATATAGAAAGCAAGCCTGGAGAACAAGCGGAGCTGTTGCCGGCCCAGACTCCTAGGTTAACACCACCTGTGGTAAGCATCTTAACCAATCAACCGCACACATTGAAACACAGCGGCAACACGAGTACGCCGAAGCGCGCCCCACAGCAACTTCCAAGGGGAACATGCCAATTACTCGACGAAACTGCCACATGTAATAACAAATACCACAGTAATAAATACGGTACCAATAAATTTCACCCACATTATTACTACAGTTAGCATTACAAAGATGTAGGCAATTGACGAAGAGGAAAAGAAGGGCAAAAGCCGTTGGCAATTGCCATTGGAAGGGGCACAACGACAGCCTACTTTTCGCGAAGGAGGGGATAAAAAACATAGGAAAGAAAGAACGAAAGAGAAAAAAAAGGACAAGCCTATCTATGCACGCTCACTGCATATTTCCCGCGAAGACATACTGCCCGATGCTCGGTTGTGTGGCATCTCTTGCAGAATCCCAGCCGTGAACCGCCGGCATGACCACCGGCAGCAGAGTCGATAGGAATAGGCTGCTCTGTCTTCTCCGTGAATGGACCTTCCCAGAAATGCGCAAGCACCGGCAGCGGTGGCCACAGGCAGTATGGGAATATGCTCTAGTAGTACTCGCTGTTGGGCTATAGTTGGTGCATGTTATGTAATATTTACTTGAGCCCCAAAGACACAGCCAGAGATCGTGTTTTTGATGCTAAATTCATTACTATTTTCATTATGAGAAGAGCTGGAGCCGGCCGCCACGGTCACCGGGGACTCGCCTATTGGAATTCCATTCAACATACATACATGTAGCCTGCGAGCCACGCGCGGCCCGGCGTTCCCTTCTGCCACGATGCCTTGTGCCGAACCAGGGCTGACCACCAGTGGAGGTGCGGTTCTACGGTGGCTATATGGGTAGGTGTGGGCGGGTGGGCCGACTGGCGTAGTTCACTGCTTCTCCGCGTCATGACAGCAGGGGCGCTGTAACGTAAAACTATTCCAAGCTTTTCTATTCCAATTCTGCAATCAGCCATCCGCGATTGGTGAAGAACTTTTTTGTACCACCCCCACTTCACCTGTCTGTCACGCGATGTCACGAAACCGCGATAGCTCCCCATCTGATATGACGCGTCAACACTGATTATGCATGATTTGAACGAGCAAAAGAAAAATAGGTATTTTTGATTCCACGCCTTCTCGCCATTAGCCCTCGGCTATTGGTTAAAAGTTTTCGGGCGGCAGCCATTTCACCTGCCTGTCACGCGACGTCAAAAAACCGCAATAATTCACCCGCGTTGAAGTGACGTGTACGCGTTAAAGATGCATTAATATGCCGAACAAAACTGCATTTTCTTCTGAAGAGCCGTGCTGCCCCGTTCCTAAAGGAATAAAAGATGGCTGCCGCCGATCGCTTAGGTACTCCATGGGCTACTTGCACCTGCCGGAAAGCGTGGGTTTATTTGCGCATAATAAAACTTTGAGCGGGCCGTGTAACGTTTTCGAGCACTTTCGGCACGTTTACGACCTCGCTCTGCCAACTCTTATTTGCTGAGGATCCGTTTTAGCGTCATTCTTAAAGGGACACTTAAGGATAATATTAAGTCAACGTGGACTGTTGAAATACCATCCCAGAAACCTCGAAACGCTTGTTTCGTGCGAAGAAGAGACCTATTTTAACATAAAATACGTTCTGAAGCGTCTGTGTACCTCTAACGCAGTTCAAAGCGCCCACCCTCTGATCGAGGAGTGGTGTCGTCATGGTCTCATAGTGACGTTGCGCCGTCGGCGAGTAAAACGGCGCCCGCAGACGGCGCTACGGCTTTTTTTGCGCAAAACGCAAATATGTGGCCAGAAACAGAGCCAAGACAGAGCCGACAGCAGCGCGAAAGCAGAACTATGGATAGCGGAAGTGAAAGCGCGCGACGATAAGCTGGTTCTTTATTTTATGACGCCAACTTCGACGCTCGTTGCAATGGACGACCCTGACAATGACACATTGGCTCGCCATGCTGGGCTCGACTTCAGCGATTTAAGCACTGATGAACGTGACCTGCTGCTGAGGGCTCGCACTGCCGGCGTCATTGCTGACTATACTACGACGGCAGCCTGCTTTGAAAGGCACTCCACACGACTTCAGTAAGTCGGCGTTGAACTCGTAATCCTCTGGACGAAAGTGCAGCGAGCACACTATCCGATTTTTCGGCTCTTTGCCAACGCGCTGTGGAAGAGGTACGGCACTTAACCACTTCGAACGGAGAGGGTCACTCGTTGGCACACAGTGATAAGTAATGTTGTATTCGCCGCTGCATCTGCCCTTGGCCAAGTTCCGCGGACCGTTCGCGCATCCCACGACATCACATGGACGTGAAATTCTGGCTGCTTGTTCCAAATGCAAGTTTCGCGAGCCAGTAGGACCACCTCAGCACCACGTGATAACGAAACAACTGAAACTCCAAAGCGCGCACGGCGCAAGGTCGAGCGCGCATAGTCGAGCGAAAACGAAACGTTTCTATCACCCATACTACTCAAGGGTAACGTCAAAATGTTTTTTCGTAGAATCGAATAGAAGTAGACAAGTAGCATTTTCTTCCGTCTTATAGTCTAATGAAAGTATATATTTAATACGAGTAGTTGAGTACTAGTGACATAAATTATGATGAGGAGTGCCTTCGTCATCGGGATAGTATACCGGAATGTCGCTGGGGAGTCTCAAATTGTGTCTCGGCTACTAAAGCTCTGTTGGCGATTATATTGACGCCTTATAGATGTTCTAGAGCATTGCTTTATCACTTTAACTGGACTTCATAGTAACCTTTAGGGTCCCTTTAAGCTTCCGTTGCATGCCGCCGCGATTTTCGACGAGCCACTGTAAGCTAAGTAAGAAAGAGTGGACCAATCACAGACACCGGTACCACCCTCTCCATTCGGTCATCGATTTTCAGTGCAGTGGCTCGGCCCCATCTAATTCCTCTCCACTTGAGCGTGTATGCTCCTCGCCTCTTGTGAGCCAGTTAGATAAGACAAGCCGCTCAGTGTAGGCAATGTTATTCGTTTTTCAAGCAAACAAAAGTGACCTCCTATGAACGAGGAGAGCATTTGATTGGTCTGTTGAGACAGCCCCGCGGATGACTGTCCGATGATTGCGCCAGTGGTTACGCAAATTTGACGTTAGGAGATTGGAATAAAAACATATTGGAACAGTTTGACGTTATAGGGCCCCAGGAGTGGCACGGTCAGAGACGTGTCGCAAAGCGCGCGTATTCTGCTATTGAGTCTGTCGTTATTGCGCGCCTGCTACATTTAAAATAATTGTATTTCACAGCAAAACCTTAAAGAAGAAAGAAAGAAAGATAGAGTGCATAAAAGTGCGATGTTTCTTGCTGCAATGAGTAAAGTTCAAAAGTGGTCATTTATTTCGTCTGTTCACGCGCTGACGGCACGGAAAGCTGGAGCGTTTGCAGTCATGGTATATCTGCGAGCTTCTGTAATTTACTTGGAAGTTTAAAGAGCGAAGTGAATATTTTGGGCGATGTTCATCAATAAAAAGCTTTTTAGGCTTTGAGACACAATGAAAATGTTCCTGCACCACAGAAAACTCGCCGGAGAGGCACCACTAGCTTTGCGTCAAATCGTAAGTTCGGCTACAAACATGCAACCCGCGGGCTGAAGTATCACGGATTTTGAGGCCACGAGATCCAGCCCATTCCGAGAAATGTGAGCTTGCACATCACTGTGCTCAGAAAATGCTTCAACTGCATTAGTCGAGTTCGAGCACCACTTCGAGGAGAAACATTTCGCTGAGCACATTGGGCAGGTACCGAGGGCGCACCTGCGGCGAGTGGGTGACACTGTTCCCTCGGCGATATGCGACGTTCCAGTCGAAGAAAACTCCCGCAGAAATAGCAAGCGAGACTTCGACAGGGTGCCGATCTTTAAAATAATCCTAAAGAGAGAGTGAGCCAAACTTGCACACCTGCTTCAAGCAGGAAACGACGTTTGTTGAACGAGTGAACAATGAGTATTTTTACACAAGTGAGGAAGTGGACCTGTTAAAACACGGTCGACAAAATGATTCTGCGTGGGAAGTGTGAAGACGTTTTGGAAAGTATGACGACAAATATCAACAGACACATAGCGGAATAAAAGTCAGCTTCAAGTGCACCGGCACAAGTTGACGGTAAAACGACGTCTGCATGCACTGCAGGTGGCAAATTTTTATTCCTTGTTTTTCTAGCTCAAGCCTTCTGGATTGATCACTCGTGAGCTGCACAAACTTGAACTTACGAACAGCATCATCAGGCTAATCTATTGCTCGCCTGCACTCCGTGTGACGACCAAGAACTTGGCACCTGAGCGCGCTCCATAAAAGAAAAAGCACCTTACGGCAACGTTAAATGTATTGTGAGCGCTGCGATGTAGTGACGTATTTCAGGTAAAACTATAGTCTGCTTTAAAAGCTTGGCGTTACTGCTTTAGGCGTGCAACCTAATAGTGACCCCGTTTCATTCAAATATATGTATACGACCATGAAGAGTCCAACTTATAATTTTGCATGCTACAAGCTGCTGCTCTCATCACGGATCACACAGTTAATCATAGACCATAGAATAAGGTAAGAAATAGTTCTTCTTTTTCAGAAAAACAAGTTTATTTCTACTGGTTAACAAGGTCGTTGATTTATATTGCAAACAGGTATACAGCTCGACACAAATTATCATACATATGGTTTATAATAGCACCCTTGCGGGCAAGGAAATAAAGCCAGGGAATTTGGTCAAGCGAATATCAATATTTACTCGATTGCATTTTACATTCCTTCAGACGAAGTCATTTTTATCACGCATTTCGTGGTATAAGAATACTCGCTGCGGGAATTGCGTTCGCATACAACGCCTACATACTGATTCGTATAGCAAATTTCCACTCTAGCGCTTCCTTTAGATGTTCTGATGAAGGGATATTTCGTCCGTGCGGAGGTTGTGCTGCTTTCATAGACTGAATTTCAACTTTTTGGCGAACGAAACAGCACTAAGAGCTCTATATTTTCGCCTCTCAAACAGCTGACGGACAAGGCAAGCACGCTACCTTCGCAAGTGACGCAGCTCCGCTGCATTCAGAAATCTGTATCTGTCTATGGTGTCCCTGTGAAGACCGTTTACAGTTTAAACACTGATAATTACGCGGGGTTTCAACTGTAGTACGGCCGCAGCAGCACACGACGCGCGCAGTGCATGACAAGCCTCTGACCGCAGCGCCACGTTTGTCGTCATGAGACGGAGAAGCGCTGAGCTACGCTTCACGCCCGGCAGACGTACCCATCTAGCCACCGTAGCCGAGGCGTACCAGACGTACAGGGGACAGAACAGCGCTGGCGGCTGCCGCTGACGGTGTGCGCGCGTTTCTGGAATAGTCAGCAAGCGTTAAATGCGATGCCTCGCGACAGGCTTAAAAGGCAACTGCAAGATCCCGTTTGTGACGTCCTAACACCACCCTCTTACGTTAAAATTTTGACGTGCTTCGTCTTCGCGAAACCGTTGGCAACGAACCAAGCGGACAAGCCGCGGTCAAGCCGATGATACATTTAATACGCAGCATGCAAGAATATAAGTACTCTGAAAAAGGGTTTCCACTTGGGCAGGTTCGATGAAGAATTAATTCAGACAAAGAAACTCTTTTTATTAAGGAGGGCACTAAATGGACCCTTACAAAAATGACTTTAGACTGTCTATAGAAAGTCTATAGACTTTTCATAGACGACCTTTCCTTTCTATAGATTTGGACTTTTGTTGATATAAAGTCTATAGACTGTCTATAGACGAAAGTCGATAAAGTTTCTATTTCTTTTTGTCTATTCGCAGTCTATAGACGGTCTATAGAAAAAAGTCGATAAGGTGTTTGTTTCCTTTTTGTCTGCTTCCCCTCTATAGAATGCCTACAGACGAAAGTCGACACAGTCTCTATCTATTTTTGTCCATACTTTGTCTTTAGACTTTCTATAGACGAAAGTCGATAGGGTTTCTATTTCTTTTTGTCTATTCGCAGTCTATAGACGGTCTATATAGAAAAAAGTCGATAAGGTGTTTGTTTCCTTTTTATCTGCTTCCCCTCTATAGAATACCTACAGACGAAAGTGGATACAGTCTCTATCTATTTTTGTCCATACTTTGTCTATAGACTTTCTATAGACGAAAGTCGATAGGGATTCTATTTCTTTTTGTCTACTCTCAGTCTATAGACGGTCTATAGAAAAAAGTCGATAAGGTGTTTGTGTCTTTTTTGCCTACTTCCCCTCTATGGACTACCTATAGACGAAAGTGGATACAGTCTCTATCTATTTTTGTCCATACTTTGTCTATAGACTTTCTATAGACGAAAGTCGATAAGGTTTCTATTTCTTTTTGTCTACTCGCTGTCTATAGACGGTCTATAGAAAAAGTCGATAAGGTGTCTGTTTCTTTTTGTCTATTTCCCCTCTATGGACTACTTTTAGACGAACGTCGATACAGTGTCTATTTATTTTTGTCCATATACTTTGTATATAGCCTTTCTGTAGACGAAAGTCGGTAAGATTTCTATTTCTTTTCGTCTACTCGCAGTCTATAGACGGTCTATAGAAAAAATTCGATAAGGAGTTTGTTTCTTCTTTGTCTACTTCCCCTCTATATGGACTACCTGTAGACGAAAGCCGATACAGTTTCTATTTATTTTTCTCCATACTTTGTCTGTTGACTCTCTATATTATGGACAATAGTCGACAAGGTTTCTATTTTTTTCTCTACTCCTGGTGTATTGAATGTCTATAGAAGAAAGTCGATAATATGTAATTCCGAGTTCCCATACCCCCCGCCCTCTGCGAACGCGATGATATGGCACTGGTTCATGCACGACGGCACCGCAACCCTGGCGCGGCGGGCAAACCGTGCAGACTGCTAGTCTGCGTTCGGTGCAGCTGCACCGAACGAGGATCACGGCGGAGCAGGCACCGTCCGAGTCACCAAGGTTTTCCAGGCACCCGAAGGCCCTAAACCTGGCTGCTTCCCGGACGTACACATCGCGAAGACCAGGTGGTGAAGGTCAGATGGTGAAGATGTGGCAAAGGGGGTGAATAAGTGGCGAAAGCCCGCAGACCAGGTGGTGAATTCACCACCTCTGAGTTGTCGTGGTCTTGCATGTCTATAGATTAACGATAGACAAACATCGTTAATCTGGGCCCAACCCGTGTACGCTGTAACCAAGCGCCGGTACCGGTGGATAATACATCCTGCATTTGATATAAGCCACTAAAGTTGTATGCTGCTGAGATTGCTGTAGAGCCTATTTGTAGACTTTAGTATACACATAGTGTATACCTCCGCATTTGTTGACCACATATGATCTACGTAGTCGCTCTCGGCAATCCCAAGACAGTCTTCACAGTTGTCGCATCACTTTTGCGGCAGTAGAATAACGGAAGCAAAACGCCGATCCAATTGTTAAAATATATGTTATGAACGCCAGCTTCAGATACAAGTGGATTCGAAACAGGCATCAAGCTAACAGCAAAGACACTCGTAATGTTTGTAGCTGACAACGCGGACTTTGTGAATGTGCCATGAACCGATGTCGCGCATGTGGTGTTCGCGTTGTGTGTCGTCCGATTCTCGGATACTTTTCACATTGTCTTCATATCTCGGCTGCGTCACTAACATCGGGCGACTTTTGTTGCGTAATATCCTGCACTATAAACTCATCAACGTTTCTCATTCACTTAAAATAGGTGCCAAATTCTCTGAGCCCACCCAGTATTTCGCCGGCGGTATGCCTGCGCAGCCACGCATATGAGTACCTCAATGCTGTACTGATTGCCTTGACCTATCATCGGAACAGAAAATTAGCACTAACATACGTGCGGGCATCACATTTAGCGGTACGCTGGAAGATATGCTACAAATACGCTGTATTACTCATCGACGCTGACAATAATGCGTCTAAAACGTCTGAAGGGCACCGTAACGGCTTTTACAAACAGCGCATTCATGTTAGCGTTCCAGTCTCATATGATAGCCCACAGCGTTTGTCATACAACCTGCCAGCGCATATACTTCGTCCACGAAAAAAATGCATAACGGAAAAGAAAAGCCACCCGTTCCGGCGCGCATGGCGCGCAGAGAGAGAGAAAGAGACAAAGAAAAAAATGAAGGAGGAAAAGGCGCTCACACTCCTCCGAGCGCGCACGCCCTCCGCGCGGAGCTCCTGCGCATGCTCGGAGCTCTTGCGCATGCGCGGCGGGCGCCGTCTCAACGAGTGCGCCAGGCACGTCAACGGTTGTGCCGGTGTGCGGTGTCTCCCTGAACGTTGGTGTCTGTGTATGCGTGTCTTCTTTGTGGCATCTCACGTCAACTACATTGAATGGTAAGCTTTATCAAAGACGTTTTGCGTCAATACCTCATGATTACGTGAGCGCATTTCGTAGCGCGAACCGGCTGCACGTAGCGCAGGCGACTCGGGTATAGTGTCGGTTTGTCGTTGACATGGTTTTATAACGCGCTCTTGTTCTCGCTTCTACTATACGGAATGTTTTACGGCGAGCGATCGCTCGTGCTTGTTGATTTTATCATTATAGCTTAGGTGCGTAAAAAAGGAAGTACACCATGTTTTAACTTGATACTGAGCTACCACTAAGCGGATTGTGTGTGTTGGGCAGCCAGTGTGGTAGATCTCATTTAGTGGCGCTTGATCCGGCCGCGATGAATGCTGCACCGTATGTGTAGCGAAATTCTCGTGACACGCTTTACGCATGTATCTCGAAATTGTGTTAGCATCAAGAATTTTCAAACAGACAGGCATAGTTGAATAACTGCTAGCGTACTCGGATGAAAGGCCGTGTTTGCGGGGCATGCATCAGCAGTGTGTGCGCTGCCGTTTTCGCATAGTTTAAAAGTAGCAGTATTTTTAAGGTTCCTGGCAACCAATCTAAATAATTTTGGGAAGTTACAGCAAGCAAAACACGAGACTTGAAGAAATATCTAGTAGAAATCTCTAGATTCACCCAATCTATTTATATGCAACCACAAACGCTTTTGGAGCATGAAACCTGCGATAAGCTTAGTCACTTGCAGCTCCGCAACTTAGCCGAAAAAATTAGAGAACAATAATTTAGTCGCTCCGGGAACACCTTTACACGTTTCAAACTGAAGGCATTGCGCTTGACGGTAGTTGGAAGATTTGTTTTTTGTCTCTTTTTTAAACAATTTAGCAGCAGAAGTTATCTTTCGAGCTATATGAAAAGCGTTAAGCGGCTTCCGATGCTTCGGCGTTCTGCAGTTTACGTGCTCTTAATCACAAGGCAGCTGCTGGCGCAGATTCGCATTGTGCTAATCGTGCATGGTATGAAGCCATTGTCGTGCGTAATAAGTGTTCCGGTTTTCACTACTGTTGCATGTAGCGCCGTCGTCTTGGACAGACTGCATACAATATGCGCTGTACAAAAGAAAAAAGAGCCAGATTATCAATTTGGTGGTCTTTTCTAAGTAGATAACGCACAGATTATTCAAATAATTCAGTGGGCATTGCATTTGTTCTACCCTTATCAACACACCTAAGAGATCGTAACTTTTTTAGTTGATAAGTAACCTGATCAGTACGCCCCCATTCATGTGCATTCTACTGAAAGTGTGGCAAATGTATTCATCTCGAAGTATGAGAAAAGAGACATTGCAGACTGTTCTAAGAGGAAATAAATTGCAAATCTTAACGTGATTGTTCAAAACTGCAGTCAGTATGCTGAGCATGTTCGTTCGGCACGGGCATATTGTATTAACACCTGAAAAATGGGCACAGTCCAGCCGGGTATCTTTGTTTCAACAAGTATTATTATAGGAATCGTTTGGGATTCTCGCATTTCGTTTATTTTTATAAGTACACTGTGTGTCACATGAACCTGTCCTAAAGCGAAACGTACCGTTGCTGGCACCGGCGACCATTACGGTTGTCTAACTGCTTATCATACTGTAGTATAACGAAACATCATAATGGTACTGATTAATATTCCCATGTAGTCTGTAGTCAGAGGTAAACAAAGTTAACTAGAGGCATAAGTGATGAGAGCAAATTATATTGAAAACTACTATTGAAGCGTAAAAATAACTAATTGTATAACTCATTGTATAGTTTTTCCTCACATTGTTGCATTTGCTTTACGTGTGTCTCTGTGTCTTCCGTGCTGTACTCGTGTGGCCATCAATTACGAACTTGCCGAAGCCCTTGTCAGCTTTATTAATCAAGGGATTCAAGTCAGTTGAATCTAATACTGCATGTCAAGTGACTGACGTGTTATTCGTTTTATCTAAATATTATGGACTGGCAGTACTTGGCAAGCATTAAACCACAATATTTTTTTTATTACACTTAAGCTGCAGGCGTCATAGATTGCCAGAAAATTTTCATGAAAACAGCCAGGGAAGGCTTGGAAAAAGATCGGGAAATTTTAAAATGGCCACATAGGTATGCTGTCTTGTTATATGTCATACAAAGTTTCCAGAGAATCTCTGAGTTAAATATATTTTTAAAACGTTTCACCTGATAAAAATTGAAGGAAATTGGTTCCATTTATTGAAAAATAAAAGAAAGTCAAGCTTACTGACAAGGCATTTCTTACTCAATATGTGTTTTTTTTGCGTTAACTAAACGTCCTGAACCTCGATAGCCTAGAAAAAATTTGCATCTTTCAAAGCACCTTAAATAATTTACTGTAATAGAATTCATTCGAACTATACTATCAGTTCTGTTTCCTAGGAGGTGCATATCTGTCGTGCCATGACACAAAGTGCTCGTGTGGTATTTCGGGTGCTCATGTGGTATACCTAACTTGGAAACCTGTTAGCACGCCCAAGAGGCCTCATTGCCTGTAACAAATTAAGTGACCATATCGATACAATCAGCCCATCTGCCTTCCGTTGAAGTTATGGCCAATCACACATTCATTTAAAAGTATGAGAAAGACATTTAAATGTGTATTAAGCAAAATAAATTACAATCTTAGGAATGATACTGTGAATATTCCAGTCGCGTCTTCTGAAAATATCCCTCTGTACGGGCATACTTAACTACCAGCCAAAAAAAATGTACAGACAGCCCAACTGGGTAACGTTTCAGCAATAAATATAGAGACCATTTGGGATAAGTACAATAATGCATCATATATGAACTTGTCATAAAAGGGAACATACTGTTGCTGGCACGAGCAGCAGTTGTGACTGTTTAATTTTTCACCATACCATGCAATGAAACATTGTATAAAGGTGCTGATTTGTATTGACAAGCAGCCATTAGTCATAGTTAAACCGCATTAAGTATTGACTTAGATGGTTTGAGCAAATATATTAAGCTGCTTAATGAACACACAAAGAATATACACTTGTTATTTTTGCCTCATATTGCTGCATCTACTTATTTGCAGCATACACCTGCAGCACCTTTGGGACTAATGACACAAAGGTCAAGGCCAGCCTGGCGACCATGCTTGCCAAGGAGTAGTGTAAATATTTAATCTGTTTCCGTAATAGCATACGACATGAATTTAAGGAATTCATCTATTATATCGAGCAATAAAAACGGTAAATGCATTGCTGGCGCATTTGTTTTATTTTTCGCACTGCATGATTCAGCACTATATAAATTCTTTCTGTTTGTGCAACATATATGAAAGTACAGCTGGTTCAGAAGCATTATTAATCTACTAACGGTAATGCATAAGTGCAGATGAAAAGGAACAGGTGCACATGCATAAATACATTCAAAACTTTTTGCTACCGCATGTAAACAAAAATGTAAACTAACTTGTAGATAGCCTCTATGGAGTTATGGCCTTATACACTCTTTGTAGACTTGTCTATAAGATGTCTGTGTATTTAGAGTGCCTATAGATTAAAAAAAAATTCATATTTGTTAACAAATGTCTGCAGAATGTCATAGAAAAAAAGTGTATCGGACTATAAAGTTCTGTTTTCGTAGACTGAAGTCTATAGAATGTCTATAGACTATCTATATACATTTGTATATAGACATTCCATAGACTTCAGTCTACAAAAGTAGAACTGTATATATAGTTCTACTTTTGTAGACTGAAGTGTATAAAATGTCTACGGACAAATCTCATCTGTAGACATTCTATAGACTTCAGTCTACAAAAGTAGAACTGTAAGCCTATACACTTGTCCATGGACAGTCTATAGACAGTCTATAGACTCAGACTTCTTATAGACTAGTCTATAAAAAGTGTATGGCCATAAGTCTCTAGACTGTCTATAGGCAGTGTATAGACAGTCTATAGACTCAGACTTTTTATAGACTAGTCTATAAAAAGTGTATGGCCATAAGTCTATAGACCGTCTATAGACAGTCTATAGACTCAGACTTCTTATAGACTAGTCTATAAAAAGTGTATGGCCATAAGTCTATAGACAGTCTATAGACAATCTATAGACTCAGACTTTTTATAGACTAGTCTATAAAAAGTATGGCCATAAGTCTATAGACTGTCTATACACAGTCTATAGACAATCTATAGACTCAGACTTTTTATAGACTAGTCTATAAAAAGTATGGCCATAAGTCTATAGACTGTCTATAGACTGTGTATAGACAGTCTATAGACTCAGACTTTTTATAGACTAGTCTATAAAAAGTGTATGGCCATAAGTCTATAGACTATCTATAGACTAGTCTAAAGAAATATCTATAGACAGTCTATAGACTCAGACTTTTTATAGACTAGTCTAAAAAGTGTATGGCCATAAATCTATAGACTGTCTATAGACTAGTCTAAAGAAATGTCTATAGACAGTCTATAGACTTCATAGACAAATGTCTATAGACTGTCTATGGACTTTCTATAAAAATTTTTGTAAGGGGAGGCAGAAGACGACAGGACAGCGCGTACGCTAACAACCAAGTTTATCGCTACCCACTGTGTTTGCTTAGTGGCTTTGGTGTTGCGCTGCTAAGCACGAGGTGGCGGGATCAAATCCGGCCCCGGCGGCCGCATTTCGATGGGGGCGAAAGGCAGAAACACCCGCGGTAGTTAGATTTAGGTGCACGTTAAATAACCCCAGGTGGTCAAAATTAACCCACAGTCCGCCCTCACTATGGCGTGTCTCAGAATCAGATCATATTTTTAGCATGTAAAATCCCGTAATCTAATCATTTCTTTAGGTTGATAGCGCAGATGGCGCGAATATAATCAAAATCGGGGGAGTTGGGGAGGTGGCGAAGCTGGGAAAGCGGGGACATGGCAAAATCGTGCGTGAGGGCGTCGCTGTTTAGTTCTTGGCATAACCAGGTCAAAACCAGCTTTCAAAGCCAAGTTGAAACACTTGAGGCCCGGCCATCATCAGGCGGGACGCGAGCGCATACCACATGATATACGGTGGCGAAAACTGGGCACTCTACAGCCTAACGTCCGTCGCAGTCAGCGTGGCCGGCGGCATTCGGCGCGCTTTGGCGCTGCGAGCGGCGGAATAGGACATGTCCTACGTCACGCCGAAGTGTCGATAGGCTAGAGTGCATGAGCCGTGGCATGGGCGTGCTAGCTTGGGAGGGCGGTGTGGCACGCTGACATACAAGCTCGGTTTCAATGAAGCGAGCGTACTGGGTTTGCGACTTCGTCAAACGAAAAAGCGCCCGCTCGCCACGCACATATCCCCGTGCGCTGCGAAAAATTGAGGTGATTAAACTATGATGATGAGCGAAGCCCACGAATGCAAGAATTGCCGCGCGACTGGACGCTCGAGGCACTTTGCCTGTATTCTCGGGCTTCTCTCATGCTTGGAAAAAACTTGTGGGCAGCGCGTATTGAGCAACAGAAAGCTGTATCTGGAATTTTTAATGTTCTTCTACAATTTCCTTATCGGCAGTTTTCGTCTTATTATATTGTTTGAAAAGTTTATTAATTAATTAAACCTAATTATGTAATCTGAGTGTCTCCAAACGACGCCAACATCCTTGATTCTGTCGAGTTACGTGACATCTGCATATGTATTTAAAATTTTGTCTCAACTTGTGCGTGCGACACCCGGTATAGTATGCACCCGTCAGGTTACAGCACGTAGGTTATTTGCAAAATTATCGTGTAGGCTGTATCGGGGACGCAGCCGCAATGGGGGTGCGCGAAACATCTTGTGCGTGCTGCTGAGGATGTACGGGTATAATAGGTACGGGCACTGGGGTAGCGAAATTACATAGCCGAATACACAACTGGCATTTATTCACGAACTACAAAGCTCACATGCTTAACTTACATGATACAGATAGTGGGGTTGGTATACAGTATAATCGCGCGATCGCGCTCGTTCCCTATTTGTAGTATTGTTTGCCGTATACCTTGGAGTTACTCAAACTGTTAGTCTCAATTAGTCTCAATTAATTAATCAATCAACTTCTCGAATATTTTAATTATACGAAAAGTGTCAATGAGAAACTTGTAGAGCGTCATGAAAAACTCTCGATACAGCTTTCTGTTGCTCAATACGTGCTACATAAGAGTGTTTTTCCGAGCGTGAAAGAAGCCCGCAAATGCACGCAATCTCCCTCAAGCGGCCAGTCGCGCGGCAATTTATCGTGCATTTGCGGACATTAAATGGAAGACATGGCAAGGCCCCACGAGAAAGAATAACGAAAGGGACATAGATCTGCGCCTGGATGCGCCTCTGTCACACAACTGCGAAACTGTGCTGCGAAACTGTGGTGCACTCTTGGCTAGAGAGAACTCTGTACTATTCGCTTACACTGTTGGCCCTTAAAGAGACCGTGACACCAAATTTTCGAGAATGGAATGTGCATGTCATGCTAAAGCTATACACGTCCGACCACAAGGTGATAGAATTTGAGTGCGTTCGGAGCTAGAATATTTGCAGTTTATTTTTATTTTTTTATATAAATAAAATCGTTGCACCGCACAGCTGTATGACAACCCTGACGGGGGAGGAAGGGAAGTGCGCTCTGCATGTTGCGCGCGATGTAGGCGAGATTTTGTTCTTGCATCTCGGCGGTCTGTCTGAGATGATTTCTGCCAAAATTCTATGGTATGTGCATTTTTTCGTTGCCCGAGTGAAAGAATTGCGGGAATAAATCACCCGGCAACGTCCTTGCTACGTCTTTCGGTGCCAGAGCGTGCGCTGCCAGAAGAGTCCCCCTTCGTTCTTGTAAGTTTTGAAAGAGGCCACGAAACGCAATAACGTGTGAGCGCAACGTGGTGCGAAATGACTAGCATCCTACAAACCCTACAATCTTTTGCTACGAACACTTCACGTCTGAAAGCTACACGTTCAGCCCGTACCCTCTCACCGAATTTAATTTCCGCTGGAGCACTCACTCGCTCAGCGGTGGGTATGCACCCTGTTTGGCGCGACGCGTATGTGGTTTCGGATTTCGGAGCAGTCGACAAAGCGGTGGCGCCGCACCTCTTGACGTTATGAAACGCATAGCAATATTGTGGTCGCCTTAGCGGACAGGGGGCTTAGAGGCACCGGTACTAAATTAAAACTAGTAGTTGAAAAGTCCGCTTAGAGCCCAATTTCTTTATTTCTCTCTCTCTCTCTCTTTGTGTGTGTGCGTGTGTGTGCGCGCGCGCGCGCACGCGCGCACACACATACTTGGCATGCTTCTAAGATTGACCTCTTAAGCTTATATAGCCATAAACTTTAGCACCACAGATTGTACCACTGGGCTATGGGTGTATTTCGACATGCATTTGGATAAATAAACATAGTTCGGAATCTATATTTTCATACCGTACAGTCTGCACATATGAGTGCCACAACGCAGCAAGTCGACCTTAATCGAACATACTTATAGAAAGAATAAGCATCGCAATAATACTGCAACTACACAGCATAATTGACCACGGGTGATACGAGGTAGTACTATTTACCAACTAGTCTATGAGTCCTACTAACTGCTAAATTATCGAATGTAGCAAACAGCTAGTAAAGAGCTAGTAATGGCAGTTAAAGTTAGTAACCGCACCTGTTACTACCTTTTTACTACCATATTTTTTTCTAAGAATCTAGAACCGCGTTCGCCATTTCAGGGGCGTCATGCGGAAGAAAAAGAAATGTGCTCACTCACGTCTCAACGCCCACGGCTCCAACTTTTTGAAGGCGGTCGCTGTCCGGAGTAGTGCCAAGCTGCACTCTGGCCGCATGTCGGCCCCGAGCAGCTTGCGCGTCAAAGTGGGAGGCACATTGTCGAAGCCACTCACGACGAAGTCTCGTAGCATGTATAGCAAGCCAGTCTCATTAGTGGAGTCCGCTGCGGCTGCTGTCGTTGACGTAAACGCAGGGGACACTCCTTCAGTCGCCTTTATCACATTCTCCGCTCGCGAGCATCGGGGGTTGGTCGAGAACAGCAAGCATGCCGCTAAGACGATTATTCCTTGTGACGAACTCCCACGACTGTGGCTTCTCGTAAGTGAGAGCGCGAACATTGCGGCAAAGCGTGAGGTTCGTGGGGAAAGACAAACTCCGCTCATTTATGGGCCAGCAGTCTCCCTCTACCTTTGACAAGATGTATATGAGATACAGCGTTTTGTTCAGAGACGAGGATAGAAACCACCGGTAACGATGAGTTAACGCATTCAGCGACAGCGCATTGTTCGTTTTGAGTGCGGTTAAGAGGAAGCGAAAACAAACAAGCAAACAAACAAGATAGATAAATTTAGCGCATCCACAACATATGGGTCAGTCAGTCATGTATAGCGCAACGTGCTGAAAATTAGTGTACATTAGCAGAAGGCCTGCGCGACCTTTACGATATGGTGGCAGCGCGCTAATGAGTCTTGCGAATCCAATAGCGACTGAAGCTGGCTTCGAGTCTTCCGGAGTGCAGCCTGAAATTAACAAAAGCAGTGGTGAGATTTACAATAAATGATATTTCTGAGCGGTAACATTGGCACAGCTGCGTGCGCAGAAAGAAGATTTGTACCGAATAAAAAAATTAATGCTTGCTGAAGGACCATAAGCGCAGAGACAGCAGAGAATACCGGGCTGGAGTATTGAGAAGGAAAAAAAAAACAAACGATCCCTGAGTTGAGACGAAACGCGCACAGTTGTCTTAAAATAAACTGTAAGCATCACTGCACGACGCCCTGCTAATATAAGGAAAGTGGGTGAGGGAATCCCCGCGGCTGCCGCACGAGCACCAGATAGCCCGAAACCCAAAGGAAAGTGAGAGCAATGATGAATCATATAGTCACCTGAAGTTCGGAGCTGAAAGACGATCGAGTTCCCGAAAGTCGATGTCGATGGAGCTAGTCAGGTGCGATTAGGAAGAAATGACGCTATAGCTAACCCTCTCTGCACACTTCAAGGGCGGGAAATTACATTAACACGTCGTCGGGTCTATGTGATTCGCCTTACCGCTATTCTGTTCGGCGGCTGTAGGCTAATACCACCGTTGAAGCGTTCGGTGGGGACGTATGTGATTTTGAAAGAGAGAGGGGGCAACCAGCTTGTAAGCGACGTCTCTCATAGAGGAAGATCAGTACACTCCTTTCCACAACCGCCGCAGCATATTGCGTCAGCGTTGCTGACCACTTTTGAGAAGACGACTTTTTTTTCTTTCTATCTCCTGTGACGCAGCTGGGGTAAAAGATTTTAAAAGAAGCAGGTGGCTACCGCGTACTTAGGGAATTGGTTTAGATTAGACTTTCGAAAAGGTAGCGTGCTACAGCACGTAGGCTAATTACAAAAGACCACCGCTAGGTAATAAGCCAAGAGAAACAATTCCAATCAACGTTATGAATTGACTTAATCCTGTCGGCCACGGCTCGGGCAATATGGACACTGAACAACGTGCTCAGCTAGTTATACGGATCGGAATCCTTTTCGTTGAGTTCCGTTGATTTCCGTTCAAGTTGATTTCCGTGTCATAAATTCGGGCCAGGGCGCACGAGCTGAGCGCGACCGCGGGATGATCACAGCCCAAAGAGATAATTACAGCTGTGCTGTTCAATGCCCGGGAAAGAACGCAAACACACGGCTCCGTGGACGTGGCCCCCGCACTCGTCAAGTTCACGGCGAAAAATAAATTTGCGGATGGTGGTCACGTCCGGGGCGTTACTGCGGAAGACAGTAGGAAAAAGAAATCACTGGTAAAGTGCAATGAAACGAACAAAAAGAAAACTATGAAGCAGAAAGCATAAGTTGTTATTTTTTTTTATAAGTCACAGGTCAGCAACCTGCGATTCTCTTCAGTGAGTCGGTGACATGCCAGTATTCAGGAAGAGCGCCTGTGGTCCCAAAGTGGCTGATCAGGCTCCGTGCGCGTGGCACGATCGGCTGTTGGACACCGTGTGGCAGGCTCAATTCGTAGCCGCACTCGCGGCGCACTATGGGGCCTAAAATGCTGGCGTTTTCATTACTGCATCCTGCTTTGGGGAACGACAGCATAAAGTAACTTTTTTTTACTAAACATGCATGAAGTTTATTGTTTGTTAATAGATTTAAACGCCACATATAACTCAAATAATACTTCCGGAAAGCAAAGCTGACCCATGAGGTTATCTAGAGCATTTCAAGCTCCGACATTGGAGTAATGACCTGAAAGAAAGCATATGGAAAAAAGAAAGCTCGCACTGCCTATGACACGCAAGTGCTGAATGATTAAATGCTGCGGCTGTTAAACGTTGTAGCGGTTAGTGGTCATGGTTCGCAATTGCGCCTCACTCAGAAGGCCGCTATAACTTACGCCATTGGTGCGTCTCAAAAGGGAGTTGCTGACCAATGCCACCGGTACATCACACGAAGGTGGAGGCCCCCTCGCGTCGTCCATTACCTCATACATAGAGCGGCCTGTTCATGAAAAGTCCGAGGACGGGAAGTTGAAGCAGCAATGAATGACCTATTTACGTCTTTACATGAAACTTGGCAACACACATATTTTCAGGATTGAGGGGTACTCGTGTTTGCAGGGTATCCATATACGGGGTGACCATCCTTAAGTTTACCGGAATGTTTAAATATCGCCTGTAGCAGGTAGTACAATTCTTTTACTTGAGCTGGATTATCCGAGGATGCGGAAAAAACTTGCACGAGAAATTTAAGCGCATATTCAACTAATTAACATGAATTCACTAGTTCACTTCTTAATTACTTACTTTACGCCCCATACTGCAATTTACAAATGGTCGGCAGTAAGTTTGCAAGACGTATACGCTTGAGATTAATCTCTAGGGTGACACTAGCTTCGAGATTATATTTCCCAAAGTGTGGGACAAAATACATGGGATTTCCACTTACTTTTGTGCTTCAATGCATAAAAGAGCGTTGTGCTGAAAAAGTAAGTGGGACAACGGTGCCTTTTTACCGCGAATTTGATGGCGAATATCTACAAACTTATGTCATTCTGGAGATTCATTCCAAATAGACACGCCTTGCAAACTCGCTGGTGACAATTCATAAATTGCAGTATCTACTCTAAAGTAAATATTTTTTATGTATTTTTATTTACAATACTGCTACTTTCATTTGAGAGCGTGGCAGTTGGGCCATACAGCATACATGTATATCAGTGCGCATCTAGGCAGAACAGTTAATTGAAAAAAAAAATAAAACAATTGCCCAAAGATGGCAATATAAGAAGGCAGCTGACTTTAGGAACAAAAATCCATGTTTTCACATGACAGTTAATTAATATGATACTAGCAGTGAAGAACATGTAAGTAACCAGTTTTACATGAAATAGCAGCGAACTGAAAGATAACACTCAACGCGTCAAGAAATCTTAAAGTTGTGTGAAGAGATGCGCTTAAAACATATGCACTTTGAAAGCGAGAAGAAACGAATTGAAAAGGAAAGAGAAAAATGGCACTTCGAAAGCAACACAATGCAAATTTGTGACGATGATTCAGGCGATGATAAATGATTTTATTTACGCACTGCAACTTCTACTTGTGAGGTAAATTCGGACAGGGATTCGATGGCCGTTATAGCAGGATCAAGTCGGTTCCATACAGCTACTGTGAAGGGAAAGGATGAATACTTAAACGTGTCGTTGTTTTATGTGTATTCTGTTAAAGTGTACGCATATTTGTTACATGTTTTCGAACCTCAGAAAATGAAATGGACCTATTTTTTAGAAGCTGAAACAAGAACTTCAGGCGAGCGTGTTTTGCTCTGGTAGATAGCGTTTGCAATCCAGACGGCGTTAGAAGATCAGTCGGTGAGTCAGCGCGTTTATATTTGTTGTGAATGAGCCTTATAGCTTTTCTTTGTCCTGCCTCTAATTTTGTTATGTTACTCGTTGTACGAGGAAACCAGACTGTTTGCATATTCGAGAACTAGCCTAACGAACGTTGTGTAAGCCACTAGCTTCGTGGATGTCGTAGAGAGCGCAAGGCTTCTTTTGAGGAAGAATAATTTACGTAATGCTCCTGTGGTGATATCCGAAATATGTTTATCCCACCGGAGGTCTGAGGTTAATGCAATTCCCAGGTATTTATGTTGTTGAACTTCAGTTAGTGGTATGCCGTTAATCTCATATGTAAAGTTAGATGGTCTTGTTTTCCTTGTTACGGTCATGGCCACAGACTTTTTTACGTTGACATATCTGCCAATTAGAGCACTAAATAGCTAGAGTGTTAATGACATTAAGTGCGATATGGTCGTTATAGTTAGTGATTTCGCTATAAATAACGCGGTCGTCAGCGAAAAGTTGTATATTACAACCAATGTTAGCTGTGATGTCATTAATATAGATTAGGAAGAGTAATGACCCAACAACTGAGACTTGGGGAACACCGGAAGTAACGGCGACAGTGTCAGATGGCATTTTTTCGTAGATTACAAATTGTGAACGATTGGCTAGAAATTCTTTTATCCAGGCTGAAAGCAGCCCTTTTACAACAACACTTTCAACTTTAGCGATTAATATGTTAAGGCATACACAATCAAATGCCTTAGATAGGTCAAGTAAAAGCATGTCATTCTGGCCGCGGTGATTGACAGTAAATGCAAGATCGTTGACTGGTTCTTTTAGTTGGGTTACTGTTGATAAACCACTGCGAAAGCCATGTTGGTAGGGGGACAAGAAGCTAATGCTCTCTAGAAAAGCCGTTATGTGCTTTAAAATCATGTGCTCTAGAAGCGCACAGGATGTACTAGTTAATGAAATGGGTCTAAAATTTGAAATTTCTGCGTACTCACCTGATTTGTGTATATGTATTATCTTCGCAATTTTCCAGTCGTTCGGTAGTTGTGAAGTCGTGAGTGATTTACGAAATATTATGCCGAGGTATCTGCGGCACCATTCCGCATACCTTTTCAGAATGTCGTTAGATACATTGTCAGGACCGCTGCCTTATTTAGGGTCAAGATTAAACAGAAGGTTAAGTATGCCAGCGTCTGTAATGTCTAATTTGCCAATGCTTACACCCTGTGTGGTTAGAATGGGGAGAATAATGTTATTGTCTGTAGTAGACATTTATTTAAAGAAAATGTTATATGCGTTGGCTTTCGCAGTTTCTTCCTCTGGGCGTAAGTGGGACGGTTCTTTATCGTTGGTGCGAAGGTGCCTCCAGAACCTTCCGGGATTAGTAGTAAGAAAGCTCGGTGACGTTACGTTAAAATAATATTATTTAGCACGTTTGGCTGTAAGCTTGAATCCCGCGATGGCATTAGGCAGTTTCGTCATCCTGGATTCCTTTCCTCCTTTAATTTTTATTGTTCCACGCAATCTTTTCAGATGGCGCTTTGCCTGAATTGCTTCTTGGGTTATCCAGGGATTCTTTTTTGGCGGCCGCTTGGTTTTAGTAGGCACGTAGTTCGTGACGCAGTAGAGGACGATAGATTTGAACATGAGCCAAAAGGAACTTACGTCAACAGAGGCACTGGAACCCATTTGGGAAAAGGCTGGAACTCGTGATCAAGGTATGCTAGTATGCTATTGTCATCAGCGTTTTGGAAGTCGGTTACTATAGATACAGTATGCAGTCAATTATGGAATTCCTTTAATTAGCTGTATATAAGTTTTGATTTCTTGTAGAATCGTTATCTCCCTCTCTGTATAATCTAGCACAAGAATTAGAATCGTGTTTTCGGCAATATACAATTTTCGAAAAATTCTAGAAAACTTAAGAATTATCACTCCGTATAGGAAGCTTATAGCTGCAATAATACGGACCGTCGGAGCACACCTCTACACAATTATCGGAGCACGCGGGTACATAGTTCACGTAGCAGCAGGAATATCTACATAGTTGTCATAGCAGACTTGTGATGCACAACTAATAAACCGTCGGTCTTTCCCAGATCAGTACACCAAAGAAACCCATGATGCGAAATGCGTCCAATCAGATTATCCAAAACTGACGTTAACTCCGCGCTCCTAGTAAAAGAGCGGAAAAAGATAAGAACATGAAAAAAATTAGTCACACCTTGGTTCGTTAAATAGGTTGGCAGGAAGCACCATACTCCGTGTTGGTCGGCTTCGGCTGATTGAATATCACGAACGATCTCTTCTCAACCAAACTTTTTGAGAAATTTCTCGTGACACACCTGGGAAATGCATAGCAGTCACGACCTCGCGAGAAACCCCGCTGATCAACCAGCGCATGGTAAACGTCTACCCTTGGAGCAGTTCTCGCAAGAGATTACTACAACGCTGGCGTTGGCCGCTCGGGTGAGAAGACTCGGTCTTGAACGTTTCGCAATGAGGACACGCCCACCTGCCGGAATACCACTTGTCAGCATCTCAACGCTCACGCTGGCGAGGAGCTTCAGGGAAACGCTCTTGTCAGCAGTACTATGCCTTCTGGTATCCGCCCTTTCGTCTAATGCGGTGTACTTAACAACAAAAAATTTACCCGGAAATAGTGGACCTCGTAGAAAACTACAAACTACTTAATTAATTCAGAAACCATGTGAAAAATATTGTAATTGATGTATCACACTTTGTTATATATGTGTAATTAATGTATATGTTTAAATGTATCCACTTCAAAAGCTTGAGCCTAATATTTGATTACAAATTGAACGCCATGTGCGAACATTTCTTTCATTACTGTAGACTATATGCTATTTCCTTGTACAAGATCTACGTTTAGAGTTTCAATTCAATTTCACATGTAGGTGGAAAGCTTTATTTACATTGTTGTACAGCATTTTAATCAAGCAAAACCATGCTTATAAACATGCTTCTTTCACCTGATTCCCTTTCATTCATTCACCTTTTACTAAGCATGATGTTTCACCTTATTTAACATCATCGGTCATTCTTGGCAATTAAGTTGTCAACAATGCTGAAGGCTCCCTAACCTATCGCCTCCCCAACGACCCACCGTCCTAATATCGTTCTCTTTCTCTATTTTTTTCTTTTCTTTCTTTTTTTCTGCCGCCTTCTTACTCTGCCGCTGTTGTCCCCTCCTCTCAGAAACCATGCCTTGAGCCGTCAAATGACCTCGCTCATTTTCTTTTCAGTCTGTCCCTTTACAGGCAGCCACCTCCGACAACTACCGAACAGAACATCACTCCACTAACCCGTTAAAACTAACCTGCCGAGGATGACCAGGCCGCCTTTGACGAAGATAGGTTTTCCTATTGAAACGTTGGCCAGTCTTTCTGGGGCACCTTACCCTTGTTTAAAACCTTCATACCATAGTTCACGAAGTGGAAAGACATAGCTTTTTCTTTTGTCTCCTACAATCCATTTCGCTTCTTATTTCGTTTGAATTGTTTCAGCATGGTGTTGTCTTATAGATCCGCTGCCCATCTTCAGTCAATCGTAATTCTTCAGGCACATGTTCTTTCTGGTGTAGCGTCGTGACCAACGCAATATAATCCGCATTAAGGCTTTCTTTCTGTCATGCAGTACCGACTGGAATATAAATTCGCCCGTGCATGCTCAGAAGTATACTACCGATAGCGTAGCATTTATTTTGTAAGTGGCGAGCCCGGGTCGTGAAGTGGAAAGACAGAACTTTGTCCTCTTCTCTCCTTCCTGCCTTTCACGACTTACTGCTAGCTTCGCGTAAATTGTTTCACCTTGATGCTTATGTATAAAAGGAAGCAGTGAAGAGCATGGCGTCAGCGTATTAGAGCAGCTAGAGGGGCTACTGCACTCATAAGGTGCGGTATTATTCCCTGTGGTTGAGTCAGCGGAACGGTCGAGAGGTTGCAGCTCCAAATGGAGGTCGCCAGTTCGAATCGAAGATGTGCGGGGTTTTTTTTAAAAGCGAAGCCTTTCTTTGCGAACCTCTACAGGTTTTCGTAACATTGGGTGCTGCGTGGCTACTTTCTGGCCGTCTAGGTCAACCAGTCACGGCGGAGGACGTGCGCGATGTCCCCGTTGCTGGGTTCCTCGCACCAACAAGAGATGGCGCTCGTGCCTGGGTTAAGGTTTGTTTTATGTGGAGGATATTATGTTGCTAGCTTGCAAAAAAAAGGGATACGCAACGTCTGGTTATATGTGTGGACAGGAAGGCAATAATTTAGGTTTGAAATACAGTTAAAAATCAGGTGTTGTGGTATTCAGTGAAAACAGGGAACAGACAGTGTCAATACAGGGCCAGAAGATACCCGGGGTAAAAGAATACAATACCTTGGTATAGGAATAAACGACGGCAACAGAAATATGCGAACACAGGAACAAAGCAATAGTCGCAAAGGGTAAGAGAAGTGTGGCCATAATGAAACACAGAGCGCCATGGGGACACAAAAGCTACGAGGTGCTCCGGGGTATATCATCATCTTCATCATCATCATCATCAGCCTGGTTACGCCCACTGCAGGGCAAAGGCCTCTCCCATACTTCTCCAACAACCGCGGTCATGTACTAATTGTGGCCACGCCGTCCCTGCAAACTTCTTAATGTCATCCGCCCACCTAACTTTCTGCCGCCCCCTGCTACACTTCCCTTCCCTTGGAATCCAGTCCGTAACCCTTAATGACCATCGGTTATCTTCCCTCCTCATTACATGTCCTGCCCGTGCCCCATTTATTTTTCTTGATTTCAACTAAGATGTCATTAACTCGCGTTTGTTCCCTCACCCAAGCTGCTCTTTTCTTATCCCTTAACGGGGTATATGGTAAATGTAATGGTTCCAGGACTTGCATTTGGGAATGCGGTTGTTTGCTTGAAGTCAGGAATGTAATCAGGACTCGATGGCAACCAAAGTTCAGTGGGGCAACTCGCATCGGGCGCTCACGGGAAGAGAGAGAGATAGAAAAAAGGATGCATAGAAAGGCTGGGAGGTTCTCACGGGAAGACTACAAATTAGGCTGTGAAGGGTAATATCGGCTGGGCAAGTTTTGAAGTGAGGGAAGCTCAGAGTAAAAATTATTATTGAAATGAATGAGGAATATGGAAGAAAGTAAATAGGCCAGGAAAGTGTTCAGATATTTGTGCAGGAAGAACATTGATTCACAGTCGAGGAAAAGAACTAGGAAGTTACCAACAAATACGCGACCGGTATGGTGGGCAACATGGCAACAAAGAACGTCAAGCGGAAAGTCAGGGAGGCTGATATAATCACATGGGTGGTGTCAATAGAAAAGAAACCTGCTATGAGTAACTATTTAAGAGGAAAAAACGAAATAAGGAAAAGAACCATTCATGATAGCTCAAAGGGAAGATCATTACTTTTCGAAGCGAGATCAGGATGCCTTAGAACACGCACTTATAAAACGTGATACAACAAGGAAGAAGGAGCATGTGCTTGCTGCGGTAAAGCTACGGAAATCATGGAGCATGTATTATTAGATCCAGTTGTGGGATCGAATCCACGCCATGACGGCCGCATTTCAATGGGGGCGAAATGCGAAAACACCCGTGTACTTAGACTCAGGTGCACGTTAAAGAACCCCAGGTGGTCCAAATTCCCCAGGTGGTCCAAGTCAACCAACACCAATTCAGTGGTCAATGATATATACTGCATACGTTCCATTATAATGTAAAAGCAAGCCACGGAAACGTTCAACATACATCGGAGAATATTGTGGCGTACGATGCTGTGGCATAAATTATAACTGCGGTTAAGCGTGGTGAAAAGCCCCCCGCTACCACTTCAGGCATTTTAGGCTGTGGTATAAAACCTACCTGCACAAAAACTAAACGCGCATGCGCATTAGGGTGATTGAATATACATTTACACTCAATCTCTTTTTTTTTCTTGTGTATCAATACTTCCTTTAGTCGCGTTTCTTGTATCTTCTCCTGAAACACGACACCCTTTGACAGCCGGACGCACACTCAAGGGCGCACGCTGGCCAGCGCTGGAATACTGTAACAAATGTCGTGTTCCTTAAATAACGACAGACACGCACTACTTCTGCCCGCTCACTAACACGCGAGAAAGACGCCGCTACATCCGCATCACAGGAGGAACAGCCGCTCCAGTGAGGTCTCGTATAGAGAAGTGAACGGGCGCTCATGGTATGAGGCTACAGTTGCGGTCGGCCTAATGAACAGAGAGAAAATATACAAATACAAACGGAACAGCAACATCTATAAACTATAGAATATAAGAATCTTGATATACGGTTATGTGACACTTTGACTGAGCTGTAGGTTGATTATTATTTTTGTTGCGCACCATATATGGATGCCATAATCAAACGCTCTTCAGCTTCAACAAAACATAAGCGCAGTCATATCTCCTCCGCATTGTGTAGCTCTGAAGAAGCATGCCGGGAAGAGTATCGCCGATGTGGTCTTTTTGTAACGGTCGTGTCGCGCTTTGTTTCATCGCTTTAACGACGTTTTGACGCTCTTCGATTTGGTGGCGTGCGCTGACCAAGCGTGTGGAGTCGCTCGTGACGCGTGGTGCAGTTACCAAAAAGACTCCTAAAGGTACGAGAGCCTCTGGAAAGAAACCATTCCGCCGTGTTGATAGCTGTTTGCAGTGCGACTTAAACAATTAACTATAAGGTTATGAGATTACTATTCCGTTCTTGTAGGCTCCACTGCCCAGCAAGGAGATCGGAGAATTGGCAGCTCACATACTGACAGCAAAGAGACATGATTGTACTCTCAACAGGGCTGAGATGGTCTTCCTTACTATAGTCTAAAAGTTATATGTATTTGTATTTAGACATATTGTACACGAACCTTGAATATTTATGTCTATTTGCATCATTCCTGGTGCTGCTGCAGACATAAATGTATGCTGCCACGCAGCGCTGTGCTCAAAGGTTCTTTTCATTATTGCTCGTTGGCCGTGAAGAAAAAAAAAGAGAGCAAGGGAAGATGCATTTTTGGTTGTGAAGGGAAAACGTCGAATTAGCTTGTTTTGTTATGCAAATAAAGTAATCATGACATTTTCATTAAACATTCTGTGTCAGCTTTTTTTCTCACAGCTGCTACACATATGGAATATGCTGCCTCATACCTCAATGAATTTGGTTTGGTACAGGCAATGTTGCGTGCAGGAAAGCGTAGTAGTTCTGAAATGGGCCACCTTTGTCGATGTGCTTTCCACGTGTGGAAAATATGATTATAAATCTCACTGTAATGTGATGACGGCATCTTACTGTTTGCAGAAAGCTTTCTCTTAGCATGGATCACAGCAAAGAAATATGTTGCGGGTCCAACCTTTATAGAGTGCATGGACCTCTACAAAAGCAGCACACGTATTTAACCAATTATTCTACGTTTTGCACGTTTAATCCTCAAATTAATGAGTATATGTGCTAACATATTTAAAAAGGTACAACTTTTATGATGCATCGTGCCTCCTATACTAATTGCTGCAAGCTGTCTTGTGTAAATGACATGCGCTGAAAAAATAGCAACGCGGCAAAGGTGATTTAAACGCTCTGATCTGGACTATCTTTGAATACGAAAACTAGAGAATTTGAATTGGAATGTTGATTTCTCCTGAACAACTTTATAGCACTTGCAACAGAATTTCCGCAATAATCGTTAGTATGAACATTACCAATACTTGACCAATTATCGTGTAAATAACGAACTGTGGTTAACGGCAGAGCTGTTCAATCAGCACTTCATATCCGGTTGCTGGAAGCATTCTGCCGCAGAATATTCTCAAGAACACATACTGCTAACATGCGATAAAATGTATTGCTGTTGCAGTTGAGATGTTTATGTACAGAATGTTGCTGCAGAGCGTGCAGAAACAATAACTAAATCAGCAATGCACTTCATTGCGGATGCTGACTTTCAACTTCCGGAACGTCGTGCCAGGCACAATTTATGAAAAATTAGTATGCTTTCAGTACAGGCTGCCTTCAATATGCGGAGACATGACCTCTAAAGAAATGAAGAAAGTTAATTAGTAAAATATTCTCCCTAAATAATTGTATTGTCTATCGCGCAAATTCTGATTTATGTCGCCGCTATGACGCTTTCGCAGCAATGAAATATCATTTTGTCTTAAAACCTGCATATTTATTAATTTTAGACCGAGTCATGCCCAAGAATCTTGGACGTAGTCCCTCCGGCACTTTTTATGAACTTTTTTGGCAATCTTTCGTACAGGCATAGAGTCTTGCACGTCTTCATAAGCGCGTCTTTCTGTTCATGCCCATGAATTTTGTACATGGCTCCTTCGGCCATCCATTCAACTTCCCTGCAGCGCATTAACGTAACTCATTGAGCAACGCTTTAAAAAATAGTATTTCAGAAGGTTGGGCGAAGTTCAAACACTTCCCGTTAGCTATAGCATACTTTTTTTCTGATAATATACGCTTTTACGGCACTTTGTCGTAGTTACGACTATGTGCATTAAATGCCCATATTTTCAGGAGAGTATCCTCCCGACGTAGCTAACTGAAAGTTGTTGAAATTCGGCCGATCTCTTGAAATAGAATTTATATAAAGTGCTGCTCAGTGAGTTAAGCTAGTGCACTGCTGTAAAATTTGACGGATGGGCCAAGAGCCCGTTGTGCTTCATGGCCATGCGCCGAAGGACGCGCGGGTGAAGAGTTGCAAGACTGCATGCTTATAGGAAACGTTACAATACAAAACGATTACTTGTACCTATACTAAACGTTACTATATGCCTTTTAATTTATAGGTGCTCGAAATTTTGAGAATATGCCCCTGTATTAAGCGTTACTTAATTGAGTAAAGGTTACAATTTTATTTCTGGCTTATAGGTGGACAAATACGCCCCTTTATTCGAGGTTACTTGAATAAAGGTTGCTATGTTATCTCTATTTATAAGTGCACAAATTTGTGAGAATATGCCCCTTTAATAAACGTTACCGAACTAAGAGTGTAGCGTTGCTGCTCAGAAGCTGTGCGCATACCACGCCGTAGTGCATGTACTGGTCTAGCTGAGCGGAACTGACAGTAGATGTCAAGTCCAATATAAAGTATAATCTTTATTGTACTTTCAATGGACGTTGACAAACGCCGGCAGTTTTCCGTCCGCGTCATTTCATGTGCCATCCAGGCGCGACACCGGTAACACCACTGCCGGTGTTCATAGCGCCAGCTCTGCGCCACGCCTGGTACCTGCCAGGAAGTTGTTTGCACTGTTTCCACTGCGCAGCAGCAGAATATTCGTGTGCTGCGACGTGCCACGAGTTTACCGCCTGCGTGCATTTTCAGAAAACCATGCGAACTGCTGGAGTGCAACGCCAGCGCTTCTTATTGCTTTCAATGCATCGACTTCGCGCGAAACTGCCATTTTTTTTTTCTACAGTTGGTTTAGGCTTTCTGGCTGCAATGAAGATGCTATTACGTATATGTCTGACATAAGTCGCCAACTTACCACGCCTGTCGTCCCTTACCCGTTCGCAATGTTTGACATGTGTAATTAGGAAGAAGGCAGTATTATGCGATATGTCCGAATTGACGGCATAAACTCTTAAAGATATCCCTCGCGAAAGCTGCTATCGCCTCCTGTGTCCCAAGCACACGCCGTCTATTAGTGTCCGTTGTGGAAGTCCCTACTTTGCAAGCAGGAAATATCAGCTACGTTGAGGTTCTGTTTCACTCTTCTAGGAAGAATGAAAAATGAGAGCCTTTTATGCGCATAGCTTAATCTCTTTTCCATAGTTCAGCAGTATTTGTAATGGCTAGCTGATTGAATAATTGTCTGTGGAAACATTCACATTTCACGTAGTTGATGACTCACAATGCAACAGCTGTGGGGGAAATAGCGCGGGGTGTGGCCCGTTGCTTGGCACCGTTTCAAGAAGGCATTGTCGGATCAATTCGCCCGAAGCACTCATTATCGCAAGTGAGTCAAACGGCTTTGCTTTCCTCCGTGCCGCGAAGAGCAATGTAAACGTGAAAAGGGCTCCACGTGTTCTAATTTCCCGTGGTTATCTCTTCGTAAAACCACTACTTGGCCTTTCTAGCGAACTATAAACTATTTTACTGTTCCTGCTTGTATCAGCGTTGAGTGATAGCAGGAATGGCGTTTTTAAAGACGCGGGCTACCTTAAAAACAACGCAGAAATTTCCCTCGCCTAAACACAACGTGGCGATGCTGTTACACTTCCTCCTTGTGAGGATGGATGGATGGATGCAAAACTTTAATGAAGGTCCTGAGGTACGCGACGGACAGTCAGGCCATGCCCGACCGCTGCATCGTGGGCCATCTGGACAGCCCATAGTTGCGCTCCCGGTATAATTTGTGATAAGAGAATTTACCTTAGCCCGCGACCATAGCGCAATGGCAATCGCAGGATAGGCGATCATGTATAGGCAGGGGGAACAGTGCAAGGGCAAAATTGCCTCTGTAATCCTGGCAAGCAAAATTGCCATCGCGGCTGCCACGACGTTTGGGAAACGCACCGACAGACACTCTCTGCTTTGGCTGCCGCTTTCCCGACACCTCAGGCAGAGGACCACGGCACACGGAGCGAGAGTAGCAGGTGGCTGGCCGGTGAGCTGAGGCTATAGGCACAAGTCCTCGGACTGCGACTTGAAGCACATCTTTTAAGTGAAGCTAAGTGTAGCATATTGACAGGAGGCTAGAGCAATGTACGCCATCGTAAACGCGTCATTCGTTGTTTAGGTATTTTCTAGGGAAAAAATTACCCTGTTTCGCTAATATACAGAAACAGGGCTCAGAAAGACTACCAGAATCACTCCCCACGTCATGCTTAAATGTTCGGAATTAGTTAAGTTTGCTTCTCGTTTTTCAAAATTTCAGAATTTGTACGCTGTCCTCATCTATTTTTATATAATATACGTAACATACAACTTGGTTTGATCATTAAGCCTCTTTGCTGACGATTGCATTACCCATCGACAATAATCACGGCAGTAGAGACGAAGTTATACTAGCCAGATTTAAAGATAATAAATAAACGGCGCAGCACTGGCACATCCAAATTAAGGCAAAGTTTTTGTATGTTTTGTAATAATAAACTCTGTATCATCTCCTCGTGACACTTTTGAGTTGAACACGATGCCTGGATGCTTTATCGATGGCAGTGATTCATTGCGTAATAACTGAAACTTGCCATTTCAGACAGCCTTATCACTTTATCAAAAGTGTGTTACTATCCATAATTTTGTATGGTTGTTATCTGTATTCCTGCAATAGTACTTTGTTTTTGTATCATATATATCGAAATACGCATCTGTACCATTTAACAATATGCGCTTTTTTTGCGTTTTGCAATCGATGTTCTACTTGAGAGGGTGCTCCTATATTGCGCTAATTGATCTTTTTTTTCAGTTTACGTTCTATTTTGGGTTAATATTCACCAACTGGCGCATATTATGTTTCCTATTATTGATATGAATGCTAGCTTGCTTCGTTTTTCTTGTAGTTCTCCTTGATAGTTTTTGTTCTGCAAGTTCCCTCATTGAGGTCCTCAGAGTACTCAATTTTAAACCGAATTTTAGTTTTCCAGAAATGGTGCCTTAAAAATTGTCGACCTTACTTCCCCGCCAAAAGAACAAAATAATTATTGTGCTTTCTAGATTTTGTCTATATTGTAACGAAAGAAACGCAAGTTTATTAAATATGCTTACTTTGCCACACCCTATGGAAACGGCAACTACACAAAGTGCACAAGGGAGTTGACAAATGGTAGAGTACATCGTTTCACCTTCTCTTTGGTTGTGATCGCTATAACCGGCATAAATGCAAGGCGAACTGGCAGCAATATTTGTTGACTTTATTCACGGGTAACTTGATCACCCCCATTGAAAACACGGGGAAGTACCAGGGTACGACAGGTCTTTGCAAAACCGAATGTGTGGTATGAGGGGCTTTACAAAGCTACACATGGTGCTCGTATTGTTGTGGAGAAAGACTACATCGTCATTTGTGCTACAGACTAATAAATACTTGCACTCAGTACAGCCTGACCCAAACCTGCGAATGCAGTAACACAAGGACGACGTTCAGCGTTCATATACAAGCTTGAAGTGACATTACCATGCTCACTACACCGACACACACTCACATGTATTATACATATATAGTTGGCAGACGCAGCGCCATCTATGTGCACACTACAACAGCAAACCGCCGCACATTGTTTACCGCTCCATAGAGATGCACAGCGGTTTACGGCAGCCTACCAACCACTAGTTCGTGCACAATCGTGTCCACATAACATCATAAAAACGCAGTTGAGACCCGTTTTTAGTCGCACGAAAAGCAAACAGCCGAGAAACTTGGAGGTATCACTTGGTTGACGAGAGTATGAAGACGAAGTTTCTGTTCTCATGTAGGTGATGGTGCTGTAGATGATACCGATAGCACAGGCAGCGCTGCAGCGTCGGAACGCTGCAACTCAAGGATTGCTGCGCGGGTACTGTACACCACATTTAGTAGAACCACCCGTTTTCGCACATCACGTGCATGAAGAGACGCGGTACAATGGCTTTTTCTTATTTTGTTTCATGCGGCACTTCACCTCTGCATCGAAACGAGGAGGCGACCGCGGCGGCAGCGAGTCGAACCTGCCGCTCCCGACGAGGACGCCCCAATACTGCAGGCCGTTGATTCATCAGGAGTAAATGAAATGAAGCAGTGTCCTACAGCAGATAGCAATCAAAGCCTTTGAGGCACCCACTGCGACCGCCACGAAAGACCACGCACAGCGCCGTTCCACGGATCGGGGAGTGTATAGCCATTCATTTTGCCACTGGTGAGCTGTGAGATGACCCGGCCATTTTCCGCTTTCTTCTCCGGCAGTTCAGCGCTACAGTCCAGATGCGGCTCTTGAGCTTGGTTTCCCGAAGGACGTCCTCTTCTGGTGAACCTCTGGAAGGCAAGCTTGTCCAGGAGTGCTGTGGGGCCTTCGCATACCAAGTAGGCCAGGTACGCCAGAAGGAAGCTCCAAACGAGCAGCGCAAAAAACAGTGTGATCTAGGAGTGAAAAAAAGAGAAAAGAACAGCGTCGTTGTGAGTTCGAGGCAGCAGAGAGCGTCATCATTAATGATTTTTTGGTACACTACACAAATAAACCGAACATGATTCGGCCACTTATCTTACGACACGAAGAATACCGTTAGACAGCTATGTGACTGGACACTAACACGTCTAAAGAAAGAAGACATTCCACAAGAACACATAATGCAAGAGTTCCGAGCTGTTCAAGAAAAATATAAAAACTACGCGTAATTTTACAGTGACGGGTCTAAAACATAAGAAAACGTAGGTGTCAGGATTATAACGAAAAATTGGGAAAATAGCATTCGGATAAATAATTTTTCTTCAGTCTTTACCGCAGAAGTTTATGCAATATGGATGGCACTTAAGACAATTACTACCGACAAGCAGAAAAATGCTAGTATTTATACCGATTCATTAGGTGCCCAGAGAACTCTAAACTTAAACTCTGCGTCTGAACCCCAGCTTGGCGATATCATAAACATGGTATTTAATAAGAAATACGGAGAAACCGTATGGTTCTGCTGGGTCCCAAGCCATGTTGGGATACTACAGAATGAAGCAGCAGATAGAAGCACATTTATGGCGGCGCACAAAATCATAACTCATAACACTTCCATACAAAGACAGTACCCGAGTGATTCTTAAGGCCCTAGTATCAAAATGGCAAGAAGAATGGAACTCCTGCATAAATAACAAGTTACATGTTACTGAACCCTGCTTGGCGAGTGGAAATCATGCAGTCACCAAGAACGGTTGTATGAGGTGCTGTTATGTCGACTTCGAATTGGACACACGCATTTAACAAACAATTTTCTATTTCGAAAAGAAAACCCACCATCTTGCGAGAAATTCCATGAATAGCTTACAGTAAACCGCATCATTATGTCATGTCCACATACTGAAGCACACAGGCGGAAACATTTCAACAATTTGCATCACTTGCACATACCTTTACACCCTGCCTTAATATTGGGCGATGAGCCACTAGTGCCATTCACTAACTTGTTCAAGTTTTTAGATGAAACTGGGTATTTACATGCACTTTAAGGTAACGCAGCTATTGCTGCCGTAACATTGGATCTTGAACTGTCCTCTGACTGGCGCAGCATGGCCTTAGTGGCTTTTGCGCCATAAACTTGAATCAACTAACTAAAGAATTTGTCAAGTCATCGTGTTCGAATGGCCATGCATTTACATTGCGGCTAGAGCAACAAAAATGGCGTAATTTCTTTGCAGCTGTCGCCACATAGGATTGCCATCAGGTAGCGCGTGGTCACATTACAAGTGGCGGTAGAAGATTTGCTGTGTACACAGTCTGCAGTAAAAGTGTTATGAAAAGCTCTGCAGTCACGGTGAAAAGACTTTGCTTTACTTCCCTTCTTCAGTGCGTGTATGAGATGAATAAATGAACAGCATCGTAAGGGATTATTTCAACGCCACCACAGCATACCACCTGCATAGTTCGAATGCCGATTTCTGTTAAACAAAGACGTCTTCAAAAGCCAGCTAAATGCATTCATTCATTGTCGGAATGTGAGGTGTGTTTGTGGCGGCAACCTAACTGAAATAATATTAGCAGGCTTATATTTTAGAGTTCCGTACAGTCGTCTTGAATTCCTCCGCAATCTGTGTTTTTTTTTTAAATTTAAGTACGCATGCACGCACCCAATAGAAATACACAGTTGGCAGGCCCGCAGAAAGGACCCAATAAGTAGACGTTCACTGTCTGTGCGTGAGTTCAGGGTACACGGCTTCACCTTATAAATTAGGCACATCAAGAATGAGAACTGATATCATGCATGCATAAATACCCTCGACAGGCATGCTTCGCATATGCCGTATACTTAACTGTCAAACGATAGTATCAAATGCCTGACGATGCATAAGCGACAGAACATTGAGACGTGCTCCTTTAAAGGTACAGATTGTACCAAATAAAAAACCACACTATCGCAGGCACGGCAAACAAAAGTAAACATCAATGCTAGCGTCTCGATGTCATTATTTTTCTTGCTTCATCCTCAAGCGCGCGGAGGAGCAGGCTGGGGCTACTAATGCTCAATGTAAGTGAAGTGATGATTTGTTGCGTAACTGTGACTGTGCTAACTGTTACGTACCTTTCGTACATCATCATCATCATCATCATCATCTTATGTCTACTGCAGGACAAAGGACTCTCCCAGCCATCTCCAATTACCAATGTCTTGCGCTGGATAATTCCAACCTTGCGCCTGCGCATTTCCTAATTTCATCACCCCACCTAATTTTCTGTCGTCCTTGAGTGCGCTTCCCTTCCTTTGGAACACATTATCTAACTATAATCACCCACCGGTTATCTGACCTACGCATATTGCATGGCCTGCGAAGCTAGATTCGCCCCCCTTTCCCCCGGGATGTGAATTAGAATATCGGCTATTCCCGTTTGCTGTCTGATCTACACCACTCTCTCCCTGTCTCTTAACGTTATCCCTAACATTTCTCGTTCTATCGCGTTTTGCGTGATTCTTAACTTGTTCTCGAGCTTCTTTGTTAGCCTCCAAGTTTCTTCCCCATATTTCAGCGCCGGTAGAACGATGTGATCTTACATTTTCTTTTTAACTACAACGGTAAGCTCTCAGTCAGCATTTGGTAATGCCTGCCGTAACAACTACAGCCCTAGTTGATTCTTCAGTAAGTTTACTTCTCATGATCACGGTCCCCTGTGGGTAATTGACCTAGTTAAAAGTACTCCTTCACTGACTCTAGAGGCTGACTGTCCATCATGAATTTTTCTTCCCTTCCTAGGCTATTCAACATTGCCTTTGTCTTTTGCTCATATTAATGTTCAACTCTCCTCTTACACCTTCTCGGTTAAAGTCCTCAATCGTCTGTTACAATTCATCCCCTGTGTTACTGAACAGGAAAAGGTCATCTGCAAACCGAAGGTTGTTGAGATATTCGCCGTTGATCCTCACTCCTAAGCCTTCCTAGTCTGATAGCTTGAATACATCTAAGCATGCACTGAATACGATTGGAGACATTCTGTCTCTATGCCTGACCCTTGATAATTTTTTGCTTTTCTTGTGGAGAACCAATGTAGCCGGTTGATATTTCCGAAGATATTCACGTATGCTTGCTCTGCACCTTGATTACGCAATGCCTCTATAACTGCTGGCACCTCTACTGAACCAAATTAATTTCATAATCTATGTAAGCCATTAGAGACGTTGATAGTACTCCGCAGATTTCTCGATTGCCTGACTGATGGCATGACATGGACGTCATCCATTGTAGGCTACCCTTTCCTGAAGTAAGCTTATCTTCTTTGCTTGAAGTGAAGTGTTGCTTTTATTCAATTGGAAATTATCTCGGTGAATATTTTATAGAATACTGCAAGCAAGCTCATTGGCTGATGATTCTTCCATTCTTATCTCCCTTCTTATGGATCAATTTAATGTTGGCATTCTTTCAGCTCTACGGTAAACACGACGTTGTGAAGCATTTAGTATAAAGGGCACCAAGCTTTTCAACCACAATATCTCCTCTATCTTTGTATAAATCGACTTTTATTTCATCTTCTCTTGGCGCTTTTCCCCGGGACGTGTCTTGCAAGGCCCTTCTAACTTCATCGCTAGTTATAGAAGGAACCTCTGTATCCTGTTCACTACTACTTCGAATGGGGGTATCGTGCCTGCTCTGGGTACTGCCCAGGTCAGTATAAAATTTCTCTGCTGCTTTTGCTATATCATCGAAATTGCTGATGACATTCTGTATATTTCTTCTGTATATACTTATCATGTAATTATCCCCATTTTTGTCTTGAATAAACTGATTCTGATTCTGAAACATTACCTTGCTTATTGTTCATTGCACACGCCTTGCTCTGTCCTATGCAAAGTTTTCTTCTTACTGATTTCATGATAGGGTCATGCTTTGCTGCTTCCTCAATCTTTCCAACATTACAATTTCGATTATCGCTTACTTTCTTCTTGTATGTCAGCTTTGACAGATTAACGAATTCTTTCTGGCCGCTTGAGTTAGACAGGTTCATGCTTTGTCGTTTCTTTATTAGGTCTTATGTTACTTCGGAGAGCTTACCTACTGGTTGCCTTGGTGTCTTACCTCCCACTTCAATTGCTGCTTCTTAAATTAGCCTAGTTACGGTGTCATGCATTACCTCTATGTTATCTCCATCTTCCTGTTCTAAAGCTGCATATTTGTTTGCGAGCGCGAGCCTCAATTCGCCTACATTTACCCTTACTGCGTCTAACCTAACTAACCTATGATCATTATCATTTACGTCGCCTAACAATTCTATATTCCGCAATATGCTGGGGCTGTACATATCGGACCGCAACTGTTCGCTGAATACGACATATGTACAGTACCCGTATACACGTACGCGTTAAACGTACTGTTACTTTCAAAGTGTCCACAAAACTACATGTCGTTATTTAGCTTTGCCTTTGGGATATTATATATGTATTTTTATTGCTCATGATACGGGAAATTGTCATCCCCCGACTGTAGTACGCAGTTTACAATGGAAACCTTTACTGGTTTCTGTATAAGAAATCTTCGCAGTTGAACAAAAATTCATCCATGTTGCGGATGACCAGAACTTATTTTTCATGCGGTGGAAACTTCCAAAGCTAGAGCTTGAGACGTGGCTGCTGCCACAGTACCCCTTCACGTGCTATTCTGCACTGCTGGATAAATATCTACTATACTAGCTTGTTTCGTGACTGTCTTTGGTATCTAGTTGCCTGGCTATGGCGATTCTCTTGACTTATCGCAGACTCTGCAATGCCATCAGACAGCCAGGTGTTTCCACACTATAATATAATTGCAGCAAAATCGCACCTTGACTTCCTTAAGAAATTTAACGTGTTCTTTATTAGTGTCGAAATGAAAAAAATAACGTTGCAGGGAGCATTGGAGGCAGTGATAAATAAACAGGAACAATGTTATGCGGTCACATGTATGCGGACGGTTGCCCTCGGAATAACAATATGTCAAACCGAGTAAGGCGTTTACAGCGTGCCCCCAACAGGGCGTGTTTGTTCCCGCAGTTCATCTTTAACTGCAAGGTTTCCGAAAATTGTTTGTATAAGAAACTTTGCCCTATAGATTTACCAGTGATCTTCCACATATTTACCTCCGGACTTCATAGTCTACGACGCCCTTGATAAATGTTTACCTGGTTGAAGTGTGACCAGAATATGCGCTCTCTGGACGCGTGCAGCATAAGTTGGATGAAAGGGAAGTGGATAAGGTAGACGCCGAACGACAGTTTGCTCAGCGGCACGAAAGCGTTGTAGGACAGGAACTTGCTTAGGACTCCTGCAGGATAAAAAGAGCGGCGGCATACTATCAGTGATAATACGAAGCTATCCAAAGGGAGTATGGAGGGTTATGGTAAGCGAACAAAGCGGAAGACAAATAACATACACATCGGGGACGGTGCTAGACCTGGCCTACCCGTACGGCATATAAACTGAACAAATACAATACACCACAAACATTGTTGCAGACAGTGTGTTTAACTCAATAATAAAAGTGCTACCCCATAACTCTAGTGAGAGTTGTTAAAGGAATCCCTGCAAGAAGCTGTTTAGTTATGAACAGTTAAAGGTTGCGAATATCTTGCAAGCTTTAAATGTGCGATCAATTCGATCAAGAACAGTATTGTTTAATGTGACGATCATATCATTAAGGCGTAATTGATTTTTTTTTATTAAACACTCACTCCGAGCAATCTTATTATAGTGACGTGCTTTATCTGTGCACATGATGTTCTGAATGTAAACATGACTGATAGAACTTGTAATCGATATTCTTGATTGCTCCTATACATGATACAATGTGTTGTGATGCTCAGCGGCTCTTATGATCATGCCGTTAATTGTAGACATTCGGCACTGTTATGGTAATTTATTTTTACCGACGAGCACTGATAATCTGTGAGTGATTTGGTCCAGAACATAAAAAAAGGAAATTTAGGCTTCTGAAGAGAGTATCCAGATTTTTAAAAAAAGATGTAGTCAAGGTAGCCTCACCTCCTCGGCCCGTAGAGCACGCCAGCGTGATCCAGGAGAGAAACAGCGACCACAGAACACGGTCAAAAAACGCCGTGAATAGCTTTCCAGCTTCCGAAGTGGGATTCGAGTTCGCGTACCAGGCGTGCTTCATGAAGATGCAGCAAAGGCAGCACGCAATGGCCAGACACCAACCCACCAACTGCACGCCCTGAACACGACAAAAACATTGCATACGCTCCTTTTGATGCCGTATGTACCACACCACAAGCGAAGAGCAGGTGTCACGCAAAAACTGAAGTACATGTAACATAATTCAAAACTTCAAACCAAGTTTCATCGAAGCAACCAATGATCAATCTGAATTCGAAGAATGCACTTGTAACGCGTTTTTCCGGAAGCCGATGAGCTGTGGTAAGAGTGAGAAAAGTCATAAGGCAAAGGCAGGGAGGTTAACCAGACTAGGCCCGATTTGCTACCATGCTCAGAGGAAGGGAAGAAGGGGAATGAAATATGGGGAGGAAGATAGAAGTTAAAACTTTGCACTGGTACACACACAATGAAGTGTTCATCGTACAGTCCATCACAAACGATCACAAAGGCTGGTTCATCTCAAGAAGCGCAGCCGCGTTTCTGTACTTTTGCAAACAACAGACGCACGATGGCATGGTCCCAGGATCTTTTCTTTTGTAAAAGGTTTGCCATTTAAATGGCCTCAAGCTGTTCGAAGAGCAAGCTTCTCATCTTTGTACGATGGGCAGTCACACGGCAGGTGTCTTATGTTTTCTTCTGTGCATCATGTCTTTCAGTTGGCACTGACTGCCATTTCTTCTCCCGAACACCCACTCATTCCTTATTGCTAGGCTTTGATAAAATTTATATAGGTCAAACGGGGAAGTGTTTGAACGATCGAGCCCGTCAAAACAGTAATAAAGTTAAGAATGGGTATGGTTGCCACATAGCCGCCCATTGCAAAATGTATGAATGCACTAGCTCTATTGTTTGGGAAGACCGGATTTTTAAAGAAAGGGAAAGCGAAAATGAAAGAAAAATAATAGAAATGTCCTACGTAAGAAAAAGGCCGGAGATAAGGGTATAAGTACGCCCTCTGTTGTATTGTCAAAAAAAAAAAAGGATATCCTTCCAGAGGGGAAAATTTTAATACTTGTCTTGTATCGGTACGCATGGTTGGTCTGGGCAGTCTATAAAAAGATGGCGTTTTCTGAAATAAAAATTTTGTTGGCAGTCTGCGCGTGTCCTGTGGTGTCTGCTTGCTTTGTGTACGTTTTTCAACCGCGCTGCATTAGCTTCAATCAAAATGAACCAACTAACACTCATTAACATGGTATTGATACCTCTGCTTATTAAGAAGGCAACTATCAAGGTCCAGGTTGGGCCTAGCTGGACTGACATTTCGAGGAAGGCAGCGCTGGAAAAAGGTACGACAAAAAGACGCGGACAACACGAGTGCTGCAGCAGCTGTGCACGAGAATGCAGGCACCCGTGATTGTCCCACGTGTAGGGAAAACAATATAGCTGGAAACTCGAAAGAGTAAACAGAAATAAATTTTGAGGTACCCACAGACTGAGCTGCCGTATGCCCTTCTAGCAGATGAGTAATATACTGGATGGGCATAGGTGTAAAAGACAGTGAATGGAGATAATAAAAAGATCTGAAATGGCAAGGTTGTGCTTTATGAAGAATTACGGAATTTACGTATACCTTTTGTCATTTGCACCAAGCTGGCGCCTGTGAAGAACCTTTCATGCAACAAAATAAGAATAGGCAAACCATGAGCAAAAAAAAACAATATATTCAAACTTTCATTCAATTTTACCTAGGTTGGACCATTGAACAATATCTGACCGCGACTCTTCATCACGGCAAACCACTGTATATACTTGAAGCTTCAATAGTCACGATCTAGTAATGTTATTTGCCCAATTTATTCTCATGAAACAATGTCACAAGACATTCCTTAAAGGGGCCCTGAACCACCCCTAAAGCTTGGTGAAATAACATAGTCCGCGGGTAGCATACGCTGTTGTGAACATCTCAGCCAAGTTCTGCTGTCGTACGCGGTCCGTGGAGTTCGCAAGCGGAGCGCGAAGTCACCTTTCTCTGAAACGCTCTCGTTTCAAAAACCCCGTGATCCTCGGTCTTTTCTGTGCGCTTTATTTCGTCATAAAGCACACTCCAATACGCGTCTGCTATTGGTCGCTGCGCTCGGCGACACCGCGGCCGCCGCGAGGTGCCGCCACGAGTCCAGTGGTTAAGCGCACTGAGGCTCTCTGAGGGCAGCCGCGTTTGGCTTACGTTTAGCGCGGCATAGGCACCAAATCGGAAATTTGAACGGCGCGCCACGGTGACGTCTCCGCCGTAGCCTTCGCAGTGCTAGGCATTGGAGGAGGAAAGGGAGCACAGCTGAGGCCGTGTTTGATTGCCGATAACTCCGCTTCTGCTGAACGCATTGAAGTACTTTGTGCGGCAAAGTGTTTCAAAAATAGCCCATCTTCACTTCAAATGTCTTTCTCCACTTCGATAAAAAGTGGTTCAGGGCCCCTTTAAATAAGAATTCAGGGTTTTACGTGCACAAAACCACGATTGGATTATGAGCCATGACGCAGTGAGGGACTACAGATCAATTATAACTACCTGGGCGCACCTACTGACGGTACATGATCGTTTTTGAATTCCGCGCCCATTTGAATGCGATCTCTGTGGAGCGCATTCTCTCAAGCGAGCATATATCGAAACAGAATTACTATTTAGATAAAGTAATGTAATACAAGTGAAATCAAACATGCTTTCATCTCACTATACAACTTCAAGAGACACTAGAGCGAAGCATGGACATCGATTGCTAAATCATACTTCTTGAAAAACAAGCAATAGAGTCTCCCTACTGAGTATATTGCCCAAACCCAAGCCAACATCCATACTTACACAGCTGGGTACACGGACATCAGCGCTCTTCTTGTACTTCGCACAAAACGAAGGGCTTCAAAATCATGTGCGACTCATTTTCCAACAACTGTTTTCCAAGATCAATTCCTAACACACGCCCCCAAGAAAAAACAACTTTTGGGAATTTCTCGCCTCATTGAAAGCTCGTAACTTACTTTTGACATTTTTCGTTCCTTGATGTCGTCGATGACTAGGAACGCGATACAGCCGCTGAAGTAGCACACAGCGTGGTAGAAAGGCCGTATGTAGTATTTGTTGACGGTTCGCATCACGATTCTGCAATAGAACACCACCCAAAAACGCGTTACAAAATTATTGACGATAGCGTCGTTAATGGTGCTCAGCGCATAGAAGCTCTACCTAGCCTAAGCTAGACCAGGCATAAAGCAGATACGGAACACCTCATGTATCACTTCGATAAACAATTTGTGTGGGATGTCCCAGCTAAATTTAGCCAAGGTCTAAAAATATGCGGGATTAATAGAAGGACGCGACCAAGACATGTTATTGGCCATTGTACGAGGGAAGGCACGCTATTTCCTTTTTTTTTGTATTCTGCTTACTGCATTATTATACTAATGAAACAGTTGTAAAGCATTACAGGACACATCTAATTCAGTAGGTTGTACCTTCCTACTTGTTATGTAATAAGTTTTTCTGCGTCCTAAAGAAAGCCGCCAAATATTTTTTTTTAAATGTGAAGAAATAATCAACGATGATTTTCTAACTGGGAGTACGCAAGCTTTTTGCGTCCTATAACATAAAGCTTTCTATTAGCGATGGGGCTGAAGTGCGTACGCAGTCATCGGACCCCTTTTTTAGGCCTCCTGCCACACGTCGCACGCCCTTTGGCGCCTTAAAAACATATTTGGCTGTGGCCGTTTGCTATAGCTAGGCAATGCATCGATTATTCGACACGAACCTTACTTTCATGCCAGCGCAGAAGTTCGAAATGCTCACATGTCTTCTTCAGAGACGAAGAATACGTTCAGTTGCTCTCGGCGCATTTCACACTACGTGTCCCCAAACGTAAGCAAATGTAATGTAGATGGTGTAACGATAAGTTTGGTCTGTTCCATGCGTGCGTGCGTGCGTGCGTGCGTGTGCGTAAGATCTATCAGATGAGAGAAAATACTATGAAAGGAATTTACCTTCCTCATCGAAGGCGTGTACCTCCGATTCAGTAGACCCGCCGTGGTTGCTCAGTGGCTATGGTGTTGGGCTGCTGAGCACGAGGTCGCGGGATCGAATCCCGGCCACGGCGGCCGCATTTCGATGGGGGCGAAATGCGAAAACACCCGTGTGCTTAGATTTAGGTGCACGTTAAAGAACCCCAGGTGGTCAAAATTTCCGGAGTCTTCCACTACGGCGTGCCTCATAATCAGAAAGTGGTTTTGGCACGTAAAACCCCAAATATTATTATTCCGATTCAGTAGATATTGCATATGCTGACGGAGCCCGCCGAGGCTCATTTTTTTTTCTTCATCATTAAATGTGAAAAATGGGAGGTTTGGCCTTAAGTACCGCCGGCTATGCCAAATTATTGACATTTTTGTTGAAATTTGAAAACTTTCAAAATTGAAAACTTTTGTTTCAAGGAAGTGCAGCAGATCCAACGAGTCAGTATCAATATACAGTGAAGCTTTAGGTGAGTGCATGAAGAGTCGAAACACGAGTACACGCACACACGCACACATACACACGAATTATACCGAGCTTTATTTAAGCGTAGTTGCTGACAACTAGCGAGTACGACGTACGCCTTGAACGCATCATGGTTTCAGAGGCAGCACGTGCATGTGCACGTCGCACAATTATAATCCTTTCTGTCCACAAGAAGCGTCTACTTCCTCCTAACCATGCGGCCGCGGATGCGCGAAAGCGAGCTTTCTGGTTCTTTTTTTTTCACCGCACCGCCGAGGCAGCCACTGCCGCGAATGCGCGAAGGCGAGCGCCATCTGGTGGTGCTGCAAGGAACTCAGTGGCGCGCGTGGTGGGCGTGCTTCGGTGTGATTGGTTGTCCTGTTCGGCAAGGGAGCAGCCAGGCCGCAGCACCCACGGTCGCGAAACCCGACGAGGTTCTCAAAGAAAAGCTTTGCTTTTAGAAGCAAAGCATTCCTTTAAGTAATTGAAAGGATCAACAGCTACTTATTACAAGCTTTGCGGCACATGTTTATATTCGAGAGCTGATGGGAACCGCCATAAAATTCTAGTTATGGGTTTTAATAAACATTGAAATGGCAATGTAAATTGAAACAAAAACACGGCATGGGGAAGCCTTGTTTTACCCCTCCCTATTACGTCACAGGGGGGGGGGGAGGTTTCACCAGCAGCGATGCTTCGTGGTGCCGTGTGTGTGATCAGATTGCTTGAACAAATAATGTCACGCTAGTTATTTCTGTCTGCACGGCCACTTTGAAAGGTCAAACACGTAAGTAGACTTTTACGGTGATTTCTTTCAATTTTACAATATAAACATGTGTCATAACACATAAAGGATGTAATTATTGTAATAAGTTTATTTAGTGAATTATTTGCTTTGATTTTCCTTGCAGATAATGTCTACCTGGGCAAATAATTCACCTGCAATGACGTAATTTGAATAAATTTTGTAAGCATTTTTTTATGTGTTCGGAAGTCAAAATCGAACTACAAACACGGGCACTGCATAGCGGAAACAATCACAATCAGTGAGCCTGTCTAACAAAGAGAATTTCAGTGTCAATGGCGTTAGCAGCTACAAGAAAGGGACCGCAGAACAACGCTTCGAGGACGGCACGCTTGGCTTCAGCTAATGTTTAAGGCTCAATCACATCGGCGACTTGATGAGGTCGCGTGGCCATTTGCGACTGGAGACCAAAAAGTGACTGAAGGTGACCGATGCTCACGCCGGCAAGCCCGGGCGAGCGTGACCTGCAAGTCGCAATCATGGAGGTATCGTTCTCAGCGAGAACTAAAGGGATCTACGCAAATCGCGCGCACTTCGATCGTTTCCCGTTGAGGCAACAGTTATGGGTTTTGTTGTTGTTGTTGCCTCAAAACGTGGCTTGTTTCGAGCGGAGGCAAGGACGTCTTCACTGTGCTAATGGGCTCTGCCGTGCGTGGGGTCAGCTGTGGCAGCGCGGAAGCCTCCGAAGAAAAAGCAACGCTAGTCTGTGCGCCCGTGCCGCCGTTCGCGATAAGTGGCCGGCAACACAAGCCGCCTCCTGCTCGAACTTCGCGCGCGTGACGAGGAGTAATATTGAGACTAAGTTGTAATTTCTAGTTCGCCCTGGTCTCCGCGGACAGACCTCGTCGCGGACGGTAGGCCTTTCATCGTTCCAGAAGCCCGTCGGAAGGAAGAACAGATGATAAACCTATCTGTTTCCGCTGCAGTCACGCTGGTGGCATTGCTGGCTATTGCCGCAGCCAGTGGCCCTCTCAGTCCCAAAGCCCACTTCCCACTTACTCCGGTCCCTTCCGTAATGCAAGCCACTACCCGTCCCGCACCGAATACTCTGCACCCAATGTCCCTGAGGAAGCTACCAGTCGCCTCCACCGCATCGCCGTCTATCTCGTCCGCTCTCCCTCGCCGTCCTTTAGCCATCGTTTTTCGAAACTAGACTGCGCAGCTTCTAACGGTGAAGGAAGTTTACGTCGACGGCGTCCCTGTCCGAGCTTTTGTTGAAACTGGGGCACACGGCTCTGTCATAAGTGCTACCTTTCGTCGTCGCATGAAGAAGATCCTTACACCTTCCACGAACCGAGTCGTATGTGTCGCTGACGGTACGACGGTCGCTATTTTTGGCATGGGGACAGCTCCGGTTACTGTTGCTGGTCACCAGGTGGTCGTTATTTTTACGGTCCTTGCGCAGTGCCCTCACGACCTCATACTCGTATTTGATTTTATTTGTGTCAATTCCGCTCTGATTGATTGCTCCGCCGGTATCCGTCTCCTTGAACTGCCTTACCTCTGTGAACCCAGTGACCAACCTCCTCTGTCTCGCCTACATTGCAGCGATTTTGTTCGCCTACGATCTAAAACCGTGACGTATGTCGAACTGCCATGTTCGCCAGGTGTTCCAGAAGGCGACTACTACGTGGCGCCTCTAACTGACGTCCTGCTTACGTACGGTGTCACTGCATTCTACATGATCCTGAGCATTACGGCAAACAGGACCCGTCTTCCACTTGTAAATTTTGGCTTCATCAAGCAAGTACTTCCAGATGAACTTTACCTAGCCCCATTTGCCCTCTACAAGACTTTCGTCGTCGCATAGCGGCATAGCGGATAGTGACTTTTACAATGGATGCTAGATGTCTTCAGCAGAGCATTCCGACGCCGACAACTTCTGGCAGCCACGAAATTCGCAGAATGATCACCAGTGACCTTCCGCTAAAGCACACTGACCCCCTGAGACGTATTATCGAGTTTTATCGAGATATTTTCAACTTTGGTAAGCGGCCTTTAGACCAAATATCCTTTGTCGCGCATCGCATAGACACAGGCGATTCCAAACTTGTTCAGCAGCACCCATATCGCGTGTCTGCGTGTGAGTGAAGCATCATCCAGCAGGAAGTCAGCAAGACGCTTGCGAAAGACATTATCGAGCCATCATCCAGTCACTAGGCATCACCGGTTTTTTTAATTATAGAGAAGGATCCATCGTGGCGCTTTTGTGTGGACTATCGTCACCTCAACATTATGAAGAAAGACGCTTAACCATTACCACGAATTGTTCAAACCCTTGATCGTATGTATGGTGCCGCTTACTTCTTTTCTATTGACCTTATATCTGGATTTTGGCAGATTGCTGTGGACCCAATGGACCAAGAGAAGACGGCTTTTGTAACTCCTGATGCGCTTTACTAGTTCAAGGTCATGCCTTTCGGTCTGTGTAGTGTCCAAGCCACATTCGCGCTAATAATAGACTATGTTTCACGGGTTCAAGTGACATACACGATTGTGTTATTTAGACGAAGTGATCGTGTTTTCGCTTATGTTTGATGCACACCTCGAATGCCTCGCAGCGATTCCTGGCGTGCTCCTCCCTGCCGGACTTCAGTTGAATTCACCAAAGTGCACTTTTGGCAGTCGCTGCATTACGATTCTTGGCCATAGTGTGGACGCTGCTGGCGTACAAACTCACCCAGATAAGATTCGAGCCATGAAAGACTTCCCTATGCCGCAGTCTACCAAAGAGGTTCGCAGCTTTCTGGGCCTCTGCTCCTATTTTCGTCAGTTCGTGAAGAATTTCGCAGTGATTGCGAAACGCTCACAGATCTTAAACAAGACGCCCCTTTTACGTGGGGTCTTGCACAAGCCGCAGCTTTCTCCGAGTTATCCACACTCCCCACAAGACCTCCAATTCTGGCCCACTTCGACCCATAAGCTCAAACCGAAATGCGCACTGACTTGAGTGGTTGCGGGACAGGCGCTGTCTTCGTCCAGTGTCAACGTGAAGCGAACTGCGTCATCGGCTATACCAGCGAGGTGCTGTCTGCATCGGAGCGCAATTACGCCATTACAGAATGTGAGTGCCTCGCTCTTGTATGGGCAGTTGCTTATTTTCACCCTTATCTATTGGCCTACCGTTCAAAGTATCTTATGACCACCATGCCCTGTGTTGGCTCACCTCTTTGAAAGATCCTACAGGAAGGCTCGCTCAATGGGCACTGCACCTGCAAGGGTACACCTACACGGTGGTATACAAGACAGAGAGCCTGCAAAAAGATGCGGGTTGTTTGTCCCGCTTTCCTGTGCTTGACTGGGACTTTTCTCGTGCTCATTCTCTCGATTGCGTCGTTTTCGTGAGCCAGTTGCTTATCACCGCCGACGAACAGCGTTAGGATACGTACTTAAGGGCAACAACCGAGCGCCTCGAATCCTCTCCCAGCGACGCTTATGTGCGCATGTACTGTGATGGTCCTGGCCTTCTAGTTATACCATCACATCTGCGCTCCGCAGTTCTTCGTCAGTGTCACAATGCCCCAACCACTGGCCGCCTTGTTGTTACTTTTTTACCACGTGCGCCGTTGTTTCTATTGGCCTGGCCTTGCCCACTCAGTGCGGCGTTATGTCAGCGCCTGCGAGCTCTCTCAATGGCGAAAGAAACCGTCTACGAATCCTGCTGGGTATCTTCAGTCCATCGACGTCCCACCTGAGCCCTTCTTCCGTGTTGGTTTGGACTTCCTCGGTCCCCTTCCTACATCTGCGACAGGAAATAAGTGGGTTGCCGTCGCTACCAATGACACGAGCGCTGGCACCCAGCTGTACTACAGACGTGGAGGACTTTTTCCTCCGTGACGTAATTTTAATGCACGGTGCCCCACGTCCATTGCCACCTAATCGAGGCCATACCTTCCTATCGAATGTCATCGACGACATACTGGGCTGCAGCTCCACGCATCACAAGATCACCACGTCATACCATTCCCACAAGAACGTGCTCACCGAGTGCTTAAATCGGAGCTTAACCGACATGCTTTCCAAGTACGTGTCGGCTGACAACCGTGATTGGGACCTTGCACGGCCATACGTGATTTTCGCATTAATTCCTCCCGCCACGACACTGCTGGATACTCTTCCTTTTACCTTTTGTTCGGACGGGAGCAAACTTTACCGTTTGACACATTCCTTCCTTCCTCTACAACTTTAACTTGTGAATATGCACGCCACGCCATTGCGCAGGCTGATTACGCGCGGCAGATAGCCCGTAGTAGACTTGTCGCTTCCCAAAACCATCAGAAGCGCCTTTACGACCAGTGACACCATGACGAACGTTTTGCTCCGGGTGCCCTCGTGCTACTTTTAACCCCCTCCCGACGTGTGGGTCTTTCTGAAAAGCTCCTTCCTCACTACACAAGTCCATACCACGTCATTCGGCAAGTGACTGACACCACGTACGAGATCGTGTCCGCCATTGCCATATCTTCTTTTCCGTTGTCCACCGAGGTCTTAGGCGTTTTGAAACTTAATCATTTCCACCCTTCGTCTGTTGTAGATCCTTAGTGGCGTCGGGCCAGTGCTTCTGCCGCCGAGGGCCATGCTACGTGCTATTCGAAGAAGACAATGGGGACAGTTGGATTTGGTAGGACGTACCCACAAGCGGCCCCTGGCTGGTCTGAGTACGACGACGGGCCTTGCTTGATGCTGGCTATAATGTTGTCCAGTGCTTGCTACCCCTTGTAAATACAACGTATAAATGGTTTATCTATTATGCTTCCACGTAACAACATAATGACATTATATGAGCGAACGTACATCATCGCGCTTAAATGTTGCCACATTGCAAGTAATTTGTTTTCCTTTCTTCAAGAGCACCGGGGGGCGCATCGAACCTTGACAATGTTGATCCTTGGAACCACAGCCCTAATTTTATTCCCCATAGATCTCATTTTACACACGTGAGCATGGAGGCCAGAAGTTCAGCCTTCTGGAATCAGAAAATGCGTTCCTCACAAGGTTAAGCGACGTAAACTTCACTACACTGAAGGATTCATATACTAGCGACGATATTCGGTGTATGTGAGGGCTCGTTCATCGTACTCACTGTGGTGTCTCGGCAGGAAACACGACAAAAGGAGTCAAATCGGATCCTGATATGGTCCACGTAGCGTAGGCGCAGCCCATAAAAGACAGCAGGACAAAGGCTCCCACTGCCAGCGTTTTCCGGCTGCGCAGGAGATATGCGCAAGGCATTTTAGGGTTACGGAGTAAGTGCAAGGCAATGAAACCCATGCACAGTGCGTGTGACAATTTCTCATTAGCGTGAACTGTGCGTTTTCTCTGCATGTTTAAACAATATGGCACCTCGTTATATGTTGTTCATCAGCTGCTGAAACATTGAGCTGCTCTCTAGCCTTGTGTTTCAAAAACATGAAATCACACTAAGCTCACTGTTACAAGGTCAGAATGGGGTTTAAAAAGAATCAAAAGTAACGCGTAATTTTTAGCACTTAATTGAACAAATAGTAACAACAACTCCTACAACAACATGTTATTAAGGCCATACACTGCCGTACTCTTGTTTATTAACGGCGACAGTATGGAAAGTTTAGCGATTGCAGAGCGCGCTATCCTAGAATCGTAGCTAGAAACAAAAAAAGGTGGCGCACTTAGTCCTTAATTAAACTAGAAAGCTTGCGCCTTATTAGTGTGTCTTCTGTGATGTCGAACTTGGATAATAAATAGAATACGCGAAAAGCTAATTTTTTTTTTAATTGCTTGGGTTGCCGCGCAGCATGGAATGAAAATATAACTGGACATCGAAATCCAGCAGTCAATTTAGGAGTCTCTTGCAGATAATGCAATTATGAGTGACATGTAAAATGCATTTTTCATTATATTGCTCGTGTACGTCAAGTTGACATGCCTGAATGAATTTTCACCAATAATATTTGTCCAAGGGTGTTTTTCAAAGCAGACAGATGACGGGCATCTACTCTACACTGATTTTGCATGCTAGTACCAAGAATGACCATTGGAAGTTACTTGTCTCTATCAACTCAGATTATCTGGCAATACAAGGCGAACGTGTATCCTGCTACAGAGATTGTAAGCGCTCGTGTCGTATCACTTGTGCTTAATTTCCTGGCTCCTTCAGTAAATTGATTATCATCGTGTATTGTAAAGCAGAGATTAGATCGTGAGAAAATTTCAGCCTCATCGGGCAGTTTTTTCTTTGACTGATCGGGAGAAACCGTACCAGGACGCAGGCAGTCAGTGTTGACTTTCTAAGCAACCAGCTGCATTCTTTCTTTCTTTAATGTAACAGATCCTACATCAAATTCCCATAGGGCCAATATATCAGAAATTTTGTTAGTGAATAATACGTTTGTTGTGTACCTTTTTAAAAAATCGTATTCCCAAACGAAACAATAGCCTTCGGGGGGCAATTATTTCTTTCTTTTTATTTCTTGTATTTCTTTTTGGGAGTGCCTCTTACAAAAACAGGCGCATAAAGAAAACGAGGTCAAGATGTTTTTGAAACTTCGTGTTTTGTGAAAGGCTTCTCAAGAAACACAGCGGAAATATTGAAAAACAAAGAAACAACATTATTTTGTTCATTAGAATATCTATGTCTTCCCGACGTTCATACCTTAAATTTTCTTAGACATACTTATTTGACTGACAAGATTAGTACCTGCGCCCTATGTAGCTAGTTTGACGAATGAGTAGAAGGCTATTGTAGCTACGTTCATTCTCTTGCCTTCCCTACACAAATTTACCTTCTTAAAAGTAGAAGTACCAGAAGTGAGATGAGGAAGAGCTGGAAGTCAGCTGACAGGTACCACGTGTGTCCAAGTATGGTCTGCAATTGCAAATCAAAACATGTATATATGTCTTATAATGTGCAAACCGTTCGGGAGGGACGGAAGAAACAAAAGTATATCGTTAATATAAACAATCGGATAGCTTAGTCAACTACGCATTTTATCGAACGCCCAGCAGTGATTGGACCGGACGTATATTTGACGGTGAGTGCGTTTGTTTCTAGAATAGCTGCCTCCAACACGGAGAACTGTAATCTCTTCAGGCAAACCAATTTCTAAATGTTCCGACAAAACTGGTTTGATCGTTAACAGTGTTGTCACAAACGACAACCATAACCCTTTCAGCCACGCCGTCCACATTTGTGGACGCGACCAATTTTTGCCATTTCTGTACAGTGGTAGCAAGAAATAGAGCACAAACATTAAGCTTAAGGTACACTGAACATTCTGCTAACCTTAAATACTTCAATTTTACTTCTAAGTGACATGTATCACTACGCACAGTCGTGTTTTACGTGACGTTTCACGTGGGCCATGTCGGTAGCAACCTCGAAATATTTTCCTTTTCTGCTTGAAATTCTTGTCGCCCATAAATAACTTGTGGACGTAATTCGAGTGGGTGATTCAATCCTTTTTATGAAGAAACATAGCATGGCTGACTTTACAGTGTTGAAATATTTAGTTACTCTGTAATTATTATGGCTCACCATAAAATGCACAGAGTCATTCTAGTATCTTCACTTGCTTTCGGTGGAGTCTTAAGCGCCCTAGCATAAACTTACGAATGTTTCGCACATGTATAGACAGTTAATCACAAGTCGTGATTGAAGGGGATTATATATATATATATATATATATATATATATGCATATATATATATACAGTGAAGTGTACGCGCGTATGAAGCGGTTTATTGACGCTTTGGCCGGGGTCCGGCCTTCATCAGAATACATTGCAGGGTGTCAGTACAGTTAATATACATGTGCCTATCAACCAAATGAAGATACGTTTACGTGAAAACCTAATAAAATGGGCGAACAAAATGCATCCGAATCGTTCAAAGGATAGCTGACACGTGTATAGACCGATGGCGATTGCAAACATATCATCTAAAATACAAAGCATAAAAACGCACCGAAATGAATTGTAAAAACCAATCGCCACGTGACAACAAAACGTAAATATGTGCTCAATATGTGCTATGTTATCAAGCAAACACAGACACAGAAAAAGGGCAATAGCGACGTACTAATAGAAGAAGGGACAAGTGACGGGCTACAAAGACAAGCAACTCAATTTTCCTACACATTCATTCATACCACACGCGACGGTATCAAACTTATTGATAAGGAAGGATTCGCGGGCTTCTCTATCATAATTTGAACTAAATCCAGATTCAAGCAACGTGACTCTCAGTTTATCAAATGAGTGGTCAGGAAGATGCACGTGTCTTGAAATGGGCAGGTTGGGCAACGTGTTAGCGTGGGATTTATGATTGTTACAGCGGAATCTGAAAGGCCCTTCTGTTTGTCCGATGTACCGTTTTTTGCAGAGCGTGCATTCAAGCATGTATATTACGTATTTTGTGTCGCAGTCGAAATCGCCTTCGATTTTTAAACAAAAGTGTCAAGACGTACTAGTAACCTGTTGCGATGTGACCATGTAGGGGCATACTTTACATCGCGGTTTTCGACAAGGATGGCATCCGATGGCATCAGGGCAGTCAATCTTAGATGATGATCCTAGTATGTCTCGAATATTTCTAGCTTTACGGTATACTGCTTTAGGCGGATCAGAGAATATGTTTTTGAGGCGTTCATTTTGCATTAGAATATTGTGGTGTTTCTTTAATACATGGGAAACACTTGAGACTGACGCAGTGTGGGTTAGGACAAGATTTGTCTAGGGTGAGGGAGCCGGTTTGTTCTTAATGCAAAGAAGCGTACTTCGGTCATGCACGTCTGCGCGTTTTATTGCATGGTCAATTAATTGTGGTGGGTAATTTTGTTTGGCTAAAGCGTTTCTTTAGGGTACCGCAATTCTTTTGAAACTCTGATTGCTCAGAACAAATTCTTTTAAAACGTAAGGCCTGGCTATAAGGAATGCTAGTCTTGCAATGTTTAACGTGACTGCTATCGAAGTGCAAATATTGACATGTCTGTCGGCTTTTTGTATAGGGCAGTAGATAGTTTATCATTTAGCACTGAAACGCTGACGTCAAGGAAGTTAATAGTAGATGCAGAATACGTGTGAGAAAATGTTATGGATGGATGGGCATTTTTAAAGTCAGATATGAAAGAAAGCAGTTCCTGTTCCCCATGAGGCTAAATCAGAAAAACATCGTCAATGTAACGTTTGTAATAAAAAGGTTTTAACGTCCTGGTTAGCAAAAATGTATCTTCTAGCTGACCCATAAATATATTGTCATAGTTCGGGCCAATTCGCGTACCCATAGACGTCGCACTAAGTTGCATATATATATATATATATATATATATATATATATATATATATATATATACACTAGAAGGAGACACTATGATTCGTAACAGACTTCCACGAGTGATTCGACTGTTCTATTGGCGGAACCGGCGACTTCATGGGAGGATCGTAGTGCGAGTCATCATCGCAAAGTGAAGTTGTCTATAATAGCAGCCTCAAAGGATTTATACAAGGCTTTATGGGCCAGTTTCCTGTTCTTATGAGTTCACGTTAAACGTGGTACCTCCGAGTGACTGGATGTTCCACATCAGCCGCCATGGCCGCCAATGGCTCTGGATAACACTCCGAGTGCTAGGTTTCATAGATACTAACAAAAACCTAAGAAGAAGAGCGAATGGACTGCCGCCACCGTAGCTCATTATGTATGTGAATGAATGAATGAATGAATGCCTTATTCATCCCTGTCAAGGAGAGAATGGGCAACAGAGAAAAGAAAGCAACAGAAAAGTAACTGGAGGACAACTGGGGTCCAGAACATAAACCCAGGCACATATACAGGGGCGGCACGCAGGCACAATTTATGCGATGTGTGCCATATAAAGCCTTGCTCGTGTCATGTGAAAATAGTGGTTTCCACTGCCAGCGATGGCAAGCTGCTTTCCTCCAACATTCACTTCCCTTTTCATTGTTATTTCAACATTTCCAATCAGAAACGGAATAATTTAGCTTATGTTTTTTTTTACTTCATTGTCTGTTTGCTTATTCATTCGGTTGCGAGTCGCTATATAACATCAATTGCACTGACTCCGGAGCAACCCGCCGGGTTGGCTTAGCGGCTATGGTGTTTCGCTGCAAGGCATGAGGTCACAGGATCAAATCCTGGCCGTGTTGGACACGTTTCGATGGGGGTCGAATGCAAAAACGGTCGTGTCCCGTGCATGCCCTGGTGGTCAAAGTTCATCCGGAATCCCACACTATGGCGCGCCTCCTAATCAGATGGTGGTTTTGGCAAGTAAAAGTCCAGAATTCAATTCGACTCGGCGATTGGCCCATGTACCGTACAGAACTACAGCCCCAAATAGACAACTAAATAAACCAAACAGCACTAACGCATTCTAAAGCATCAGAAAACAGTTTATGAACATCAGCAAGCACCATAAAGCATTCAGTACGGTGAGATTTAACGCATGCCTTGGAAGAGATACCATATTTATTTGGTTATAAGGCGGTCCTGATAATAAAGCAAGGGTGCATTTAGAGGCCTGAGAAAAATAACTGGAGCACGCACACTAACATAACGCGATATACAGAAGCTGAGAGAATATTCAGACTCGGCGGGAATTGTCCGAAATACTGAATAATCGGAAGCCTCTGGAAGAATTGCAATATTCACTGCGAGTTATGTGCGAATTTCGCCTTGAGGAATGACTTCCACAACAGCGCAAATTTCGCATTTTGGTGTGGCTTTACAGCAGTGGGCGTGGCTATACCATGAAGCAATATAATAAAACAATATGGTCACTGCCGTGAAGCCACACCATAAGGTGAAATACGCGCTGCCGTGAAGTCGCACCTGAAGGTGAAATTCACATGTAATGTGCACCTCGCCTTTACTGTTAAATGTTTCGTATTTACCACGAATTATACGCGCAACAACATCGTACTGCCTCTTCTGCCTCACATGTCAAGGCTTATTAGTTGCATTGCTGTTGAAAATCTGGATCGCCAGAAATGTGGCGCTGCTGTCGCCACGCTGAAATAGTAACTGAATCTATCCGCCTCGAATATAAGGCGGGGGGCGACTTCAAGGCTAAGAATTGTGAAAAAAATAACCTCGCCTTACATTCGAATAGGCACGTATTACAATACTGGGTTACCAAGGGTTATGTGCATGAATTAACGGGGAATGTCTCTGGAACATCCACTTTGTCGGTGACATAAATTTCTTGAGCATCTCTCGACGTGGCTTCGAACATATTATGGAGAAACAGAAACAAGCAACGTCAAGGGCTAAGATTGAAGACTGATATGCAAAAAAAAATGTAAGTCATGCTTGATAGCATAACAAGGCAAGGAGAATTCACGTTTGGTAGTCAGCCTCCTGTGGCCAAGCTGTGAAGGAGCACGTTTATATAGGACAGTTGTCACGCAAGACCTATATCACGAAAAGAAAATCTCTAGATGAAAAAATTTGGGAGCGCATATGGAAGACACTGTCGCGACATGAAAGCGAGCTTACCAGTATCACTGAAATGTCAGTGTAATCTAATATTACTCAGATATATACAGGCCGTAAATTGGAGGAAAACAAAGAAGTTTTAGAACTAGCTAAGAAGAGCGCATCGCTTGAACGAGGCCGAGGAGGTGCAGTCCCGATCAGCAGTGGCGCGTAAGCGTGTTTTGCTTGTGTCTATCGACAGTGAGAACAGTGACATGACCCGCCGTGGTTGCTCAGTGGCTATGGTGTTAGGCTGCTGAGCACGAGGTCGTGGGATCGAATCCCAGCCACGGCGAAATGCGAAAACACCCGTGTACTTATATTTAGGTGCACGTTAAAGAACCCCTGGTGGTCGAAATTTCCGGAGTCCTCCACTACGGCGTGCCTCATAATCAGAAAGTGGTTTTGGCACGTAAAATCTCATAATTTAATTTTTTTTAACAGTGACATAGCCGGGAGCGAAGCGGAACAAGAAACCGCACGGTGATAGTGTTTAGGCCTGTAGCTGCTTAGCGTTGCCATAGAGCCTGAATTGCAGTCACCTTTCTTTTTCTTCTTAGCAAAGTGTAAAACCAAACCGAAGCCTTTCAAGGGCCACGAAGCTGTCCCCTTAGTAAAGGAAAAAAAGGAATCTGCAGATACCACCTACCCTACCAGGCGTGTGCATCGCAGCAACTAAACGCAGATTGTTGCACCCCCCAAAGAGGAGACCGCTCACACGCAAAAGCGGGAACTTCAGGAAGGCATGCTTCAGCACTGGCTATAGAGTACGCTCAACCATGCGGAACAAAGTTTAGTCAGTGGTGCATGCATCGCTTACCTTTGGGGTAAGCTCAAAAAAATTTCGGATCTGAAGAAGGAGGCGCCACCAGTTTTCCTCTACGTCGTCGTAAAGCTTTAAAAAGAACGATTTGGTGTCTGGCCCAGTGGTAAAAAGCGGAACCACGTAGAAGCACATGATGGTAAAGAATAGTGGGATGCACATCCTGTAATGACAAAAGAATATAAAGAATACGAGTATATTCATTGGGAATCCCTCGTTGTCTGTATGGCAGCGAAGTTCAGTTTTTCTAATGTAATTCTAAAATACTACCACTTTGTGTGCCTTGAACATGTAGTTGTGAGTGGGATGAGAAAAAACATTCTTTTATAAAGAGGCTAAGTTTAATGCTTGCCACGTCACTTCAGCGCTGATGTGCATGTTTATCTGATACATTGTTACTATCAGTTTGACATGCATCGCTTCTGGGACACACCAATTTGCCACAGACAACATTGAAACAAATTCTTATATTGAAGTAGGGAAACATATTGATATGTGGTCAGTGCCAGTAGCTTTACCTGAATTAACGATGCCATAATTTTGCTCTATCTACAAGAGTGCGTCACTTCCTTCGCACTCAACGAAATGGGATGCGAAATTATTCACCCAGCGAGACCCGTAGGAAGCGTCCACCTTACAGAAGCGCTAGGATTTAAAGGGGATGGAAGGATTAACTGGTGAGCATCAAAGATAAGCAAGAGCCGTTTAGAGTATTTGTTGAAATAAAGCATGGAAGAAATTCACAGGACCGTATCCATTACAGGCCGAGGTAACTATACAAGGTAATCTACAGATGTTTTAAGGAAGAGAGAAAGGGTTAAGCAGATAAAAACAAAACGCTAAACTTATAAACTGATATAGATTACTTGAATAGCTCAAGCAATCCATGTGATTATTTATCGCAGCCTTGTTTCGAAGGAGACGCCAATCAAATATCCTCATCATTATCAAAATATTAACCATTTTACTTAATACTTTCATTGCTATTCTGTAAGGTTGTGTAGGCTGTTTGGCGTGTTGTATGTATGTATGTATGTATGTATGTATGTATGTATGTATGTATGTATGTATGTATGTATGTATGTATGTATGTATGTATGTATGTATGTATGTGCGCCCGCGTGTGTATGTGCATGTGCGCATGTGTGCGTGCGTGCGTGTGTATGTGTGCGTGTCTGTGGTTTTGTCTGTCAGTGTATGGAACATCGATTTAATCCCGAGTAGCATGCCAGGCACGTATGGCAAGGGAGATCACTAGGGGGCCACCACTAAAAAAATATATTTCTAAAAGAAATAGGCCAAATTGTATGCAAGGAGCCTTTTTATTAAAGCTCAGCTCTTAGGCGGCCGTTCCTGCGACGAGCGTTGGCGTCCCTCGTAACCGAGCGAACGAGCACAGCGAAGGATCGAAGAGCAAACGCGGAGCGCAGCGGCAGATGAAAGACTGCGATAGTGAAGAGAGCGCGAAGAGGAAAGCGGAGCAGGAGGGCGCAGTGGAACCATGAGGTGGAAAGCGGAGAAGGAGGGTTTGGTGAAAGCGTGAGAAGGAGGGTTTGGCGAAAGCGTGAGGGCAAGACGGACTTTGCGGTGACGATTGCTACGAGATGCCGCCAGAGTAGCGCGCGTCGTCTCTGTGGAAACAAAGCGCTGCATGAGCGCAGGTCTGTCTGCGGCGGCTGCTGTGAATCGCGCACATGCATCACCAACGAGCTGCCTCTCGCGATCTCCCGATTAGCGAGGCACATGCGCCACACTTCGCTCAGTTTGCAACGTGCCGTACGAGACAGATTGTCAGCGCCAGCCAATATATCGCGAAATGACTCGTAAAAAGCTGCGCTCAAATTTCGCATTAGGGAGTATCGTAATCGTCGGTAAATTTTTTTAATGACGTGACAGTGCTTGTCATATAATATACTAGTTTGCGGAGACCATTTGTTGCGCAAGACAAACTGCCTACGAAATTCATGTTCATCTGTAACTTCTCTAAAAATTAATCCTTGACATCATACTGGTACCTATAGTTCCTGATTCCCCCATGATTCGAAAATTGCTCAGATATGCTTACCTGGTAATCCTTCGAAGCACTCCGATTATGAAGACATGAGGCCCGTTCGATTCTTGTTTTACGATAGTGAGGCAAAGGAAGAACCCGCTGAAACATGATTTAAATACTAATTTAGTTGTGGCCGATATAGGTACACTGAACACATCATTCCGTGCTCTTTAGCGTAAATGAATTAATCATTCTGTTCCAAACGAATTAACTTTTGGGCAGGATGACAGTCGCAGTATAGTGATCAGAGGCAATTAACAGAAACAAGCTTGAACAATCACCTTATTTAATATCTGCAACTAAAATCGGTATTCTACATTATTTTAAAAAATAAGGCGCAAGAATGAAGGGTTATGCGCTTTGTGAGTGCGTAGTTTTGTCATCGCTCCATAACTACAGCTATATCTTTTGAAAGTGATTTTCCTCTTGGTTGTGAATGCTAGCCACAAAATTGTCTTAGCCCTCCTCACCTCGGTCTTGTGTTCCCACGAGCTAAAATAAGTTCGAACAGTCATACCGCAAGACCCGTGGAATGTATCAAACACCTGTGTGTAGAATTATTTTACCTCTGCATTCAAAATGCAGAGGTTCGGAGGTTTAGGCTACTCGTGGACTAGCCTAAAAACCTCCGAGCGAGAGTGTTTTTGGCTTCAATGAGTAAGCAAAAACGTAAAGAGACTAGGTTAAACCTAAAATGGCTTCTTACCAATAATGAAAACACATTCTATCCATAAAGCTGCGGTATTGAGCCTAAACAAATTATTAGCAAAGGGAGCAAACGTAGACTCAAGTGGAATCGTTCGCCGCTTCTGGTCTTTTGATGTGCAATATGTAGGAATGACCCTCCATCATTGGCTCAATTACGTTTTCCCGCCTGCTGTGGAAAAGGAACCGAAGGCATACGACTGCTTTATGCAGAAATTCAATTACTCTAGTAGCTGTTATCGGGCTCGTCCCTACAACCTCCAGAACACTCGCTATTGTTGTTGCAGTTGTCACTTGGCAATCAAAAGCCATAGCGTGTACGAGAGCAGCGTGTTGCTCACATAAGATACAGTCGCTCAATGAGAAGCTTGCCACAAGTAAGCAGCATCCTTCACGTTATTCGTGTTAAGTAGATATAGAAATGTTAAAGAAGAAAGCCACTGCCCCACTGCGATCAGTGCACCGCTACTCATAAATTGTCTAGTGACATGACTTATTCAAGGACACAAAAAGATTGAACTTCAAAAGTTATCTGAAAATCTTTATCTACACGTACCACTAATAATTCGTAGATATCCATAGAAATCTATGTATTCCGTGACACTGCTTATAACCCCTCCCATTTTGAATTCTCGTATAATTGAAGAAACATTTATTCCTACGGTTCCCTTGTTATCGAAAATTCCTCAAAAAGTGTACGGCACAATGATTGTTCAGAGCAAAGCTCATTTTCGTACTATGGCCGATACGTGCAAGAACCCCATGCATCTACTCCACGCAGCTCCCTTTCTTGTATCATTAGGTGCCTGCTCCAAGGACGGAGTCAACAATCGCGTTTTCTGGAAAAAAAACTATAAGTAGTAGCTTACCTAAGAAAAAAGAAAGTATCGACACTGCTGAATCCCGCCGCTATCATCATGTTTGGCCAATAATTCACGACGGCGAACATGTTTTGCAGGCGTGCTGAAAGGATAAGAAAGAAAGCATGCTTCCATATTGCGGGCCAAAAATTGAACTGGGCCGCGGAGGTGGTGCAAGCGAAAGGAAAGGCAACAGACTGTTATAATATAGTAACCGATTAGCGTATCTTGTCGCTTTCTTTGCTTTTTGCGCTCATTTGCAAGTACACTAATAGAGTCCTTCAATCACGCATGAGCAAATGAAATTCATAGAAGCGCGATTTGGTGCTCAAGAGTTTCAGCTGTCGGCATTTAGAATGCGTTAACATTTAGACAGCCCACGATTAATTTGACATCTTTACATATGGCTTGGCTGTGACATTTAGAGGATCCTTCTCGCATTGGCAGCAGGTCGAGATTTAGAACTCAAATCCCGTTATGTGACTTGTGGCTGCGTGTATAACGAAATGAATTACAATAAAATATGTACTCATCTGCATAAATGACTCGTAACTATGGCTTGTTGTTATAGGAAGTGCCACAGATAATAGCAGAACAGTTAATCACAAAGTGCACTGATGATTTGGGAGCCTGCAGAGATTGTCCAAACGAGAGCGTGGTTATATCTCACTAAAACTAAAAAAGCATGCTGTGTTGTAAAAGCAATAACTGGCGTCAGTTGACCAGTGACACTTGCATCGCATGCCAAATAACTTCGGCATATGATTAGCTAAGTCTACTGCAGCCTCCGAGCAATTATTCCACAACCGAATGCACCTGCATACAATTAGTTCATATGAGTTATTTGTCTTTTATGGTATGTGTCAAATACAGAGAAGCTTTGTTTTCCCCAAGCGGAAGAGGTGGCCGAGTGTAAAAGCTGGAACGAGCTTCGCCCTACCCCCTTATATGTAGAGAGAGAACAGGGCAAACAACTCTGTCATAAACAACAAGACCTTTTTGTCAAAAGGAAATGAAATATTCAGTCTGTGCTTTGGACATATTACATGCAGTAGCAAATGAACATACATGCCATATGAATTGTTTACCTGCAGCAATCTCGACTATAATGGGCCGCCTTGAGAAAAGGTGCGCGTTTTGGGTAAACCATCGCTGGGGAATTATTTAGGATTCATATCAATCCCACAAGTGCAAGCCGTAATCCGACAACATAAAAGTTAGGAGAGAGGTGTGTTCTTGAAATCAACACTATCTCTCTGCATGCAATTTGAAAATTTTGACAACTTTTACAATTTACAACCACTGTTTGAAGTTCTCGCGCGTAAAGGTGCCTGGTGTTATAAGCCATGTTATTTGGAGTTAACGAAGCGAATGTAGCTAAATTATTAATCTTTAGTCTTTATTCCTTTTTGCAATTTGAAATGAAATGCATATTCTAGACTGCGCAAATTACTATATGGGCAGTATGAAAGGCCTCTCTCGTGCTTTGATATTTCTTGAGTTGAAAGATACTTCTTATTTTCACCTTTTCCAGATAAAGTCGAGACAGCTAGAGACCGGAAAATGGTATAGAACCTACACACTCCTGCCTCCGGTAGGAAAAGAATATTCCGGGCACGCATCTTCCAATACGGCGTTTTGACATGTTCCCTCAGCCTCAAAACTGTACGTGCTACTGCATGTAAAATTAATATGGCTTTGGCTTTTTGTCGTATAGCGCTCTATTATTCCATTTTTGCACGTACGCGACAGCTTTTGCTTTTGTTCGTTCTCTTTACGTTCTAGCGTCGTTTCCTTATATCTGCCTTGAGGTTTAAGCCACTTTTAGAATTCCTTTGCCACGTGTTTCTATTCACATAGCAGCAACGGCAAGTAAAAACATGCACGCGCAGCCGAGAAAGACAATCTTCTATAACTTGCTCACACCACGTATCTGACATGGTCTGGTAGGAGTGGCCCATCACGATGTAGGCGAGGCTGAAGAACCGCAGGCCGTGCAGGAACTGCAGCGGGTAGTGGTCGGCGTTCGCCTTGTCGGCAACCTTGAACAGCACTCGCGTGTTTGCCACCGCGGAGAAGGCTGTGGCAAGTCCGATGAGCGCACCTGAGATTCATAAATAGCGCGTTTTTAGCGGAAGAACCGGTGACCTGCAGCAGCCCACGTCCAGTCATACGCGTCCTATTGCGTATGATTAAGCGGGCCTATCCCGGCCGCGTTAGATGATGGGAATTTCGAGATAGCAGGAGCTTTTTGCAGTCTGAACCACAATTTTTATTCGGTGTCTACTTTTGTAGAAGCCAACAACTGGAGCCCTAATACACATCCTAGCACTATCATCAACACTCCATTATCAACACACTACACTGTAAACATTTTTGCATCCTTAAGGGTGTTTTCGTCGCACTGCTAACACCCTTACCGTTAGGGCCTTACAAAAAGAGGACGACAACGGAGCTCTAACTAGACGTGCGATGACAAAAGTCGTAGTTCAAAACAGTGTAATCATTCCGACAGCCTTGGGCGCACAGAAATATCCGACAGGAGAGCTTCATATCTCTGCCTGTGAAATTCTCTTGTCGGGTATTTTTTTGCGCCAAAGGCTGTCAGAATTATTACATAGTTTTCAACTACGCCTTTTGTCATCGCTTGTCTAGTTAAAGCTGCGTTGTCGTCCTCTATAAATTTTTGTAATGCCCTGGTAAATGTCTTTGCAGTGCGATAAGAAAACTCCCTTAAGGGTGTAAACATTTGTACAGTGTATCATTAACCTAAGTCTGTCTACTTCGCCAATGTTTTGAAATTACTGGCCTTTTCTCCAACATTAAAGCAGCGAATGCGTTGGCCCCATAAAGGCTGTTTCATGTGCTAGCGACCGAAATGAAAATAGCAGGATATGATCTTGCCCGTCATTGTACCATTCCTATTTGAAATTTTCGCGTCTTTCCGCTATGGTATCATTCCTAGATTCAAGAATGTATCGTGCATTGTGCTGTCATACGAGAGGCTGAATTAATGGACTACTGGCGACAGACACTTCAACAAGGAAAGAGAGCGTACACAAGGCACGGACGGACGAATTACCGGCCGTGTCGACCAGGCTATCTTCGTTTGTATCGATCCTACTTAAAGGAGAAATTGCGAAGGGGTAATGGAGTGGCTTAAGCATGAGAATCCTCTATTTCGCTTATCATGTGTGAATTTGGAACGAGGTCGAGCAGGCCTGGTTGTAGCCGCTAGAAATGTATCAAAAGCCAGTGCGATCCGCTGAAATTTATTTGAAGGCAACACTACTCGGTCTGTTTTCCAAAATACAATATAAGTTAAAGCCTTACAGCTAGCAGACGTGTAGTCTGAAACCAAGTCCACTTGCACATTTATAGTTGACATTCGTTTATGCAAACCGCTAAACTCTCGAGCAAAGCAGCTTCGGAGAGCTTTGTCATGCCTCACGTGTATCTCTACGGCAACGTCACATAGTGCGCTCTTGCAGCGAGAATTTCATTCTCTGAACTGAAACGCATTTAAGTACTGTAGAAGTGCCGCCGTGGCAGCTTCTGCCAATCTCAGAGAATGACAGATCCTTGCTAGAGCATCCTTTGTGAATCTTTGAAGGTATAATTGTCATTAAATTAACTCAATAAAATTATAGCAACAATACACAGTCGGCATCGGCATGATATGAGTGCCGTTAATTTGTGGAACAGAACTGCAAGGACATGAAACGATGATAAAAATAAATGAGAACGTGATTATGCAATTCACTGCATCCAAATATGCATTCAACTTTGATAATCTTCATAGTTTCAATGTGAAGAATATGAAGGTTTTCGCAAAACCTGAACCTCATCAGTAATTTATTCTAGATTTCAATTTAAAAAGAAAGATCAATTTGCTGTACACTTTCCTGTCCTCATTGTCAGTTGGCTTCAATTATTATTTCGGTCGATGTATATCTCATAACGAGTACTTAGTCACAGTTTTTTTTTTAAAGAAGATTAGTTGTCCTGCTTCGACTTCGCAATTATGACATGTACCCTGCTGTTGCTAATCAGTGGTAACTAGTGCTACCAATGAAGTATCTGAAATCTCGTACTTCTCGTGCAAATAACATCTCACTTTTGAAGTAATCCTGCTCAAGTGTTGGAAGTCCGCTACCTGAAAGACGTGATTTTTGAAATATATCTGTATAGTCTTCAGAAAAGAGGAATATCAAGCACCTGGATATATTTTTCAAATACACAAGACAAAGTTTTTCACTCACTGTGTTTCCGAGAAAGTTTTCGCCTCGACTGTATGAAGAGGTCGACTGATGTGCTGCCAACAACGACGATGACTAGGAATCCTAAAAGTATCCTGCATTCCAAAGAACAGTTAAAGTTTGGGCACATGCGCGTTATTTAAAACCGAATGCGTATACTCCTCAATGCTGCCATTGTAAAACTAATAAACAAATAAATTCATCACTTGAACTTAGCTACATGAAGCCGAGGTGCGCATAAAGATACTTCCTATGGAGAAAAACGTCATTTGGAGAGAATGATTCACGGCTAATAGAGCGGTACAAACAATATGAGTGAAATCAAGTCGCTGCTACATGCTAAGCGCATCATTCAAGCAACGATATTGAATAAGTGAGAGCTGAAAAATGTCTATGCTTCTCAATTGTTTCTTTTGAAGTACGGCAACTGTATAGACGCGGGTATAAAATTGTGGTTCGTGGGCGAGGCTGAAATTCACGTTCCAGATAACGTACAAAGTTACAACACCGTGAGTATCCTTCTATCTGAAGAAAAGAAAGTTTTCCATAAGATACTGCACAAACTGAAGTTTGCCGGTGGCTTCGCTTACTTTAGAGACTGGGGATTTTACATTCTTAAAGAAGAAGACGAAGAAAAATGTTTTTAGAGCGCGTGTGTAACTCAGTCCAAAACTGAAGTTCTCAGAACAGAGTCGCTTAATCTATTGCAAAAGCATTATATTAGTCTACTTATGCTGAAAGACGCTCGCTCGTACAATCAGTGGCCGAACAAGCTAGACAAGCATAGGCGGGAGTACAAGGCGAAGATAGCATGAAAGAGACGTTATTCTCCTCGTCGCCGTTAGGTTCGCCCATAGGCCGCAGACTGTGTGCTACGTAACTGCTCACAGCATTACGTGAATGTCACGGCAGACCGTATAAGGTGGTGCAGCAGACGAAGAAAACCAGGGCCCGTATGTATTCACAAGGAGCTCTTACGCCAGGATTGTTCGCAAGATCAAGTTCCGGCAAATCTTCATTGTGCGGCCGCACAGTCGAAAAGGCCATTTACGAAGGAGATAGCTTGTGAATTCAGCCCCACGTTCTGAGAATTTGCTGCTGTGGCGCAGTGGCTTTGGTATTGCTCTGCTAAGCCTGAGGCGTGGCAGCTACAGACGTTGTTACCTTTTTACTAGTTTTATGGAACAGAAGAATTAAAACAGTTTTCTCTTTCTTTTTCATTGGTTCAGTAACAATTCTCCTTTTAGCGTAATGATGCACACTCAAGAAATAAGATGGCTAAATTTTCATAGGCAGCGCGTATCACGTAAACCATGATGCTCATCAGCTGTAATCGCACTGTTTTAAGCCTCCTTGTGGGCACTTGGTGATTTGTTTCATGTTAGTACCAAGTCTTACGACCGAAGCAAGGCTTGTCAAATACTATGGTAATCTTGGGATTCCTACTCTGATATTACACTGAAACGCCAAGAAATGTACCACTATAGACTTCAAGACCGCTTTCTCAACATCTTGTACAAAAAAAAAAGAAAACACCAGAGCACTCGTCATCAAAAGTAAAAGTGCAGCTCGCAGACTCTCTTTATCATCAAAGGTATGTGATGTCCTCGCTTGCTGCTACTTTACCTGGCCTTACCATTATATTTCAGAACTTGTTTTTCTAATATAAAGAAATGGAAGTCCCAGAGCTTTTAAAGACAGCGATTATGACTTTTATACAGTAGTAACATCTGTTACCGCGGTTGTATGCGGTTGCAATGACCAACTGTGAATGTGTATATCTGTGCTCACTTTCTTTCTCCGTCTCTACATCCCCCTCCCCTGTCTCCACAGCGTAGGGTAGCAAATCGGTTCTCCCCCTCTGTTTAACCTCCCTGCCTTTCTCCTTTTTTCTGTCTCTGTAATATCATAGGTTACCGCAATTGGGAGTTGTACCTTTACTAGGATTTCTTATTTTTCTTCATTTCTGGAACCGAGGGCCGCAACCTGCTGCCGTAGCGCAGTGGCTTTGGCGTTGCGCTGCTAAGCCTGAGAGCGCGGCATCGAATCCCAGCCGCGGCGGCCGCATTTCGACGGGGGCGAAATGCAAGAACGCCCGTCAGCCGTGCATTGGGTTCACGTTAATGAACTCCAGGGGATGGAAATTCATCCGGACTCCTTTACTACGGCGTTCCTCATAATCATATCGGGGTTTTGGCCCGTAAAACCCCAAGAGCTAATATTCATTTTAAGGGGGACCGCAAGGATTTGGTTTACACCATCTTTCTGAAGGTGCGTGTGCTACTAAAATTAATAGGTTACGCCACAGCCCTCTCCTCATTGTTTCTGCAAACTTGTTTCTGCAAGCTCAATGCAGTGTGTTAACTACTATAACAGATGAGCCAAGTGCACTTTGAAGAGACCCAGAACGCCAAGGAAACCAAAAATTGGTTCTTTTGTTCAAACACAGCACAGTAATTATTCTGCCATGGATGCTGGAATAATAGTTGGTGCACTATTGTTGCGATAAATTTTTCACGTTCCGAAGTCATTAAATTTCTGTATGCGGAAAAGAAGGCACTTATGCATACCACTAAGACATATGCAGTTGGTGTCCAAAGTCAGAAGTACGGATTCCGCGAGAAGGCGAATTTCAGCAGACATAGTTTGAAGCCGATAAACCAGTACGGCCCGTATTCATTAGATTTTTGGTTCGCAAGTGCTCTTTGCTACTGACCGAACCGACCGTGTTCCCTACTAATAATTCCCACATCGAGCTTGGATAACATTTGCTGTTACGAACATCTTAGGCGTAAGAACCTCTTTTATAAATACGGCTCCGAACACTGCGTTGGTCGCATGACGCTTGATGGAACATGGTTATAACGACGCGTTTTCAGGACAGCACACAGAAAGGACGCACAGAGGACAGTCGTCGAACTTCAACTGAGCTTCTCTGTCCTGTCAAAACGCGCCGTTATAACCATGTTCCATCAAGTCAATAACCAACTAGCCCATCTAAGCCTCTTAATTGCATAACGCTGATACAGGTAGAAACGATGAAACCTAGGCGGCGTTCACAGGCTAGGGAAATGTTCCGCTTTTCTCAGACCCCGTGTCCTGCTCCTTTTTAGCTCCTACTGCATATAACTCGAGTTGGCTATCTGGATGGAATGCGAAATCAAACTCACACAATGGACTTTTGTGTTGTGCTCCACGGTTCAGACTCTATTGTGAGGCAATTGGACACTTCAATATCAAGCACGGAAGGCTTTACTGTGGAAAAAAAGAGAGAAGGAAATAGTTAGCAATGAATTATTATCCTTTAGACGCCACTCCTTTCTGCTAATCGTGCAAGCGGTATACTTATTAATATTTAAAGCTTCATTCATTGTTACTTGAAATGTATGCTTTGTTCGTAGAATATATTTGATCTCAGTACGCGAAGGGTCCAATAACTTACGTTGGTAGCACCTGCGCGCACACGACCGTGCCTATGAAGAACCGTCCAACCTGTCACTACCAAAAGTTCAATCGTGACAGCACTATCTAAAAAAAATGCTAACCGACAAAACAACCGATAAACTCCCGTTAATGTTCACTTTTTTCTATTTATGTTTTCTATTTGTATGAGTGTTTATATGGGAACCCCAAGGGTACACTTACTGGAGGTGGTGGTTGTGAGGAAAATGGGTCATTTTTTCATAGGGTGTCCCATATGATCTATGGGAACCCACGGGTTATTATATGAGATATCCCATATGTTCATACGTAATTATTAGACATAGGTCATGTAGTTATATTTATAGGATTGCACGAAACAGTGGCGTAACAGTGTAAGATAGGCTAACTTGAACTGAAATGAAAACCAACAATGTTTCAGACGTACCTGAGTCTACTAAAGCTTGTAGATCGTCTTGACTGCAGTCGTCTAAAGTGCAGATTCCCAGGCGAACGATTGGAAGCTCTTCCAGGAAGAAATATTTTTTGAAGTACAATATCTGAGAGAGAGAAAGAGAGAGAGAAGGAGAGAGGGATAGAGAGGGAGAGTTATGGAAAGGCATGCAAAACACCGTGTGTGGTCAATGGGACTGCATGTATAAGGCAAAACATATATGCTGAAGTAAATTTTTTGATGCAGCCTACGCTTATATTCATGTGACAGGTTCAAGAACCGCATGCTGCCCCACCAGCACTTTCTCGTACCAGGAGGAAAGAGGAGAACGAAAGCCTTTTCCTAATTTAGCGAAAACAGGATAATATTGATGAATCAAGACCTGTAGTAAAACTGTTAGGCGATGAGATGACACACTAGTTTCAAGCAGGTGATGTTTTTGCAGAACCATATTGCATCCATCACGGAGAAAGCAGCCATGCTATATATTCTTACGAACACAAGTGTGCCATCGATTTATGATAGCCAGGTGGTTTGCAATTGGCTAGCGTGTCACCTTCATTATACGTAAAAAGCTGAATATAGGGCGAACTTTTCTTTCGAAAAACTGCCGCAGAAAGTGGAATCCCGTCATATATACCGGTTATCTTTTATCAGTTTATACCAGTATTTTTATTTCTTTTTAGAATTAAAGTTTGGGATGCCGACCTATATTTTGTTATGACCTATATTCTGGTTTCTACTCTATTATCAGCAACCGCCTCGTGCCTTAGTGCACAGAAATGCTGACAAACCACGATATTCTCTGGACTGGTGTACCGTAAGGGTACCGTCCGCTCGATTATATAGATTTCTTATCACGTGCCGTTCGCGCGCAGCCGATTCGAGTGATTAAGTAATATACGGGGCGTCGCTTGAACCACTGGCGAAGCGCGAAGCGGTATACGGTTGGAATACAAGATAATCGTTGCATAATCCCGACCCTTTTAGTGCATGCCAGCAGGCTTGGAACAGTATGCAAGCCTCATAACTGCTAACAACAATATGTCACTGCGTAAATATCAGAAGTTGTGAGTTCCGTATGCAGCTGTCTGAAATCTCTCCGGGTCAGGGCACAAGGCTTCCTCTAGAATTCGGTTCAACGAAACGCAAACAAAACTACCAAGAATAATTAGTTGTCGTGTTGGTATTAAAAATTGAGATGTATGCATGCCCTTAGCGAAGCAGTATACTTGATAAATTTGGCAATAACGAGCATCACTTTTTAAACCGCGCTGTTTCTTCCTTACAGATTCCCGGTGGTCTTCGCTGTCAATACAATATAGCGCATTGGGGAAACATGCAAAAGAACATGCAGGAGAATGAGAGTCACCTTGATATATTCAAGTGGAAACACAATATGCGCATGCACTATTAAGTCGGAAGGAAACGCGAACGGGAATAGCCAGTGATACCTCTTACGAATAATTACTTTAATCTTATTTGTGTGATCATGGTGAAACCTGGAAGTGCACATGGATTCGTTATGGATTTGGCCACTGTGGCACATCTGGAATTCTGCCAAAGAAAATGTACCTTCCTATTTGCCTTTTTAAGATTTGCGCTTCATTAAGGCGTCACAGGAGCACACCTGTTTGAAACATACTTTTTTTACATGCACTCACACTCGGATCCATGACCTGCAAGATTGGCTCCATCTTCTTCTGCCATGCGGTGGAATTCTTTACGTAAAACTGCAGATTACAGTACTGGCCTCGGGAAGCCACATGGCCAGAACGGTCGAGGACCACGGTCTCTAAGCACTCATCAAAAGCGCCCAAGTCGACGTGTGACCCTTGGAACAGGCCCGTGGGGTACTTTCCGGATGCGTCGAACACTGCGCGTACAAAAATGATGCAAGCGTGAGACAGAGAAATCGACATAGCCTTGCACGAAACGCTATGTAGCATTAAAATTATGCCTTGCCCTCCAGAGGAATACAATTAGCACACTAAAAGAAACAGGCGCCTCTCACTACCAATTCTACAAACTCAGAAGTTCAATCGTGCTCGTGTTGGATATGTCGCCAGAATTCTTAAGCGTCCTCTTGCTAGCGAATATTGCTCTAAAATAGTCGATCTGCTATCGTCTCACTACCAAGACCCTTTTGTGTCTTTAGCGCCTGTTTGGAAGTTCGCTGCCTGGTCTGACACTAAGACCGTGCTAACAATAAAAAGCAAAAGAAGGACCCCCATGCCTGCATCGCAATACATTACCCTACAAGATATGCCATGCCGCTACGAACAACGTCGTCACATCCTCACCGACAGCTCTGTCACAAATGATTATTCCGCTATAGCGGCGGGAGTTTCATCAAAAGGAGTCGCCACTTACACGAAGCTGAGCCACTGGACCTCTATAACACTGTCACGGAGCTGGCTGCACTTGCAAATGCGTGCAGCTTTCAGTTGCATTTCGAAGCAGTCAGTAAGCTCCTGGTTCACCTTTGCAGAATCACGACCATCTTTACAGATACGCCACACGCTAATTATCAGCATATCAGACATCTGCTGTTGCACACCGACGCTTGTGAGATGGAGGAAAGCGTTTCTCTGCAGTGCCGTCTTACTGGAGAGTAGCAGGCAACGTCCAAAAAGACTGCGCTGCTGTTCACAGTAACAGTTCACAGTAATAATACGGAGCAACTCCCGTTACCCTTCTAGAGAGTGTCGGATCAGCGCTTGCGGCTTGATTTGTACGCTTCACGCATTCTGCTGTTGGACCTACTCAGCACCAAGCTATTCACAGTTATGACCCAATGCGCGAATTCCACATGCTGGTATGGTCTTGACAGGCGCAATCGGGCTTGTCTACACCGTATATGACTAAATGTCAGTTATATAAATGCTTTCCATTTGAAACATAAGGGATCAGATTGACACTGCGCCTTGTGTACCGCGTACGGAAATGGAGCAGCGCCCTCCGTGCGTCCGACGCAACGAAGGCCCATTTCAGTATTTTGAGAGACACTGGCCTCAACGGGATATTACGATTAGTTTGTGTATTGCAGTTTATAATGTGTGTTGTCTGCCTGTGACACGCACAGTGTGTATCGTTCCATGTTTCATCAGTCCCATCTGGAGTAACAAGTTAGGCGTACTGCCAGGCAAACCTCTCTAGCATTCATTACAATGGTCCTCTCTATACGTAGCACGAGAACTGCATGCAGTCTTGGTATGAAAACGTGTTCTTCCCAACAAAACAAAACATGTTTATGTGATGTAAGAAATTATGCACTACGAACGTATCGTTACAACACAGCTTTATATATAAAAAGTGCTACCGGTATTAAACGCCCACGCCTATTATGGCTGGCCTAATCGTATATTGTGTATTGTATTGTACTGGAGTGTTCCTCAACCCCCCCCCCCCCCCATCGTTCTTTCTAAAAACAATGAAACACTTCGTTCAGCCTTTGTGGGCTGTTGATCAGATTTAAAGCATAACACAAGAAACATAATTTCTTATTCAGTAAAGGCCATTTCTAACCAAAGAAAAGTCATTAGGAATCGAATAATTAGGAAGTCAACCTAATTAATCACATCATTGGAAATTAAAACTTCTTAGCCGTTCAACGACAAGCAATAAAGGAAAATATTTCTTGCTGGCGGCAACGGTTTGCCTAACCTGTTAACGCTTGTTTGGTGTTGCGGTGATCACTAGAACAAAGCCACTGTCAGATCGCTAAAAACCACAACGCGACGCTTTATGCATCTTTAAGAGCCTGCGCACCGCAGCCTCAAGACAGCCGCGATCTGTCAGCATGCGCAGTAGATTATCTACTGCACAAAAAAAAAAACGCTACTCCAGCACATGATAGCATGATTGCCAGAAATTTGTACTTCATGAAATTGAGCATGTAAGGGATGAAGAAAGAAGTAATAATATGCTTCCCATGCCTTCAAAGGGGCAACAATGAATGATGTAATGAAGCATATAATGAACAAGACCTGAAACACTTGTCAGTGCACATTTTAGTGAACAAGCAGTTTGCACGAAGCCGTTGAGAGTCTGGCACGCACAGCGTTGGAATTCAGGCCGACGAAGAAGGCTCCTCAGGGCGCAGAAATAATGAAGCAGCAGGCTACCTTTAAGCTATGTTTGTTGTGGTCTCCGCCACAGCAAACACTAAGAGACTTCACATAAATAAGCCGCCTCTTATCACTTGCCCACTGGGCCAGCGCAAACTCCAGCGTGACGGTGCAAGACAGCAATAATTGCATCAGCTTCGTGCGTGCACTTTGAGGCCTAAAATAATTAAATTCTCGAGTCTTACGCGCCAAATCTACGATCTGATTATGGGGCACACAGTAAAAGGGGCGGGGGGACTTCAGATTACAGGATTAATTTTCATCACCTGGGATTCTTTAGCGTGCCCCAAAATCTAAGCCCATCAGAGCCCTCGCGTTTCTCCTCATATATATGCGGCCGCCGCGACCGGCAATCGAACCCATGACTTCAAGCTCAGCAGCCAAGAACACAATTACGGTAACATTTTATTAGGAACCAGCCACACCCATCATCGTCGGTACAGGGCGCAGGAAACTCCAAAGTATATATGTCAACCACACTATAAAAAGAGTGACAGCTTTTCGCAACAAGCTTAAAAACGTGCCTAATTGATCTCGTCAGATCCCATTCGTTCACGTATTTCAAAGAACACGTGCAACAAAATTTAATTTGTTGTTCAATATACACAAGTATCTTATACTCCAAAGCAACAATTATACTCTGCATCCCCCCCTCCGTAGTAAACAAAAAAAAAAACTTATGAGGCTCGTATACCAGCGGATTTGCGCACGAACACCATACTGATGCGAAAGCGTCGAATGGCCAATTGAAAGCCGCCGTCTGTTGCACAGAAGCAGCACCTCGATTCCCATTGGTTGCTGTTACGACGCCAGCTCACGTGCGCGCCTCGACGGAGCAGTGCGGGCGAAAGGGACCGCCTGCTGCCGCGCCGGCGAGCCAGATGTTGCGTTAGGGGAGAGAGCATCGCCGCGACGCCATGTCGTCCTCGCTCTAGGACGCCTGTGTTATCCGCGCAAGCTCTCGCCTGCGTTCAACTTCGCCTCGGTAATCACTGTAAAGAAATTAATGTATAAAAATGAAAGCAAATTCGAAAGGAAAAACTATCGTGGTAGTAAGTTTTGAACCTACGACAGGACGCACGGAAGCCGAGCATCTTACCCACTGGACTAAACCAACGCTGCCTCGATAGCAGACATGTCAAAGACATGTTATGGCACCATGCTACTAGGACCGAAATTCCGTCGGCAAGCCCGGCGTGACGAAAGCGATGACGTCAAAAAAGATTCCAGGTAGCATGACATAACCGATCGAAGTGCACCGGCCATGTACTATGTAGGAGGCAAAGGGTCTCAATGTACTCGCTTACCCACGAGGAATTTATAACTCCAAGGACCACTCAGCGGCGTTCAATAAGACATTGATGCTTTCGCATTCACAACTCGTAAGAAGTGCTAAGGTGTCCTCGGATTTTTTCTTCTAAGCTTAAATGACATAGTACGCGGCGAAATTTGAAAACATGAATAAACAGTCATGATCGTATAGAAACTCACGATATGAACTGCAGGGGTGATTAATCACGCGACATTTCCTTGCTCGCAGGGTGTACTTGCAGCAAGTACTTCAAGTGAAGTTTGCTTTCCTGTTTTAGCGATAACAACCTGTTTATACCCCGCTTCCCCCAATTTGGTGTGTATGCTGATAGACTGCCGCTTGGAGGTAAGGCGAAAGGAAGGACAGTGTTGACGGAGGCCACCGGAGGTCTCATCTTTCCTTAGGTAGCCGTGAATTCTGTCAAATCCGCCTCATCGACTTCAAAGGGGAGCCCACGCCACTGGAAACAAAACAAGGAGCTATCGGTGGTACGCCATCCAATTTATATATATCAAATTTCAATTACCACACAATAAATATATTTTTTGCTGATGAGAGTGAAGCTGTAATGGTTTGATATAGGACATGAAGTCTCTGCATCCCCCTACTCTATCATTAGGTACCTCTGTACCAAGTACGTATAGAAGACTATCTCATAGGGTTTGCTGAACAAGACAGGGCTAATTGGCGATCGCCAGGAGAGATATTCGTTCTGCAGTGGACACAAAGATGATGATGAAAGACGACAAAATTAGTTGATTGAAATATGCAAGCATAAATAAAAACACGCACCTAACATAGCTGGCAAGACATCAATCATCTGAGGAAAAACTGTCATTCAAAATATAAAACGTGATATTTATTAGCGCAGCCATTTACCGTGGAAGCTTAGTGCACCGCCGGCGTTGTGCCGGCTGTGGCAAGGTCAACACAAAATCCTTTTTAACTTCTTCAGCGCTTCCGAGTCTTGAGAACAACATTGTTTGCGGCTGAGAAGGAACTAAAGCACCTTGTATGCCACTCCTCTTCCTGAGGCAACCAACAGCTTGGCATTGCACTCACCTAAATCAGTGAAACAAATAAACTATCCCCAGAGGCATCACCTCAGGACTATTGCCTGTAACGCCTAAAGCCTGGTTCACATGATGCGACTTTGATCGACCCGCAAGCGCGATTTGCATGCGACGGAAATCGCAGTCGCAGTGCAAACACGCCCTACCCCCCTACCTTTTTCTCGACTGCGACCAATCGGTTGGTCGCACGTCGCACCGATCGCAGCGATCTTTCGTCGAAATCGCGCCCACAGCAATATTGCGGGTTGTTCTGCAAAATCGCGTCTCGCTCACAAGTGCACTGCGCGGAGACTTGGATTGCCGAATCCGGTATGTATACGCGAAGGGAGAACAAAAACTTGTACCGCAGATTCTCTTCTATATTTATATGCGTTCGTTACACTACGAAGCAAATGAAGTGCACTTTCACGTTTGCTTCGTATGCTATGAACACACCTTTGCGGGTTGCCAATACTACAAGGTGTTCGAGCCCAACGCCACGAAATGGCCTTTTGGAGTCGTCACAATTTTCTTAATTGTTGAGTCGCATACAAAGATCGCGCGTAGGGAGCAGTTTAAATAACTGCAACCTCGGCAAAGGCAAATGACAACACATCTAAGAGACCTAAATTTCAACGATGCGATGAACGCGCAACCATTTAGTTTAATCATTTTCCTGTCGCAAGTTTCCCGATGCATCTTGAAAGGTTATCTTCCCTTACCGGCGTAGGACATTTCATATGCCGAACGTGCAGGCTATCGTAATTAATTTTTTACAATCGAATATTAAACTCTGTGGCTTGAATAAATAGCATCGTCAATTTGTTTTCGAATGTTTCATGCAGATTAAAAATTGTATGTCTTCTCTGATGGTGAATCTTTTTTTTTTCTGCACAGAAACCAATAAACCTTGAATATGTAGCGGACTTTGTATCCTTACTGTACCTGTATTAACCCTTATTTTCTTTGAATGGTAATGAACTATACGGTTACAGAAGATTATTGACTTGGTATAGTGTCACAGTGACAATGCACCCTCCCGCAACGCCATGGAAAACTCGTGCAACAATGCGAAAAGTAAGCAAACAGCCTGTTCTTATGTAGATGAAACTGCAGAAGATGGCACTTTAGAGAAAAGCAAATTAAGAGTGTGCAGTGAAGTCATCCAGTTGCATCCCGTCCTGTGAATATTTGCATCCTTTAAGTATAAACGGTTCTTGCGCGTCCACGGCTAATCAAGTGTGACGAAACATTCACGCCTCACGTGTTCCTAATAACAGTTTCTAATAAGTTTTATCATATTTATTAGTGTTTGAATGCATATAACGATATCCTCTGTGATCAATACCTTTAGAATTAATGAACTACTATGGTACTTGGAAGAACATTTCACTATGATATTTTAAAAACAAATTTTTATATTTAGGTACACAATATGCAGTTTATTCAATAAGGGCCACAGACAGCTTTCTTACAATGGCATACTCATTTATTGCAATTGTTACCTACATACAGGCAAGAAAAGAACACAAATTTGTCGAGAACAAAATTGTTCTTCAATTCATTCATCTGTGACTGTGGCTGTGGCATTCTGCTCCTAACAAGGTAAGGGGTTGAATTGCCAGCCATGGCAGTCGCATTTACATGGCAGTCATAAGTAAAAAATAGCTGTTGCACTTAGATTTGGCACATCATCATTTATTGATCACTTAAACTTTCGAAGAGTATTGCATCAGAGGGGCATAGATATCCAAACATCTTACAAGCAATAATAACACCAACAGAAAGCAGAGGGTACAATTGTCAAACAAGCATCTTTCTCATAATTCGAATGTGGAAAACATTCGTTGCGTCAATATGTGTTGTTCAGCAGCGCTGCACAAATAAGCATGATCAGGCATACTAAGTACTCTATCAGGTAGCTGGTTCTACAGACGTATAACCGTAATGAAACACGAATACACATGCTACATCATGCACACAGCAGAAAGAAAACCTATTTCAAGACTTGTCTCTTCTGGCAGATGAGTAGGCGGTAAGCCGCAGAAACTTGAGAGGGCATTGGCTAACACAACTTATGAAAGAAGGAAGAGAGAATCTATCAGCGAAACTGTATAGGGAGAGCCTCCTTTACAGCAGACAGTGCCTCGCCGGATGTAACAGGAAATAATAAAAAGGCACCCGTCGTGGAGGCTTAGTGGCTATGGCGTTGCGCGATGTAATCCGTGGCCGCGGCCACATTTTAACGGGAGGGGGGGGGGGGCAAACTGCGAAAATACAGGGGCAAACCCATGTACAGTGCATTGAGTGCGCATCAAAGTGCCCCCGCCCGTCAAAATTAATCCGCAGTCCCTCACTATGGCGTGCCTCATAATTAGATCGTGGTTCTGGCACGTAAAACCCAAGAATTTAAATTAATTTTCATTTAAGAATAAGACAGACTGCTTTGTTTTGTAACAATCCCAAGCGATTTGTTAGAGTAATTGAATGGGAATTTCCATTATGAGTGCATATTCAAGCTTTGAGCTAATTAAAATTTTCTAAGCAAATCATTTACCATCACTTTTAAGAGGAGCAGAAAGGATGACGAAGGGAACCCAACGTAGAGCTGGCCGGCTGCTAAGTATCTCATGACAAACAAATAAGATGAACACCCAAATATTTATAAAAGGCACAGTATTGAAACACTAGCCCTGGTACACTAGTATTCATACTTATTAGCGGTATAGTGCACATGAACTTAATTTGTCCACTTGCTGCTGCAAAGTAGCGTCAAATGGCAAATTACAGGTAAATCACACAATAATCGAAAAGGCAATGTGTGCTACATGATATGCGTTTGCACCATGAACTTTGTATATATCACACAATGATCGATAAACCGCTGCACAGTAGATGAAATACCATGGGGGAGATCATTCATATATAGACTAAACAATAAGCATTATTGCCCGAAGAATCAAATCATTCACTCATATGCACTCATATGCACAGAATCAATCATATGCACTCGAACATTAGAGGATGCGCTGCTTCTGCTTAGAATGTATTCAAAATGGCTTCAGATAAATGCTGCTGTCCAGGTGATCACAGAGTAATCAATGACCAATGCTTTCCTTTCAAATATCAAGCGTTTCTGCTTTACCTTGTCGAAGGCTTTGACACAATCAACATGTAGCGTGTATACGTCTACAATACGATGTGTGCTAGAATGTAAGTCATTGAAAAGATTGAATTTCACAACACAAATTACATTCCACGTTCAACAATAACACGACATGTGCTTTATGATTGGTGCTTGCTTGTGCGTTAAGTGCACGAATTTGGCTGGAGCAGGCAGCGCTTATGCGTAGTCGCCAGCAATATACACACATAATTTCTCTAGAAGCTGACGCTGAGCACGGGTAGCGCTGAGACCTCACTGCGCGGACACGACGGCTTCGCTGCAGCCGAATTCCGAATACTGCATATGCGGTCAGCGTACCTACATGGACTTGTTCATAGGTCAACTTGCAATTTGTTGTAACGCAAGCACAATGACACGGACATAGAAGGCACATGAGACAACACACAGCGCTGAACAACCAGTCGCGAACCGCTGTGAACGTCCGCCACAGTCATGTGGCGGACGAATCGCAGTCATGTGAAATTGCCCCTCTAAAAATCGCATCGTGACGCGTGCGACTGCACCGATTTCTGTCGCTCTGGTCGCAGCATATGAAACAGCCTTAAGGTGCGAAAGCCGCTGCGTTTTTTAAAAGTTGGCTGGTCAGAACTACATGCCGATGGCTGAGCGGTGAGCATTTAAGCACGTCGCGTGTGAGCACGCATAAAATCAACTACCCGTCTCCTGCGCATTCTTCTCTACGCAGTTCCAGATGAGCCTTTTTGTCCTCCAATTAGCCTCTCCTAACACATGGTCCAACATCATTTTTTTCTGTCATGGATATATTTGCTGCAGAGATTAAACATGTTTCTTTATGTGACTATGACACGCCAAGCGCGAGTGGAACAAAGAGGGATGATCAGGACGACGCTGGCAGTTGTCCTCGTGTCCGTCTTTGGTCTTCGTGCGTTCGCCCTATAACTAAGCACAGACTTGTCCAGTGTTTTACTGTATGGCGTTTTATACCATATCAAGAGTGAACATAGCAGCAACTATTTTGGTAAACATAGTTGCTACGTAGTTTCCTGTGTTACCGATGAGGTTACCGTGGCTCGATGCCAAAGGCAAAATGGGCATCCAACTGCAATTCCCGGGTCCCACATGCGTTTTTTTTCTTCGCCATCTCATCTCCAGTCGTGGCGAGGGTCGCTTCAAGAGTGCCCTAGTATGAGCTTAAGTTAAAAGCACGTCCATTTAAGCGACCAAGGTGTCTACAGAAGCTGCAGGACTCTGTGTCCATCCGGTCCTGGAGTAGCCACTATTTTTTTCACGACGGTAAATATTAATGCTTTGTTGAGGTCAAACGGGGAAGTAGGTTTAAAAGATACGCGACCCAGTTTCGAGCCGGTTTAGAAAGGCAATGTCACTCGGATAAAGTGGTTGCTTTCGGGTTCCGTGCGAACATCTACACTTGAAAACCACTCACGGAAGACTAGACAACCTTGGTTGCATTGTGGAGGCTGATATCGATTCTGAATTAGTTCATGGGTCATCTGCACATGTTTTTTTCGAAAGTCCTCTTCGTGGCAGTCATACACACGCCACAGTTTTATATTCTTGTCTTTATTTATTTTATTTACATATACTGCAGCCCAATATAGGGCTATATCAGAAGTGGGAACATTATACATTACTATACATTGCACTTTAACAACACAGATATACACAAAAAGATAAATGATCAAAAAGAAGAGCTCTACATATTAGCGAAGTGGTTACCAGTGATAGCTATATATAAAATATTTTAGTGATAGTGAACGAATGTTACCGGGTAGAGAATTTCAAAGCTCTATTGTATGTGGAAAAAAAACTGTACTTTAATATATTAGTACGGGCATAAATAGGTGTTATGTTCAAGGCGTTGGAGCTACGGGTACAACTTGCGTTAGTAAATGTGATGTAGTTACAATCAGAAAGACCAGATGTGGAGTTAATAATTGCATTTAAAGTTTTAAGGCTTCAATGGGATAACGTGAAAGTAATGGCTCAATCGTCAATGATTGTTGAGCCTGTGTTGGTGAGAAACTGCGGCTGTAATTTTGGCAAATGAAACGGTTGGATTTTCGCTGAACCTTATTGAGCGAGCTTATTTCACATTGTTTGTAGGGGAACCAGACGACACATGCATATTCTAGAACAAGACGAATAACCGTTTTATATAATAGCAGTTTTGTATCTCGGGGGGTCTTAAGTGCGGCGCAAATAACCTAATTTTTAGGGCTTTTTCGTTTACATATTCGATGTGTTTAGACCAAGAAAGATGTTCTGTTAGAATGACACCTAAGTATTTATAGTGAGACACTCTTTTAAGTTGGATGCCATCCAGAGGATCATCGAACGAGAGGGTCTCTGTCTATTGGAAAATGACATCACGACTGTTTTACTAGAGTTGATGTTCATTTGCCATGTTTTGCACCAAGCGCCGAAAGACATAATGGATTGGGCAAGACGGTGGTGGCCATGAATTGGGTGAATAGATTTGTATAATACTCAGTCACCTGCTTAAAGTTTGATTTAAGTTGAGGTGCTACGAGGTAAATCATTGATGTATATTAGACATAATAAAGTGCCTAATACGGATCCTTGAGGAACGCCTGACGTAAAGTCGACAGGAGTTGATTCCACTGAGTTAAAGAAACAAATTGTGCGTGATAACGAAGAAAACTGGCTATCCAACAAACAAGACAGCGATTATTGAATATGGCGTTTAATTTTACCAGTAGGTAAGAATGAATCACACAGTCAAAAGCTTTAGAGAAGTCAGTAAGGATGGCATCCACTTGATTACCTATGTCTAGGTTAGAGGCAATATCATGAACAAAATGGACTAATTGTGCTACAGTGCTATAACCATGACGGAAACCATGGGCAGATGCTAGAACATGATTAGCGTTAAGTAATTCGATTATATATTTGTGAATATCTAACATCTCTAAAACTCTAACATCTTGCATGACTGGAGTGTCAAAGATATCGGCCTGTATTTAAAGTTTCTTATCCCCTGATTTATACAAAGGCAAGGCCTTGGCTGTTTTCGATTTGGTTAGTACTTCACCGGAGTCTAAGGATTTCTGGAAGATTACAGTAAGGTACTGAGACGTCCATAGGGAGTATCTTATAAGGAAAGAATTGGAGGTACCATCTGAACTGGTAGACCTTTTAGTGTCGAGGTCCAATATTAGGTTTAAGACACCATCAGAACTTATTACGATATCGCCTAATTTCTTAGTTTGTACATCATAACTAAACTTCGGAACTGCATGGTTATCGAGGTTGAAAAGAGATTGGAAGTACGAGTTAAAAGCATTCCGAACTACAGTGGGGTCGTTAGTAATAGCGTCGTTAATCTTGAAAGAGGTACTGTACGTTGCACTAGGTAAGATTGATGTCTAGAACCTGCGAGGATTTGATTTAAGTAGTATAGGGAGGTTGACTGAAAAATAGAAATCTTTAGCATTTTTAGTACGAGTGCGAAGCTCCTCCTTTGTTTTTTTCTAAAGGAACGCGAAGCGCATGATTAGAATGCTTTGATTTACGTAGTCTACCTGCACGGCGTGACAAGTGCAAGATATTCCGGTTAATCCAACAAAGTTTATTATTTATCTCTTTTGTTTTTAATGGAAGGTAATTATTGATGCAAGATTTCGCTAAAGACTCAAAACAACCAAGAAGACTGGCACGACGACATTCGCAACTGAGTGACAAAAAATGGCCAAAGTTATCTGCCAGAGTATCAGTGATAGAAGCATCGTCAGCCTTGTTAAAATCATGAAATGTGGAATAGCTAAAGCGTTCATGTGGGATAGGACAGTTAATGTGTACGAGAACTGCGTTATGATCCGAGATTCCTTCCAGGCTATCATACTTAAAACCTAAATGAGCAAGACTGTCACTGATAAACCCTAAGTCAAGTATGGAGTTCTGCCGCGTGTTCTTATCAACTAATTGTATCAAGTTATGGGACAACGAAAACCTAATTAAGTCTCTACAAATTGAGGCACTACTGGCGGAATATGTAAGGTAAGGCCAGTGAATGCCGGGAACCTCAAAGTCGCCAAGAACGATTAAGTTAGAACTGTCGAGGTTATGGTCATGCATAGAATGCGAAATATCGAACAAGTATCTAGTGCTATCAGGGGGCCGATAAAGACCACAAAGAATGCCAAAATGATCCCTCGCAAGCCATCTTACTGCATTCTTTTTCATAAATAATTAAAATAATTAAAATTGTAGTCCCAGTTTGAGGTTTGAAGGATAAAGCTTAGACCTAACGACCAAGAGCGATATCATAGAAATCCAGATTACTGGCACGTAGTATACTAAGTTTCGCAAAACAATACTGTTTTACAAATCCTCGTCTGTGTCGGACACTTTGCGCCTAATCGAGAATATGTGTGTGCTTGATTTTGCACGCTCTGAGTGTGCTAATGCCATCCTCATTTGTCTGGCTCACCGCAGGGCATTTAGAAAGAGTAGAGACTGCAAACAAAAGTGTACATGCTTTCACAAAATGCGAAAAAAAGACACCCTACATTAGATCATTTACTTTTCCATAACTTTTATGCTAGCAAATGGGATCAATCAACGAGGCCCCCATCAAGAGCCCATCAAAAGAACAACGTGGTGAGCACCTCTAGAGAAAAACTTAAGCAAGGTCTGATAAGGCGCATGTGATTACTGCCTTGTGATAAATTCGCTCGAATCAGGGTAGCACCAATAAAAAACATTGGGAAAATATTTTGTGGGCTGTAATTGTCTACAAAGTTCCAAATAGCTTTTCATACCTGTGGGACAAAAAAAGTGAGAATGTGCGCGCTACCCAGATGCGAGTCGAGGGCTCGAAAATGAAAACCTTTTTTTTTTTCGTCCATTGAACCAGTAATGCTATAAACTTGACGTCTGGAATAGCCAAGGATGTGGGGAAAACCCTAGGTGCCGCTTTAGCGCGCTTTGAGTTTTGTTTCATAATTTCAGTCTCATAAAAAGCATATGCACAGTCCAAGTACATCAATTTTGCGTCTTAGCCAACATATGCATCTAACAGACGCGACAGTGCATGTATGACGAGAATGCATGTTGATAAACAGATGGGATGCTGACATAGAATTATTTGACTGATCTACGCAAAGGCACTTTTTAAAGCTTCAACAAATTAGTTATTTCGCTTAGCGTAATATACGCCGTGCTTTAAATCAGACTGATTTTTCATAAAAAAGGCTATGAGCGTAGCGAACGTGGTGTTATTGCACATAAGTCCTTCCGCGAGGCGGTTGCACTTAGCCGTTAATGAAGTGGGTATCAGAAGTCTATGTGTATAAAAAAAGATTGTTATTGAACCTTTTTATATCAGTTTTGAAGGAGGTTGTTTACATGACAAATTTGGATGCAGTCACGTTTTAAAGCACCCCTATTTCTTAAATATATTCAAAATCATGTCAAATTCGAGAGATGGTTCATCAAATTTTAAAGCTCAATAAAAGCAATATCGAAACTGAGCTTACACAGCAGCAACGAAATACGAAAATTCTCTGTGACAATGTGTGTGACGAAGCTTGAATGTTGGCATGTTGCGGCAAATACCGATACAGCACGTTTCGCAGGATTCTTGCCAGGCAATTTGTTACTCAATTGCCCAATTATGTTTGCTGATGTTTCTTTGTTGTCAAGACTTATGTACCCCACTCCTGCTATGTCTTGCTCATGCAAGACAGCAGTATTTTCAAATAATAATAATAATAATAATAATAATAATAATAATAATAATCGTCCGATGATTACGTTTCTTGATAATGCGATATTTGAGCGCAGCTGCTGCTTTAATTCAACAGGCAACCGCATACAGAACATGCAGTGCCAAACAGAGGCGGTTCTGCGTTTCGGATTGGGCAGGACACACCGCGATCCGCCGCTATCGAGCCCGCGCTCAGGCGACACGCCATTTTATTGTGGGTCAGCGCAGCGGAAAGGCGGGGGAAGATTAGCAATTATTATTTAATGTTTCTTCTGAGGTGGGATGAGGAAACGGGCTGAGAACAGGGTATTGAGTAGAGGTCACACACTCATTCATTCACAGACAGGCCTCAATGTGGCCGCACAAGGTTGGGGTGGCAAGTAGAAGTAAGGGCACGAAACGCTATAACTGTCTTTCGAGTCACCGCAACGGTACTGCGCTGGGTAAGGGGAGGTATAGGGCAAGAGGGGAGCCGGGAGAAGTACAGCCGCGCGACGCGTAGTCGAAGGACCAGAGAGCCGTGGATCACGCCCGAGGCGGCAAGGAGCGCGCGCCGCCGTCACCGCGGCAGTGCCGCGACAGCGGGAGAAGGGACGGCGAGGACGGAGTGGACGGTAGCGGCGAGAGTCACCGGAACGGCGCTGCGCGGAGGAAGGGGGCGCGAGGATAGGCGAGAACACTTCATCCGGCTTTGAAGGACAAGGGGACAGCAAGAGTCGCGCCGCGCGCGAGAGATGGCAGCAGGAGCGCGCGCAGCTAGAACAGCGCGCGGATGATGCCCTTGGTTACGGCGAGGCCAACGGCGACGACGCAGCGAAACATGGGAAACGGGAGCCAAAGAGCTGCGCTGTAATAATAATAATAATAATAATCTGCCGCATCACCATCACTCAACGTCACGGCCTGTCACGGCAATGTTCTGTGTCGAAAAACTGGTTTTTCGTCTCGGGGCGTTTCCATCTGATACGATCACCTGGCAGCCTTTTGTACACTTAAGGCGTGCTCGGTTTCGATATTGCCTGGATTGAGCGCTGAAATTTCATGAGGGGGGGGGAACTTCTTGATTTAGGCGCGATTTTGAAGATCATAAAAACAGAGGTGCTTTCAAACGTGATTGCATGCCTCCGAATTTGACACTTGAAAAAGTGCGCCTAAGGTTCAAATAAAAGGTTAACAAATTCTTCTGAATTAGTCTTCTGATGCTCACTTTACTAGCGGCAAAGTATTTTCATTTCGTTCGCTACGCTCATAACTTCTTTTTTATATAGGAAATGTGTACGACATAAAAAAAAGAAAAGCTATATACGGAAAGCTCATGCGAGCTAGTTCCGCAGATCGTCGCGCGCAGACGAGCAACCCTTCCGTTACTCTTAATAATAATATTTGGGGTTTTACGTGCCAAAACCACTTTCTGATTATGAGGCACGCCGTAGTGAAGGACTCCCGAAATTTTGACCACCTGGGGTTCTTTAACGTGCGCCTAAATCTAAGCACACGGGTGTTTTCGCATTTCGCCCCCATCGAAATGCGGCCGCCGTGGCCGGGATTCGATCCCGCGACCTCGTGCTCAGCAGCCCAACACCATAGCCACTGAGCAACCACGGCGGGTTTCCGTTACTCTTGAAACGTACGGCAAGCAGTGTATTCACAAAAACAAGGAAAGCGTGTCAATCTACTAAAATAAAGCTGGTGTTTGTTATCGACAAAGAAAAACAAATGCCGTGCTACTTGACAGACGTGTTTGACAGTATACAGCGAGTGCGCGCCGGAGTGCCAGCATGCAAAAACAAAAGCTGCGCCTGTGGGGTTTGCCTCGTCCTTGTCCTTGCTTCAGAAAAATCTGCGCAGACAAGTTTCACCACGGCCGCCGACCATGTCAGCCTTTGCCGGCGCTCTGATAACGCTCGTTTTCCTTCCAAGGTTCGATGCACGCGAAGCTCTAAGAAAGCGAAGGTCTATTCTATGCGGCATAGCGGAAAGAAACGCGTCGCCTTGCCCCCACGGGAGTAGTTGGCACGCATACGCCAATTACTTGGTTGTCATTCAAGCGCCTCTTCGGGGCGCACGCAAGGCTGTGTTCGTGGTTAGGCGCACATGAATACGTCGCATCCGTCATTTGTGTCGCAGTAAAATCTTGCTGGTGGAACATCACAAGGTGAAAGGAAGCGCGGCGTGTGCAGCGCGACTGCTGGCGGCAGGTCACAGCGTTTCAGTTACACGGGCATTTCGCTTCAAGTGAGCCGCGAATTGTTTGAAAAGGTCGTCATTCATCAGGTGCTGTCTCCAAGCTATAGATGCTATATGTGCTTTCGGCTGTGTGCGACCTATTTCACAACCCCAGCCCCAACAGCCGACGAGGTTGCTTAGTGACTTTGGCGTTGCTCTGCTGTAAGGTCGTTTGATCGAATTTCTGCCGCGGCGGTCACATTTTGATGAGGGCTAAATGCAAAAGAACGCCCGTGTACCATGCATCGGGTCCACGTTAGAGAACACTAGGTGGTCAAATTAAATCCGGAGTCCCCCACTACGGCGTGCCTCATAATCAGATCATCGGCGTTCACTAGCTAAGCACTATAATATTTTACGATCACTGGGACTTATCTTGTCCCGAAAAAATGATCTTGTATCTGCACGTACTTCTTTTCTTTAGCGTTGAGCGCCGAATAATTTGCTGTCAGGAACGCCACGTTGCGCTATAGCGCTTGCTCTTCGTGACCTGAGAGCACCGGATGACATTTATTGTTTGGGGATAAAATAAACCCAAAGGGTGCAGAACTTTTTAGCGTGCATGATTGCTGACGAAATGCTTACTCGACTTCTCGTGACACAGACGATAGCGCCCAAGTTTTCGTGACAGCAAACCATATCGACGCAACAAACTCAGATCTATTTTGTTTGTTTTTATCAGGCAGAAAAAAAGAACAAAGCACGTCTTCATGTGGAAATCCACATTACAATCACGGCAACGACTGTGGCACATCATCGGGTCCTTATTTGTGACATATCTTGTGCCAAAGAAAACCTTCCAAGACCTGCCGATGAACATGCAAATAAACAGCGTGGACGCTGTGACATTTGCGCGCCAACTTGGGCGACTGATTTCGGCTACGTTCAACGCCTGTGCTACATAATTACTAGCGAATATGTCTTAGGCTGCACATTTTGGTTATGGCCATCGTCTTACAACAGCATTATTTCGGGTCAAGGAGGATCCTCTAACCGTTGTTGCCGTAGGCGAACAGACACACGCATAAATGTTCTCATGAACTCGTGTATTTCACGCCAGGAAATTCCTGCTTTCAATTAATCTATATTATGAGCCGTCTTGCTTGCGCACGCATAGCTCTGAGCGTTTAAGCCTATTATCGCTACCGCTTTACTATTAGCCCCCCTACAGACGCTAAGTGTACACGCTCGTCACAATACAGCCGGTTCAAGGGCAGCTGACACCCGGAATTGGCGGCGAACAGTAGAGCGCCTAGGTAGCGATGAAACGTCATACAAGCGGAGTTATGTAAAATCATGAACGTGGCCTGGCAGCTACATTGGACGGGCGCGGCGTAGTTGCATATGTACCATAAACGGTTGTTTCTAGGCTGGTTGGTTCTTGAACACGAAAGCCTAATTCTGATGCATAGATGCTGCAGTGCAACTTCGCTCCATATGCACAGACATTACGAAGTTTTGTTAACCTGGAGTTGCACAGCGTGACTTTAACCCTTATTCTGGAAGGACCGAATTCTCGATTCACTAATGTACTCTAATAGGTTGGCAGCACTGCAGTCCTATTGACGTAAATGGGGCGAAAAACATACCTAAAATCACAGTGAGTTTGCAAGTCTCGTGCGTATACTTTGCACATGACATTTCTTTCATAGAAACTACGCAAAATATTTTGCCAGTCTTGCTTTTTCCACAACTGACCAAAATAGTTTTTGTTACACGTGAGTGATATGAATCGGTGAAAATCGGAGAACAGATTACGAAGAGTTCTTGTCATATTCATATACGTGACAGATGGCATGTTGCAAATAATTATTTACTCCGCTTTTTTTTTTCCTCTTTTGATCGGTCCTTGCAGGCTACATGTCGTATTCAGGAGTAAGCAAATTTTTTTGTTCCTGGTCCGAAATTAAAATACTGCTTCTTTCAAGGAACGTTGAATCTTGACCATGATTTATTTACTGGTTATCCTCCGGCACATTAATGAAAAATCGACCAAATGTGCACACTTGCTTACTCTGTGGAAAACCCGCAATTCTGGAACAAGTTCAGTCGATCAGCAGAAATGCAGATAGCAGATTTATAAAGTTTCCAGGAGGTAATTATCTGTCGCTGCCGCTGTACAAGCTCATAGAGCCAAGTACGTTCAAGTGAACCACCATCATTCGTAATAAGCCATAAACACTGAACGCGAACAGAATAAAGTGTCTACAAATGAGAGCAAAAGCTTCTCGAACAAAGAAGGTTTTGCTCTTACACCCATAAGCTTAAGAGTGCTTTCGAAAGACTTACATTTCAGAGCCCAGGGTTCGAGATTCCGAAAACCGCGTACCAGCTTGAGCAATCCCAGCGAGCAATGAACGGACACGTCAGCCGTCTGCAACTTGCGGATGAAAGTGGGCGGGACCTTGGCAATGGCCTCGCGGATCATCTTCCGCATGCCGATGTAGTAGGTGTCGAACGCGTCTGGTGTCGTGGCTCTGCCGTCTGAACCGGCTCGCTCGCTTTCTCCATCTACACAACGACCATACTGGGGTGCACACATAATAATCAAGATGAGAAAAAAGGATGAGTCTAGCTTGTGGTGGCAGCTAACAAAGTATCTCGCCATTTTGTTACGGGTATCTGTGAGTAGCTTGCACTTGTTGCCTAGCTCAACAGCGACGAGAGACACCGGTCAAAGAGCACGCGTCACTGCGCGGCAATCGGTTTTTAAGCAGTCGTGGAAGCGAAACCAACGTTGCGGGAAGGAGGGGGTGCGGGAGGCAAGCGAAGGGGGGGGGGGGGGCTGCTTGTTTGTTTGTGGAAGGGAGGGGGTGGGAGGAGGAGTGAATTGCGAAGGGGTGGCGTAAGGACATCACGCCGCAGCTGCCCTTGGTTAAGAGTTGATGCAGAAACACACATATAAAGAAAAGCATTCGTCAACTCACCATGCCCGAGGCACCGACGCCAATCGTCCGTTCATCTCGAAGGGGACGCCAGTTGCGTGTGGCTGCGAGTATCGGCTGTGCTTATTAATTTCTATCCACTGTCTACGCAGTTCTGGAAACGCACGCACTCCACCTTCGTTTTGAAGTAAGCCCGGCGTAAAGGTCGCGCCTCACTCTCACCCCTGTGAGGCCACTTTGTTTCTACTGTCGATGAAGCGTATACGCTGAGTACATTCGGTGTGCCCTCCGCGTCATTCGGTGGACAACCACCTGCCAGCCGCAGGGGCTTCGCAAGCTGAAGGTGCACGGACATTGCACGCTCTACGTTCACCGCCAGGCAAAACGCTCATGGCGCACCGCCGGAAATATTATTGCGCAGTACCGCAAGTACACGCATACACACACGCAGCATATAGCGTGCGCATTGATTTCCGGAATGATGGCGAATACGACGGCATGCTGTCGCGTGAGCGGTTCCCGCGTTATTCTCATCCCCCCGAGTCGGAGAAAGTGGATCGCCGAGTCTGTGTGACCTTTCGCGCGATGTGAGGCAGGTACAGCAGTGGGGCTGTTAACAGCGAGTAACTTTTGTGTTTTCCTGTCACCGCAAGGCGCCGTTGCCTCGTGTCCCCTTTTTACTCGGCTTATATTCTAGCCCGTCCGCTGAACCATTATACTCGCGGGCTCCCATTAACTATGTGATTAGCATTTCAACAAATATTTTGCGGACTCACTGGTTCACATTTCGGTGAAAAAAATTAAAAGATAAAGAAATGGAGATAATTTAAACCACTTACGAAGCCCTACCGAGTTTCTCGCAGGGAGGACTTTTTTTTGTACGCCCTTGAGAATGTAGGAAATGGCTATCACGTACATTAATTTGAAAGAACGCGTCACCTGCGCTACGGGACCCGTTAGCGAATACGCCGGACGCCGAAAGAAAAGGAGCAAGGTCTGTGTGAGTCAGTCAGTCGATGCGTACCGTAAAAGAAGAGTTGGCAGAACCGACGGGAGACGATGGATTAGAAAAATAAAATACGCTAATGTTTCATTCCAGCGGGTTTTCGTGGCATCTTCGAGTAATGCTGCGCTTTATTTGTTTTTGCTTTCTATTGATTGAAAACGCTTCTGGCCATTTCCTTTTGAATATTCTGCTGTCTCACACGTTGGTAAACAATAAAAAAAAAGTTAAAGGCATCCCTCCCCTCTTCCCTGACACACAAGACGAGCCAAATTTGTAACAGCCAATACGTACACCGTATGTAAAGAGCGATACAAGCAAACAATGAAATAAGTTCACTGGTAAGAGTCACCAAGATTTCGGTGACGGTATTCTCGAAATGAAACGCCATGCATAGTGCAACCACCATCTGTTAGAAAGTTGGTTCGATAGGGTGTTTGGAGAGCCAGCACCGTCTTCTAGACTGAGCGGAGGAAAATAAATGTAGTGCTGTCTTCCACTCAGCCACCATCACCACGTTTCTCCAGTGACTGACTTGAGCCAGCCGAACATGCAGTGAAAACATGACACATAGAACGCGCACAATGCAATATTCATCTTATATTTTCCCGTGACGAGGAAAAGTACGGTGTCACTCAAAACCATGGCTTGTACGACGACACTGTTCTTATTAACATATGAGCGTACGCGATCGGCGGACAAAGCTGGTCTGACAAGACCTAGGGAAACAGGCTCTGCGCAATCAATACTAGCTCATATATATTTAGTGGAATGCTGAGCGCATTGGGCAGTCCAATGGGTTGACATTTTTTGTAGCAAATTGTGATCAGATGCAGAAACAGTGGGCTGCCTTTGCAGCTCAGAAGGTCCTTGTCCGAGGCCCCCTCTTAGCTCCCAAGGGGAACCTTTGAGTCGCAGAAAATGACATTTTTTTTTGTTCGTGTTGAGCCCTTACTGTAACCGCAACCCTGGACGCACTAGAAAATACCTCAGCTGTTATTAATCGCGTGTCATTGCATAGTACATATTAGCTTGTAGCGGCGCGACTATAACCTCCAAAGCCGGTGAAGAAGAAGACGGCTCACGTGCGGGTAGCGTGAGAAGAAAAACGTGCGAGTGCGTTCGATCTGGGTCGCTCCCGAGACCCCGCGGCATCATGGCTGGCCGGTTTAAATAAACAATGACCAGGGTGGCTACCACTTCGCGCCGCCTCCCACAGATTGGTGACCCGTACCTTGCGCATTTTATTTAGGGATGGCAAATGCTAATGGATTGGATTGGATTGGAGTGAACTTTATTTATGCGTGCGCGGTACGTGGACGCGGCCGAATACCAATGCTGATGGAGAAGAACTGAGTAAGCTCGGGGCATGTGCACGCACCTAAATTTTGTCAGGATGTTAGAAATACCAACTGCCTCACGGAACACTATAAAATAAAAAATAGACGTAGAGATAAAGAAGTTGTTTTTTTAGCAGTGCGTTACTAGCACCGACTAACATTGGCAATTGTGTGATAACCACTGATTAGCACGCCATCTAGCTAACTTTCGATCACATTAGGGCACATATGGCACTTGGGGAAGTGAAGCCTATGAGTGCTCAAGGCCTGTACGTTTAGTAGGCATTCTGAAATTGCCACCCGTTCTTAGTGTTCGTCCCCAACGACTGACATGAAATACCTTGATGTTCCACACAGTTTTGCCCTGCACTGTGTAAAGAAGGCTTTCTGAGAAAACAATATGTGGAAGGGCAAGGTTTCCGGTAAAAGGTTTCGGACGGATATCTTGAATCACGTGCTATATTCGGAATACACGTCGACTGGACATTTCTCGCTCCCTTACTGGATTCTACTCTCCAAGTGCAGCGTGATCTCTAAAATTATTTAAAAAGTTCTTCCGCGAACCGTATGCAGCAATTACAGCAACATTACTGATGCCAACCAGCGCAATTCTCGATCCTGCAGTTTTTTCTAGTCACTTAGTCTTCGTTGAAACACCCAGTATGCGACGTTCTACGCCACTTTAACAGCCGTCCGAAACAAGGCGGCAGACACGACGCTTGAAGAATTTCTGACGGCGGATATTTGTCGCCAGGCTGGCGTAGTTGCTCTACGGATCGAACTGGAACACGAAACATGTACAAAACACGTGATAACAAAACTGGTCCCAGTGGAAAAGGTTATTAAGCCAACAAGTAGGTCACTACGATCCGACTGTTGCAGAAGCTAAGCCGAGGTTCGTATCACACGGCGTAAATCACTGTGGCAGAAGATATTTTTTTGCCTGTATATTCCAAACAAGCAGTGGTTTGCCGCTACTTCCAATCCTCATGTCATGATTCAGGAATAAAATAAACGAAAGAAGATAACAATGTTTGCATGGACACCCCTCAAACTTATATTTGCCCGTATATCCCTATTCGCTGCACACAGGTCTTACATAAACTGTGCAAGGTGTTTCAGGTAACTTGAACCGAGGATTTTAAAGTAGTACTTAGCCGCAGCTGAATAATACCAACGGCATATTCCAGATACTCCGGCAATGAAACCTGGTATACTCCAATTAACGGCCCCACCTATTTCGCATGAGGCCTTCTGGGACATGTTGCGCGTTTCTGTGCCGCCGTGGACTTTATTTTCGTCATGACGCGCCCAACCTCAGCTATCTTCCCCAACAGCCTTCACACCATTCTATGTCTGATACCTCGGACTTGTATTCATGTCAGCCCACCATCAGCTAACGTTTGTCTCCTTCTCATCGCCGCCGTTCCCTTTCACCCATGCTTCGCCGTTCTAGCTCTGCTCAGGAGGAAGACTAACAGCCGCAGTTCCCGAGGCAAGAACTATGGCGTCGTCGAAATTTTCAAGGCCTCATCTTTCTCCTCCTAACGAAATCGCAGTTTTCTGTCGAAAGCGTCGCGACAACCGCTATTGCTCTAAGGCTAAACAAGATTACCTGCAAGGATGACTATCGTCTACTGCACATTAACGACGCCCTGGATTGCCTGCAAGTAGCTGAATTCTTCTCTTTGCTGGATTTGCGTTCCGGGTACTGGCAAGTGCGGATGGCTGAAGCCGACCGTCGAAAAACGGATTTTGTAACTCCTGATGGATTATATGAGTTCAATGTAATGACTTTCGGCCTTTGCAACGCACCTGCCACTTTCGAGAGAATGATGGACGCTATTCTCAGGGGCCTTAAATTCCACACAGGTCTTTGCTAATTAGATGACACTGTGGTCTTTTTTACGCATTTCTAATCGCATCTTGACCGCCTTGAGCAAGTTCTTGTCTGTCTCGAAACCGCCGTGGTTGCTCAGTTGCTATCGTGTTGGGCTGCTGCGCAGGAGGTCGCGGGATCAAATCCCGTCCACGGCGGCCGCATTTCGATGGGGGCGACTTGCGAAAACACCCGTGTACTTAGATTTAGGTGCACGTTAAAGAACCCCAGGTGGTCGACATTTCCGGAGTCCTCCACTAAGGCGTGCCTCATAATCAGAAAGTGGTTTTGGCACGTAAAACCCCATAATTTAATAATAATTTGTCTGTCTCGCGAAAGCTGGGTTGCAAGTGATATTGAAAAAAAATTTATTTTTCGTCCCCGCAAGCTTATGTATACCATGCACCCTAGGCCGCGTCATCTCGAAAAGGGAATTCTGCCAGATCCTGGCAATCTTGCGCCTTTGCTGAGTACCACAACCCCATGACTCCAAATGAACTGCGCAGCTTCATCGGTATGTCTTCCTGTTTCCGGCATTTCATCCGTAATTTCACCTCCATCATCGATACGCAGCGTTCTCACGCACCCTCTTACTGCCACGTCTGACCTCTCGGCTTGGAATTCTGAGTGTAACGACTCAACTAGGAGGCTCCGCCGGCTCCTCACGTCCACTTCAGTACTACGCCACTCTTATCCCAATGCACCTACAGAGATTCACACGGATGCTAGCAGTGTCGGGCTTCACGGAATTCTTCCCCAATGTAAAGAGGGCTTTGACGAGTACGTTATCGCATATGCCAGCCGAACCCTAACGAAGGCAGAATCCAATTATTCTATGACGGAAAAAGAATGTTTGGCGATTGTTTGGACAATGGGAAAATTTCGTACTTACCTTTATGACCATCAGTTTGACGTTGTTACAGAACACCATGCCTTATGCTGGTTATCGTCCTTGAAAAATCCCACTGGCCGCCTCGCTCGTTGGGCTTTACGTCTTCAAGAGTATGACATACGTGCCATTTATCGCTCTGAACGCAAATATTCTTATGCCAACGCCCTATCCCGTTCTCCGCTGCCTTCTGACCCTGTTGGCTCACTAACTTCCACCTGCCATTTGTCAGCTCTTACCTTCACCGACATGCCTGCAGAGCAGCCTAGAGCTCCCTGGATCTCTTCACTGCTGGACTTCCTGACTCACCGCTCACCTGAGTCTCCCTCACGCACCGTTCGTCGTCAAGCACAACACTTTGCTATCAGCGAAGATGCGTTGTATCGAGGGAATTACCTCCCCGATGGCCGTCGATGACTCCTCGTTATTTCCCGTCATCTGCGCTCACACGTCTGCGCAGCTTTTCACGATGGCCCCCAATGCGGCCAGGCTGGCGTCTTCAAAACATACTCCCGTCTTTGTCCTCGGTACTACTGACGAGGCATGTACAGATTCGTTCACCAGTACGTCCGTTCATGCGTTACGTGTCAGCGCCGCAACACAACTCCTCAGAGTTCCGCAGGGCCCTTGCAACCTTTACCTTGCCCTACCAGACCATTCGACCGTGTTGACATGTAACTTTACGGCCCCTCCCAAGCCCTCCTGATGGTAACCGGTGGATCATTCTTGCTGTAGACCACCTCACACGGTACACCAAAACACCTGAACTACCGGCTTCCAGCGCGAAAGACGTCGCTTGCTTCCTTCTTCGCCCCCTGATTCTGCGACACGGTGCCCCACGTGAATTACTTAGTGACCCTGGCCGCGTCTTTATCTCCAATTCCATTGAGGCCCTGCTAAAGGAGTGTAACGTCGTTCACCGCACCGCTTCCGCCTACCATCCTCAAACTAGCGGCATGATAGAACGTTTCAATCGTACTCTCGGTTACATTCTTGCGATGTATGTGCCCTGCGATCACTCCAATTGGGACCGCGTACTTCCTTTTGTCACTTATGTTTATAACTCTGCCCCACAAACTACAACCGGCTTCTCTCCTTTATTTCTTCTCTATGGACGAGGACCTTCCTGCTTTGTGGACACCATTCTCCCTTACCGTCCCGAAACTTCTGAAATGATAGCAGTTTCAGAAGCTGCTGCGTATGCTGAAGAATGTTTCCAACTCGCTCGCTGGTTCAACACCCAAGATCAGTGGCGCCAAAAATCTCGCCATGACGCATCCGCTCCTAGTGCCCGCTATTCCCCCGGAACATTTGTTTGGCTTCAGGTCCCTGTCACTTGCAGTGCCGCTCTTTGAGTTAATCCTCTGATAAACAAGCGTCTGATTATTACCACAATACGCGAACCAAACCCGATCAAATTAGGGCACCAAGAGCGGGCCGCGTCACAGCGCCGCCCTGTTAATGTCAATGCCGCTGTTGTGAAGCCATACCCACTGAACTTGTGAAGACATACCAGCACATAATGCTCGTTTAGATCGATATTCCGGGTGTTTAAGCAAACGCTTTCAAAAGGTTTTAAAAATTGTCTTTGGCACATAGCACAATTCTAGTCCATGAGCTGGTCTACTCGAAGAGACGGACATTACTTGCGCAAAAGATTGAAATGCATAGTCAACTAATTAACAAAAAACAACTAATGAAATATTTAACTAGTCACCTTAGGGCCATATTGCAGTTACAAACTCTCGTTGGGGAGCTCGCAAGGCGAATCCACTTCGAACGAATTTTCTGGATGACACCTGTTTGGAGATATTAATTCCAGAAGCTTGCAGAGAAATGCATTGGCGTTCCAGTTACTTTTGTGCTTCAATGCATAAAACAACCTTTTGTTAAGAAAGTAAGCGGAACGAGAGTGCCTTTTTACCGCAAGTTTGACCACGCATATCTCGTAAATGGTGTGATCCACACAATTCTTATCAAGTGGACATGGCTTGCAGTCTCCCCAACTAGGCTTTGTAAATTCCAACACGTGCGATAAGGAAACGAGTTCAAAATTTAATCAGTAAATTAGTCAATTTTCTTTAATTAGTCGATCGTACATTTCAATGTTTTGTGCAAGTATTGTCTGTCTCTTCGAGTAGACCAGCTCATGGACTAGAATTTTGTTATCTGCCACAGGCAATAAAAAAAATTGTTTGAAAATGTTCACTGAAACATCCTGTTAGCTGCATCGGTGCAGCTCTAAACATCTGCTTGAACTACGTCCATTGCAGCACACTGTTGAAGGTATGTATATTCCCAGCCCAGGGCCCATTACTACTGCCAGAATTTTATTAGGATATTTTTCAGCCAGTTCATAATCTGTTTGGTACTCTCAGAGGAACAGAGAAAAACAGGGAAGGGGGGCAGAAGGAAATGGGGGAGGGGCCGAGGAAAAGGGAGCCTGTTATAAGCATTTACACGTACATTTCATCTCCACCTCATTAGCATGTAACAAACCTTTGCCAAGCGAATGTGGCCTTGAAAACAGCACGAACGAGATGTGTTGGTACGCATCACTTTGCGCATTCTTTGTGTTTACAGAGACAATGCTGGGCCGGTGGAAAGTTGCGCATCTGCAAGGACGATCATCACGTTAGACTTGTGGCCAACTTTAGTCACTCAAGCACGCATGCACGGCTGCGAAGACAATTATTGGCGTGTTGGCGCCGTTAAACCAAAGGTTGCTTTGGTAAGTAAGGAAATAGAATTGTTGTATTTAGAAGAAGATAGAAGAACGATGCAATCGGTGCATGTACGTACATCATCCTCCTTCTCCCCCCCCCCCCCCTTTATTGTCTCAAGCCACTTCCGTCGTCTCCCATATACATTTCCTCGGCTGATAAAAAAAAAAAACTATCGCTTGCGTAGCGCTCCTCCGTGGTGATGGGCCGGTCTGCTTTCCTGCAGTGAAGACGGCTGTCGACTTGATTCACTGTTGTGCGATCGTGTTGTTATCTCTTGCCGTGACGTAGCTGGACAAACAGGCTGCTCAGCCGAAGGCAACGCGCCAACTTGAAGAGGCGGGTCGGTTACCGGCGGAGCCCATTCTAAAAAACCAGGACGATTGGTTGTGAACTTCACTGCTTCTGGATGTATTGCTCGACAGCTGGAAGCGTTCCATACTCGACCGCCTTCTAAAAGAAAGGACGCTGGTCCTCGGGCTCGACAATCCTCTCGGGTTCCGAAAAGGGTGAAGAAATCTTGCCGCCAACTGTAGGCTTTCTTACACGGACATAGTCGCCGAAGGCGAATTGTCTCGCTCGAGCTCCGCGGCGTCCGTGTATGTAAAGATAGATCTAAAGGGATCAGTACTAAGGCCCCTACTTTTCTTGATTTATAATTATGACCTACCTTCTTCACTGACGTCTCACATTCACTTGTTTGCTGACGATTGCGTGATATAGCGTGAAATAGTTACTAACGACGACACTAATGCTCTTCAGTCTGACTTAAACTATGTGATTGATTGGTTTAACACTTAGCTAATGGAACTAATGGAACGAATGAACTAACGGAATGAATAAATGTAAAGATATGCGCATGAACAAGAACACCAGTACCCTTCCTACTTACTATCTGAATTAAATTCCCACTAACTCGTACAAGTACTTAGAAGTTCATATAACAGCAAATCTAACCTCGAACCTTCACAATGAGTACATAATAAGTAAAGCTAATAGCATGCTTGGTTACTTACGGCACAAGGTTTCCAACGCACCATCATCCTTAAAATTATTACTTTACCACTCATTAGTGCGTCCTAATTAAAGATGCGCTGCAGCTGAGTGGGACCTGTACCATGAAAACCTCATTTCTTCAGTCTAGCTTGTTCAAAACAATTCAGTCTGATTCATATTTCCAATTATAACCGTATCGCAAGCATAACATCAATGAATGGCAATCTATCTCTGCCATCACTTGTATCTCGTAGAACGATAGCGCGTTTGACACCGTTTCACAAATTTTATTACCCTTCCTCCCTTCACAGTAACTTCATTTTTCAGCCTCATTACCTGTCAAGCCGCATCGATAATGGCCCTAAGGTCGGACATCAAATAGGCAACACTAACACTTTCAGTCAATCTTTCTTTTTTTTCAGATCATCACGGCAGTGGAACCACCTTCCCTGTGAAATTGTCTCTATTGTCGACAACAAACTCTTTCGTAAAGCATTAGCTAACATTGTATAATTAGGAATTATTAGCATTTACCCGCCTGTGGTTGCTCAGTGTCTTTGATGTTAGGCTGCTGAGCAGGCGGTCGCAGGATCAAATCCCGGCCGCGGCGACCGCATTTCGATGGGGGCGAAAACACCCGTGTACTTAGATTTAGGTGCACGCTAAAGAGCCCCAGGTGGTCGAAATTTCCGGAGTCCTCCACTACGGCGTGCCTCATAACCAGAAAGTGGTTTTGGCACGTAGAATCCCACAATTTAATAAATTATTAACAATTATTTCGTTTACTTGCCTTACTTGCAAACGACTAAGGACGGCACTAGTTCCCGTTGTATTGACAGGGATTATCAAGATGCTATTTTGTTTAGATTATATGTCGTACTTGCAATCTCTTAAGCTAGAAATTACTTACAATTGTATAATTAGGAAATACTTATGTGCTACATTGTTGATTATTTGTATTTCATTGTCATGCTTCCCGTTTTACCACTCCCCTCTGTAATGCCCTCGGGCCTTGAGGGTACCATAAATAAATAAATAAATAAATAAATAAATAAATAAATAAATAAAGATTTGAAGAAGCTTGTTTTTGTCTGACACGCTGACGCAGCATTTTCATTGCCTGTGCTGGATTTTCATGAAAAAAGTTATCCGGCAGGCCAACGATGTGTAATCGCATTCGTGGCGGTCGTCCATGGAATAAAACGACAGCTGCAACTTCCGTTTTGGCCTGAGGTGTGCAGGGGTAGAGGCCCAAGCAATCTGTGACAGCGACGCGAATATTACGCCGCTCATATACGGCCATCTGCACAGCAGACTTCACAAAACTGTTGTGTCAATCGTGTATACACGTTCCTGAAGGAGCTCTTCAAATTCAGCCGAGCCGAGCTGCTGTTCATCGTCGCAATTAAACTATCTCATTGGGGTAGCCTTCGTGAGCGAACACTTGTACCAGAAATTTCCTGACCGTCGCTGTAGAAGCTTGTCTTGAAAAATTAACTTCCGGCCATTTTCTGTGATATTTAGTGTCACTACATAACGACAATCGATGGGAGCTTGTTCAAACTGTTCAACAACATCGATACCAATATTCTCCCAAGGTGTGTCTGGGAAAGCTACTGGCTGCATAGGTGCTGCAGCTGGCCGCGCATACTTATCACAGGACTGACAAACAACACGGGTTCTAACCTCTTGTTCAACGCGTTCATCCATCCGGGGCCACCAGTACAACTCTCGCAGTTGACTTTTCGTACTACTGATCCCCGGAAGAGATTCGTGTGCAACTTCCATCAAACGACGGGTCAGGATACTTGGAATAGCTATTCTGTAACCACGATAAATTCAGTCATGTACAATTGACAGTTCTACAAGTAGATGAAAATATGGCACTGGCTTCGCTTCCAGATCTTTTTTATGAGGCCAGGGGTCCTATAACGTAAAACTATTCCAATATTTTTCTATTCCAATTTCCTGACGTCAAATTTGCGTAACCACCGACGCAAGCACCGGGCGGTCACCCGCGGGGTTGTCTGAACAGACCAATCAAACGCTCTCCTCGTTCATAGGAGGTCACTTTTGTTTGCTTGAAAAACGAATAGCATTGCCTACACTGAGCGGCTTGTCGTATCTAATTGGCTGACAAGAGGCGAGGAGAACACTAAAGTGTAGAGGGATTCACTGGGGCAGAGCCAGTGCACTGAAAATCGATAACCGGATGAAGAAGGTGGTGCTGACGTCTGCGACTGGTCGGTTTTCCCTTACTTAGCTTGTGGTGGCTGGTCGAAAATCGCGGCGGCATGCAACGGAAGCTTAAGAATGACGCTGAAACTGACCCTCAGCAAAGAAGAGTTGGCAGAATGAGGTAGTAAACGTGCCGAAAGTGCTTGAAAACGTTACACGGTCACGCAAGATGGTTTATTATACGCAAATACACCCATGGTCTCCGGCAGGTGCGAGTAGCCAGCGTCTCAGCGATCGGCGGCAGACATCTTTTATTCCTTTCGGAACGGGGCAGCCTGCGGCTATTCCGAAACAAATTCAGTTTTGTTCGGCATATTAATGCATCTTTATCGCGTACACGTCACTTTGACGCGGTTAGTTTGTGTGGTTTTGTGACGTCGTGTGACAGGCAGGTGAAGTGGGTGCAGCCCGAAAACTTTTTACCAATAGCCGAGGGCTAATGGCGAAAAGGGGTCGAATCAGAAATAAATGTTTTTATTTTTTCTGTCAAATCATGCATAATCAGTGTGCACACATCATATCAGATGGGGAGGTATTGCGGTTTTTGCGACGTCGCGTGACAGACAGGTGATGTGGGAGTGGTCGAAAAAAGTTTTTGACCAATCGCGGAGGGCTGATAGCAGAATTGGAATAGAAAAGTTTGGAATAGTTTTACGTTATAGCACCCCACGATGACGATGTGAAGTCCATAACTTTTGCAATATACTGTCAGTTGCACAGGCTTCTTAGAGTTCGTTCTTCGATGGTTACGATCACAGAAGGCAAACAAACTCATCTTCAACAGCAACCTCATTAGGTTCTCCGTGCAATGGTAGTCGAAAGAGGGCATCAGCCACCACATTGTCCCTTCCCTTGCGGTACTGCATGGTGTAGTTGTAACAAAGTAGGCGCGCTGACCAACGTGAAATACGCATAGGCCGTTGTCCAATACCTTTTGTTGACAACAAGGTGATGAGAGCACAATGGCCAGTTCGCAAGACAAAGGGACGACCCGAAAGATAGACGTGCCAATGTTCACAGGCTCAAACGCATGCTAAGGCTTCACGTTCGCCTAAAGAATATCTCCGTTCTTGTGGGCTCAATGTGCGGGAGGCCAAGGCAACTGTCTGTAGAGTTCCCTTGTTATCTTGTTGCAGCACCGCGCTCCGTCCGTGCCCAAAGGCATCGGTCGTGACGATGACAGGAAGGTTCGGATAAAAAAAAATGTAGGACATTGCAAGTTGTCAGTAGAAATTTTAAACGGACGAAACTCTGTTCAGTAACTGGCGCCCAAACAAATGGTTCGTTGCCTCGAAGCAATGCCGTTAAGGTTCCACAAGTTCCGAAAAATGCTGAACAAACTTGGCGTAAAATCCCGCCAGTCCTAGCAGAGAACGAACTTCATTTACGTTTGCAGGTGCAGGAATAAATCATATGTTCTCATCAAGAGATGGTGCCGGCTAATCCTTTTGCCATGGAAAACCATAGTATATCATAAGTAAGGCAACATCGAAAATGTAAAAATGACACGTGATGCAATGATATTGCACAAAATCGTCACGGAACTAAATTTAAAATCAAATTCTCAGGAGAGAGAGAGAGGAGAGTTCAGGAAAGGCAGGGATGTTAACCAGTCAATAGTCTGGTTGGCTACCCTACACTGGGGGATGGGAGAAGGGGAAGAGAAAGAAGGGAGAGAGAAGGTGTAGATACGTGTACGGACAGCACTTCAGTTAGAGTCGCTCGAGCAAACCAGAAGTTCTGAGAAAACACAAAAGTGCCTTCACTGCCTTCTGAGCCGATGATCGGTCGGGACGGTGCTCTAATATGGTCTCTTCACTAAGAGGACGATCATCTAGTTTCCTCAATGTGTTGGACAAAGACTGTAGTGCATACCGAAACTACGACCTGATTGTTAGGCACGCTGTTGCGGGAGCCTTCGGATTATTTTTGACCACCTGAGATTTTTTTAATATGCCTGAAATTCTTAGTTCATGAGTATTTTTGCAGTTCGCTCCTATTAGAATGCGGCCACCATGGCCGGTTTCAATACCGCGACCTCGTTTTCTACGTATGAACACCGAATATCCATTGTGCCACCATGACGAGTCTCAAAGGAGATGTGTCTTCTACACTTGAGATGGCAATACCATTTAGTTATTGGTCGAGGATTAGATCATGCCATAAAACCTCGCAATTTTTACATACTTGTCAGTACGAGGTGGCATGAATAGGATACCATGACTGTGTAAAACCTCATGATAATGGCCTTCCTTGTGCAATTTCGAAGCGCACTTACACTGCTTTATTAGCACGCGGAAAATACATCTTATTTTATATTTCAAATACGGCTACATACCAAGTAAAGCTCGACGTCAGGCATCACGTAGAACGTAGGTAAGTATTCGAATATAGGTAAATCAATCATTGTGGTCAAGACACACTGAACTCAATGCGCAGCTTTCTCGGCGTCGTTAGGGAAAATAAAATTGGCTAGAAGTCTGATACAAAAGAAACTTTGTGCGTACGAATATACCGGCAGTGAGAGCATGAGCCACTAGTGTTTTCGGTGTGCACCACTCACATCCATCAGATCAAAAGCAAAACTTTATATTTCAACGATTGGCTGAAAGTTGTTTTTGTTCGCCGACTGTGTGCCGTTTCTTAATATACATCATCATTGCAATTTCCATTTTCGATTATACAATGCTTATAATTGAATTTCTGTAATCACTATAGTGTGGTTACGGTAATTCTGTTATCTCAGTCTCATCGACTGTCCTCCGCCGAGGATCTCGTGGCTATGGGTGCGGCGACATTGTAGAAGCTCTTTTAAGGCGCAGCTCTTTTTCGCGGATTCGCAAACGTTTGCACAGCTTTTTTATACGCGAGATCATGACAGCGTTTACGAGATGCTGCGTCGAGGTGTCACGCATTTAAGAAACTTCGTCAGGTACATAGCTGTAAGCAAAACTGGTGCTCCTGCATGGATGCTAGCTCTTTCTTTGTTATTGTGAGACAACATCTGTTACGCTCATGCTCTTGTTCGCACCTGTCCTTAACAGAACCCTACAAAATCTTTAGACCAAATATTTATTTGCCTTTCTCCCCGGCGTTTAGCGTGCGGCGGTCGTCGTCTGCCTCGCGGAGTTAACGTTTGAAAAAGTACGTGTCCCACGACGGGTTTCGTACCCGGCACCCTAGTGCAGCAGCCCGATGCTCTGTCCAAATTGGCCCACAAACACATTGCGTGGAAAGACAGAATAGTGTCCGTACTGTTCTTACAAGCTTCACCCTAGCAAGCTAGCGCTGTGAGACGCTTGGCCTGTGAGTCACATCCCAACAGGGTACTTATAAAAGTGATCCCGTGTGCTCTTCTTGCTGAAAACGGAAACTGTTAAGCTTTGCGCCTAAAAACGAAGCCTATTACTGCCGAACCATCATTCATTCGATGCCACAATTGGTCTACCCCAATTCTGCGCTTCAGTGGAACAAGACTGAATGCAATTGGGAGATCAGGTTTGGTGAAGCCTTTTTTTTTAATTCCAGGGTTTAGGCAGTTTAGGTGCTGTGGTCGGTGGTGGAGCTATGTCACGCGTCGGTTGCAGGACGCTATTGTGGTCGAAATCCGCTGCGCGTCACTTGTCCGGGTGGACCCGGCCCGAGGCCTCGTGCTTGGACGATAACAGTAGGAAGGTTAATGAATCTGCGGCGCCGATTAGCGAAAGCCGACTGGTATATCGGTGACGCAAAGGTAGATGCTAGGGCAATATATTTCTCGGGGTCTGTGGTTTTTAACAGGAACCATGGGTATTATAGGGCAGGTAATAAATGCAGAAGTAAGTTAAAATTAACGAGCTTGGTGTCATCCCCCACCATCCCATTTCAACGAGGACGCTCATGATATCCATCCATCCACTTGCCGGATCGCCGAAGCATCGCTTACACCCATTCCCTTATAGTGCGTGAGATCTAAATAGTTGTTGTCTGATGATTGAGCAAGCACGACCAAATTATTTCACAGCCGCGTTAGCCAATATACTATATCTCGTGCCTAAAGCGAGAACTGCAGGATGTTTCTTGGTCAGTAACCAATCAACAAAAATCATAAAGAGAATTTTAAATCAGTGCCCCTCAAATTCCATCGCGGGTACTCCACGTTTGAAAGTGTCGAGGTATGCCGACGCTAGTACGAAGTGCAGCACGATTAGGCTGTTTTTCCTACGTCATCGCACTAAATGTACCACATTTCCTCTAATGGGTGTTTCTTATTAAAAATTATGCTAGATAATTTTTCAAGAAACTGGTAACAAAACGAAGTTTACCTTTTTTTTTTCACTATTCAGTATCGTGAGGTTATGAGAAGCGACGACGAAGAATCAGAAAGAAGCGCAGCAGCCCTAAGAAGAAAGCACAAGAAGAAGGAAATAGCTTCATGCAAAACAGCAAGCATTTGGTTATCCTCTACGCTTCGATGTATATAGTATTACGCCGGAGGGGGGGGGGGGGAGGCGAGGCATTCGTTTAAATCTTGCGCGGTCTCTGTATTGGAGGCGCAGAGTGCAGATTCTTTGGATCACAGAACTCATTAAAGGAAGATCACAGAAGTCGACCTGCGTGGTGATTGCACCTTTCACATTATTAAGTTGAACGGTACTGTTGTGGAGTATAGGCAATATTAAAATACAGTTGGTGGCGCCTCTCATTACCAGCGGCGCGCATTCCTCGGGTGCGGTAGATCAGTGGTGAAATACAACAGAGACTGATGTTGTCAATGCTATTTATTTGAACTTTTTTGCTCTACTTGAAAAAAGTAAGACATATTTAAACAGCCATTCAACACACTTTAAGCTGCTATGACTTGATGCGTCTGAATAGCAAATCAATTCCGCGGCAATCCGCAAGATGGAAAAAGTTTCCTGTAAGAGAGAATTTGTTCTGTACCAAAGGGGCAGCACGAAGCTACAAAAGAAGCCGGTGGAATTTTTTTCAGAAATAAAGCTACGCATGCTGCAGATTTATATGCAGATCCAACGCACACGCTGTAATCAGTGTAATGTGAAGCTTCAGTGGACCGGGTAATTGAACACTATGCATTTGAATGTAACGTGTAGCGTCTTTTGTTTCCATCCTGTAATACAAACTCATGCAGTTCTGATGTTTATAAGCCTCACAGGTGTCAACCTTCATTTCACGCAGCGTTTGATGAACTACAGCGTTCACAAGCTGCACCAAAATGCAAACACTAATTCAGGCGCATGCACACTGCAAGGCGTCAACGCAGTGGTGTCACAAACACGAAGACGGTGCTTTATAGAGGGAATAATGGCGACGAGACCTCTATGCACAGAGAAGTACAAAACATCGGCAGCTTGGTCTCTGGACGTCGTCGCAGATGCGGCTCGGTCTAAGGGATTAGTGAATTGCTGCTTTCATGGAGGCTCGAATGATGGCGCCAAGCTCCGCTGCAATCTAAAGTCATTTGCCGAAGTAGGGTTCCTGTAATCGTGACAAAATATCATATTCATTGACGCAGATCCCTGGCTTACGTGACGGTCGCGAGCGATTATTTTGTCTGCGCTTCCGCTCCGCTAGGGTGTGGATAATTTACGGCGGGAATCGATTACGTCACGCGGACTGGCCAATCGGCGACGCGGCGGCGAAGAAAAAGGGTGGTGGTACTGTACATGCACCAGTTATTTTATGTCAGTTTACTTGTTCCCGGAAGTAGCAGGTCGAGCCAGGTGTTACCCAAATGCCCGTGAAGGAGGTAGACGAAATGTATTAAAGAAACGAAGAAAATCATAGAAATCGTTGAACATCACACGTTATTCCAATAAGGGCCCTGTGTGTTTTAGTGGTACCTATAAGCGGACACTATATGCGCAGGCTTTAGGCCACAATTTATTATTTGATTATGCAGAACTTCGGCGAACTTATCACTACTTCTTTGTCAGTCAAAACCCTGTGCTATATAAGTCGGAGCAGCAAGCGAGATGCCGAGCTGCCCACCCACCCCAAACGCCAGTGAGATAAGCAAAGAGAGCTTCACTTTACAAAAGCATAATCCACCGGAAAATTTTTATTATTGTTTCTTTATTGACATGAACGTGACGAATAAGCTCTGGGAAATACACAGGGGGAAAGAGGTTTCCTGAAAATCAAATTTTGTTGCACGCCAGAGAAAAGTGCGAAGCTACGCAGTACTAAATACTTGATTTAAACCTCAATAAAAACACCTGTGAAGCAATTTGGAATGTAATTCAGCTAGTGCTATTTCCGTCTTGCACCTTCGAATTATCGAGAGCGCTTCAGTAAATACTTTCGAAATTGCTTTAAAATATTTCGGAAATTGAATAATTACATATAGTGGTTTCGTCGGAATAGCATTTACCGCCAGTGGCATACATTATAAATTGACTCGAGATAGTTGTTTGCCAAGTCATTAAAGAACGTAGACTAACTTTTTAACCACAAAATTAAGCTGATCGAACGCACATCTTGGAATCTTTGCGAAGCGAAGCTTTGGTGAAGTAGTTAATCAAAGGCTAGGAATTTGCCCAGTTCATTCCAGCGTCATTGGCTAGGTCGATCCATATTATAGTTATCGCACAAAACAGTTATAGGTCGCGGAATTTGTAACGAAAAGCGTGTCAAAATCATATTGCTAGAGACATCATGTAACGCAGCGCTACTGAAGCGCGACTGAAGGTGAGGTGGGGACCAGTACTGAAATAAAATAAATGTATGCGCAAGAAATGTTCGAAACTGCCAAATAAAGCAACAATTCGCTTCGAGATAATTTTGGCGTCCTGCAAAAGCAACTGTACGTCTTCTTCCATTTTGGCATATCAAATTTGGCCCTTCGAGGCCGCTATAAACAGGGGATTTTGGCACAAAATTTAGCTAGTCGGTGCAATCCTCGTGCAGCTTTTATGTAGTACGAAATGGCATTGTTCAATGGAGCGAGGTGGTTTGGTCTAAGTTTTCTTTATTTATTTGTGATTTCGTTCAAGGCATGGCGCCCTCTTCAAATTCTGTCGGAACTAGCACACAGCATTTATTGGTATATGAACATGTGACGGCAGTATCGTTCACCTTGATGATGCTGCATACGAGGTGTTGTGTACCACCGTGACGGTGAAAGCGCTACGCTACAAAATGTAGTGCAGTTTTTGTTCACTCTTCGCAACACAAGCTCTTAGCGTACTACAGGCAGCAAAAGTGGTAGGTCGAAACGATTTTCTAATGATGATATGGTGAGGCGCTGTTTTGTGCGATAACTGTCTCTCGTGAATATATGGCGTTGCAAAGAACTTTTAGTGCGGTGATTCTGCGAATAGGTTTCCCATATATTGCAGTAATATGCGACTCTGTGTTGGCTATTGAAAGATTTTTTTTTCTTATTCGGTCTCGCATATTGGCTTTATAAATTTATGACGATAAAGTTGAAGTGGCTTTTAAGAACTTTCGCACTGTCACTCGTTCCCGGCTTAGTCAGTCATTCATTGGTCTTTTACGTTCTTAAAAAACGTACAAAACCAATGGCCGTCATTACCAGCCTAATTGTGTTCGCATTGAGACACAGGCCATGTACCCTTATCGACACTCGCTGACGCATAAGCTGAGGCAAACTGCAAGCTCAGACAAAAAGAACACTGTAGTAGTAGCAGTGGATATGCCGGTCCTTAAAGGAATTTAAATATTCGTACCAAGCAACGTAAATAACGACGTCACTTCCTCTTCCTGAGGTGACGTCGTTGTTTTTTTTAACCGTAATTATTTTAATTTGGACGATTACTTCTCTAATCCCTACCTCGAGTCATACTAACATGCGTATACTATCATGTGTAAATATGTCGTAAAAGCAATGCCGAGGAAAGAACCAATTATCACTTTTACCCTATGTTAAAGGAATTTCGGACGTTGTTCTTGGAACACACTGTATTTAACTCTTTCATTCGCATTGTACGCATTTGTGTGCGATGAGGAGGAGGAGTGGTACTTGCTGCAGATGGATCTAAGGTTCAAAAAAGCTGCCGGCAATTGCTCCGTCCAAACGCCACTGATCAAATGTGGAAGTCTGGTCCTCAACTTGCGTGCTTCGTTCGGAGGAACACCACATCATATGAACCAGGTCGTACGGAACCTTGCATTGAAATATCACTGACAACGAGCGCAATTTTATGCGAGATCAGTCATCAACAACCAAAGCTCAGTACAGTCGCGCACTTGCATTTTTGTTTCGCAGAGAATGCTTTCTTTCTCCTTTTAGTTAGGGGGGGGGGGGCGAATCAGTGGGGGGAATCGCGCCTTTAAGAGCTTACCACTCTGTGCGTATGTGTGTGCGAGAGAAAGAGAGAAAGTCTGTAATAGATGCTTGAGATATAGTAACAGCTTATGAAATAACGTATACATTACGGCTGTTAACGCAACCTCGGACTACGCACAATTTTTATCCACGGTGATAAGCCATGGTTGCAAGGTATATCCTATATTTAGCGAACGGCGGCAGGCGACCGTGGTTATATGGGCTCAATGCCAAATCGTCGTAAAGGCTTTCGATCGTAGCGTCAGCAGAAAAGCACAGAAGAAAAGTAATAACGACGCAAACGTGGAAACGTTCTTTATTTTTTACTTCTGGTTGCAATTATGTCTCACTAACACGCCCGACATAGGCCATATGCACAGAAAAATCTATTTATGCAATCTGAAAAGCTGCCGCGTTGTGGTATAGTTCTAAGCCACAGCTAGAGTTCATGCCAGAAACTCTTTGTGTTTTGCTTTTTCATTTATGTTGAATGATACGTACTATACATCGGTGAAGGACCTATTGCCGTGCTGCAACTTGCGACAGGCGTCGCAATGATTCACTGAAAGCAGGAGGGTGATGACGAAGCAGCGAGTCCTCCCTCGTCTTCGTTTGTCGCAGTCGCCCCCTTCACCCACTTCGCTCACTCTTACGACGCGCTAGCGATGGCGTTTCCACAGTGCCGACTGCCGGGCATCGCGTCGCCCTTGGGAGTCGGCAGCGGTGGCGAGGCCGGACCGGCCGTTATTTCCCGCGCCCCGATTGTGGGTCAATGGAAAGTTTGGAGCCACCGCACACCGCTCCCCTCCTCGCTGCCTCAGTCGAACTACTCTTCTGAGGCCACCCTCCAGAGTTTCAAGCAAGACGCCGCTCAACGGAGCTTCTTCCGTTCTCAAGGTGCGCGCGTACGTGCCATGGACTGGGAGATACCGTCATTACCTTCTCTTTTTGACGGGTGCCCTCAATCGCCTCCTACAGTGACTGGGCCGAACGCTGTTTTTATCTGCTTGTCATGTCATTCACTTCACTTTGTTTCAACCGCACTGCTGTTGTTGTTTCTTTTATATATTTTTCTTACCTTTTCGGTTATCTTTTTCCATTCAGGTTCAATGTGGCCGGTGTGCCGTATTTCAAAAATGTGCTGAATTACGCCTGTGCCGCAAGTTTTCAGCATTATAGAACGACACAAATAACACGAGGTAGGGAAAAAAGAGCTGGGTAGCACGCGCATTTGTAAACATTCTTGCTGGAACAAGAAAAAATAGTAATTAATAATAGTAACAATAATTAATAACTTATAGAATGGCTTTATTTCGCCAGCGCTAAGCTAGGGCGCCGACACTTGGAGAATGACAACGAAACCAGGAAGGACGCTTACGGTGGCGCAAAAAACGATTGAACGAAAAATTCCAGGCGTAAGTTTGAAAGATAAAGAAGCGGTGGTGATTGATAAGACGTATCATTCGATTGCGATACTCTGATTAAGATAAAGAACTGTAGTTGCGTACGCTATTTTTATTCTGGAAGCGGGGAGGGGGCCAGTTCTTATCGGTCCGAACAAATCTTTCCCGACATTCTTCTAAACATACTAGAGCATCCCGTACACATAACAAGAACCAGCCCATTCAAATTCACATTTATCCGCATGCATCTAATGCCCAAGTAATTTAAACTGTTTATTTCCGGCCGCTTAATGTTTTGTACGTCTCAAATTGGAACGCTAAATTAAATATAGTGATTAACAAGCGCTTTACGCTTGCCTCTTCTAGTATGTTAATTGCGCTTTCATATATGTTGACACAAATCGCACCTCACCGGTTGCATACGCAAGCAAATATGTGAATGAACATCAAACATGGATGAAATAAAGATGCGCAGCTGTGGTCCGTCTGTTTGTTAATAGGCTTGTTTTCTTCTCGTTTTTTTTTTCTTTTTGCACCATCCTCACGAGACAAACACTGAAACCAACAGGTTGGTGAATGATGAGCTTAGCCCTGGGGCAAACAAGAGGACGCAACAATCGCCACAGACAATGGTACTAGCTCAACTAGTATTTATTTACCGATATGACATCGTACGCACCTCGAAACTTAGGCTTGGCGTATTGGAATCATCATGTTATGCCCTCTCCTTGTTGAATAATTTTAGGCCTTCTATGTAAATATGTGCTTTTGACAGTCTGACAGTCATAACGACACCGCTGTTAACACAGTGTCTCTTTCTTTGACAAGATATAGTTTTCACCCGGGTACCTGCATTTGCTTCACATTTCGATTATCATACGCCATGGCTTCTCCAGAAAAGTGTAGATAACTTCGTCGACAATGACTGGCACCTGGTGAATAGACGTGGGAGCGAGCAGAAAAAGCCGCTATTCAGTCATCCTGTCCCGCAAATAAATTTTTAGTCCCTTCAGAGTTGACAAACGGCGTTCTGTAGCATTTGTCACTGAGAACGTTGCCAGTATTTTGAGGAGTGTGTTAATGAACTTTCGGGAACAGGTCTTTGTCACACTGAACTGTAGAGCGTTCGTCGCATAGATGGAACCTCTCCTTGCATAGCCTGTCATTTTGCCATCTTTTCCGGGAGAGAAATAAGTACGTCACTGCTTGTACTTGTACTCCACAGGGGGGAGAACTATGTCGCTGCATGTTACGCATAGAACTGATAGTGATTTATTAGGGTAACATAATATCAAGTAAGTAAAAACGCCGGAGAAAGTGACGAAAAATTATAGGCGGGCATTTTCAGGCGTGGTGGTAATATTAGGATGACGCAAGACAGCGATTTCGTTGGAGGTCTCTCGAAGAGGACATGCCTGGGCACCAGCCCTCTTCCGTTTTCTTTCTCTTACTATAGGTAAGGTGAAGTAAAGCGGAAAGTGCTGAATAAAAAAAATGGCGGTTTGATGGACTATCACTATGCACCTAAGAACTGAAGATGTTTTAATGTCAAAATGGCGAAATAAGTGAAGACTAGGCGCCATATCGTGATACGTAACTAATAAACATAACTATTTATGCTGTCTCTCTGAGATGTAAGGTGCGCAAAAACTGCTGTTAATTTATCCCACATCACAAATTCGCAGTCAAAGGCCGCTTAAATACACAAGAACAGCTGCATCAAACGGAAATCCTGTACTTTAGTCAAATAACGATTGATACACGGGTATTTTTACGATCGCAGTGAAAGGGACAATGAGCTAAGATGTCTTCAGTACAAAAGTAGGAGTAATCTTCTCCTTATCTAGGTCACAGTGCAGTGACGTAACTGGACGTTATACACGCAAGGCACTTAATACCTCCTTATGGCGGTACACTGAGCCTAGCCCTGTGCGCCACGCATGGTTGCGCTTAACCTGCTTTTCTTTGTCAGTTGTTCTACCTGGGTAAGAGGTGGCGTTGCAGAGTGGCTTTAAGAGCATTTAAGGTGGGTGTTACTGAAATTATAGAATGAACGATACTCGAAAGAATTTTATCTAACCTGTTTCTAGGTGCATCCCGGGAGCCAGCATGCAGATTGCGCAAGGATCCTTACACTTGTCGCAACTTTACGAGTGATTCCGTCTGCCCCTGCAGCGGCACGCAATCTACCTGATGTCGATGTCATTAATGTCCATGGAGATGGTCGCATTGCGACATGTCTGGTATGCTCCGCGACTAAACAATCACGAATAACTTACAACAAGGCAGCAATACTTGAGTGGAAAGTCAAGTCTCTCCTGACATAAAGTGCTTATTTCCGGCGAATCATTGCTGAGTACAGTTTTTCCTCATGTGTACAAGAGTCAGGACTAAGTGACAATTTCCGCCCGTGAAAATATAAGCCATCACGATCAGGTTGTGCGTTCAGGACAATGCTGTCGAAGGGACATGTCATCCTACCTGTACTCCGAGTCACAAGTCGTTTGCAGAATAGTGGAAGCTCTGGCACTACTCAGCCAATTAGCCTCGTGCGTGACCAATGGCGGCACTGCGAACCGTGCTCTGGTGACGTTAGCCGCGGGAATTGCCCTTGTCGTCTGCTACGCTCTGGCTAGAATAGCTGCATTTTCGGGCGTTTGCTCGTGCTCTGTGTTCGTGCTCGCACAGCCTGGCGCTGTGCTATTAATATCCGCATGTGCGAGTAGTGTTAGTTTTATAAATGCCGCATTAGGAGGACAACAAACTTTATACATTTAATGTATCATTTATATAACCACCCGATGAGGCAATGGCGTGGCGCTGCTAAGCCTGAGGTCGCTGATTGAATCCCGGCAGCAGCGGCCACGCTTTGATGGCGGCGAAATGCAAAAACAATCACGTATACTTAGATTTATATGAGCGCGCGCGCGTGTGCGTGTGTGTGTGTGTGTAGCGCCGAGCAAGCGTCGACTGAGCGGATACAAATTTGTATCGTATCGACTAAGCGGATACATGTAGTCGAATACAAATTTTACATGTCGCTCAAAATTCCAGTCACTTAGTGTTACATATATTGTCACGTGGTGGTGACGTTAAGAACACAGTAGCAATACTGTGGAAGACAAAACTAACTTTTATTGGGCGAACCTGTGCCCACAAAAACAGGCTACACTTATAGCACAACGATAGCGGCGAACACGGTCGGCGATCGTCGAAAATCTGATCAGCGGGTCAAGCGCGTCGGCTTTTACAGATCAGTCGTCGAATGTTCCAGATTAACCGCTCGGACCCGCGTGTCTTCCACAAAGTTCTACACTATTCGCGTCGCGCATAGATGCAATCAGATTACACAAGTTGCGGTGAAAGACAGTGGACGGAACCATCGATAACATTCCAGAAACTTCTTTTACATGCAGGCGCGTCCTTCGCTGTGCGATAACATTTGTTAGGCGGCAAAACATGGTAGCCCGATAAAGATAAGTACACGCGTCAATATAAAACTTCATCTGAGACAAAAATCTCTTTATCTTACTGGCGAACGGTTTATCTCGTACATTAGTTGCAGCATGCTCTATCATGATTCACACTCGTCAAGCATGCTTTGTCCAATTGTGAATAAAACTCACTACCACTTTCTATTGAAGAAGTTTGTTTAGGCTAGCAGAAGACTATTTCTGTTCATCGCGCTTTCAGAGTACCGGAAGCCACTCAGAAAACAAATTTATCATCATAAGCAGAAAAATATTAGGTCGTAAAGAACAAGAGACAACGTAGGAAAGCTTATGAACATTTTATTACGACGTCTTACATCTCCCTCCCCCCCTTACTTCCTCCTTTCTTTTTTTCTTCTTGTATGTTCAGCACTCCGGCTGCTTATTCGGTCAAGTACCAGAAAACCTAAACTGGTCATTTTCCGTTTTACTTTTAGATACGTATTGCGCGCCTACAGTACAAAATGTTTTGTATACGGCGATCTAAGCAAACCGGGTCAGCCGTTCTTGTTATACGTAATAGCACTGATTCTCATCGCTGGGCGAACCTCGCTCGCGAAATGTGTTCGTTACCCATGGTATTGGTAAAGAAATAACGCGTTACGCTGTCGAGAGGGGCGAGCTATGTCACAGTGGAAGCAATCAAGTTTAATAAAAATTATTTTGTAAAGGCCGACACTGCAGCACAAGACTACGTAACTTTCATAACCCCCGCACTGTGGATGGTGGTCGGCCATACACATTGAAAGTAGACGACAGCGCTTCGATGCGAGTTTGGTAATTTTGTTGGTATTGAAACCAACACTCAAAATTCAATAAATTCATAACATACGCTCCTGGCACATCGCTGTCTTTTCCTTTCTTTTTATCTTTCTTACTTTCCTTTTTTTTATGAGAAGCGTAGAAACTTTCGGTTCAATGTCAAAGATGCACGAAATGTCAGGCAAACCAGGCATCTGAAATTCAGCCACAACATTTCTGTTTTTATAATTTCTTCGTGCTTTCTGAGGAGGTATGGCTTGCATTGTGCCCGACCATTTAAAGCTGCTTATCGACCACTTAGTTACCTAATGGAACATTTCGCGCTCATGCCACGCGCATTTTAGCGAAATATCACATTTTGTGTTGTGCCGCTAAAACAGTGCATGCATTAACCTGGTTTCCTGAGAAGGACACAAAACGTTTGTCTTTTGTGATACGCTTAACGCGCTGGGCAGCAACAAAATTGGGATGTCTGTGTCAACGGAGCTGACGACTGAACACGCGGCCCGCGCTGGACAGACAAATGCAGCATTGCAACGCAGACACGATAGCTGAAGGGCAAATGCCACAGTTCATAGCAAAAAAAAAAAAGAAAGCCCACACATCATTACAAGCGCGTCACGAGAACTGATTAACACCAATGAGGAATAACCAACGCCAACTGATGACTAGCAAACGACGCCAGAGCAATCCATACTGAGCGGGGTGACAACGGTGACTCCGCTCAGTGTCCCGCAACATTACGTGTATGATGTTTTCATACCTGCAGACTTACATTTCAAAAAGTCGAGCAAGCAAGCCGACCGCGTCAAGTTGCCTTCACGTAAAGCGCGCGGCGCGGCAGCGGAGTCCCCCGCGCTGACGTCACACACGAGCGGGCACCACTCCAAGATCTCGTGGAAGGCCGAACGCTTCTCGAGATGTGCTCATCCACGCCGCGTCGTCTGTTCATCGGCACAGTAATTCGCGGTACACGGGGTGCATGAGGAAAAGTCCTAACCTATCACGTATCGCTGCAGCGTATCGTACAACAAGCAAAAATAAAACTCTCTTAACACGTCAATGATCAGGCAGTTACGTCTGGAACTATACGTATTCCCCTGCACAAGGAATACCAGCGTACCCGTGTATGCCTCGTACCTTCGACCGTGCTGCAAACGACTTGTGAGATGGAGTATAGACTCGACATAGTGACACTGACGTGCCACAATTCGTCGTTTGTAAAATATATTTTCGTAAAACGTCGGTAAATATTATTATTATGTATACCCTGAAGCACCCAGTCGAGCTTCAACGAATAATCTCTGGAAATTGCCTAATTTCACCTGCTTAATCTTCTTCTTTAATTAAATATGTGTGCAGGAGAGATTTCTCTCAATGTTAATCAAAGCGATGCGCATAAAGATAATAATAAAACCCAGATGCGGCATTCGAAGAACTTGTTAGTATGTCTTATATATTACCTGTCAGGTCTTTATCTGTTCATCTGCTCCTTATTTCTCTGTGTGGCAGCGCCTAGCTTCGCTAACATCTTGCCAGAAGTAAACACAATGTTTACTCCAGAACGGCCACTGTACGTTCTGAAGTCGTCGTGATAGAGTGAAATAATGGTATGCTTCACTCTATATTTTTTTTTACCCTCTATGCTTTAGGCTATACCTTATATGAGCTAAAACAGTTATACACCTTTTCAAGCGTTCAGAACCAGTGGCCATGGTAACAAGACAAAATGTGCCTCTAATAAACACGTAACCCACCGTGGTTGCTCAGTGACTATGGTGTTGGGCTGCTGAGCACGAGGTCGCGGGATCGAATCCCAGCCGCGGCGGCCGCATTTCGACGGGGGCGAAATGCGAAAACACCCGTGGTACTTAGATTTAGGTGCACATTAAGAACCCCAGGTGGTCGAAACTTCCGGTGTACTCCACTACGGCGTGCCTTATAATCAAAAAGTGGTTTTGGCACGTAAAACCCCATAATTTAATTTTATTTTTTAATAAACACCTGACCTGCCTGCGAAAGTAGATGTTTATATCGTGCACATATGACTTGACAGTCGAAGACTTGAGGAAGGACATGTATATTACGTTTTTACAACACTGGGATTGTTAAGGCACATGTTTCGCAAACGTTTGGATGATTTGGACAGTACTTCCAACACACATGATCGCTGAGGAAGCTATCTAGGAAGAGAATGCTGTTTTGATTAGCATTTTCTAAGTAAATTTGAACGGTTAAGCTTTTTCACTAAAATACTTAGTCTCAAGCACGGCCCTTGTGAAGAATAATATTGGAACAGAAAACCAAGTATTCATCAGCTTCACCTTGTCAACAAGGTCACCCGAAACACACTTTCACTCAGGATCAATAGTGACTAAGTACAATAGCAGGATAGGAGCAACGTTAGAGCTGATACAGATTCTCGATTCATGTAAAGACGCTTCGCCTTTCCACCCCACTAGCGTAGACTTCAAGGACATGAACAAGATTTTCAGAAAAGCCTCCGCAGACCCACCACAATTGTTTGTAAAAACTTATTTATGAACTTGCTCAATAATACATTCCTTGACACAATAACCCTCACGAGGCCGAAAAAAATACAAGTATTCAATGTCCATAGTAAAAGCGGCATCCGTAGGGATTGTGTTGCTGCAAATACTAAACTATCGCATGGAAATTACGTATTTGGAATAGGTCAAGAAGATTTAGCGAAGATAAACAATTATGCGGCCCTATTCATAGATTCCACGTGACGTCATGGACCCAGCTTATTCCCGTGCAGGTGCCCCAGCATGACGACTACGATGAAGTCAGTGCAAACCTTCTATGACGTTCAACCATTCCAATATCATGACGTCAGATTTACGTAGCCGCTGACGTAGACATCGGGCCGCGATAAGCAGCGTTGCTTGAACAACCCAATCGAGCGCTCTACTTGTTTATAGGAGGTCCCTTTTGTTCGATTTCAAAGCGATTACCCTTGCCTATTTGGACAAGTTTTTCTTATCTAATGGGTTGACATCAGGCGAGGAGCACGCAGAAAGGTAGAGGGAGTTCGGTGGGGCCAGGCTAGCGCGGTGAAATAGGTAACCGGTTGAGGAGAGTGTCACCGGCGCCTGGGATTGGCTCGCTTTGCCCTTACTTAGCTTGGTGTGGCTTGTCTAAAATCGCGGCAGTGTCTACACACTTAAAACAGTCGCACCCCATTGGGGTGTATATTTGTCCCGCAACAATGATCATCATCTGCCTTGCTTGCATTTCTTGTAAACGCTGCAACCGGTACTTTCCTGTCGAGAATGCTACGTCACGCTGATAACGCGCGTGCTGTTCCTGACTTGGAAGTACTGGGCTCGCAGCGTTAAAGAAAGGAAATGCAGGCAAGTGGGATGACGATTATCGTTGTGGGACAAGATACGCCCCAAGGATGCAAAATTTTTTAATAGTGTATAGTAATGTTAAATGTGTCGCTAAAATGATTCCTCAGGGAAGAAAAATTGGCAGAGAGATGTCACACATGTGCCGAAAAAGCCCGACAGCATTATACTGCGACGGGAATATGCTTACTATACACAAATAAATTCGTTTTCGCCGGCAGCTTCGAGTAGGCAGTGGCAGAGCCATCGGTGGGCAGACGTCTATTTTTTTGGAACAGGGCAGTCTCTAGCTATTCCGGAAAACGTTCAGTTTTGTTCGGCATAATACACAAAGTAAATATACCTGGTAGCGAAGCTTCCATAGGAGCTCATACGTTCAAAACATGGCGGTTCATCGGCGGTTCATGAGGCTGCGCCATCTGTATGTGGTGGGAACACTTCCGGCGGAAGAAAAAATAATGTGACGCCATATCCGTTAAAAGTAAAAGTGACGTCATTTTGTTTTGGAAGGCGCGAAATTTGTTTTGTTGGTCCGCCTTTGGAGCTATATATTCAAATGCCTCGCCATTCGACTTGATGGGCGTTTCGAGCTTTCAGCACGGAAAGCGATGCAGGAAAAGGCCAGCCGTACGGCTGTAGCTTTAGGTGTAGACCACTGATCCTATCGTCGGATGCCAAGCCCGTCAGCCAGCGCAGTCGCACGAAAATAACCACACAATTATCTGGCGGTCGTAACTCACTACTTTTGACTGAACAGATTAAGAAGCGATGACGGTACCCGCGTCACCAAATTCAGACAAACTTCGACAAGCAAAAAATCACAACGTGTCGGGGGCGTATTTCAACAGGTGAACTTTACGAGCGCGCCTTTCTGCACATTTCAAGACGTGCATTGCGTTGCGAGCGATAGCGGCGTCATGCCCCCTTGTAACGATGGGCGCTGAAAAGAAGTGTACTTATTATTAATAATAAATTAAATAAACTTGTATTCTCATAACTCGTCACGAATATATAAAATTGACCAGGAATATTATTTTCGTTGAATGAATCTAACTGTGTCTCACTTGAATTAAAAAACGCTTTTTTCTTTCCCATTGTTCGTTCCCTCCAAACATAGTCGCGCTTCAATCGCTGCTCCCATAACCCCCCTTGCTGATGTCGGTAACAATTTGTACTGAACCGCGTTTCGCCCGAAGCTTCGCGACCTATGTGGATCGGCCTTGTAATGCATCCTTAAGAGGCAGCTTTAGCTCGAGTGCTTCTATCTAAATACACGTAAAAGGAGAATTCGTTTTTCTCGGCAACCACTGCACCAAATTTGACGAGGTTTGTTGCATTTAAAAGAAAACTTAAAATCTAGTGACTGTTGGTTTCGAATTTTTGAGTTAGATTGTTAATTTTTATTAAAAATTGGCAAAAATCGAAAATTTTCAGAAAACGAAACTATCAAGTTTACAACTCTGTAACTTAACCACTAAATATGATAATACAATTCTGTGAACTGCATCTAATAGTACATCTAAAGCGGACAAAATTGATATGTTACACATGAATATAAAAAGAATTAATCATAGTGAAATACAACTTTTGCAAAACCGTTGTAACCAACGTAACAAATTCACGTAAGATGTAAAATGACATATTGAATTTGTCCGCTTTGAATGATCTAATGGATGCCGTTTACAGATCTGCGATATGAGTTCTTGATGCAGAGCTATGAATTTGTAAACTTGGTGCTTCTATTTTTTTCAAACGGTCAAATATTTGAAAATCGTTTCAAGAAAATTCAAGCCCTAAATCGAAATTCCGCTTCCAACAGTCACTAGAATTTAACTTTCTCTTTCAAATGCAACAAATTTCATCAAAATCTGTCCAGAGGTTATCTCATAAAAACGTTTTTGCGTTTTACATGTATTTGAATAGGCCGCGTCGGAGTTGGGCCCGAGCTAAAGCTTCCTCTTAATGGCACACGTCACTTTGACATGGTACACGTCACAGAAAGGCGAAGTGAGCAAAACCCGAAAACTTGAGCAATAGCGGAGGGCTAACGGTAAGAAAGGCATGAGATCAGAAATAATAATTTTTCTTTTGATCGGTCTTATCATGCATAATCGGTGCGCACACGTCCTATTAGATGGGGAGCTTTCGCTGTATTTGGGACGTCGCGTGACAGGCAGGCGAAGCGGGGGTAGCGCGAAATATTTTTGAGCGATCGTGGAGGGCTGACTGCAAAAATGGAATAGAAACAGTTTGGAATCTATAGCTTTACGTTATAGTGCCCTTGCAAACAACTAGCTACACGTACCGCCAGGTACTGTCGTGAGCAAAAATAACGGGGCCCTGCTGTAGCGCGTTACGTCATATATAGGTGGCACACCGATATCTCCCGCTGAACTACATTTACCGAATGGCGGCGACATGCGCCGAAGGCAGAAAGCGATGGGGTGAAGCACCGAATGAAGCGAATGGACAAGACCTTTTTCACAATGATAAAAGTCCGGTGCACACATTGGATTCCCCGCCATTATTAAGAAGGAGGGACATTCGGGTGAGCGCGCAGGCCACGCGCAGGAATTAAGTTTGTGGTCCCCACGCTCTGCTACTGGTCTCATTAAATTTGCTGTGGTGTTCTGACACACATATAGCGTGTTCGGCGCATAACGTAGCCCCGCGAATGCAAGCTGCCCGCAACGGGTTGGCTGGAATGTCTTGGCATGCGCCAGCGCTTTCACCGCGTATACTCATCGTTGGCTACTACAAAGCGAGAGCGGCGGTGGCGAGAGGCCTTGACAGCACAAACAACAGCGTTCGAGTTGACATTCCCGATTCCATCAGAGCAATGCGTACGAGACGAGAGAGAGAAGAAAAAGAAAGAACGGCAGATGATTAACCAAGGTTTCACCGGTTGGCATACGAAAAAGAAGGAAGCAAACCAATAATTGCCCCATGTTGCAATATCTTATGTACTCGTGTAGCAACTTCGTGCAGGCATCTATAACGGCCGCATTTTGGCCATGCTAATTAGTGTTCTACCATATGCTCGGATCCGCTTTTCTCAGTAAAGGTTGCCTGGTATGTCATCCGGCTCAATATACGTGACTGGTCTCGCCTACACGGCTTCATATGCGAGAGACGCAACTCATTACTAAGGGGCTGTAGTCGCAGCTCATTAGTTGTAAAAACATATTACTAGCCATGCGAGTGCTGTACTTTTTCTTTTTTTTCTGTTTGTGTGATGAGGGATCGTGAATGAAAGATGCCACACTTAACTGTTATAAATAGTGTGAAGGGCGTACGGTCGGCATGTCCATGCAGCGGTTGAGTTCACAGATGAAATCGTTGCATTGAATGCCTTATTTTGCACCCTATGTACCTTACGGCCGGAGCTGTTCACGTAGATTCACTGCACAGTGGTGTGAAGCTTTAGGTTACCATGTCTCATTTCAATGAGACATGCTCAATGAGCTCAGGAGAAACAGTACAAAACAAGCAAGCACGCAATGGGGGCAGGTGACTGGCTAGAAGAGCCTAGCCAGGTATATTGCTCATAATGGCGGCCAAGAACCAGCGTCTCCGGATTGCAGCATAGGGTTTTTCATGTTATGCAAGTCCCCTATCAGGCGAACATGCGCACAAAGTATTTCTTTTGACGTCACACGAGCCTAAGAGGCGAGGCGCAAGATGGCGATGATGCAATTAACTCATGCGCCACGCTTACGCACGGGTACGTCACTTTTGCTCATGACAGTACTTTCCTCAGAAACCACATCAAGAAAACAAAACTTTCTTTAAAGAACAGCTTCAAAGTTAGAAACTTGAGAGAGGACTTGAGAGAGAGTGAGTGAGGACCGACGACCAATTTTTATGGTACAAATCTTCCTTTTTTAAGTGCCACGGAAATCTTACCGGTTAGAAGTGTTAGACTAGAACATCGCGGTAACTCATTTTTGTCATAATGTTCGATCTGTAACAGTGATGTTGTTGATGCATTTTTATGCGGTAAACATTGATACGTGAGCGCGATAGTGATGGTACTCCGGCATTCATTGGAAGCAGACGGCAAGTTCGGCCCTAGCGATAAAAAAGTTATGATTTTGTTTATCAAGCAGATGGTGTTGTGGTTCATGCTTTCTGAAGTGTTGAATGATTTTTTCGGTTATAGTTACGTGCGTTCATGGTTTCCTGGCCAACTGTTTGGCAATGTACAAAGTGAAGCCATGTTCTTTTTAGCCAAGCCAAACCAAGTTTTCGAATGCGAAGTGGTGCTTTTACTACAGTGAACGGAACTTTGACACGTGATGCGCAGTTGAACATATTGCCATTTGGAAGCATGTGATCTCTTCAAAACATTAGTGATCTAGATCGAAGAAGTTAAGCTCGAATGCGCGACCAGAAGTTAGACCCATACGAAGTATAGCATGCGAAATAGCGTAATATGCACCCCCCTGCAATGAGGAACTCCATGGTTCTGCCATTTCACTCGTTGCTGCGAAGACAAGACCACTTGTAAGCGTGAACTTTCCTCAGGGGCTCAGGGTACTAGATTTATTTATTTATTTCATTCGCGCACACAAAACCAATCACGGTGAAGTGTAAGAGAGCTAATTGGAAACTGCCACCAGGAGGGGCACTACACATACATACATAGAAGAAAAAAAGGCATACATAAAAAGAAAGAATAGGGAGTCAGGAATATCAGTAAATATCAAAGTAAATATTAAAAGCGGGGAGAGAGGAGGAGGCGATGAAGAACAACACAAGAACAAAACATGCATGTGTGTCACACACTCATCGGGTGGCAGATACGCCCGGCAAATGGTCCACCAATTAGTAGAAACTTTTGAACAACATTGTAGCCTATTATCGGAAGTCTAGCTTTGTCACCTCCAAAAATTATAGAATAGCTCCGTGTACTTGATCCCGTTTGGAGGCATAGCCAACGGGAAATATAATGTCACCGTTGTAGCACACGGTGAACTAAGTGGTTGGTAGTCTCTGTAAAGTGCATCTCCTCCTACTGTGGGGGAGGCGTGGGGCAGCCCACTATTAAAGGACTCAGTGTTTCTGTTTCCCTCCAGGAAGCACGGGATGTACTAAGTGTACGTCCCTGTCGGTTCTGCCTTTTAGCCTTTATGACAAAAACCTACACGAATGGAACGAACACACATGAACCTTCAGTGACAAAGCTCTAAGGTTGCGAGGTAAACGACGCCCATGAACATGCGGGGAAATGTTCTTGCAACTGAAACTCGCTAATGAGGGTGCTGAAATGAAACTTACAACAGCAGAAAGCTGAGCGAGTTGGTAAGCATTGGTGTTCTGAAAAGTTAGGCGTAGAAAATGCGGACTGTCGAATGATAGGTAATATTGCGACAAAAAAAAAAGACATTCATGAGTCATTCCACACTTTGAAGCGAAGCTGTCTAGCTCACGAAATAGAAATGGCCCAGAATAGTGAACGAAGGTACGAACCTATTTATTGTCCTAATCTGTGGTCATCCTGGCGATATAGGTGCGCACACAAATTCACGTATCACCTGTGTTATTAGAAGTTCCCGTCACGTAATACGATGACTGGCTCATACCCCCGTAAACGCGGCGTCCCCATTACGACAACAGAAGACAAGTGAAATTCTACCCTGAAATGATGAGGGGCAACGCAGCCGGCTATGAAAGACGACGTCACTCGAGCCATTGCTGATGATGGTAGTTTTTTGCGCAGTGGAGCCAGCTGTGGAAGAAAAAGGACGACGACAAACGCGCCAGCAGTGGCGCTAGCGCGTTTGGCGCAGAGAATTTTGAACAGTCCTTTTTGAAAAGTTGTACAAAACATTTTTATCAATAACATCCGTTCTTACCCTTGTGCCTGGACAAGGGTAGTTCAAGGGCGCTTCACAGGTCCCCGAGCCAACAGGGGTATGTACCATTGGGCCTGGACCCTTTCTACACTATCACCAGGATGGGCCCTGATGAGTATTTGTTTTTGTCAATAACTCGGACACATTTTTCCCCAGATACAAGCCATAGACAGCTTCGCTGTAAAAAAATAACCTGCGCATGGTTCTGAGTAAGGCAGTGCCACCCCGTGAAGGCATGTCGGCACTCTCGACAGATATTGTCTCACGCATGAAAATTCTTCTTTATGAAAGACAATGCTTGGCTGGCTTACGTCCGTTGCTACCGAAATTACTGATATAGCACGCTTTGACCTTAACATATAACATCTTCGTTCCTGCGTACGACTAGAACATCACTATCTTCAAAATTTGGAGTACATTATATTCCTGACCGTGCAACGGATAAGTTACACGGTGTTCCACCATTCAATGGCGCTTCGTACTCATCTAAATAATATATGATGAAACGACCTGTCCATTCTGCATCCTACATATCCCACCACAGTTAAAATTAATTTCAAAACTACTCCGAAACAGACTAGACAAAAATATTAGTATGGCTTACATACAATCCGTCAGGTCTAGTTTTTTTTTCAGCTGGTCTTTTTTCTTCCTTCTACCACTGCGTGACCTGTCACTGAACTTGATAGTCGGCGTTTGTGTTGGCGTTTTCGTTCCTGCTATGTCCCTGTTTACTGCACCTGACTATTCAATAATGAGTCCTTACCAAGCCGTTCAGTTTTCGGTCTTTCTAGATACGTTGAATTTCTTATTACTAGTAACACGTGTTCTCGCTTGTTTTCTTCTCGTGAGCTTTTCAATCTTCTCTAAGCGTACATGGGCCATATGTCACATACGCTTAGCATGTCTACCTGATGCGTTTGCGCCGAGACCGGCGTTTGCACACCGCTGCTGCCCTAATTCCGTTCCCTCTAATGCAAGTTCTGTAGCATTGGATTTTATTCACTTGTGATATAGTTCATCCTAGGTATCGTACAACTCCAATCAGCCTCCTTTCGATTGTGATCGATGTTCCCCTGTGAAACTTATCTTCTTTCTTTCGTAATGTCAATGCACTTTTAGGTTGTAAATTGAGAACACAGAGTCATTCAAAGTTAGTGTTGTTCTAGCTTCATTAACCCACCGGTCACATCCTACATTAAACACGGCAGCCATCGTCCGTCTATTAGAGGTTGACTTGATGACAGCGACATGGAAAAAGTGAAGTGCTTTATACTTTTCGTGTTAAAGGCCAGTTACTCGTGTAGAGTTGTCCACGGCACCTGTGAAAGCCTGTTGGGTCCTGCGCGCGCTCTTTTCTTTCTTGTTGGCCTAAACAAGACCAAGATGTAAGGTCCCAAGTCAATTTTTTTTTCTTCCGCATGCTAGGCGCCAGATATTACCTTAAAGAGTTCTTCACACACTTTCGTCAGTCTTTTTTTTTTTTCATCGAAGGACGTTTCTTAACTGTCGCATGTGTCGTGTCATACACCATAGGTCGTCATAGATTCTTTATTCCTGACATTCGTAGTTTAACGTGATTGTTTCGCACTTGGCATGCAGCTCTGCCCGAAGCAGGAACTCCTACCGCAAGTCTGCGCTTAGGTACTATTTTTGTGAAGCTATATTTTACAGGACATTTCAGTCCTGTAAAAAAAGAGAGAGAAAGATGTCATAAGGGAAAGTCAGGGAGGTAAACGAGGCTAAGCCAGGTAGGCTACCCTGAACTGGGGAAAGGGAAAAAGAGATTGAAAGAGGAGAAGGAAGAAGGAACTTCGCAATCTACACTGTTACACGCACACAAGCGTTCATCGCTCAGTTCTGTAATAAATTTTCTATTGCCACAATAAAGTGAGGTATATACTGGCCTAACTGAAAGAAATTCAATAACACCGACTTCACAATCATTTAAAATATTTCGGTGTCACAACATACCACGATGTGTACCCCACTTTCATACATTCGAGGTAAGAAAACTGGACTAACCTATTTCAGAAGAATCATTTGCGAAAGTTAGGTCTATATGTTAAGTACAAGGTGAGCCCATAAAATAAAAAAAACATCACATACAGGAGAGATAGAAAATATCTCTATTCATCTATCTCTTGCGCGTGCTTTTTTTTTTTTTTGCACAGATTCCGACATATCGACTTAAGACTGCATGCAGGATATTCAGTTGCGTCTTATGAGAAAAGCAACTTAAACAAACAAAAAGTAGGCAAAAACGCAACAGAGTTTTAATAGCGACTTCCGTAAGGGCGACGTCCTCGCAGTGTTATCTCCCCAACACACTCGCGTTCCCATGCAATGAGCTGTGCGCTGTAAGCCATAAAGAAAGCTGTGACGTCAGCCTCCACTCGGTAAGTTTATCGGCGCGATTTTTCTTTCTCCGAAGAGGCCAGCTAGGTTTCTCTTTGCTGCTCGCCGCATAGACACTGTAGCTAGGAAACAGATGGGTACTTCGATTAAGGCTAAATTTGCCGTTTTCCCAGGCGCTGTACACGCTAGCAGCGGCGCATTCACTGTGTTGACAAGGGCGAAAATAAAACCGGAAGAAAGGAGACAGCAGTGCAGGAATGAGGCACGGCCTTGGAGCCGCGAACGCACCACGGTGGAGTAGTTTTCCGCAACCTCGTTGCACGCTTCTTCTTACCTTCGACGCGTTCTTGCTTGCCATCCATTGTTTACCCTTCAAGTGTTGAGTAATTAACGTGCACGTCTCAATCATCTTGTCACGTCATTCGTCGTCCTCACGGACCCATGCAACGGCCCAGAACAAGTTTTTTTTCCCGTGTTCACTACAGACTGTGCCCCCCAAAAGCCTGCTAATACATATGATATATGGCTAAGTAGGAGGCTAAGAAACTGCAATTAATACGCACCAGCATCTGCGATGAAAATATTATATGTATCTCTTTATCGGCGCCCTCTATTCGGTGACAACAAGGAGACACTCATTATATGTCACTACGGCGCTGTACGCACAAAGCACCCCTCCGGTAGGGAATTATTTACGTCCATAAGACCGACCCCATGCACCGTTATTAGCCGCGCCGCCCTTTTGCGCGGAGTCAGCGGAGCTTGCACGCTGTGCTGACTTGGTGTGAATTGAAGCGGATGTACATGCTAGGAGATACTGTAATCTGGACACCATAAGTAACCAGGGCGTCGTCAGCCTAAAGACGGCCAAGTGACCGTCGTGTTCAAAGTAACGCTGCAATATTCCTACATCTCCTGCAGCCAAGTACAATGTTTTAATGTGCACGGGTTCATCGCCTCGTATACGTTTTCATCAATAAACTCATACTCTTCTTTGCTACCTCACACTCAGTATCGTAGATGTGATAAACCACTACAAAGAACCAGCTATTGATCATACATGTGTTTTCTGCGGTCGCTTTCGGCATTGCCACCGTGGCACGTACATGAAGTATCCAGCTCATAAACATAACACCATGTGCGTCACGGAGTAGTCATTCACTTCACAATAGAGCAATCGCGTCACGCATTGGCATTTCTTGGTTATTCACCAGTACTCACCAGCACTACTCGGTGGCTACAACATTCTCTAGCTGAGCTCAAAATCACCCGGTTGATTCCCGTATGCGGCGGCCGCATTTTTATAGGAGCGGAATACAATAGCACCCGTGTTCCAGGTTTTAAGTGCAGATTAAACGAACCAAGGCCGTCGAAATTAGCGCCAAGAAAACTTTAGGCGCGGAGTTGTGCTTATTTCTGGTAGACACAGTTTTGCAAACACTACATCAGCGTCGTATGTAATATTTCATATTTCAAGAGCAGCAATTCATTTCTAAATACTTCAGGTCATTTCTGGAAGCAAAGCCTGAAACAGCTTCTCGATGGCGACCCTCGGCGGTGGATGCTGGGCATGACGGCGCAGGTTCAATTCACAGCCCTGGCCGCAACATTGCGATGGGGGCGGAGTGCAAAAACGGTTGTGTGCCGTCCTTTGGGTTCAAGTTACAGCACCGCAAATGTTCAAATTAGTGAGGAACCCACCACTACAAAGTATCTCATAGTATCAGCATTGCTTTGGAACGTTAAAGCCCATCAGTCCAGCTCCCCTTCGGTACATAAATCCTTCAACGTGAAAGAAAGAGGCTGCGCTAGAAAAGTGTAATAGAGACAGAAATGAAACCGGGGGGAGAGGGACGTAGTGGAAAGGAAGTTAACTACTTTATCCAGTTTTCTGCCCTACATGCGAGGAAGGGGTTGAGGAAGTGATAGAGAGAAGACAGGAGTCTAAATCATTCGCGTGCACTAAGCCAAGTGCCGCGTATGTTGATCGGGCACTCAAGTCTGTCACCGTAATTTCACCGCCGCGCGACACTCAACGTTTGCTCGGGCCTTCGCCCTATTGGCTTCTCCGCGGCGCAGCTTCCGACGTGCTAGCGGAGACGAAAAGACAGCGAAAGCCGGGTACGGCTGCGATACCTACACTCATGGTTGAAGGATTCGGAGAGTGTTTGCGGCATGAGATTCGTGAGACGACGTCCTTTGATAAGGAGGCCATTCTATGATTAGTCAAAAGAGTGTTTCACAACCACTTTAAGGTACGTTCTCGTCTTACCACTTGACGCGTAATATCGTGGCAATTATGGTATGCCGCAAATTCACGAGAGTTTATGGCGACTGTTTTCCTTACAAAACCTCTAGTAAGTGCAGCAAAAGTAGGAAGCCATGGACAAATCATGAACTGCTTAGCCAAATAAGAAACCGGGACCAGCTCTACAAAGTTCTTATTCAAATAAGATCTGCCGACGCACTGAAATATTATAATGCGTATAGAAATCACATAAACAAGAATATTCCTGTAGCAACGAGTTCTTATTAAGCTAATTTATTCAGCACTTCTCAAGGAAGATCTGATGAACTCTGGTAAAATTAAAATCAGTAATTGGTGATATACCTGAAGCACTTACAAATTTATTAAAGGATAGGGCGAAGTTAAAAGGTTTTGAACTTTCGAATGCATTTAACTTTTTGCCTATCTTGCCTCCTTCTAATTTAACAGTCACACGCTGGCAATATAATGAGCACACAATTTTTTGGATCCGCTTACTGAAAGTAAAGTAGTTTCAGATTTTGCTGCATTAAATAACGTCAAGTATATCGACGCGTCAGCCATGCAGATAACACCAGCTAAATACGTTATTGACATTATTGTGGAGTGTTAGGTTAATGTTTTTATTTGTGTCTAACAACAGGTGTCTTTCAACGTAAAATTCAGTGTGCAAGTGTCCTTTAGTCCAGAAAGGTGAAAGCAACAATCTTTCCGATTATCGTCCTGCGAGTTTTTTCAAACGACCTAGAGAAAGTTATACTTAAGCGTTATAAATACTCCTTTGACCGTTATAAGATTGGAAACTCAGTGCAATATGACTTAAAAAAATTGATCCACAGAGATTGTTCTTCCACAAAAATAACAAACTCTAAAATTTTGGAAATCAAAACTTCTAGAAAGCTTTGGATAGCATTAGTCTTCGGGTTCACTTCAGAAATTTCATCACTGTGATCTAAGTGGTAGTGCCCACTTTTTAATATCATCGCGCCTACGATACCTCTCAGACTATGTAGAAATTAACGGTTTCGCATCTCAGAAACTGCTTAATGTAGGAGTTCCTCAGGGAAGCATTCTAGGCGCGTATATATATATATATATATATATATATATATATATATATATATCTATATAAACACAAACTAATATAAAACTTAGTGTTAGTAATACTGAAGCAGTACTGTTCCATCCGCGTTCCGAAGACCTTACCATGTACCCTCTATTTATCAAAGTCACATCGGCTGAATACGTTCAGTCCTTCGAAACTGCGAGCCTTTACTTTTCTGTTACTATATCATGAGACGCACAAGTTCATTTCTTGGTTGCCAAGCTTTCACGGACCATTGGTTTCTTGTACCGGAATTGCACAGCGTTCCCCGTATCTCTTAATCTAATGCTATCAGTCATTGTTTTATTTTATCTTTAATTGTGTTGTTCTTGTTTGGGGGCCACTACAAATAAAGATATTCAGAAGCTATTGTTATTATGGAATGTAAGATGCGGTCGCACAAACTATGGAGAACCAATGATTCAATACCGGCTTCCTTCGTTGCCCAATAATTTGCAACAAGCTAACGAGGTCGACAATGCAATCATGTCATTGCAACGAGTGCGCGACATGTTCTTGTGGCAAATCTTTTATTTTTCTTCGGTTTTGTTGAGCTAGAAAATTATTATTTTTTCTTCCTTTTTTTTCACTGTTAACCTCGCTTTCATTACATTGTCGCTTAAGTTATTTCTGTGGAACCTGTTTCAGTTTGCTATAATTGCTAGTTAGACATAAGTTTGTCTTCCCGGTTCTGTGTTCTAAAGTTTCAGATCGTGCATGTAACGACTTACGGTTTGTTCTATTTTTGTTCTGCCAACTGTCCGTTGTTGTCATTTGGCGGGGGCAGCCACCTCACCAAGCTACTCGCTGCAGTAGATTTTTGTGGCTGCTACTTCCTTTGAAAGATAGAAAATAAAGCATTGAATTGAATTGCAGTCTTGGAAGCATGCAGCTCCCCCCTCCCTCTTCTCGGTTTGATAGGGGCACTCTGCTGTCACTCCAGCTGGTGAACTGGACGACCCGAGAAGCAACCCAATGCAGCGTACATAGTAAGTGCCGCTTATGTGTTAAAGTTTGATTGCATGCTGCACAGCCCACCGCGCTTAGCACATTTTCCTAACCAAAGATTAGAAATTGGGACCACGCTATCTTCTACGATGTATCACTATTGCTCATGACTTGTAGCTGAACTAAGATGTGAACTTTCAACCATGACCTGGTTTGGAGGGAAAAAAATCTCACGTGGACGCGTACTTGTACGGTGCTGTTGTTCTATATCTGTATAGCACACAGACGAAAAAAAATAGGCGAGTAAAGGGACCTCCTGCGCTACAGCAAACATCTGCTCCTCAAAGTACTACATGCGTTCTTTGTAGCTGTATGCCAAACACTTGAGCAGGCCATCTACACATCACCGACGCACCCCGTTACACAATCAAAGTCTCTGACATCTATAAACATGCGTGAACCTTTACGTATAGTTGTTGCGAGGGATGAATGACGAGTTAGTGGCGAGTATCAATGTGTGCTGTGTACTTGTAATTAGGCTGAATTGTGCGTAGCTTCTCGCGCAACGTCACACGCCATGTGGAAGCAACGCACGTCTATAGTGGGCGCACGACACACTCATTTCGCTACCGCACAGTACCGAACCATCTGAAACTTCGCTCTCGACCTCCAGTTGAAAGGTTTAGAGCTCAGCAAAATGTAAGGTCCTCATACTTCTGGCATCAATGAACTGAAACTACATACTGGGCTTATTACACGCGCATAAGAATGCCCGAAAAGTTTCCTACAAAATAAAATGTAATTTCCTTACTTTTTAACGAGTTTAACCATTTTTAGCCGGTCGTTAACTTTCCATTAGATCTTGCAACAGCTCGGCACGACCCAAATGAACTCAGCTTGGCTAACTCTGCCACAGTGACCCTAATGACGATGGGCAAACAAGCGGCAAGAAATAGCGACAGGGTCGGCCGTGCTTTTGTCCTAAAAGTGCTGCGCCAATTGCCTGTTTTCGCGCACGTTTCACTCCGTGCAAAAAAAGAATGGCTGAATGGAATCAAAACTGCACCAGTTGTCACTGGCAAGAAGTTAAATTTGTTCGGTGCGGCCGGCCTCCACTGCATAAAGCAGTTTCGCAAATTACCGATCGTGCACCATTATATGCAACATCATGTTGCGGATAGTGTCCAGATATAACATTATGGTTGAAGCATAGAGAAGCTAAATGATAGTGTCATGAGTGATGTGGTGTGCCGATGTTAGGTTCCCTGTGAGTGAGCGATTTATTCCGATGGCACTGGCAATGATGGCAACTGTTCTGTCCACAAACTAGAAATTGTCTAATGAGCAAATGATGATACTATGGGCTGATATGGCAAACAAATAAACAAACTGTCCGGCAATAAAGCATATTTCGTTAATATTTTTAAACAACGGCAGTCAATATACAAAAGAAAACAGCACACTAATCAATCTATAACCCACAAAGAATGCTGCGACATAATTTTTTTTGTCTACCACAAACGCACATTACTAGGCAAGATATGCACGTGTGCGCCTGCAAGGGGCGCTCGATACGTGGGAGTACCAGTAGCCGCCGTGCACCTGTTCAATTACCACTTCGCCCAACTAAAATCTCTTCAAAGTATTCGACTGTCATACAACAACCACACGCTCAAACCAATCAATCTGCTGTTCTTGACGCTTAATTCTGCAGTACAACGCGATATGTACGCCTTAAAGAAGAAAATAATTCGCCGTCAGTCGCAGTGCAAAGAGTAACTTCCATTCACGCAGCGACTTCGCTTTATTTCAGAGCAACAATGGCATTTTGTTAAAAAGCAGATTTTAGGAGCACAACACAGGACACACACAGAACCTGAAGGATCGCTGTGTTCTACAACAAGGTGTACCGATCAGCCTAATTCAGCACACTTTTCAAGTATATTCTAGCTGCATTCGTCCCGTTGGTGTGTATCCTTGCCATCGCCTCAGCATCACGCGGCAATTATCACTGTTATGTAGTTATAACGACAATAAAGCAAAACCTACACTGAAGCTTAAAGAGCACAATCTACTGCAGGCAGGTTAGAAGTTGTGGCCTTCCCCCTCAAGAATTGATACTCCAAGTGGCCTACTACATCATATACTTTTGTTTTTTTCATTCAGCTCACTTATGGCAGTGAGAAATATAAGGAAAATTTATATAAAATACGAAACAGTCGCAGTTGCGCCTCTAAACCTAACCTCAACAATGCGCGGGAATGTTAGCGATTCAAGTAACTTGATTGAAAAGAATATAATTAGGCCAGTGTATATAAACCTGACAATTGAAACATTGATAAGCACAAACGTCTAATCAAGACCGGGTAAAAGCCCGGACAGTTGTCATTTTGATTATACTCGCTGTCCGAAAAGTAATTGGGCAGTGAGAAAATAAACGTAAAATATCACAATAAATGTGAATAGCAGTTTCACTTGCGATAGGATAGCTCATGACATGTAGTTTATCCGATGATGTCTTTGTGGTGCACTCAGACGGCGGCTGTACGAGAACAATCCACACATACTGCCGGAGCTACAGACAGCCATTACCTAGTTCATTGCGCAGATAAGTCCAGCAACCCTCCACCGGTGTTCAGTAATGTGTACCGTCGCGTGCATACGTCTTCAAGCCGGTGGTGGTCATTTTCAGCATCGGCTGCAGTGATGGTGCCCTGCCGTAAGCAAAATTTAGAATTTTAAGCAACTTCACAGTTGCTGTTGGACACTCATGTACAAAGGCTCAAATTATGCAAATGCGCTTTGGAAGAAATCATCAGTTCACCGAAGCAACTTTTTCATTGGCTATGCAAGCTTCTCAGCTAAAAAGTCGGCCTGCTCATATGGAGAAAGTTCTGAAATCTAATTTAATACGAAAAGTCGATAAAAACGCATTTTGGTTATCGAATAAAATACAGAATATTTTCTCATCCCCAAACACAGTGACTTAAGAAAAAAACAAATTATGTGGTATTACGTCCCAAAACCACGATCTGACTATGAGGCACGCTGTTGTGGGAGATTCCGGAAATTTGGACCAGATGGGGGTTCCTTAACATGCACCTAAATCTAAATACATGGGTGTTTTCGCATTTCGCCCCCATCAAAATGCGTCCGCCGTGAACAGTGAATTTTAAAGGTTGCATGACGTGTGTATATTAAAAAAAATCTTATTTACAATATTTGATACATGTGATACCATTCATAACTAAACAACAGGTCATCGCATAACTTACAAATAAATGAGAAACAAATGAAACATTGTCGTATGTAGCGCACTACGACAATGGCAGTAATGAAATGAAGGAACGGCCGCCAGATTCTCGTGCTGTGCTCGCAGAATTGCAGAATCGCACATCGCTTTAGGTGGATGTGAGCATGGCGATACTGGCAAAATAAATTGCTGTAGGCTAAGCGAGACAGCCAGTTCGTAGGCTGCCTAAGGACGAGGCATGTTGATTGTATCGCTGGAAATTATTGAGCGGGAGTTATCTGCTCGGCGTGTTCGTTCAAGAACCCGCACCTCGGCGGAACAACCATGGCTGTCGTGCTGCAGAATTACTTGGAACAGCCACTACTGACATCGGTTCTATCTCCCTGTATAGGCTCGCATAACTGTAGTTATCCATTATATTTGCACACAAACAAATGTACGACGATTGCGAATAGTGGATTCTCAAATCGAATAGCAATGACTATTAAATTCGACTTCCGAATAATCGTACGCCCATACTAAAGAGGCACATCGTCGCTGTCAGTGGCCATGAGATACCGCATATGACGCGAGGACTGTGGTCAAAGTATTTTCTTGTAAAGTTCGATAAAAGAATGCCACTGGCCAAAAGAGTGTTCTCTCCATCTGCTTCGATGTCTCTCTGGCTATGGTGCACGAGACACTATAGTACGCCAGCTCAGAAACGAAAGGAGTGAAACAATGGTGAAACCCGAGTTCCTGAAAGACGGATGGCATAGAAGAAAGTGACCTACAAAATGCGAAAGGCCTTGGAGAAAAAAAACAACCGCATTCATTTAGTTGTGACATTGCCGCGGTTGAGAGATATAGAGTGAAGGGAAAGAGCTGAGAATGAAACGTGATATCTCGCAACGTTCATTCGTTCGTAGCGCACCCGTCTGCACGAATTGTGCCTGACCCAAAGAGTCTGTACTTGACATGCCCGCCAGTCACGCACTGGCCACGTGACTCTTCTTTGTGGCGAGTTCGGGATGTCTCTGAATTAATATACCATTTTATTTGACGAGTGGCCTACAAGACCCCGCAATGCCGTGTTCGCGTTCTGAAAGTTGTCTCGGTGTAACTAACATTTATTACTCAATGTGCGTAGAGCGCAATCGTAAGCTTTAACTCGCTGCTAGAACTTTTCTTCTGTGAAGGGGCGATTGCCCAGTTTTTCGGTTTTGGCACTGAAGGCCTTAAGGGATCTGCTGAAGTTTTTATGGACCTGTGAATTGTGCGACCGTCATTGAATGTTGTAGCGCGTAGCATCACGTAACTGTGTGAATTTTTCTCGTTTTTTCTTCTTCTTTCTCCTTTTATTCCCTTTACCCCTTTCCCCAGCACAGGGTAGCCAGCCGATACTTACACTGGCCACCCTCCCTGACTTTCCTCCCCTTTTCTCTCTCTCTCTCTCTCTCTCTCTCTTTAACTCGCTGCCTTTCTCGCTATTTATGAATAAAAACTACGTTTCTCAAATGGTAGGGTCAGATATGCAAAAATTTAGTATCCCCAAATTTTGTTAAAGATTCGACATTTCTATTAAGCAGGGCATGTAAATACGTTGCTTTCATATTTCAGCCAGCTGATGAACACGTCCAAAAATTCTCAACATTGACTTTCTGTTTTACTTCACTGTAGTTCACCTCAATGGGCAGAACTCAATCGGCAGTTCTTTCCAAGATGGTATTTCGAAAGATCGGCCAAATTTCAACAACTTTTAGTTACGTGAAGATAGTATCCCGTTCCAATAACATACGCACTTGCGACATTTACTCGTAGCATCCGTGTTGCGTTATAGCATTGTTTCGGCACGTCGTAAATTTGCAAATATTTATTTAGAACTCAGAAAGGTTCCTTATATTAACTTAAACAAAATGTTGCTTCGTAAAGAGAAACTTCAAAGTTTTAGACGCATGAATTTCTACGGTAACTTCAAGGGGAATTACCTCGTTATATCCAGTAGTTCTTAAGCTACTAGACTCAAAAGAAATTTTCACTACTAAAACGGGGATACAAACATAGAGATATAGGCCTTTTGAAAGACTTTTCGAAACGAGTACGCGATATCTGAAGGAAACTTTGCAACAGTGCGAAAGCAAGCCGACAAAATAGTGAGAAAGTTTCCATTGTTTTTGATAGGTTATACATAAATAATCGAGCATATGCTTGAAGCAATGAGAAGGATGACAAGACACCACTTAATAAAAAACGCTTAGAAGTGGACTTAGCTACTGCAAGTGCATCAAAGGCGGTGAGCGTACCCCGCGACCAAACAAAAAAGGGAGCTACTACTCGTACTCGTCGTACTCACGGTGAATGTAAGAAACGTCACCAACAAGCCTGAATCACTTGAAAATCAGATCATTGATCATGAACCTCACCTAGCAGCCCTCAGAGAAACCTGACGCACACCAGACGTTTTTGATCATGAGCTTGCAGCGCCTAACCATTCCGTGATCCGAAAAGACCGCCCCACACGTGATGGTGGAGTGGCGTTATGGATCAAGAAAGGGCTTTCCTTTGTGGCAATTCCAAAGGTGCAAAGCGCAGAAGACATTTTTTGCAAACTACTTTGTGACCAAGGCAGATCAAGGCAGAAAGCTGGGCTAGTTGGTGTGTCATCATTAATCAAAAGACTAGCGCATATAATAGGGACACAGACAGAGAAGACGACAGGCCTTTGTGACGTCACGAGCATATTCATAGGCTGTGTTTATGGGAGCCCAAGCTCTGGTGACGCTTCTATCAGTGCCATTACATGAAATGTCACGTGTTTGGTTCACGCGTTGTCCTCATGGGTGACCTTAATCCGCCCGACAAAAACTGGAATAGTATGTGCTACTCATCATCAGCTTCGGATGAATTGTTTTGACCTCATGCTAACCTTCAATGTTCGTCAGGTCGTTTCACGCCCAAGTTGCTCACAGAGAATTACTCAGAACATACCTGATCTGATCTTTTTATTAATCACTTCAACATAAACTGTATAAAAACTGATGTCATCCGTGGTATATCAGACCACGACTTACCAGTGTGCGTCGTACCTGACATCACAACAACTCATTCGTCTGCATCTGTAGTAAGAGACTTTGATTACGCTGATGAAAATAGCATACTAACGCACTTCGCTCATGAATTCCAGCATTCTTCAGAAACGAGTTTCGATGCTTCAGTAGATGTAAATTCCCTTTGGTTTTACTGCAAATCTGTTGTACTTTACTGCGTCACTCACTACCTACCTACAAAAACAAAGCGCCTTCCAAAAAAAATAATCCATAAATCACGCGAACAGTTACTCAGGCAAAGCGACGTTCGAAAAAAAGTTACGTAGGGCAATAAAAACAAAAGGCAAGGAAGAATTTAGAAGTCATGCATTACCGGACGTCATCGCGGAATTCAAACTTAAAGCTAAACATTCTAAGCTGCACTATTTTGATGTAACACTACCTCATTTTCTTGTTAATAATCCCCAGAGGTTCTGGAATTACTTTCGTGCCAAAAATATACTATGCCTCCTTACCGAAGGAAAAACTGCTAAGTTTAACGCATATAACGATTTTTAAGTCAGTGATTACTATAGATGATAAAATTATCACCACAATTAAAATGTAACATTACAGGAAAATTGATAAACTTCAGATTAATGACGTTGGTATTTTCAATCTACTGCTTAAACTTAACCCCAATAAAGGCAGTGGCCCCGACGATATACCTAATACTTTCCTCAAAAGTTATGTAGAGTGGTTCAGTAAATATGTTGGCCTAATTTTCCGAAAATCACTTACGACTTCATAACTACCGCAAGATTTAAAAATTGCGAAAATAATCCCGATCCACAAGGGAGGTGACGCCACATTACCTTTAAATTTCAGACCCATTTCACTAACTAGCATATCATGTAAACTTCTCCAACACATACTCTTAAAGCACATGACCGTATACCTAGGGCGCATTAATTTTTTCTCTCCCAACCAACCTGGTTTTTGCAGTGGTCCATCGACATTAGCTCAACTAAAAGAACTGTCCACCATGTTACTGTTAGAGTTAATGACCGCCGTCAAACCGATTCGATTCTACCTGATTTATCTATGGATTTTGATTGTGTATGTCAAAGCAAATTAATAGCTAAAGTTAAAGACGTTTTTGGTATAGGAGAACTTTCTGCTTGGATAAAAGGTTTCTTAAGTAACTGCTCGCAATTTGTGGTTTACGAAAAAAACGCTTTCTAATACAGGCGCAGTAACATCCGGAGTCCCTAAAGGGTCTGTTCTCGGACCATTCCTTTTCATATTCTATATTAACGATATTAGAGCTAACATCAATTGCAATATAAACTATTCGTGGACGACTACGTCATTTACAAAGAAATCAATCATTACAATGATCATATTAAATTGAATAAGTCGTTAACGGACTTAGCTAATTGGTGCTCTAAATGGCAGATGAAAATCAACATACAAAAGAAGAACTCATCATTTAAATCATGGCGACTACCTGCCCGGTAAGATTCAGCGGCGTGGTTGCCCCGCTACACTGTGAGTGTTCTTGTTTGCTATGTTCTGCGCATATTCTATTTGTCTATATATATGCCCACAGGTTGCCGCGAGTAAACCAGTTGAAAGTTACCGCCCGTGTTGTTTTTGTGTTCTCTTCCGCTGTCACCGTCTTTATCGGCGGTCAATACGATATGCAACATACAGAAGTCCGCGATCGTGACTGTAACCGGAAAAACGGTATCATCAAAATTTGTATAGGCAATTAACGGCACTCCACTTAACAAAGTGGAAGAACAAAAATATATAGGCGTTACATTAACCTCGGAGCTCAAATGGGACAAAATATCAGTAATTAATCTCAAAGACGCTACACAAACTATGTTTCTTAAATAGAAACCTGGCGCCCGCAACCACGTCAACGAAGCTGCTAGCCTACACATCATTTGTGAGGCCTGTTCTCGAATACACTACCGCAGCCTGGTTTCCGCATACGCTGACTAACATAAGCAAACTAGAATGAATACAAAGGAAAGCTGTGAAGTTCATCCATAACAAATATAAACGTACAGAATCGCCAACATTTCGTTCAACCCAGTCCGGTTTGCGAACGCTATTAGTAAGAGCGAAACACGCTCGCTTAAAATTCTTCTGTGAACAACTAAAAAATAACTACAGGATTGATACCTCCAAATACATTTCATTTCCCAGGTTCGACCTACGCGCAATAAGCATGCGCACACATTGACAGGATATGTATGTAAAAATGACACGTCTAAGTATTCTTTCTTTCCGCTCGCAATAGCAGAATGGAACCATGCAACTTGACGCCAATATCACCAACATTGAATCGTTAGTTGAATTCACCTCACAAATAGAAAATAAGTGTGCGTAAGAGTACCTATGCATGCAGGGGTTTCAGCACAGATTTCTTTGTTCGCTAGAACATTTTAATAAACCTTCTCATTTACAACAGTTTATTCGTTTGCCATAATGATTCTCAAACGCTTGAAATTGTTTTTTATATGCTTCTGTTTTACTACTTGCTCCTAGCAACACCTGTGCTATTGTTATTCTCCTTGACCATGTCTCGTAACGCTTCATGTCTTCTTTTTTTCCTTCTTTTCTTTTTTTTACTATACCGTCTGATCTTAACAATGTATTACTTGCATAGTTTGTATAACTGGCGCTTCATATGTCGTTTCTTGTATAACCTGCACTTTCCTTGCCTTGCACTGTACAGAAGAATTTTTGTAGTGCAGAACTGCCATGCTCTCGAAAGAGAGCAGCAGGTTTGAAAACAAATAAATAAATAAATGATAATTTCTGTAAAAACCAATAGAGTCACATTAGCCACTACATTTCATTGCCTTTTTACGGGGCATTACGGGGCAAAATCACTCGATCTATTGAACCTTTGCTTCCACCATCTTTGGCTTTGACTATTCTACAGTTGCAAACGGATAGTTGTTCCGAAGTCCATATTTCCTTGCCTTTCCATTCACATCATTTATTCAAACATTTTTTTATACCTTCTCGTTGATCATCGAACTCAGCTGAAGTTCTATGTGTCAGGTAGACAGTGTTTAACAGCAATTTAAATATTTATACACTGAATTTCCTCCAGGGCACTGGAAAAATATTTTTATTCTGACGGAAATAATATTACTCTCCCTATGCCGGACAAAAAGAAAAGCACAGAGGTGTATGAAAGACGCCGTATTCGGGGTCTCTAGATATCTCGTCCACGTGGGTTTCCTTAACGTGCACCTAAATCTTGGTAGACGAGTCGTTTCTCATTCCGCCCCCTGATCAGACTGCTACTGGCGTGAATCGAACCCGGGACCTCGTGCTCAGCAGCATTATGCCGTGGCCATTTAGAGTCATTTGGAACCACTGCGGCGGATCTATATCCACATTATGAACGACAGTTATAGCACGGAAGAAGTCTCTTTTTTTTATCGTGTTGTTCCTCCTCAGAAATCCCGCATTTCTTTATTAAAAAGTGCTGACCAATTTTTGAGTGCATAGTAAAAGCTGGTCCATGTCTATCCTCCTGTCCTTGTTATTTCTAGCACATCGATTCGACCTGGCAGCGCAAATTTGCTTGAAGGCATCCGAACTCTGAAAAAGAGAGCTGCGAGGGCTAACAGCGTCACACAGCGAGGAGAACCGACAACGGCAACGGCGGAAGATCGACTCACCGCCAACAGATGCCGCCCTCGCATAAAGGAGTAGAAGGCACTCAAAATTCAATACACAGCCACTGAGCTATACAGATACCGCTGTGCTATTAGAGTAGCAAAACTGGGGAAATGCACTGTCCTGTAACACTGATTTCTGCTCAGTGCCATCGGAAGTGGGGATCCTGATTGTGACCTGCTCTTCTGTAGTGTTTCCGCAATAATTTCTGAAATTATGACATAGGCTTGAAAACTGCTTCCAATACGCAAAACACGCTGGTGCAGAACAAAATGGGGTGAGACAAGGCTCGCCTTTCATCCTTGGTGCAGAAATTTGAACGCACGTCAACTCAAAAATTGTAGCGTAGCTTAATGTTATGCTTTCTTCAGAGTGATTGACTTGAGATTATTCTTGATGGAGCAATGACTGATCCAGTCAGTAGACTAATTTCTCTTTTAGCCTTGGCTTGGGAGCAATACGAATTCGACTGCCTCAAACGACAATAAACATCAAATGTATAGAATCGTCAACGAAATTGCAATAACAAAGGACACGTTGCTTTTATGAAATGTGGTTCATTGATTCACATGACGCACGCCACTTGCTAGGTGCGCCTTCCACTTTACCGATCGCTACGTTGCTTCATGTTGGAAGCAGTTCTCAGTCTCACGTCACACTTTACATTATAAACGAAATGCAGTTCTTTTAAACAACGCACAAGAAAGAACGGGCTGCCTGCTTTCTTGTGCCTTTTGCTTTGTAACAGTGTCATTTCGTTTACCATCTATAGCAGTCTTATCCTTTGCACTCTTACACTACCTGCGTACGTCGTAGAAAAGCTTCGCTTCGTTTGCTTTTGTTTTCTTTATTTTTTTAAATTTTTTTTCCCTTCCGTTGTTGTGTTCAAAGATGTAGGTGCGCTCGCCTGTCAGCAAGGGAGGGGAAAAACAACAATTCAGGAATAAGTGGGTTTCTGAACGGCGTCGAGGAACTCTACTCCAAAGACGGTGAGGTGTTAGATTTTTCTTTTTTTTTTTTACGCCAATAGCTGTTATGGGTTAAGCCCCTTGATTGTTTTGATGTCCGCCGAAATGATCGCTGGCATTCCAAAATCCCGTACGAGACAACTACAAAGAAAAATATCATTCTGCTACGAGGATTCGTATTTGCCACTAACAGAGTTAGAGTAGAATATTCTACCTCTCAGCCACTCTGCTTCTTTCTTTCTTTCTCTCTTTCTATTTACTGCGTGAAAATAGTAGCTCTCTACAAGCAACGACGTTTATGTACACAAATAATTGATATTGCAGCAGGCAAACGCATTCATCTAACGAAGGCAACTATTCAGGCTGCGGCCTCTTCAGCCGCATACCCACTACATATGTGTGACACTGTTTACCGAAAAAACAATTTCGTTGTCTGCGAGGTTTCCGCATGCCTATCGCACATACTTCTTTTTCAGAGGCTAGGTAGGTCATTCGGAATTTCGGGTCCTTCGCGATTTCTTGAAAGGCAAAAAAAGAAAAAGAAGGATTGTCAACTGCGTCACATCAACACCTTTATTCAGGTCTCTTTAAAGTACGTCCCAGAATATTATAGCACCCCTGTAGTCTACGAAGCTGTCATCTATATAGTTTCTTCACGTGAACATAAGCGGCAATGTATTCACCACGTCACATAAGAACCACTCACCTGCAATCATGTCTTAAGTGGGATTGGGGTATGATTTAGTGCCTGGTGGCAAGTATATTCGGTGGATGAATTTGAACTTATCTTAGTATCCACATCTCAAGTAAAAAATAGCACTGGGGTTTTACGTGCCATAACTATGAGGTGATTACGAGGCACGGCGTAGTGACAGACTCCGGATTAATTTCGACGACCTACAGTTCTTTAACGTGCACCCAATGCACGGCACACGGCACATCTCAAGCAGAAAACGGGATAAAAAGGTGGAGGGAACAGTACGGTTACTAATGCAGCGGACAGTGTCTCGCGAGAAACATCAAAAATGTACTCCGTGGTGAAACGAACTAGTGAAAGAAGGAATGTCTCATCAACATCTTTAAGAAAACCCAAAGAGGCATCTAGGGCACATTCGAAAGTCGACGTCAAAACCAGGTTGGGAAGACACTCGGCAAGACAAAGCTGCAACAACTCTCGAAAGAAGGAAGGCTCACCATTACGATAAGAAATACAAAAGGGAGGCTAGTTGCCTGGCAAAAAGATGGACCAGGCCTAAACCACCAAGTTCAAGGGGGGAAAGATTATCCGATCTCATTTCTTCGCAACGACAACTCCACATGAACTTGGCTTAAACACGTTATAGTGCCTGTACCATGAACCTTTCCCTAAAATTCTTGCTGCAGTTTCATGTTTCAGCAGTTTCAGCAGTTTCAGGCCTTTTCGCACAGTGAGAGGTCTTTTAACAGGAGAATAAACTTACAGCATTTGAACAAGCGTCAATCTTATCATTTGAAAAGAAGGCCAACCATAATGCTATGTGTAAAACTCAACCACCATGGGCGGAGCATTATAAAAGATGCATGTAACTTCGATACTATCATCAGATACTCTTCTGGGATCGTTTCTTTTTATCATGATATATTAGAGCAGTCGTGTGTTGGTATCTGTATTTTGATACATCCTATAAATTATTGTGTGTCTTAAGATGTTGGATACACACGTCTATCGAACAGTTCCCGAATGTCTTTGAGTGTATATGGGAAATCACAGGAAGAATACTTTATTCTAAGAGACGGCGCTTTTATGCCAATATTTCTTATAAACAAACACAATTGAGAAATTGGTCGTTCGTTCCTTGTTAACAGAAATAATTAACAAAATGTTATCAATTAACTTTCTAATTACTGTCCTTAGGCGGAATGACGCAACCGCAGAACTTAGTCCCTCAGCCATTTGCTACAAACTGTGCTTAGAAGCAATAGTGTGTATTGAGGATTGAAAATGCGCCGTGAAAGACACTGCTGCTCCGGCTAACAGTTTTGGCAGTTTTGGTACAGTGCAGATACACAGGGTGCCCCAGCTAACTTTAGCCAGCGTTTAAAAATACGCGAATGCCACGTAGCTGGACAGAACCAAGCTAATGTTGTTCCCCGTCGCTTGGAGATAGTCAAATTATTTTTTCCATTCCGCCGAATTATATAATTACTCTTAATTATATTAATCAACTTCTCAAATATTATAAATATATGAAAAGTGTCAATCAGAAAATTGTAGAACTCCCGATACAGCTTTCTGTTGCTCGATACGTACTACATAAAAGTGTTTTTCCGAGCGTGAATGAAGCCTGCCTACCTACCGCCTCACCCTACCTGTGAGCCCAGGAGCACATCTGGGGTCTGTTTTAGGTCCTGTTTTATTTTTGGCATGCATTAATGATATCGGTTCCGTTATTAGTGAAGACATCACCGTACGTTCGCACGCAGATATTGTCTACTTGACCGAGAAAGTAGAGACCTTTAGCGTGTCCGGTATTCCGGCAAGCGCGGGTGGCTTGCCGGTTTAGCGGGGGCGTAAACGTGAGCGGCCAGATTGGTGGCGCCAGCTGGTGGCGCAAAGCTCAACCACACAAACACAAAGCCAATTACTATATTCTCCTTCGCTACTGGTGTAAATTTTCGACAGTGGCGTAATCGTGTTCCCAATTATGCCGCTGCCAAAAATTTGCATCAGTAGCGAAGCAGGATATACTGGGTTTCTGCAGTTTTAGCACTGTGCTTGTCTGGTTGAACTCGACGCTACCAGGCGGCTGCACCGCTCTGGTCGCTCACGTTTACGCCCCCGCAAATCCGGCAATTCGCCCAAACCGCTCCCGTTTACCGGAGGCTAAAAGTCTCTAGTAATGACGTCAATGATCTAAATCGCCGAGTGACGCCCTAGCTGCCATTGAAATGTGGTGTGAAAACTGGAAAATGAAGATAAATGAACAAAATACAGTTGTTTTCAGGGTATCCCACAAACTAAAGTATGTGCTAGATGACAAATACTTTGTGAACTACCGAATACACGCTACAGTTGATACACTCGAACACAAGGGATAACTATCACTAAGAGACTAAGCTGGAAAACGCATATCACAAATACCAGGAGCACTGCCGCAAAAAAAAAAAAGCTTTGGTTTCTGCGCAGGAAGTTGAAACTTGCGCCTCAATCTGTCAAACTTGCCGCGTTTCTTACCTATATAAGGCCAGCGTTAGAGTACGCAAGAATTATATAGGACCCGTTCCAAGTAGTTCTAATAAACGAACTCGAAAGGCTACAAAGAAGGGCTGCACGGTTTATTTTGTCCAAGTATTGCTCCGCCGACTCGGTAACAGAGATGTTAAGCTTGCTTCAACTACCACCTCTATCCCAGCGGCGCCTAGTGGCAAGACCAAAACCCCTATTTTCGCTTTCTAAACACCGCTTTAACCTCGGCATTGCAGGTTACTTAGCTCCCCCCCAAAAAAACTGAATCCTCAGAAAAAAAGCATGACTCAATGTTCGTTGTGGCACAGCTACATCTCGACACGTATGCATATTCATTCCTACCTCGAACTATAACAGACTGAAACGCCCTGCCATCATCGGTTATGCAGTGCACCTCAGCTGAAACCTTCGAGAAATGCATAATGACGTCATTACAAACCAGAAAATTTGTTTGCTTCCATTCTTGTACATATACGTTTTTTTCTATTTTTATTGTTTATTAACTAGTAGAGATACCACATATCGTCTGTTTTATGAATTTGAGTGTTTTTCATGAATTAGAAGACTGATTGCCATAGTGTTACATTATTGTTAAAATTATTAGTTTATCTTTTTTCTATCAATGTCACGTTATTGATGTAATTTCGAAATAAATTGCCGGAGTGTTATACTACACAGATTCAGTCTGTTTTCTCTGACTGACACTTCGATGATGTAATTCAATGTTGTAACACCCCGTTTGTACTTTTTTAGCTACTGTTCAAATTATGCCTTTTACCCGCTTTCTATGACTGACATTTAATCGATGTAATTTACTGTGGTGGCACCCAGTTTGAATGTTTGACAGCTTATTATTGTTGTACCACCCACTTTTGTATTTGTGATGCCTTAAATCCCACTCTGTAACAGCCTTACGACCAACAGTATCGTAAGTAAATAAAAATGCACGCAAAGGGCCTCGAGCGGCCAGTGACACGGCAATTTTGCGTGCACTTGCGGACTCCTTTCACGCTCGGAAAAATACTTTTATGTAGCACGTATTCAGCGACAGAAAACTCTATCGGGATTTGTTATGTCGCTCTACAATTTTCTCATTCACACTTTTCTTTTAATTATAATATTTGAGAAGTTGATTAATTAATTACGACTGATTATCTAATTGGGCGGAATTAAAAAAATTATCTGAGTATCTCCAAGCGACGGAAAACAAGATTACCTTGGTTCTGTCCAGCTACTTGGAATTCGCATATTGTTAAACTCTGGCTAAAATTAGTTGGGACACCCTGTGCGAATAATCTTGAATGGCAATGCATGTAGCTCCATATTTTTATTACGGTTTACAAACGCTGATCTAGTCACGTCTAACTACCCACACAGACCCTCGGTAGTGGAATTGGAAGTCAATACCGTGGTTTGAGTGCACGTTAACGAACCTCATGTTCTGCAAGCACGAACACGCAGACATGGCAGACATCTTATGGAAGTGCCCAAAAATCAGATCAATATATGTAGAGGACAACACAGAACCGAACCTTCTCGAGGAGCGCTGGCTAAGCGCTCTGACTAGCTCGAAACTACACGACCACTTATGGGCTATCTAGCGGGCCCGGGCAGCGGTGGAAAGGCTATGTTTCACCGCACATAATGCCCGGGTGGCCTGAGCCCGGGCTGGCAACCTCGCAGGTCCTATTCTCATTAAAGTTATTTCCGTCCGTTCGGGCTTAGTGCTTCAGCTCTAGCTTAAACTTCGCGCGCTTGGAACTTCAGCACAAGCTCACTATGTCATCGTCACGAAACAAAAATCAAATGGTATGCTGTATTGTTTCTGTATTGTTTCACTGCAGAGTCTGCAAATTACGTACGGAAACATAATTAGGCAGTAAAGCTATTCTAGAAACACCTACTAAAAACGGCTCTGAAACGCTTTATGATCGAGGCTCAGAGCAGGGCTTCGTGCCAATGTTGAATGCAGCGTGAAAAAATCGTTGATTACACAGCTAGCTTACCTCAACTGATCCGTTTGAAGTCATCCACAGATTGTAGCGGAGTAAAGAAAGATTACTTTGTTAGAACATCCAAAAAAATTCTTACGTTTTAGTAGAGGTATTTGGAAAGGCAGAAAATGAGAAACTTGCAAGTCAGCTATAGTAAACTTGCAGCGTCCCCTACAATGGAGCTATCATCAGAAAATTGTTATTCTATCGAACTCTCTTAAGATACAAATGGCGAGTATTGTATCGGATACATTTCGTGTCCTATATAGTACCTTGTATTTGTATCTCAAGTACTTATCACCTCAGTACCTTGTATCTTTATCATGATCCGATTTTAAAGCATACCTTTGTCCAGCCCTGTCAGCCACTTTGCCGATGCCACAGAAATGAAGAATGCGGATCCAGGACCACGCGATCGCGTCAGCGGCTGCCATGATTGGATAATGCCCACTCAGCATCTCTGTACTGTATAGAACTGGCGTCCGCGCCTTCGTGCTCTAGCAGGCCGCCTTCCCTGTTGTGGAGGTTGTCCTAAAGTAAGTTTTATTCTTCTGCAGGAAAATGTTAATGATTGGGCATTCGGCTTCTTTTCGTGTTTGCTGGATGGCGCTAACGTTGTCCAGCAGTAACCCGGAATTACCGATCGCATTAAGAAGATAAAGAGTTGCTTCAGTAGAAACCAGTGGCTAAGTCAGGATAGGTAAGAGGAAGAAGAAAACCGAGTATTTCCACTTCACTAGATGGAGGCGCAACTTTCGCAAATGGATGCGACACAGACTTCTCTTGCTTCTCGAAATTTCCGGAAATTGCCCGCTCAAGCAGGCGAATGGTCCCCCAAAAAACACCGCACGGAACAGTGTAAGGCTTACCAAAAATAATATTTCGCCAGCTATAGCGTAACGGCTTTGCGTTACGGGCGAAACTAACTTTTGTGTATGTGTCACGCATCTGGGGACGCCTTACAAACATCAGGAATAAGCTGATAAATTCACATATGTTACGAAATAAGAAATCGTTGTAGGTATACATACGTTATCTGACGAACAGCGAAGTCTCCCTCACTGGAGCGTTCTTACACCCAGGCTCGCCGGAGCAACGTAATTTGGCCGCATCTTAGTTGCATGCCACCTGACTGCGTATACTTGCGCATATCTAACGTAATGAACCTACAGCAAAAAAGAGTCGCGAACAAGAGCTTGGTGACCACTAATGGCACGAAAAAAATGAGAGGACACCTGAGCACTTCTTATGAGTTGTAAGTGCGAAAGCATTAATGTCCAATTGAACGCCACTGAGTGGTCCTTCGAGTTATGCACTTTTTAGGGCAAGCGAGCGCATTGATACTCTTGGTCAAGGCCCTTCTTTAGTCCAGTGGGTAAGTGGCTCGGCTTCTGAGCGTGGGGTCGTAGGTTCGAAACTCCCTGCTGACAACGATTTTGCTTTTCGTATCTATTGTGCTTTTTTATGCATTAATCTCTTTATAGCGATCCCCGAGGTGAAGTTAACGCGCATGCGAGAGCTTGCGTGGATAAGGAACGCGCGGATAACCAACAAAATCTAGGAAGCGCTAGGCTAAAACAGGCCTTCGAGAGTGAGGGCTACGTGACGAAGCCCTCGCGCGACATTTGGAGCGCCAGCGCGGCAGAAGGTTATGCCCTTTCACCCGCTCTGCTCCGTTGAGGCGCGCACGTGACGTGGCATCGCAGCCAACGAGAATTTAGGTGCCGTTTCACTGCTACAAACGGCGGCTGTGTCGCTCAAAGGGCCATTTGATGCTTTTGCCTCGAAATATTTTCATACACAAACATTTTTGTCGAGGTCTCCTACGGACTACCGTTGGATGGGTGCAGAAGGAATGACGTTCCCGCCCCGTTGTTCGCGATCGAGGCTTGCCTCGTCGCGCTAGAGCACAACTACTCAAGCTGAGGGTTGACTGCGTGAACGCGCACGAACGTTTACACAGACAAGGACGTGTGGCAGGTCCATCATGTACGTCTTGTGGCTGATGCGAGACACTTCAGCACCTTATATTTGAGTGCCCCGCTTTCAGGGCGCAGCGCATGTCGCTAGCGAGAGACTATCATCTCCTTGGCCTGCGGTGTACGACACTCCGCGAATGTTGTACCCCAGTGGTTGTGCGTCTAAACGTGATCAGGCTCATCGCGCTCTACTTACTTTTCTAGAGTTAACTAACTTAGGTTCACTTTTGTAGTGTCGAAACTATTCTATTCAACATTCTATAGTAGCGTGACCTTCAGTGACTGACCCTACTGTGTGTGATCTGTACTGTGTTCTACTTTATTCTTTAGATGTGTCCTGTTGCTCTTCCTTTCCTCTTTCCTCCCCTCCTTCCTATCTTCTATTTCTGTGTTGCTGCCATCTCCCTTCTGAAGAGTAGGCAGGCGCTGTGCCCCTTCCGGTGGCAGTTGCCAGCTTGCTCCTCGCTTTCCCTTTACTGTTAATTGTATATATGTGTTCAAAACAAATAATAATAATAATAACAATAATAATAATAATAATCGACTGACTTGCCTGCCTCTGGCCTGCCTAGATCTGCCTGCTTCAGGCCGAACGGGTAGCCCTTTAAAGCCATTTGCCTCATTCACCAGAAATGAACTCAGGTGTTGTTGACTTTTGCTACTATTAAGCCTCAACGCCACAAAGGCATTCATTGTACGCTTGGCACGTGTCATTCAACCACCCCTCCTATCAAGACGTTAACGCGGCGTGGACACCGATGGTTGAAGGGTCCTACGAAGGGCGCTCACCCCACCATTACCTGGAAACCTGAGCAGAGAATCGAAAGGAGGGAACCACGACAACTAACTGAGAGGGGCAGTTAATAAGACGTTTGCGACGAGTCAAATCACCACCCATCCCTCAGCGCTTATCCAGACGCCAACCCAGCGTGGACACCGTCTGTTGCAGGGCTTAACGAAAGTCGCTCACCCCACCCTTTACCTGGCAGCCTGAGCGAAGAAAAGAAGGGGGGACAATGACAACGAATGGGGTGTCGCCGGTTGCTTTCTTGCCACAGATTCCAAACTGTCCCTTCGGAGGCGGAGTTACTTTGGATTTATGAGAGCATGGGCGTGGTATCGCAACGAAGTCGGCGAGGATGATTTGCTGCAGGACAGTCTTCAGATTCCCTAGTCAACTCGCCTAGGGAAGAAGACGGTATTAAAAGCAGATATTTTTCGAGAGGGAGGACCGAGGGTCCTGATGTGAACTTGGAGGTTCAACTTGCTCCTGCATGAAGTGGGCTTCCGTAACTAGAGCGGTGTAACTAAGCTAAATTAACCCGTTTTCCTTCATTTTCTACAACCTCACTTAGAAGTCGATGGGCTTGGTGGATTCCATGCCCTGAACGCCACCCTAGCCACAACACTACGCTTTACTTCACCTCGATAGCAAAGTTCGGGCGTCTTATCTCGGCGGTCTTCTTGAAATTGGTTCTAGATATCGAGATATAAGGGTCTTTGCCTATGATGACACATAGGCAGCAAGAAATATTACTGTAACGGAACAGTGGCACCATCTGTCCCCGCTACGGCAAAACACGCCGCGTGGTGACAGATGTAGCCACCGATCTGCTGCATAGAAATCGGCATTTTTCGAGCCATGTCACCGCAGATTACACGCACTTGCTCCGACTTTGGATTGGCATTGCCTCAGGCAGCATACGCCCGAATATATGCTCCCCTCTAATCGTGCATCAATTGTCGGACGTGTCAAATCACTATTTAAAATATTTGATATCTCTCTAACGAATCCTGTAAGGGTGAACGTCTAGTGACTGAACGTCACTTTATGCTTCGGCTGGGGAAACCCTGCATGCCTACCTTAAAAGCAATGGCTGCATTATGGGCAAAAAAAATGAGCGAAGTGCTCTGAAGTTATTGACACTTGTTCAACGAAGAACTCATTACTATACAATTATTCGCCCAATTAAGCATTTGCTTGCCATCTAGTCCATGCGCTCGAAATTTACTCCTCTTTCATGCGTATTATAGATTTCAATACCATATACTTGCAAACATATTTGTCAATTACTGGATGCACTGTACCTATGGCGCTCAGTTGCCGTAGCTCCTATAGTAACCTACTTTTGTTCGGTGCCGACAAAGCTGCCCGTGAGGCACATGGAGAATGTGAAAGCACTTTGACACCATTGTGAGGACGGATGCAGCGTGGCACCTCAGCGGTCTTGCCCATATTATTATTCTAGGAAAATGGAATGCGCGACAGTTTTACGTGGTTTTATGCGATGGCAAAAAACGTTACTGGGCCGCTTACGACTAGAAGCTTCTTTCCTAATTCGCATGGCGGAGGGTGGCAATTGCAGGACATGTAGTGTTGAAGAAACCATCGAACATCTACTGTGCAACTGCCCAACATATGAAGAAGATTGCCCTTCCAGAAAGCTTTAGGGGACTTGGATGACAGGCCTATCATAAAACAGAAAATCTGGGGTCCGTTGCCTCGTGCGTCTGCTATGTACAAAGCCACAAAAGCGCTGCTGCGTTTCTTGAAATGCACCAGCCTACCTATGGCCGCTTATGAATGACTTAGCAATGAACGCTTGACGGTGTGTGTACCAGTGCCAAGTGCGGACTTACCTCTCGCTTTTCCTCTTTCAATCCACTTTCCCAGTGCAGGGCAGCCTAACGGGATCAGCCTGCTTAACCTCCCTGCCTTTTCATCATGACTTCTCTCTTTCTCTCTGTCTCTTTCTACTTAAGTTCGGAAATCAAATAGTCAAAATTTTCTTCTTTTTTTTGCAATTACGCATGTGCACTGACGCCAAATGGTGCAATCTACTTTTACATATTCGGCCATTGCAATGCACTGTCCCAGTACCACAACGGACGGCTGTGCTAGAAGAAATGAAAGTTGGTTGATGCCGTTGTCTCTAAACAAACTTTCGCGGCTGAGGCATACACACTATACGCGGACACGCTGACCGAACGCCATATCACGTTGCTACTTTCTTGTGGTCACACGATAGCACACGAGTTTGCTTGCTTCCGGTAGCGCCAAGTGCAAGCATCTGCCGGTTATTGTATAAGAACGTCTCATAGGAAATGAAGTCTGTTTAAGTTTCCACTCGGTACAGCATACCGTGATGTTCTGGTGGATACCTTCGCAGGTGCGCTTAATGCTATTTCGTAAGTCGACAAACGTCCTCCAGCTTTGAACACTTTCAATAAAGATAATGGCTACACATGATTTGTTGTGCTTAAATCAAGAAAACGAGCAGAAGATAATGGCTACACATGATTTGTAGTGCTTAAATCAAGAAAACGAGCAGAACTTCCCGTTTGTACTCCGTCTTGTCTATATGAATTACTTCGCTTTCCGTTTGATAACTGCGTTAGTTGTGGTGCATGTAATTCTGGAACCATTTAGCCAGCATACACCCTCACAATATTGATGCTGTATAAAAATCAACATGATCATTCGTGGTCATTGGGCCTCATTTTCATAAGTTTGTTTTGATGAAAAATGAATGCGGCGCAGTTAACAGTGACGACTCGCCGATTCGCTGACAACAGAGCCCTTCCCGTCAAATGCTGGCCGGGTTAAAAAATATAAATTCTGAGGTTTTACGTGCTAAAACCACTTTCTGATTATGAGGCACGCCGTAGTGGAAGACTCCGGAAATTAAGCCCACCTGGGGTTCTTTAACGTGCACCTAAATCTAAGTACACGGGCGTTTTCGCATTCCACCCCCATCAAAATGCGGCCGCCGTGGCCGGGTTTCGATCCCGCGACCTCGTGCTCAGCAGCCCAACACCATAGCCTGCTGGCAGGGTTCCCAAACTCGCCGCACAAAGAACCACCCTGAAAGAAATTCCCGTGCAGTAGTACGCATAAAGTTAAAAAGGAACCATGCTATTATTGCTCAGGCTCACACGCACGTTTAACGTGCTTGACGCTCCCACGCCCACATAAGTACGACCGCAGTTTGTGGCTTGCGTGGATTTTTATGTCTTTTCCGAAAGTTGGTACCAAAATTAATACTAAACCAAATGCGAGAGGCACCATGGAGGAAAACACGATTGAAGCGCGATAGGTGGGAGGGTGGACAAACAAAGTGGGAAGAAATCCATAAAGGCAGTTTGATATAATCTTTAGTCAAAAAATTTCCCAAAAAGTACACAATTTACTTTAGGGTAACTGTGTTTCAAAAACAACAAATGTTTTTTTTTTTCTTGGTGCATTAGTTTCGCTTTTTCTTCGTTTTATTTTTGTTAGCAACACACCAGAGCTTCTGCTATCACAAATTATACCATACCGCATTTGTGTGGCGCGCCAAGGCCTTGCTCACTCAAAAATAGAGCCAATTGATCCGCAGTTTCGTTATTTCTTCGAGTCTTTGTTCAAAGCCTACAGCGTGCGCTTCCCTTCAATTTTCACTGAAGTGGCGCACGTCTTTTGTAGAAAAAGGTGTGACTACGCATTGTTCTTTTTTTCTTCTTTGTCTTGCTGCTGGAGGCTGCTGCATCTGACATGCTCTGTTCCGCTTTGACGATGAAAGCGGTGTGCTGTACGCGCGAAGGAACACTGCGAAGTGTTTGGTCGGTCACACTACAAGTTCTGCGAATACTTCAAGCAGCGAAATCGATAACAATACGGTACAAACAACAATATGGCACGACTACGACTTGTTTTATAACGGTTGAAATGAAAGCACCACACAACGTTGTGCACAGTTCTAAAAATTAAATTGAATTTCGCAATCTTACGCGCCCTAACCACGATCTGATTATGATTACACGCCGCCACGAGCTACCCATTCTCAACCGGGATCGAACCCGCGACTTCGAGCTGATGCAACGCCATAGCCACTAAGCTATACCGCGACGGGTTCATACAAAAGTTGCGTTTGTGAATTTTGTAAATAGGCTTCGCGTGCACTGTTATATTTTGATGGTGTACTGGTTACGCAACTTTTCTTCAATCCACACATAAATACTTGGCTCAGACATGTATGTTCGATGTTCGTTCTTATGCCCGCTGTGGTGGCTTAGAGACTGTGGCGTTGCGCTGCTAAGCGAAAGGTCACCAGATAAAACCCCGGCCCCGGCGCCCGCGTATTGATGGAGAAGAAATGAAAAAAAGAAAGAAAGAAACGCCCGTGTCCCATGCATTTGGGGGCACGTTCCCAGGTTTCCAGGAGGTAAAAAATTAATCCGGAGTACCCCACTAAGGCGTGTCTCACAATGAGATCGTGGTTCTGGCACGCTAAACACTGCAATCTAATTTTGCTAAACGGCTCTCACTAGAATAAAATCGATTTGGCTTTTTCAAACTTCCCGGGCATTGTCATTAATCCTTATTCTATTCTTTCACACTCTTCAAGAACGCTTAGAAGAAATCTTATAGAGTCACTCGCATGACAAGCTCCAAGCTTATCGAAAAATATCAGTATTGCTTCCTTCATATTTAACTTGACAGAAATTTTACCCTGGCACGTAGATGACGGTGGTTGCAACGCACCGGCATTAGCTGGACAGGTAAGCTTCTATGAAAGCTTCAGTGTACATATACGTTGCCGAGCCTGCCTCGGTGACGCTGTCACCACTTGGTTGACTGGGTTCAGTGAATACACAATATATCTTGCTCTGCACAATTGGGTTGTGTGTTACGTCTATCGAGATATCAAGGTTCCTTATAAAAGTGACACTAAAGAGCAAAACATGTTTTTCTGTGCCAAGCGACGCATGGCTAAAACCAAAATACAGAAGACGCGCGTTACGATTTCCTGGCTCCTGCATCCTGAAGCGTGTACGAGTTTATTGCTTCTTGAACGTTCATTACGTCACGACCGCACAATGTCAACACCAGGGCACGTAAATTACAACAAAAGCTGGAATGATAAAGTCTACGAGTGCTGCATAGACGATGAGGGCAAAGGGGAATTTATTTTCCACATTTGTCTATCGACCGTGCCGCCGCTGGAACACGGTCTGCACCAATCATCGGCCCAGAAAGCAGTGAAGGCACTTTTGAGCATTTTTTGGAAACGATTGGCGTGTGAAAGAGACTGGATGCCAGGGTGCGCACGCGCTCCACGCATCCAACCTATCTTTCCTTTCCCTATCTCGCTCTCGTATTTTTATTCCTGTGTTTCCCACCCCTGATTACTACCTCCACCGTCTCCCTTTCTTTTACAGCGAAGCTATATATGACTAGCCGATTCCTACGTCCGTTGGTCGCCTGTACGCCAAAAACTTCTCCTGCGCAACCCCATTCGCATGCGCGACAAAGAGAGAGAGAGAGAAAGAGAGAGAAAGAGAGGCGCGTGATCAGCCAACACCACCTAGATTGCACAATGCCTGTTTACTCCGATCTATGACGTCACGCTACTTGGCCGGAAATTTCCATTTACAAAGCTGGCGTGATGAAAGCGGCGATGTCAAAATCATTGTTGCCTACTCGGGAGCAATAACATTAGATTCAATGGCAGTCGGGCAAGGTAACATGTCGTCAAGGATCGGAGTGAAAAATTGGCTGAGATTTAACTCTTGTCAACCGAGTTAAAGCGAAAGGTCTGTTTGGCTTGGTTTTGCAAAGGCTATGCACACAGGGTTTCCTTAAAGTTAGGCCACAGTCTTTCGCGCACGTTACACACGCTGCCGAACGGGTTGGCTGTGAAGTCGCGGTGAAACCTGGCCGTCGCAGTCGAGCTTGCCGCCAGCTGAATGGTGTTGTTCATCAAACGCGTTCGTTGTGGGTGCGTTGCCTGTATCCACGGCTTCGTCTTCTTGTTGCTGAATCACTGCGGCGTTTGCAGTAGCTTTCATGTTTGCACGCTTCCGCGCTTGGTAAGCTTCTCTATAACGTGCTAATCTGGCATCCCTTTGGTCCGGTTTTTCAGCAGGCAACTTTGCCTTTGCTTGAGGTTTCGCAGCCTACCGTGTAGCTATATCTACTGGATGATTGGATTCAGCCTGTCGCTTGCGCTGCAGCGCACGCACAGATGGCCCAGCCGGTGCGCTACCGATGAAATTACTGAGCGATCAAGCACCGACGAAGCAGCCGTTATATTCTCGCCTAGTCAAGTGGTACCGCAGCGGCGAGGCTCCGAGCGAGCGCAGCTGCGACGCCTCTCCGCAGCGGTCCACGTGGCGTGACGCCACACCTGCCACACTTGCGCTCCGGCGGCTTAAGGTCATTTTGAGGCGATGAGTGACCTTGCGAGGCATGGCGTAGTAGACCTTTTGCTCTAAAAGTCCTTGTGCTATCTAGGTGGAGTTGGATTAGCTGCGCCAGTAGTGACGTCGTTGCTCTCTGTCACAGCCAAGCACGCGGGCAGCAATTTCTCTACGGCTCCGCAATGGGTAGGCCATCCTTCATGCGTACTCCTTAGGAGCAGGCGGCTTCCGATCAGCAACGCTGCGAGTAGAACCGGGAACGAGCTCGTCTACGCCGTGCCAATGCTGCAGCCTGGGCACAAGAACAGGCTGGTGCAGCCGAGCGCATCCAGCAACTGCATACCCAGGATCCGGCATCATACCACGCCGTCGTTTAATGAACCATCAGGATTAACTCAGTGACAAACACGGGGTCTCACGTTCCAGCTTTGCTGGTTTTCTGTACGGAGTGCTTTGGCGGTGATTTCTCTCTCTTCTCTGCCGAACAAGCCGCTCGTGCGGCGAGCCAAGCCAAATGACGTCTTCACCACCCCATTAACTCAATGGTAGCCATGATATTAACCATAATATGCTTTCAAAGTGAGATGCTACTCATCACCAGACGAAAAGTTGGTTCCTGCGAATCCATTCGGCGAATAACTGACCGAAAGTGTGCAACGTTCCAAATCATAGACTTTTTATAAGACAGGCTGCACGGAGGGCTAAAAAAAAAAATTGACCGCCTTTCCACTACTGTGAAGAGGGGTGCAAGCGAAGCACGGTATCCGCGGCTCTTCGTTGTCGTAACGCCTCGGCTTCGCGCTCACTCACGGCGAAGTCGGCAAGTCGACAACGAGTCCTTTTTCGAGCGAGTTCCTGGCGGCGTTCATCAAACGCCGCGTGTTCTTCGGTCGAATGCACGGCCCGCTCCCGCTGCCGTTCCTTCAACGCAGCCTCCTCTTCGGCAGAAAGAACGAGTCGCGGCCTCCGTATCGGACTATCGCGCTTGAACTGGCGGGAAACGGCGAGCGCGAGGCGAGCGAACACGCGATCACACCCTTTCACTCCTCCGGAGGGTCGCCTGTGGTCGGCTTGCGCCTTGGGCTGAGTCTTCTTCATGCATATGAAAGCGCGCTTTAAAGGACGCGTATGATGAATCGACAGTTTCTCAATCGGTTAGCGCGGCTGTCTCGCGACCCGAAGATTGGTGTTTTGAATCCGCAGCTCAACAAGCAATTCTTATTTTCGCGCGGCTTGGGTTTTTTCGTACAGCGACGCCGACACGAGTGAGGCAATGGAACCTTTGCTTGAAAATAAGTAGATTTATATACGAATCGTCTGATTACGCGGTACGCCGTAGTTGTGGACTCCGCATTACTTTTGACTACCTTACATTCGTTTAATGTGCACCTAAATCTAAGTACACGGATGTTTATGCAACCCGCGACAAGGAGCTCAGTAGTGTGACGTCTTAGCTACAGCTGCGGATTATACGGACAGTCCCAGATTAATACATGATCAGCTGGGTTTTTCTAACGTGCTCTACACAATTTCTTGTTTGGTTTCGGTTTTGCATGCCGTTCAAACCACAACGCGGTCGCAGCGGCTGAGAATTGATAGAGCAGCCTCGCGTTCAGTTGGAGGTCGCCCGAGCAAACGGAGCCACCGCAATACTTATTTGTACACTAATGGAACTTCGACCGCTTGATGTATATGCTAGGCGGAGACATAGTTCACCAAGATTTTATTCTACCGCACTATTCGCAAAAGCGGGGATATGACCTTTGTTTTGCATTTAAAATTAGCCTTGCAATTATAATTGCGGTCTTTTTTTTTGTTTGTACGGAGAACTAAGAGCCGTTTTCTTGACACAGAATCCCGGTAGTGTCTTTGGCGGTGCCCTGCCGAAAGGGTTTCCGGTGAGGGGTACGGTGGAGATCGGCCAATCGGAAACAACGTCAATGCACGTGGAGGAAAGATATCAAAAGTTTAACAGAAAGATGGGGGAGGCTGTTCCCGTCGATGCCGGTTGCATCAAGAGATGTTACTTACCGCATAGCTGGCTGGTGTACATTGATTGGTGTTGTTCAAATCGCCTGCAATACAGTTGTTTGTCATTGCAGGTAGCTCTCATTGTGAATGCAGTCTAATCGAATTATCAAGTTTAAGGTTTGACGGAAGCCAGTCTGGTAGGGATGGAAAAGGGTGAAACGTAGACAAAACCGGTGGCACTACGCCGACCAAAGTAAGTTTAAAAGAAAGAAAAGGCGCTTAGGCTCGCACACAGGAGCCTTATGCACAGGTGAAAGAAACAAATGTGCTTGAATAGTTCGCTTAATAAGGCTTGAACAGGGGACGCAGGCAGCGCGTGTACAGTGACGGCAGAATGTCATCGCCCCGGTTTAGAGTGTGCGGTATAGTATGAATCACGAGCGACTCAAAATAAAGACGTTGACAGCCCTTTTTCTGTAGCGTGGACACGTGCCTTCCCCCAGTCGATATCATGCCCCCTGAAGTGGCATGCTCAGCCGAAGCACTAGATATTACATGTTCTTTACTCACGTCACAATTGTGCTGTTTAAGACGCCTTGCTAATCGAATATATATATATATATATGCTACATGCACAATCCATAACATATAATGCAGCATAAGTAATGCACAGAACACGCCACCCGCGAGGTCCGGGTAATTGCGAGTGTGACCGTGGTCCATGTGGTGCTAACCACTCTACAGTTTCAAAACTAGCGACAGATCAGGACACGCGTAAGTAACACATGCGTCGGCACACAAGAACGCGTGATTGTACAAAAACATTTGAGAGTCCTCAGCAATGCAATAGGTTCAGAGCACTTTACTGCAGTCCTGCAATACACACTCTTCGTAGAGTATATTTGTGTCCTGTACAGCGTTCACACACACATGCATAAAATGAGGCACAGCCGAACTAATAACCATGTTAGGATGGATAGTTGGGCGTATTTGTTAAGCATGGTCTGAAGTGAGGGTGCGAAAACGACGGTGGACGAAGAGGGAACACACACACACACGGGGCGCCCTGTGTATGTGCGTTCCCTCTTCGTCCATCATCGTTGTCGCGCCTTCACTTCAGATAACTATGCAGACGTATAAAAGAACAGTAGAGCACGGAACGCTCCCACTCTAAAAAAATTTGTCTGACTGAGCGGTGCCGCCTACAGTATATTAAACCAACGTGACAGCAAACATTTCGCATTTTGTAAGAATTCACAGGATCTTCATGCGTCGAGGCCGAGAATTTCGACTGGCATACTCGACGCCCAGCGCAACGGTTTCGCATATCCGTGTTAAACGGAACAAGCGTCTCATTCCACAGCCTCCGCATCGGGACAAGCGATGGTTAAAATTATCCGCCGGCACTTCTCATCTACCACGCACTATTTCAAGGTGCACCGCGTTATGTCGTTTCTGCCCGCGCATGCTGTACAACAAACCACTTGGTCGAGCTACAAATCCCACGGACCTTACATTTGCGTCACACTAGTAGGTTGGTATTGCAAGATCACCGAAAAGGCATCGACGAATAACTTCATCATAACGAACAGCATCATCATCGCCGAGCAGGTAAGAAAAACATACGCCCACCGGCGACCATGCCGCAGCTTCTTCAACTTGAGGGAGCACTGGTAATACCATCCGCCCCAAGCGCTGGAGGGCCTCCGCCTCCTAGACGACTGTCCTTGTGCATCGTGTATCCATCCACTGTCAAGCTCGGATAACCAGTCCCGCTGTAACTGGTCAATGATACCAGAGTGACTGGCGTCGCGCGTCGCGTGTTCTTCAGAGAAAGGCGCCTCACCGTTGATCGCGAGCACTGCTTCCCGGTGCGAAGGCGGTAGCAAAACTGGTGGTGGTGGTCTCACCATGCAGAATTTCTCCGAGGGGATCCTCCGGTCGACCCCGACGACCTGGCCACCGGGTTTTTGATCACTTCCGTCGCTCGATGGTGCGACACCATGTCCTCGTGGTGGGTTCATCGCTATAACACCGCAGAGCTCCGCCATGGATGCTAGCGAGGACGAAAAGGCAGACTTCGGAAGCGTAGCTGAACTTGGATTGACGGGAGCCGGCCCTTCGGTGCGCCGAAAGCAACAGTGGCGACAGATGTGAAAGCGCTGCACTGGACAGCGCACGTCGAGGCAATGAGAGGTATGTGCGTGTGACACGATTCATATATATCGGCCAGGGCGGACCACTTTTATGGCCTTATCTGGCACCAGAGAATGGGCGGAAGTGCGTCCCGGTAACAACGTGTAACAGTCTTTGTTCTTAGTCATTCTTAGTGCGCACTGCAGATGTTCTCGGGTAGCACGGTTAACGTGCTGACTGGTACTGATTGTCCGAGCTTGAACAAAATCTATGTTAGCTTGTACGCATATACGCCACGCAACCGCGGATCGCATCACGTGCGCTGGTTTACGCTTGGCTTCACGCAGAAATAGCAACCAGTAAAGCCCTTACTTTCTTTTGGGAAGTGTGAAGGAGGGCAATCCCGCACTCGCCGCCCCATGGTGCACGAGGCCATTGGAAACGAGCAACGACGAGTAAAACGTAAAGCGGTTGACAGCTGATGAAAGTCCTGCAAATACTTTTCCGCCTTATATACAGGGTGCCTTTTTTTTAGGCCGAACACATTTTTTTAACATAAGATGGTCATAAGTTGCAAAGGTGGCGCTCTTGCAGAAGAGTTTGTAAACGAGGCAGCATACTTTGTCGCCAATAACGTGAGCTTCAGGACATTAATTAACAAGCATTTCTTCATTAGCTTTCTTTGTTAAAACTTTCAGGGCAGTTGCTTATATTGAAAACTTGGAGGCAGATACATTTTATTCAACCCCTACTTATAAAAATCTTGGAAACCGCACCTCATTAGAAATATTCAACATCCACTTTTAACGTTCAATATAGATAATATCGAAACTGAGCGCGCCAGGAATGCAGGAAAGGCTGTCCCACTATCACATCCCATGGAAACGCCGCGTGACGATAAGCGCGACGAAGTTGAACGTCGCGGCTGGCAGCCTGGAACAGCGCGTTTCGCCGGGCAGGCATCAGCCACGACGTGCCGTATCGCTATTTCCGCCATCCTTCCAACTTGATCGCGCACTTCATCGCGGAGCGTGCAGTGAACTGCGTAGTAGAAAAAGAAAAGAAAAAGAAGAAAAAGAAAACAAACGCAAACAAGACAACAAAGAAAAAAGAAAACAAACAATATAACATGTATTTGCAGAATGCTCGGATCCTGTTTTCTTTCACTAGGATATATCCTTCAAGGACATCACGCCTCGCCCTATCAGGGTAAACTTAATTTGAATACGTTCAATATATATACAGGGTATTTCAGCGAACACTTTCAAAGATCTTTAAAAATTGTCTGTACCAGATATCGAAATTCTAGTTCCTGAGCTGGCCTACTCGAAGCGGCGGACAGTACTTCACAAAAAACTGAGATGCAAAATCAACTAATAATTACACATTCACTAATCAAGTCTTACCTAATTACAGTGTGGCCCATATTGCAATTCACAAATTCTAGCCGTACAGTTCACAAGGCGGATCCACTTGGAACGAATTTTCAAGATGACACCAGTTTCGAGGTATATATTCCCGAACTTTATGGGGAAATGCATTGGCTTTCCAGTTAGGTTGTTTACAAAACGTCGTTTCATCCACTAAAGCACACAAGTAACTGGAACGCCAATGCATTTCTCCACAAAGTTCGGGAATACATATCTGGAAACTGGTGGTCGTACTGAGAATTCGTTCCAAGTGGATCCGCCTCGCGAAGTCAACTGCTAGAATTTGTAAATTGCAATATGGGTCATAAGATAGTTAGCTGAAGAGTTAATTAGTCAATATATATATATATATATATATATATACACGAGATGCATGTTTCCCGTAGTCACCCACAACCACCTGAATGAATAGTCGCGATCAGGAAGTTTTTGATCAGCTTTTATTGGTTCTGTGTTTGGGCGGGATTCGTACATACTCAGCCAATAACGAAAGTGTGAGTGACCTATAGGTACATCGGGCTACTACGGTGGGGGCAGTCGACTTCAAAACTCACTATAAGAGACGTCATGTTTTTTTTGTTTTGTTTTTTCTTCTTTTTTTGTAGCGCGAAGCTGTTAGCAACTAAAACGCCATTGAAGTTTCTGCAGGACATCAAACTAGACGAGCGTCTTTACTAGGGCCACCGTCGGGCAAGCATCAGCCGCGACTTGTACCACTATCACGTAAACACTCACCACCTCTCTTATCTTCATCATAACCCACCCCAGCTAGTGCTTTCACTCCCCTTCCCTATTCCCCAGTGCAGAGTAGCAGACTAGAGCACACTTGCTCAGGTCGACCTCTGGGCCTTACCTATCAATAATATCTATCTAGAGCGGAGCTTTAAAGTGTTCTAAGCAATGTGTTGCATACAGTGGTTCAAAAAAGCGAAATGACAAAAAAGCTTCTTTTGATGGAAGCAGAACTGAAACAGATCCTCGGGAGTATTTGAATATAAGATTACATTGATCATGTGTCTATTTGGATAACATTTATTTGTAACGCCCCAAAAAGCTTTCGCGTAACAATGATCCCTACCAGCGGGTTGTTTGTGCCGCAATATTTCTTTTTTGAGTGAAAGCCTGTGGTAGCCTATTACCATGTGCGTGTTTCCTTGTCACCCGTTGCCATGCCTCTTCTTGTGCATCCGCAAGTGATTTCCTTCTCTAAAGCACCAGAACGTAGCAGTTATACGCTATTACATGCGACACCCTGCTGAGCAAACTCCGCAATATATAACCAGCCGAAGGACGCGAAAAGCCTGATGAAGCCAGAAAAAAATATTCGATTTAAGAAGCAGCTTCGCCGGACTGGAAACAACCATTATGCGTCGCTATACCCCAGACATTCGAAGAAACAGACAATGAAGCCAGAGAGCGAAGTTGACTGTTATGTTTAATTGAAATGCATAAATAACAAGCCAAAGGGTAATGAAAATGGACGAAAAGATGACTTGCCACCGATGTGGGCAGAACACTTCCCTTTCTTCTTCCTTTATTACACAAACAGAACATTTAAACGCACTATCCACACAGTTTATTTGCGGCCCTTGCAGGGTCCCCGCAAATGCGTAAAATCAGTTAAAGCTACACTAAATGCCACTAAAAAAGAAGACCCTGTACAGCACTTAGCACTCGTGCTATGAATAACGTACTGTCAGCACGTAGGCCAACAGTGTAAAAAAAGCAACGTGAAATTAAAAACAAGTATTTCATTCCAGACTTAATTAGTGAAGTCACGATCGATAACTCCAGACTGCTGCTCCCAACAGTAAAATAGTTTTGTAGCGTTGCCATAAATTCGGTGCCGACGAGGGCGAAGTTCGACCAGCGCACTCTAAAAACATGCTCGGCTCAGTTCAGCCGCCGGTCTGTAGCTATCGCCAATGTGGCCATTCCTGTGCATTCTTGTCATGTCGTGTACGTAGCCAAGCCGCGGGCTGCAATAAATACGGCCGCCGCTGATCGGTGCTCAGCCTCTATATAATTGGTATCCAGTACGTGCCGGGGCAACATTAGCCTCGCCATCCCATTCAATACGTTGGCCGTATAATGTACCTTGCATTATACTCTCATCAATCGTTTTATGAAACAAACGAAACAGATGTGCCAATCTCTCCCCCACCTACTCCCTTATTCCTTGGGTTGGATACTATATAAGAGGTCGCCTGACCGCACTCAAGACTTAGAGCCAGCGCAACGCTTTTGCGTCGACGCTTTAAACGTAACAAATTCCTGTCACACTACACGACCCCCGTCGCAGGCAAGTGATAACTGAATTATAATCCACCAGCGTGCCTGTCATGCAATGTTTGATCAGTTCCAGAAATACACTATGCAGCCAACAGCGTCACCTTATTCTTGCGCGTTCTCTAACACGCACTTGGTCATGCTATATATATTGAACTCAAGTACGCGTCTTACTGGTAGGTTGCTTTCGTATGAACACTGCGAAAAAATGTGGACTAATATTTGCACCGCAAACACATTTATTGTGAATGCCACTGCGATAGGAACAAACGCCCACGGGATACCACGCCGCAGAGTCTTCCACCGGAGGGAGCATCGGGGACACCAACCGCCCGCAGAGCTCGAGGGCTTCCGCATCCGCGTCACTTGTTTGTACGCGTCGCGACTGGTGAATGCGACCGAAGTGACTGACGGCGCGCGTCGCGTCCTTTGCAGCAAAGGGCTCCTATAGGTGTTGACAGCTAGCACCGCCTCACGGTACGTGAGCGGTGGCGTACCTGCTGGTTGCGGTGCCATAACGCAGAATTTCTCGGAGGGTCTCCTCTTCAACACTTGGCCGCCGTTTTGCTAACCGCTTTCGCAGCTCGACCGTTCAACAACGTTTCCTCACAATAGGTGAATCCCAACCACGCCGCACGGCTCAACCATGGATGCCCGGAAGGACGAAAAGACAGACTTAGAAAGATTAGCACAACTTGCATTCAAGGAATTTGGCCCTTCGGCGCGCCTTCGCCGGAACACACGTGGAGCAGAGCGCAGTAGCCGCGTCAAAAGTGAAACTTTGCTGGCGTTGTGCATACCGCGCAACCCGCTGTGCGTTGAAAAACTTTGTAGTGCAAGTGATAATGTGGCTGCGACAAATAAAATAATGATTTAAGTAATTAATGCATAATTAACCCACTAATCGACTATTTCATCAATCAATCACGTGAAACGGAGTCTAACGAGGATGGGAAATACGGAGCGTACGAGAAAACAACAAAATTTTTACATATGAGCTGAAACCTTGCTATGGGAAAACTCTCTGTCGCCTGAGCATACCCCTTGCGTACCCTGGGTTACCGCAGGTGCTTTTCAGGTGCGAGCTCGTCGGTCACAGCAGTCGCACGAAAACCGCTGAAGGCGACACTTGTCCGGTGTTCCTTACGCACGGCACGCGAAAACTTCTCACTGAACTATTTGCCTCACGACGTAACACACCTCAGAAACACCGCACTCGGCAAGTGAAATATTCGGGCTCAGAAATTTAAGAGATCCCCCCCACACAGAGGAGCAGAGCACCAAAACATTCGAGGAGGGCGTATCGTGAAAGATGAAATTTCTGAGCTCGTTTATCAACAGTGGCATGAACGCCCGCATATTAAAACATATTTTTTATTAATGCGGAAATAAAAGGCAATAATCGTTTCTTTGTGCAGTGCATCTAAGTAAGCTAATCAAGAGTTTTTGTTTGAATGAAATGTAGGTTATCATATTTATTTTATTTCGGAAGGAATTTTCTCTTAAAAAAGTTTGTCCCCCTCCCCCCCGCCCCTTAATATAGCCGCGGTTCAATCGCAACTCCGATAACCCCGTTGTTGATGTCGCTCACAATTGGTTCTGGACTGCTTTTAGTCCAAAGCTTTGGGATATGTTAAGTGAACTTGAAATAAATGCCAGTGGCATGACATACATCGACCAAGGTGCACTATACTATGGCTTTATCGGATACTAGAGAATGGGCGGAAGTGTGTGCTGATGAGAATTTATGTAAATTTTCCTGTTCTCCGTATACGTGCAGCAGATGTTCTCAGCCAACACGGTCAACATGCCGTCTTTAACAGATTGTCCGAGCCTGAAAGAAATACAGGTCAGTTTGTATACATCCTATGCAATCGCAAATCGCATCGCACGTGATGGTTTAGTTTACGGCGTCGCAGGTTTTTCATATACTAAAATCAAAATAGAGAGGCGTGATAAACCTCGTTGCCTTGACAACGGTTTTGTTTTGTGCAAGGATTAAGCTGTAAAGGGCCGCCGCCTTTTTTCCTGAACCATAAAACAGTGCAATACAGGTGCGCCTCGCGCTTATCTACGATCCCACAACTCACCCGGTGATCGTAAACTAGCAACGTTGAGGAAAACATGAAGCCGTAATGGCAGGTGCTCGAAGCTAACGGCTCAAATACCAACACCTCTCCTCCTTTCTCCCCTACCGCACACATATACATAAGGTGTCCTACTACCAAAGGATTTAATGATCGTAAAAACAGGGCGCAATTTTTTCGCGCGTGGGTAACAAAAGAAGCAAGTATCGTGTCACTGTGTTTGTGTGTGTGTGTTTTTTAATTAACTGTAAGCAATGAGATCTTAGTGCCTATTAGACGGTGCCTCTTAATTCATTGATCAACTAAAAACAGTTGTCATAGATTTTGACGGCGCCTGCGTGCTCGAGCCTAGATAATATTTTTAGCGGTAAATATGGACTAGATTCTATTTTAAGAAAGCCAGAAACTCAACCTGGCAAGTTTCAAGAACTTTTACTTAGCCTCGAAGGCCCCAAATATGCAAAAATTCTTCTAAATTCTTCATGTCACACTGACTTAGCGCTGCTGAAGTTTCGGTGCGAAATTAAGAATGTGGTGCTGTTATCGGAATTTTCTATCTTATTAATCAACCTATTATTCAGAATCCACCAAATAAATAGACATTCGAAATAACAGTTTATCAGTCTAAACTGATTTAGCGTTTCTTTAAGTGTCCATTTCTTTTTGCCATTAATTCGCGATCAAAGAGAGCAAGAGAGCACTATCAAGACAGTTCGCAATGAAGCGAGAGCCAGGGGCGCCGCCATGTTTGACAACGCAATTTCTTAGTGTATGTAAACAATACGTAATATAAAGCTCGCCAAATAACGTACGTTAAAATAGCGCAATCAAGCAACAACAACAAAAAAAAGACATAGCCCCCGGAGCATGTGCAGAGAGGACAACGCTTTTTTTTTACGTACGTAAAACCACTGCGTTTCCTTGCAAACGCCATTCTAAAACTCGCTATTCTGAAACGGTCTAATGTGACTCAGAATCGGCACGAAGCGTACGCTGATGCAAGTAACACATTTAAAAAATGTAATTTCATTCAAGAAGCATATATTGGCTACATGTATACCGTTAACAATTCGAGAAGGTGTTTACCAAGTCACCCTCGCTCAGGATTGGATGGGGCGACAACCCTACCTGTGGCACTTGTGGTTGTTAAGAAACAATCTCATATTTCATGTGCATTTGTCTACGTTATCGAACCGATAGGCAATAAAGGGTCTGTATCGCACCGGAGACACTGGGCAACCGACCACTGTCGGAGCAAAATAAATCGCTGTGTTTGTTGTTTGAACCAAGAAGTAGGAAGCCAATTTTAACGCGAGAGCATCACTTGGCTCATTGTGCGACACCGCCGTCATCAGAAATCTGTGGCATAAAAACGACACAAAAATTATGTCGACTTCATCTAACTAAGATATAGCAGCCAGGGTGAAGTTTCGATCCTGTGATGTAACATGCAGCTGTGATGAAACATGCAACTGTGATGCAATAGACCACTTGCACTTCGAGCCTGTGCAAGTGGTCTGGCTCTGCCTGGCCAGCGATTCACTAGATAGCAGAGCGAGCACGGCGAGCTGCAGTCGCTCGCTCCGCCTTTGTTGTTGTCTGGGGCCCGCTGACGCCGTCACCGGAACCCATGATCGACGAATAATGCAACGCGCTTCAGGTACCTGTCGGACGACGACTACGACATCTCACCACAGTATGAGGTGGAGTTCGCCTACGAACCCGACGAAGAAAAGTAGTGTCAACACCAACGCTCGCAAAAGTACTGCCACCGTGTCATCGGGCTGAAAAGTGGTGACATCGAGAGAGAACACTCAACGCGATGTGCGTGAAATACTACTTTAATGAGAACTGGGCAAATAAAACTTAGCTGAAAGGTCGCAATAGGGCCTCTTTGCCGTATACTGCGTTGTTGCGACTTCATATGCAGCAGCATTTCGCCGCAACACTAAACTCAATGACATGTAATCTCAGTGACATGTAAGCTTCGTGACATGTAACACACTCACGAAAAGTAATGCTCTCGTACTTACACATGATCAGAATTGCTTAGGTGCCTCCATAGTTTTTACAGCGAGGCTGTTAGCGTCTAGTTGGTCGAGATTTTTCGTGCTCACACAAAACCAAACAGAAGCGAGAAAGCTTTGTGTTTTAATTTGCGCGTTGCAGAATTGTATCTTCTAGCATGTTCGAATTACAATCTGATTCTATCATGCCTATAAATGGTGTGTAGGTCGTACTTTACGAACTCTCTGATTAATTTTACTTCGGCAAATTCGATGAGCTCAATAATGCACTTGTTCTTGGCAGAGGGCCTACAAGAATGAAGATGTAGGCTGTGCTAACCGTACCATAGAGAAAGAAATTTAACAAGAGTGGACACTCGGCAAAAACTGGCATCAGGAATCACGTCACGCCAGTGTTAATCCCATCCGTTAGCTGACGAGAGCATCGAAAAAAAAAGTGTGAAATGAACTTAGACAATGTTTCATATTATATTTTTTATTATTCCCCACTAAAACCAATAACTTCTGCGTATAAATGAACTTATACTTTGCGACTTATTTCCCGTACGTTACCTAGCAACCAGCTAGCCGCACGCCAGACGCGCCATATGCATGCCTAATGCTCCAGACACGCAACCGAAGCAAGCGAGGCCGGCTGTGCATGTGAAGTTCGTCTGTTTCTTTTGGACGTAGCCTGTTTGTTTGGCTCCCGGCGTATTGGGTTCCTTGTGCCCATCGACACGGCGCCACTGCACTATTGGACTACGGCAAGGTGAGAAATTTTGTTTGACAGTCTGCGACGCATTTCAAGCAATTTAGGGTTTTACAGCACGGAACCGAGACTTGTGATGCAGATAGCAATAAACAGCTCGGCCGTGTGACGCAGTTAGTATCGCGTGTACGGAATCTTCCTCGGACAAGTCTTGGCGCTTTGTATGACCCCGACCATTATTGTAAATAATTTCCTTACTTTTTGGGATACTTTTGAGGCACGCTCGCTGCAACCGGCTTTTGACGCAGTTAGCGAAAAGCAGCTCGGCCGTGTGACGCAATTTCGCATGTACTGAATTTCGCTGAGACAAGTTCATGGCGCATTCTCTGACCCCCAACATTAGTGTAATTTAGTTCCTTGCTTTTTGGGATACTTTTGAGGTACACTCACTGCAGCTGGCGTTGTGACGCAGTTAGCGAAAAGCAGCTCGGTCGTAGTGAGAAGGTAAGTTTAGCGTGCACTGAATCGCAGTGGGACAAGTTTGTGACGCTTTTGGTGGCCCCTCAACAACATCAAGTGTTCAAGCCCTTCCGCATTATAATCAAGCCTTTGATCATTATTATCACCCGCCGTGGTTGCTCAGTGGCTATGGTGTTATGCTGCTAAGCACGAGGTCGCGCGATCGAAACCAGGCCACGGCGGCCGCATTTCGATGGGGGCGGAATGCGAAAACACCCGTGTACTTAGATTTAGGTGCACGTTAAAGAACCCCAGGTGGTCGAACTTTCCGGAGTTCTCCACTACGGCGTGCCCCATAATCAGAAAGTGGTTTTGGCACGTAATACCCCACAATTTAATTTTTTCATCATTATAATCAAGCCTAACATCAAGCGCTTCCGCATTAGTCAACTGTTTGACGAAAACTCGTCTGGCGAGGAAACATATTGGTGCCAAAAAACGCGCACTCTCCAAGAATAAAATAAAAATAAAGATAAAAATGAAAACAAAGATAAAAATAAAAATAAATATAAATTTTTTTTATTTTATTCTTGGTGAGTGCACGTTTTTTGGCACCAACGTATACCTTCTTTCGGTAGTCACGAAAACACGATGAGCGATTGCCAGGAGTCGTAACATTGTGGTGTGTCGCTTGCGCCGGCAGAACGAGGAAAAGGAAATGCCGACGAGCTCAAAAACCAAAAAGTTGAAAATTATTTTCTGCTGAATGACTAAAAACAGGCTTTACACCCACGCATTTGTCTTGAGTGTGCGTAGAAGGAATTCTGCCAGAGCACCGCATGGTCTGGCCGAGAGCTTGTGCTATGGCCACTTCTGTGCATCTAGCTTACCATCGCGTCGGCTGAGGCCAAGCTGTTCTGGAAACGCGCAGTCACACCTGTGTATTTGTGTTCTTAAAGTGCAGGAAATAATGACCGGGAATGGGGAATGCTTGCAAATCAGATGTTTTCATATTTTATGGTATTGTTTGGAATGAGTCGCGTAATTTTCCATGCCACGTGTACGTGTGTATATATAGATATGAGCGAATTTATTCGGTTTGTAATGCCACCCACTCACGACTTTCTCAAGTTTCGCCTCTACACACAGTATTCCTATAAGGTCTAAACACCGAAATGACTCATGCTTGTAATTTTTTCAGCTGGTGCAGCCCAGTGGAGCTTCGTACGAGAACTACTGCTGCTTTCCTGGTATCGCAACGTTGGATGAACGCACGAGAAGCCCGAAACGAGCATTTATATAGAGCAAAAGAAAGATTTGCTCATATACAAGGCGTCTTACGTCTACATTATGAAATCGCACGTGGCACATATTTGATGGAGGACTGTAAAGATCGTTCGCAATCATTTGTACTAAATAAAACGATTCCGTACCAAGAACGAGGGCGTTTGAGGATCAGAAGCACATAAAAATAATTTTAAAAAATGCCGCACCGATTAGCGCAGCCGGTGCAAAGCGTGCTAGCTAGCGTTGAAAACGCGCGCGCCCAAAACCGAAACCAGAAGCTGTTAATCCCTTCCGCTTGGTGCGCTACCGTCAAATCGGCCACTGGGCTCTATGGGAGTGTCCGCTCTAGTTGAATGTCTTTCTCTATGACCGTACTGCCACGTAGCCGCCGCGGTCACTCAAAGAGATCTCAAATGGCAGCTGGAAAAGGGCCTTATCTTTCAGTTTGCGCGTAACAGATTTATGTTTTCTTGTATATTTGAATAACAATCCGAAGCTATCATGTCTGCAGCTTGTGTGCAAGTTATATTTTACGCATTTTCTTCACAATTTATTTTTAAACATTCATTTAGTTCAATAATGCACTTGGGCTTGGCGGAGGGCCTACAAGAATGAGGATGGATGCTGCCCTTCCGCAGAGATGCGTATGCGCGTGGCATGCTTCGCTCGTATTGGTGATGCTTGTGTAAAGTCGACAACAGCTTCGCCGTACATCCACTGCGACAGAGTGGAATGGAGGTGGATTTCTTGTTGAATCACTGGGAGCACTCAAAACGTATCCTTTCGATGCTCTTAGGAGTTCATGTCTGCACTTTTGTGCTGAAACAGAGCTTGTTCACCTTGATATTGACGAAGCAACGCACGTAAAACTGACGCTCACACACATATGAAAGAGGACATGCACAGGCGCTTGTCATGTGCTGGTTACACGAAGGAATTAATACCTCCTGTAGCTTAAATTCGGCTTAAGCACATTAAATATAGTAAAATAGCATTTAGACACATTGCGCTGCTGGTGAAAAGATGCGGTTTGCTGTGCTGCCGTACCTACAGGACTCTTTCTGCAGGTTCGAAAAGAGGAAGTAACGTGCTGGTGGGAACGTTTTGTGTGTGTGTGTGTGCTTGTGTGTGTGCTCGAGAAAAATAAACGTGTTATTCAAGCATGGTAACGTTTCAGCCGTTTGTCGATATGTGTGTTCCGGGAAACACCAAACAGGCTTTGTGCCCTTGTAACATGACTGTCATGTACATGTTCTCGTGGAACTACTGGAATATGCAAAGTGGCGAACCGAAAGAAATACCGCTTTGGTGCGGGTCCAACGCACTCCGATTTAGTTGCGGTTCAGTTCCGGTTTGGCAAAATTATATTCATAACCATTGTCGAACCGGTTCGTCACAGTAAACTTGTCTCTGGCGACACGCTGCACAGTGTTATCGACTAGTCCGCATGGTGCGTGGACATGTTTTATAAGGAGTTAGAAGGAAATGGGCTCGCTAGCCCATGGGAGGCCGCAATCAGTGTTTTTTACATCAATATCAATGAAGTTCAATGTTACACAGCTGCAGTAGGCATACACACAAGGACGGTTATCTAATTAGGCAGTGGTGTCGCGAGATTCTGCGGCCTGTGGTGCGGGCCCTCGAAGCGTCTATCTTTGCGCTCCCTCTTTCCAGCGTTTCCTTTCATTGTCGTCCATATTATATATATGTAAAAGAGTAAACGCACGGATTTCGGTATACGTAAAAGTAGAATAGCACGGTCACAAATAAATGATGATAAGGTTTTTTTTTTCTTAGGTAAATGATACGTTAAAATTTAGCGACACCACCTTGCAGAGAATAAAAACACTATTTCGTGAATATAAACAAAAATGAAAATACATTATTATGTCTAATACAGCACATGAACACCAATGACAGGCGACATTTCTTGAAGTAAAATGACGTACACTAGTCGGGAACATAAAACAATGTATCTCATTTTTTTCTGCACCACAATATCCAGAAACTAACTATAAAAACTGAGCATATAATATGCAGGTAGCACGATCATCAAGTACACATCTGAAACCACCCCATCGCAGAATAAAATGTAACTGAAGCTATTCAAAACGTCAGGAAACACCTTTAAAATAAGGGTTCTTTACTCGATTTCGGAAATTTCTTGCAGACGCTGTGCGGCATAGGCGCCAAGATTGGTTCGTAAGCTAAATAAGGTGCTGCCTGAATTCTACGTGAAAAGCCTAAAGTAACACGATGCCTAGCTGCAACACATAAGAGCCCTGCTGAAAGTCTGGTTCACCTCATCGTTCTCGAAGGTCGCGCTAGACACTGAGCACTTTGAAGGTCCAGTTTGCTTCGCAGGTGAGACAGGAATACCAATCATGATAGAAAGCGTGACAAGCATAGACGCGCATCATGACCAATTCACAACCATGACAACGACACATGCTGCCAGTGGTGTTGAACACCAGCACCGCTTCCGTACAGCAGCACCAGGCGCCTACGCTCAGTTTAGGCCGCATGCGCGTTACATGAAGAGAAAAAAGAGAAAAAAAGACCCGCGTGAGCGCTGAGTAGGAGCTGAAACTAAATAGACGGAACTCGGGCCTCACGTCGATGTCACTGACTTCTCACGATGCCGCCGAAACCGTATAGTCTGTCCATGTCTGCGCTTCGTCACAAGTGTGAAAGCTTCAAGGCATACACCACTCGCATGGCACCTAAATCTTCGTGCTCCACCTGGTGCCTTCTGAATGCTGCAAAGCACCTCCATCGTGCCACGAAAGCGCGAAGAGAGGATACTATTTGGGAAACGAGTAGCACTGGAGAAACAACACTTGGCGAGGCGCCGTATGTCTGAATTGAGCGGCGGCTATTTGCGTTACCAGCACGGCGATGGGTTTGGCGCTTCACGTTGACGCTTACAGCAGCGTACGTAAAGCTGGCATAAGAGGAAGTTTTAGCTCGGGCGCCACTTCAATGCCGCCTATTCAAATACATGTAGAACGCAGAAACGCTTCTCTGAGATAATCACAGGGCCGATTTTAAGCGAAAGCCGTCAGTGGCTCATACCTCCGATGGCCTTCAAAAAAATGCATCATCCGGTCCAAAGCTACAAAAACTATCATCATCAGCAATGGCTCATACCCACCTAAGCAAGCAAACAATCCAATGACTCATCCCTCTCGTAATGCAGAGGATAAAAGTACTCAGCAAAGTGAAGCGCACAGTGCGTACGTTCATTGAAATGACGCACACATGCAACGTCGGAAACGCGGCGTCTAGTCTTCCATTGTTTTCGCGCTGATTAATAAGTATGCATCATTTCCACCTCGCCCATCTTTCAACCTTACTACGTCTATTCGAGCAGTGCAAAAAAGACCACGTCACCTTCTCAATGGCTCATACCCCCGTAAGCAAGCAAAAAATGCAATGTGTCATACCCCACTAAAGCTTGAGGCTACAAGCGCTCAACAAAGTGAAACGAACCTTGCATACGTTCATTGAAATCACCCATACAACACACAGAACAGCCTCCGTTGAAAGCTCCTGCTGAGACGTTGCAACGTAAAGTCGAAGGGAATCGTCGTTGGCGAGAGTCTGACCCCGCTATACGAGCGCGCAAAGCCGCAGCTAAGCGTCGAAAACAAGCCGAACAAGTCGAGCTGCGAAAGCAGCAATGCGAAAATGCGTGACGACGCATTACCAAGTGTGCAGCACGCTTTCGCCTTCACGGATTACAGGAGTGTAACGTGCTGCCGAACTTTTATCGGAATTCGTTGCATTTGAGAGAGAGCATTAAATTTTAGTGTCTGTTGGGAGCGTAATTTAGATTTAGGGCTTTGAGGTTTTTAATAGGAATTTGGAAACATGGGTAAGCTTTAGAAAAATAGAAGCATGAAATTTACAAATTCGTAGCTTGGCACCTAGAACAGGTATCTCAGTTGTGTAAACTGCATCTATTAGAGCATCCATTAGATCATTTAAAGCGGACACATTTCATGTGTGAATTTATAGCTTACGTGAATTTGTTGAATCATTTGTAGAACTTTAAGAGCATTATGCTCTGCTTGGAGGCGCCAACTGTACGTGTACGTTGCACAATGGCACGCACAAAATCAGATTTCCCGTGCCGTCTACAGCCATCGCTACCACGCACTGTGAAGATTGTAGCATTTATTAGCGACCGCAGTGTTGTAGTTATAATGAGCCGCGTTGATGAACCCCTTCGTGTTGCTATATCACCGCCCCGAGACCACCGTGTACTTTGCTCTCCGTATGTCCTGGTGTGCGTGTTTTGCGTTTTAATCTAGTAATAGTAGCGAGCTGATCTAACCGCTTAAAAGGGATAGTCAACTGAAATGGTGATTCTGTGGAGCTCCTGAAGCAGTGTTTAGGTCACGAAACAGAAGTGGCAAGGCTGAGTTAAGAAGTGCAAGCGTCTCTGCTTAGGTGACCGTAAAGCAACCAGCACACAGCTATATCGTCCATTCCCATTCTCGCACACAACGCAGCTCGTTAGTCGTACCAGTCTGCTCAGTGGTGTGCACCGACCACGGAGTAAGATGGAGAAGAGCGCCGGCTCTCCCATCTTGCATTCCATTTGGCGTGGCCAGCTAATTTCCCAGCAAAAAAAGACACCTAGTATTGCACCGTGCTCTGTCTACGTTCCCCTTCGCTCTCTTTAGTGGCATTTAAAGAGACTCTCCTCCGTTTATTTCTTGCCTGGCTGTAGGCGCGAAACGTGCACGCCGTGCGGCGGTCAAGTCGACTTTCAGCTGCCAAAATAATAAATGGCCAGCTCGCGAGCTTTCGCTGCTGTCGCCGCTTTATCAGTCTATTTCCAAGACAGAATCAAACTTTGTGGCACAAGTCACGTACGATGACTGTCGAAGGATGTGAATAGCCGAAACACGCCACGTATGAGGCGTGCGCTGCAGCCGACCTCTACTCTCGCACATGCTTCTGGACACGCTACGCCTTCTGGCGTTCGTTGTCGGCATCTTGTGATAGTGATGTCACTGTCGTCATTCCATTATCGTCATGTCTTTGTCGTCATTCCGTCGTCGTCACTCTACATTCATCACGCCATTGTTGTCACGCCACCTATGTCATTCCATTGTCGTCATTGTGTCGTCGTCATGCCTGGTGTGTGCATGATCGAGCCCTAGAAGTTTATGTTGAGCGAGGCGGTTTCCAGTGAAGATGTGTCCAAATCGCTCATGTGGTCTCCTTTTGCAAATGGCCGCTAAAAAGGAACATCGTTCTTCACAAACAGCAATGAAAGCTTCGCATAAACCGATTGTGTGGGATACGCAAATTTTTTAAACTGCACTGTCTCCGGCATTGGTCCACATTTTCGTTGGGATAGCCGGATAGCCAGATAGCCTGAAACAGCTTAGAACGCTTCTATCTGTGTTCTCTGGTTTTCGACGAATTCTTCGGAATTTCCTGGTGCCTCGGCTCCCGGTTTTGTGGCCATGGACGCGGAGCCTTCCAGAGGCCCTCCTGGCCAGCGGTCATCAAGGCCGTCCCTCACGAGGAAGAGAGGAAGCGTGCTCAGTGACACCGAAGACACTGAGCTATACTCGATGTCGGATGAAGACTCATCGGATGATAGCTTCATCACTGTCCGCAGAAAGAGGGCCAAAAGGAGGACTGTCAACGCGAACCCATCAACGCAAGCGAGCACGGCGACGTTGAAGTCAAGGCCTGAACGCTGGCCTCACGCCATCGTGTTCGTACCCGAAGAGCCCTCAAACAACCTCCGACTGCTAAACAGGCAAGAACTATCTGTTTTCTTGGAAGGGGTCGTGCCGAATGAAATTAAGGATATTCGGATAAATGCACGCAAAAATGTCCTCGCAATCGATGTTACCAACGGGAGTGCGCTCGAAAAACTGAAGCAAATCTCGGTGCTAGGGCGCAACAAAGTGCGTTCATATATCCCGATGGATGACGCATCCACAGCAGGTGTCATTTATGACATCGATGTCGCCATTCCCAACGCGGACTTGCCTATCCTCGTCAAACCAGCAAGTGAGGGTGTTGTCATCACGCGTGTGAGCCGCCTTGGAACATCGCGCTGCGTCAAACTGATCTTCAAAGGAGATTGCTTACCAACACACGTCAAAGTCGGTCACTTCCGACACCCTGTTCGGCCCTTCATACCAAAGCCTCTTCAATGTCATCAGTGCTTCAGGCTTGGACATGTCAAGGGTGTCTGCCCAAACTCGATACTATGTCCCCGTTGTGCTGAACCTCATGCGGAGGAGACGTGCCGGGCTACTGTCCTAAAGTGCGGCAACTGTAATGGTTCCCATGCTGCCTCGTCTAGGGACTGCCCTCGCATCAAGAAAGAGGTCGCTGTTCTCAAGCAAATGGTTCGGGACAATTCGACACACAAGGAGGCTGCTGCAACGATTCGGCGTCGGCGTCTGCGTCACCGAACCGCCTCAAAAAAGGCAGAGCCGCGAAAGGAGAGGGCCGCTTCCATTGTAGCACCCACTTTCTCCAATCAGACCAAAAAGGGGCTGAACAGCACAAGGAAGTCGCCTGAAAGGAATTTGTCTCAAGAAGAATGGCCTGCGCTTCCAAGCCAGCAATCTCCCACAGAACTACAGATTGTCAAGCCCGCTCGGGAGCGTGCTCCTGCTGCTGATGCCACGCCTAAAGCAGATCGTCAAGTCCTTTCAATGCTGCGTCCCCTCATAGATGCCATTCGAGTGATTCTGTCGAACCTTGGAACTACGTCTGCTCAAAATGCACTGAAAGTACTGGAAGCCTTAAACCCAGTGCTTGAGTGCCTCGAATCGAGAGGAAGTCAAGGCAGCGTCAATCATACAATGGAACGCAAGAGGACTAAAATCACGCCTTTCGGATTTTCGTCAGTATATATATACTCATTTGTTCCCAGTCATTGTCATATGTGAGCCTAATGTGTCAAAACCAGTCAGATTATCGGGATACGAAGCTGTTATATCCGCAACAACTAATGCATGCAGCAAAGTCATCGTTTTTCTTCGTCAAGAACTGACATATGTTCGCCAGCCGATTCCGCCTCATGATAAAAATCAATACGTTTGCCTAACAATTAAAAAGGGCAAACTCATGTTTACACTTGTTGGCGTTTATGTATCGCCTTCAAGTGTTTTTGATCCCAAACGATTAACGAACATCTTGTCTATGTGCCCTGCCCCATATGTCATCATCGGAGATTTTAATGCGCACCATATAGCATGGGGAAGCGCAAGAACAAATGCAAGAGGGCAAAGACTTGCAAACTTCGCCTGTAACCACGGCCTTTCACTCCTGAATGACGGCAGCCCAACGTTTATACGAGGCGTGAATTATGGCAGCTGTCTTGACCTAGCTTTCGTCTCCAGCAGTTTCACAAGATATGTTAAATGGTTTTCGGATATCGAGACACACGGGAGTGATCATATTCCCACATACCTTGTCATCAAAGGAATGTCCAGTCCCACCCCACGGAACACCATTCGATTAATTGACTGGACCACTTTTACTTCCACCATGGAGGATGCTTGTCGAGAGGGCCTGTCCTCTGGATTAGTGGAAGCAATCAAGTCTGCAATGCTACACGCCGCGCGCACGGTCACGGTTTCGTCGAAGCACACGGAATTGGATATAGAGTTGGAGCGACTTCGTGCACTCCGTCGTCGTGCGGAGCGGCGTTACCGGCGTACAAAATCCATCGAAGACCTTAGGACAGCCAGACGACTACAAAAGAAACTTCAACGTCGCATGGATAGATTGGCATCTCGACGTTGGGCAAGATTTTGCCAGTCACTAGACCCCCGAAAGCCACTTTCCCACATCTGGAGAACCATACGTGGTCTACGTTCCTTCCCTGAACAACGCTTCCCATTCAAAGCGCTGGCGGTCTTCCAGGGGCGGCTAGAGGCTGATGTTGCAGAAGACTTTTGTGCAAGGATCGCTGGCCAAGCAACCGGTCCAGGCTTTCGAGCCCCCAGTCGCATCCCTGTTTCACGTGACGGCCGCATGGATCTTCCTTTCATAATGGAGGAACTAGAAGCGGCTCTTGCTCTTTGCAGGCGTTCTTCATCCGCGGGACCAGATGGAATATCCTACCGCGCCTTGAACAACCTGAGTGATAGCGCACGGAGAGAACTGTTACATCTCTACAACTTATCTTGGCAGGATGGCATGGTTCCCGAAGAATGGAAGATAAGCCGCTTGGTCCCTCTCCTGAAGCAAGGCAAGTCCCCACTTGAACCCACCTCATACCGCCCAATAGCGCTGGCCAGCTGTGTGGGAAAGATAATGGAAAAGATGATCCTTGCCCGCTTGGAGTGGTACCTGGAGCACTACAACATGTTACCGAATTGCATGGCTGGTTTTCGTCGAGATCGCTCTTCAGTAGACAGTGTTGTTGATCTCGCTACGTACGTCCAGTTTCAAAAGTCACGCAAAAGATTATGTGCAGCTTTGTTCTTGGATGTCAAGGGGGCATACGATAACGTATCTCACGAGGCTATCCTCGATGCTCTTGAGATGGTTGGTCTAGGTGGTCGAGTTTTCCAATGGATCTCTCATTACCTTTTTATGAGATCTTTCTTTGTCTGTACCGGTGATGGTAAAACCGCACTACACTACACGTACCGAGGTGTTCCTCAAGGCGGTGTACTAAGCCCTACCCTATTCAACCTCACACTCATTGGTCTCGTTGATCATCTGCCAGCAGCGATCAAGATATCAATGTACGCCGACGACATATGTATATGGACCTCAGGTGTGACACGTCCTCAGATACGTGCAAGACTTCAAAAAGCTGCTACTCTAATAGCTATATACCTCCGCAACCAAGGTCTTGAAATCTCGTCAGACAAATGTGCACTGATGGCGTTCACTCGCAAACCAATGACACCCTACGCCATATCAATAAATGGCCAGTTAATTTCTTATGAGAAGACTCACAAATTTCTTGGCATAATCATTGATAGAGATCTCTCATGGAGCCCCCACGTGACCTACTTGAAGAAGCGTCTGACAGCAATCTCCCAACTTTTCAAGTTTCTGGGAGGAAAGACTTGGGGAATGTCAGTGCATGCAATGTTGGAATTGTACAGGGCTCTTTTTCTGGGCTTCTTGAGATACAGTTTGCCCGTACTGACCAACACCTGCCAGACAAATCTCCGTGCTCTACAGGCTATTCAAGCTCGGGCTCTCAGGGTTTGTCTTGGTTTGCCAAAATGCACATCGATAGCAGCGACTATTGCGATTGCTCGGGACCAACCTATACAAACACACATTGCGGTAGAAGTGTTGAGAGTGCACATTAGGCACGTTGCCCGTGCCTGTTCCCACCATCTGGCAACACTACCGTCAGAAAGGCCGCAGGCAGCATTTTGTACTACGATTTCGGAGTATTCCACCTGCCTCCCGTCAGGCTTCACCCCCGCAACTAAGCCATCGATTCCTCCATGGTGTTTGGCTCGACCCGCAGTGCACCTCACCGTACCAGGAATCAGGAAAAAATCTGAGCTGTCATCACCTGCTCTTAAACAACTAACTCTGCTCCTTTTGCACGAGAAGTACGCCGAACACGTACATATTTATACTGATGGATCGACAACTCTCCAGTGTTCCTCTGGAGCCGTGGTCTTCCCAGCGAAAGCCACCACCATCAGTTTCAAGACATGTCACCCAACGACACCGATGGCCGCGGAACTTGCAGCCCTTCGCGCTGCACTTCGTCTCGTCAGCCAAGAGCAACCTCGAAGGTGGTCAATATTCAGTGACTCGAAGGCTGCACTGCAATCTTTGCTATCGGCCCTGCGGCGCGGACCACACGAACAACTGGTATTTGAGATTAGAGAACTCATTCATACCTTAACTGAGAAAGGACACCACGTGACATTTCAGTGGCTTCCAAGTCACTGCGGAGTCATAGGGAATGAACACGCTGACAACGCTGCTCGGTCGGCTCTTCAAGGGGACGAAGAGGAGCCGATACCGTTATCAAGGACAGATGCCGCTCGAAAACTTCGAATGATCAGCCGTGACATCACGTTCTCCTTGTGGAACGCTGGAAGTTTTCACGACTACCGACTCCACAATCTTGACTACTCTCTACGCCTTTGTATTCCAGCTGGACTCTGCCGTCGCGAAGCTACCCTGCTTTGTCGACTATGGCTAGGGGTGGCTTTCACCAAGTCTTTCGCTTACCGAATTGGATGGGCCGACGACGCCACGTGTGAGGACTGTGGTAACGAGGAGACTTTTCAACACCTTCTTTGTGACTGTCCTCGATATAATTTACAGAGACAATCACTCGCAACCGCGATAGCGCGCTTTGACCAAAGACCTCTCACAGAGGAACTTATTTTACAATACCGCCATCACAAGCCATCGCAGCAGAGGGCGACGAGGGCACTGTTGCGGTTTTTGAGGGCGACAGGATTGGACAGGCGGCTGTAGCCTGAACAAATGTTGATCGTGTGGCAAGTGTCACTGTGCTGTGCGATGACAGTATTCGGTGCCAGTGACCGATGGTGACTGTGTGTCTAGGCTCCTTCCTTTCCTTATCTCTACTTTGTTACCACTTTACCTCCCCCTCCCCTCTCTCCCCTGTTGCGTTTCGCCTGCGACACGCGGTTTTGCCGGCGCGACTGCGGCAGGGCGGCAGACATTTTGGCCCGTTCGGCGTCGCCGCAACGCTCCCCGCCAGGCGTTTCCAGGCGTTTCCAGGCATGTTCCGATGCCACGTGTCTTCATGTGCGTGTGTGAGTGTATGTGCCATTGTGCCCGAACCAGGCGATGCGACAGCAGGGGTCACCCTCTCCTTCCAGTCATTGTGCCCGAACCAGGCGATGCGACAGCAGGGGTCACCCTCTCCTCCCAGTCTTTGTGCCCGACCGGCGGCGCTACGACAGTGTGCGTCACCATTAGCCCATTGTACAATCACGTGCTCGTCTATTGAGGGGTTCCTTCTTGCCCTCAACTGCGAGAGTATAAAAACAGCTGCCCCCGGACGCCAAAAGGAGGGCTCCGATTTCTTCTGTTGAGTAAAGTGCTCTCCCGTCTCTCTTCTTCGGTCAACCTGACCGCCAACTCTTTGCGATGTTAAAATAAACAAGTTGTTTTGTTGTTACCAGTCGACTCATACTTTGCCGGGACCTTCGGATGCTTCCAGTTGTACCCCAGGCCGCCAGGCCAACGCTACCTTTGGGGCTTGCGACCCAGGTACAACCACGGGCGTCAGCGCCGAGTTCCCAACAACCGATGCCATCGGTGGGATCCAAACACCCCAGTGTAGGGTAGCCAACCGGATCTTTTTCTCTGGTTAACCTCCCTGCCTTTCCCCTTTCCTCTCTCTCTCTCTAGCCTGAAACAAAAGTGGTCTGACAATGCCAAGAATACTATTCATATTAAAAGTCTTTGTTGACGAAGTTACCCATCACAGTTCTGCTAGCCCAGGTAAAAGGGATCACAGCGTGCCGTTTGATAGGAGCAGCAGCGGCATAAGTGTTTGCGGTAACTAAGTCAATTTAAGTTGAAAACAACATCAAAAGCTTTGTGGGCCCGTAGTTGCTAGTCTGCTACAACATTCGCGAACATCAATTGATCAAAATTAGAGTTGTTTTGGTAAACGTTCCGCCATAAAACAAACGTATGCTGATGTTCCTGAGGGCCTGCAGTGCGCCCTTACTAATTTTAGGGCACTATCCACTTTTGACTGAATTAAGTTATCTCATCATCATCATCATCATCATCCGGGTTACGCCCACTGCAGGGCAACGGCCTCTCCCATACTTCTCCAACTACCCCAGTCCTGTACTAATTGTGGCCATGTTGTCCCTGCAAAATTCTTAATCTTATTCGTCCACCTAACTTTCTGCCGCCCCCTGCTACGCTTCCCTTCCCTTGGAATCCAGTCCGTAACCCTTAACGACTATCGGTTATCTTCCCTCCTCATTACATGTCCTGCCCATGCCCCCCCCCCATTTCTTTTTCTTGATTTCAACTAAGATGTCATTAACTCGCGTTTGTTCCCTCACCCAATCTGCTCTTTTCTTATCCCTTAACGTTACACCAATCATTCTTCTTTCCATAGCTCGTTGCGTCGTCCTCAATTTAAGTAGAACCCTTTTCGTAAGCCTCCAGGTTTCTGCCCCGTACGTGAGTACTAGTAAGACGCAGCTGTTATACACTTTTCTCTTGAAGGATAACGGCAACCTGCTGTTCATGATCTGAGAATGCCTGCCAAATGCACCCCAGTCCATTCTTATTCTTCTAATTATTTCAGTCTCATGATCCGGATCCGCGGTCCTAAGTAGATGTATTCCCTTACCACTTCCAGTGCCTCGCTACCTATCGTAAACTGCTGTTCTCTTCTGAGGCTGTTAAACATAACTTTAGTTTTCTGCAGATTAATTTTAATGACGCCAGGATTAGCGCAGAGTATAAAGTCAATATCGTTTCTAGTCTCACACTTCAGGCTCCTCCACATCCACTGTCGGCTATCCCGCTTGCGGAAGAAGGTATTCATTATCCGCATATTATTCTGTTCTGCAAACTCTACTAATAACTCTCCCCTGCTATTCCTAGAACCTATGTCATATTCCCCCACTGACTTGTCTCGAGCCTGCTTCTTGCCTACCCTGGCATTGAACTCGCCCATCAGTATAGTGTATTGTATTTTGACTTTACCCATCGCCGATTCCACGTCTTCATAGAAGCTTTCGATCTCCTGGCCATCATGACTGGATGTAGGGGCGTAGACCTGTACGACCTTCAATTTGTACCTCTTATTAAGTTTCACAAGAACACCTGCCACCCTATCGTTAATGCTATAGAATTCTTGTATATTACCAGCTATATCCTTATTAATCAGGACCTCGTCTCAGATGCTTACGCATTAATATAAGCTGGGAGTACCTAATAACTACCGGGCGTATGTTGGCACTTCCACGTTTCCAGTGCGCTTGCGTGCCCAGCGCGATTTGGTAACCGCTGACGCAGCGCTTCAGGCGCCGCTCTTTGCGCAACAGTCATGAGGAGGGGTATCCAGCTAGTTCTAGCATGCGCTTGCCGTCTGCCATGCCTGGTTAGTAAGTAAGTTAGTAAGTAAGTAAGTAAGTAAGTAAGTAAGTAAGTAAGTAAGTAAAGTAAGTAAAGTAAGTAAAGCAAGCAAGCAAAGCAAGCAAAGCAAAGCAAGCAAAGCAAAGCAAGCAAGCAAAGCAAGCAAGCAAAGCAAGCAAGTAAAGTAAGCAAGTAAAGTAAGCAAGTAAAGTAAGTAAGTAAAGTAAGTAAGTAAGTAAAGTAAGTAAGTAAGTAAAGTAAGTAAGTAAGTAAGTACTTACTTAAAGTAAACCAAAAACAAGAAAGGGGCTGACAGATGGAATAGCACACTGTGGTATAAAGTTCGTAAACAGGGATAAGGTGCCTCAGAAAGGCTGGCCTTTCTGAGGCACCTTATCCCTGTTTACGAACTTTATACCACAGTTACTTAAAGTAAGTAAAGTAAAAGTAAGTAAGTAAGTGAAAGTAAGTAAGTAAAAGTAAGTAAGTAAAAGTAAGTAAGTAAGTAAGTAAAAGTAAGTAAGTAAGTAGGTAGTTAGGTAAGTGAGTGGTCCTGATACCTTTTGACTCAGGGCAGGCGTTTGTCAACGCAACAGGATATGTTGAAAGCACGACAGGAAAGAAAGTAAAGCGTATAAAGTAAGGCGAGAAAGAACATAGAACTGTTTCGTCACAGCGACAGTATGTGAGGCCGTCTGGTTGGTCCGGTTCGTCGTACTCCAGGCTCCAGTCACCTCGGATTTCACCAAAGCCACGACGATCCAATCTGCCAGCCATGCCGGTTCAAGTCAGTGCGTCCCAGCCGCGTCGTTTCCGGGTCGGCCGTGGTCTGTCGTAGTAGCTCGAGTAGTTGAGGTGGTTGGCGTTAGCAGCCGCTCGCAGTTGGAGTTCACTGTTGCTGTGATGGGGTGGCTCTGGCCGGACGATGTCTGTCTGGGGTTTCCCTCCAGATTTTCGGCTCACCTGCCCAGTCGTTTCCACAGTTCTAGTCGCGTCTTCGTAGTCTCGGCGCGTACAGCTCGGGCCTCCTCGGTAAGACCAGTCAGCGCCAGGCTCTCAGCCAGGGGGCACGATCGGGGATCTGCGGGAATCTTCGGACATAGCTGTAACACGTGAAGAAGGGTTTCTTCTGGTGCACCGCACATGCGACACGTCGGATCCACACCGAATAGTTCGTGGCGGCCTTGGTTTGTGAGGAAAGCGCCAGTGCGGGCTTGACACAGTAGAGCGCTGCCTCTATCTCCTCGGTAGTGGGGTGAGGGGCACGGTTCAAGCTTGTGGTGCTAATATAGTGCCAGGCTTTGCTTTATGCCACTGTCGTGCACCACAGTTTTTCAGCATCATTGATTTCCTTGATGACTGCCTTGTGTCACTCTGTCTCTGTCTTAGTGCCATGGTGTTTTGAATTATGGCTGTATTTCGTGTCTAGGGACGTGTATTTCCGAATCCAAGCCATCTTGATGTTTTTGTATGTTAGGTATAGGTACACCCGTGAGCATAAGTATACGGACCACGGGAGCGCGTGCCAAACTGTATCGACGCGCCGTCTACCGACGCGGCGCCTCCTGTCGAGAGGGCCGCTAGAGCAGCGGTGCGCACGCCCCTATTGAAAAAATATGTATGAGAATTTTACGAGAACTTCTCTACGCTATTATTGCTCCGTAGACTCAACGATGTCGTATGTCACATGTGTACGAGAGGACATCATCACTGAACGAGATCATTCTCGTATGGGTACATTAAACGAGATTATTCTGGCATAGCTATGCTTGACGAGATAGTTCTTGCACGTCTATGCTCAACGATATCGTTCTCGTTTGTGTTCTCGTTCTCGTGTTAACGCCGTCGCGTTAAGAAGTAGAACTGAGCTGCAGGGGCTACTATGCTCCGCAAGCAGCAGGATGCTAAAAGGAGAAATTAGGGGCACCGTACTGCCTTTAGTTCTTCAAACCCTTCAACAAGGCTTGAACAAGAAAGCACGCGAGGGTGCCACTACAGACAGCAGCGACAACGCTGACACATGCGCGAGAATATACAACCAGGTTCAGCTGTGCGGTGCACGCTGCCGTGAAGTTCCAATTACGGTTGCCTCCTTGCGAATCGGGTCGAGGTTACGGACCTGAATCACTGGTAGGGATCTCCTCATGGCATCGCGTTACGAGCGGATACCACGGCACCTTCGAGGCGTCATCGCCGCCTATGGAAAATTGACAGCGTTGTGAAATCATGAATACAGTTGTGAAAATTATAATCTATGAAAATAACAGCAACACGTTGGCTCGTCCTAAGTGCCCTCAAGACCGCAGTCTGTCGATGGTCACCCCGACTAGTGGTTCAGGCCGGTCACCCTGACCCGATTCGCAAGGAGGCAACCGTAATCGGAACTTCACAGCAGCGTGCACCGCACAGCAGAACCTGGTTGTATATTCTCGCGCATGTGTCAGCGTTGTCGCTGCTGTCTGTAGTGGCACCCTCGCGTGCTTTCTTGTTCAAGCCTTGTTGAAGGGTTTGAAGAAATAAAGGCAGTACGGTGCCGCTAATTTCTCCTTTTAGCATCCTGCTGCTTGCGGAGCATAGTAGCCCCTGCAGCTCAGTTCTACTTCTTAACGCGACGGCGGACACCGATTGCAAGACCTTGCTTCTACCTGCGGCAGCAAGCATTGGAACAGTTCGAGATAACACAAAGCCGCAGAAGGCCACTTTGTGCGAGTCATCTAAAGGCGTCAGAGAAGGCAGTGCGGCGTGCGATAATTCCCCCAACGAAAGAATGAAAGTGAAGCGCGGCGGACGCGCGTGCCAGCCCAGCCGCAGCCGCTGCGTAAAACAATGGCCCAGATGCGATGGAGCAGCGAAAACGACGCCCAGTGGACGCTTAGTCTACGAGCACCACAGCGACGTCAGGCAAAGCTACATGTCAGGCCAGCAGATATGATGGGACGCGCGTGCGCACCGCTGCTCTAGCGGCCCTCTCGACAGGAGGCGCCGCGTCGGTAGACGGCGCGTCGATGCAGTTTGGCACGCGCTCCCGTGGTCCGTATACTTATGCTCACGGGTGTAAGTACATTCAACGAGATGACGCCGCAAGCGGACGTGCTTCCCCTTGCTACCCCTTGCTGGCGCTCTAAGCAGCCTCCGCAAATCAGACCACGCGCTCGCGTGTTCCCTTTCATAAAGGCCCACCGTGTACACGCCGAGGTATTCTTATTGTTTGACTATGGGTATGACTGCGGTGAAACTCACACTGTGGCGTTAGCAGCCACAGTGTGAGTTCCCCCGTGCCTTGAAGTAGCAGCGCAAGATGACGAAGAGAGAAGGCCGGAACACACAGGACAGCGCTGATTGGAAGGGTAGGTCAAGCGGTGTTCCACATCCATTCGGCTATATGTTCCTGCCTTCCGTCTTCGTCATTTTGTGCTGCCTCTTCAAAATGTTCAACCAGTGCCAACTCGTCCAAATGTCGATCCTTCTACCGGTCCCTTCATTAAAGATCATAATTCCCGATTTCTCTGTGTTAAACTCAAAACCTTATTTTGTTGCTGCGTTGTCACACGTGTTCGCAAGTTTCTGTGAATCTCTGGCATTGTCCGCTAGTAGCACTATGTCGTCCACGTAGTCTTCCACTTGTCCGGGATCCTACCTCTTCCAATATTTGTCCATTATGCAGGTATGATAAATCAAGCCCTAATTCACTGTTTTCCAGTCGTCTTTCTCTGCCCTTAACGCAAAGCGTGAACAACAATGGAGACAGAGGACATCCTTGCTTCAGTCCTTGGTGAATTTCCACCACTCTGTTAGATTTTCGGCCTCCGTGTACAATCGGAATTACAAACACTTACAATTCCAATAGCAGGCGAGTGCTCCGCGTATGCGAGTGCCATCTTGTGGTGGTACAAGGAAACCAGCGGCACGCGTGATCAGCTTTCATTGGTTAACTGGCCTATTCGGCAATAGAACAACTACGCCGTGGTTTATACGTGCCCCTTCAAGTTATGCAATCGTCACTTGAGATTGCTTATCTTTATCAGCTCTTCTTGAGACGTCTTGCAAAATAGTGAGCACGTGCTTATTTGACAGGAGACTTTCTTTCAACTTGGTGGATACCGCACCTTACATCTTTGGTATTTTTTTCGACTTGCAAATTCCTCTGTATCTGACTACTGCATCGCCAAGAAGTAATTTTGAAAAATCACCGTCAACGTTAGTCCTTTATTGTTCTCTTTTCCACTGAAATATCTGCTGTTGGAATGAGTCAACTCGCACTATCTTCGGAATCTGTCCTTTCAAGCCCACTCAGTTGCGCTGCTACTGTGAGCGGCCCGCAGACTGCTCCCATGAGCATATCGTGGCGTCCACTGCTTCATCGACGGTTCACGTGAGCAGGCTTCGTGTCTTTATCACTGCGTTCATCCTTTGTAAATCACGTACGCTAACAAAACCACACACAACGATGAGCGCCTGAGGTGCGATTGTTATTAACCTGTAAAACGCAAGCACAGTTCTCACAGAGCGATGTCGGTGCCCCAAGTGGGCCGCGTAATGCGTTTTCTGGGCCTGTTTCACAGAGGCCTCTCAGAGTTCGAGAAAAAAAGATATTCACGCTACACACAGGCATTTCCTGGAAAATGCAAGTGATTTGATAGTGCGCAACAAAGACGTGAAAAATATCACCGCAAGGCGCAACTTAGACAAGCATAGGTAGAAAACATTGGGGCAAAACAGACAAGCAGAGAGAAGGCGAGACACAGCAACACTTCGCACTGTTTATTTGCCTTGTGTGGTATTCACAGATCCGCTTAAAATGAGCTTGACTATATAAAACGCATCTTAACGGCGGAATAAAATTCACGCTCTAATAAAACTGAGATAAGAAAAATGTGGCGAGTCAATGCTCCGGAAAAGTATACAGAGGTGTGAAATGCTGCCAAATTAAACACCGTATACTGGGGAGACGTGATCTGAAGGCATGCATAAAAAATAGGTTACGTCGTGCCACGACCGTCATTTTTTTGTATGATTGAAATAAAACAAAAAAGTTCGTCGTCCCGCGTCGTACAGTTACGCCAGAATGAAGTGCAAACACGAGCAAAGCAGCTCGAAGCCATACCTTGTTTTCCACTAGTATGCGGGACGTTAGTGTTAGAGATTCGAGGACAGTTTCGGGGCTATACATATCGCTCTTGCCCTAGTTGCATCGCAATCGCTCATAGCAACTTCAACGGACTAAACAGAAGAGGTGACCTGTGCTGCACTATTCGCGCTTCCTTCCGGCGCGATAGAACTATAGCACGCGCAGAAAGCACTTCTATCTACCATGCACTTCTCGTCAAGTACGTGTGTGAACACGCCCTTCTTCAGTCAGAGGTTCTGTAGAATTCATGCGCCAGCTTCACCGGAAAGTCTTACCTTACCGTGGACTAACCATCGTAAACAAAGTGCATCACTATCACAAACACAACGATGCCCAGCATCAGAACTATGGCAGACACACGCAGGCACAGGTAGGCGTACCGCTGCTTCCACTGCATGTAGTAGCGCCGATATAATCTGACCCAACCATAGAACCTCCGGGACTCCTGTTCATCTGTATCATCTACCCATCTCCCTTCAAGTTCGGGGCACCGCTCCCGCTGTAACTGGCGGATGTGACCGAGGTGTCTTGCAGCACGCTCCACGTCCTCTTCAGTGAAAGGAACGTCGGCGTTGACGGCGAGCCCTACCTCCCGGTACGGGGGCGGCTCAGAAAATGGCGGTGGCGCAAAACTGATTGGCGTCATGGGTATCCCATTCTGGTCATCGGCATCTGGGCCACATGACCGTTGATCGTCGGGGCCGCTGGACCGTCTGGCACCCCGTCCACGCAGGAGGTGGGTCACGAACATACCAGCTGCCCTGTTGAGCTCGTGCATGGAATCCGTGACAGAAGGGCAGACTCTGAAGATGTAGCAGAACTTCGATGGATAGAAGTCAGCAACTGGGCGTGAGGCCTCTTACAAAGCGGTGAAGAAGTGAACGCAGCAGACACGGCACAATTGAAAGCAACCCATGTACTGCTTGCTGTGCTCCGTTATGAAGACGCTAATAGAATTTGAATTAGATTACGACATGGCAGTATATACACCGGCTGATGCGTTTGCTTTTTCTGCCTTTATCTGAAAAAGGACAACAGTGAAGAACAGCGTGAGGATGATAAGGTAAAATATCTAGCTACGTTGCCTAGCACGCATGATTCGTTCGGCCTTGCAGTGTTCCGAAACTTTATGGGCATAACGATCACATAAACCTTTGATGCGAAAGGTGCACTGACATTTCCAAAGTCGTGCTTCATATTTTTAATTCCGGATGTTTGTGGGTTTAATTTCCTTATATACATTTGACGCCTAATGTGCATTAACTTTTCTAAAGTCGTAAATCGGACCATACATACCCCAGGAATTCTTGACATACGTTCAGTTTCCTTTTTCGCCACCACGTGGCGTATCGACCTTGAAGGTTTGAAATTCTCGCCATAACGGATGACAGGACGCCCATCTAAAGAAAACACAATAAAAAGAAGCACACCCTGAGACTATTGCTTCACCTCGGCACTTGGAAACGAGCGCGCTTATGTGTCAGCCTTATCTTGAAGACGACCTGCTTCTTGCCCGATTGGGAATGAATCGACGATTTTGCTAGACACCTTGCCAGACAGCTCGTCGGCATTCCAGAAGTCTGGCCAAGATAACGTCCCCCGCAAAGCGTCCGGTAGGTTTTCTTTCTTGATTCTTTTTTCGTATTATTTGTGCACCACTGGGGCCGCGGGCTTCTGCATAACCAGCGTTATGTTTCGTGTTTTTTTTTTATAGAGTCGGTGTGCAGCTTTAAGAGGAAGCTTTAGCTCCGACCCAACTCCGACGCGGCCTATTAAAATACATGTAAAACGCAAAAACCTTTTTCTGAGATAACCCCAGGATCGATTTTAATGGAATTTGTTGCATTTGAGAAGCGAAATTAAAATTGTAGTGACTGCTGGAAGCGGAATTTCAATTTAGGGCCCGAGTTTTGTTTAAAAAATCTTCAAAACATCGCAAGTTTGAAAATAATAGAAGCACGAAGTTTACAAATTTATAGCTCTGCATCGAAAATAGATATCGTTGTTCTGTAAACGGCACCCATTAGGTAACTAAAAGAGGACAAATTGAGTACGTAATTTTATATTTTACTGAAATTTATTACGTGGTGTACAAGGGTTCTGCAAAAGCTGTATTTCCATATAACTAAATTTTTTGAGATTCATGTGTTACATATTGATTGTGCCCGCTTTAGATGTACTATTAGATGCAATTAATAAAATTGTGATATCGTTTTTGATTGCCGAGTTACATAGTTGTAAACTTGATAGTTTTGTTTTCTAAAAATTTTCAATTTTCGCCAATTTTGAATGAGAAATTGAAGACCTAAAGCGAAAATTCGAAACAAACGCTCACTAAATTTTAAGGATTCCCTTGAAATGCAACAAACCTCGTCAAATTTGCTGAAGTGGCTGCCGAGAAAAATGAATTCTGCTTTTACATATATTTAGATAGGAGCACCCGAGCTAAAGCTTCCTCTTAAGAGAAAGCTTTTGTTCAGCCCTATCTTCGATGCCGGCTGCTCGAATAAATGTAAAACGCATATACGAATTTATCAAAAAATCGCTCCACTGATCTGAATAAGAATTGCTGCAGCTAAGACAGAAAGTGTTGCATTTAAGAGAGTATGTTAAAGCACAGTGATCGCCACAATAATAATATTGATTTAGGCCATGGCATTATTGATAAGAATTGTCAGAAATCGGTAAATCTCAAAGAAGAAATATGAAGTTTACAATTCCGTTAGTTAGCATCAAAAACTGATATCGCATCTTTATAACCTGCATGCCCTGGGGCATCTCAATCGGACAAATGTGATGAATGGATTTACGACTTATGTGAAGTTGTTACAATGCTTGTAAAGGCTTTGCAAATGTCATACTCAGGAGTTAGTGGTGCATTGGAGGATGGCTCATGATATATCATTTTTGTCCGCAGTAAATGAAATATTGTGCAGCCTACAGAATTGCGATATCGTATTTAGTTGCTGAGGTACAGAGTTGTACGCTTCAAGTATTGTTTCTAAAAAATGTCGCAGTTTTCAGAATTTATGAAAGAAATGGAAGTTAAATAAAAATTCGCTTTCTTAAATCGCGTTTTAACTTTTTCTTCCAAGTTCGACATAACTAATTATTTTCAATGCAGTAGTTGTCACAAGAAAGGATTGCTCATTTGCCAAGTAGGAACTGAAGCTTCCCGTTAGGTTCGATTTAGAATAATATTGTTGCTGAGGGAAGGAGCAAGGTGGGTAACGTATTTGCAGTACGGCAGCCATATTTAGCTGAGGGCGTAATGCGAAAGCACCCGTGTTCTTAGATTTAGGTGTACGTTAGAGATGCCCAGGTGGTCGAAATTTTCCAGAGCCCCCCATTATGGTGTGAGTGAGTGAGTGAAGTAACTTTATTTTGGTCCAGAGAAGACGCAGGGGAGATCCCGCGCCACCCGGCTAGTCCCACGTAGGGACCGCCAAGCCGAGCTTGACGGCCCGATCGCGGGCACTCTGGACGGCCAGGGTTTGGTCGTTGAGTTCGGGGCTGCCCAAGAGCGCAGCCCACCTATCCTCGCTGAAGGAGGAGCCGATGGCTTCACACTCCCACAACACATGGTCCAGTGTTGCCCGTAGTCCACAGGCAGGGCAGTCCGCACTGGGATATCTTTCGGGGTATATGGCATGAAAAACCGCGAGGTTAGGGTACGCACGGGCTTGTAAAAGTCGAAGGGTAACCGCCCGCGCCCTACATAAGGCGGGGTGCGGGAGGGGGAAGACCCGTCTTGACAGATAGTAGTGCGTAGTGATCTCATTAAACGTAAGCAAGGGTTCCCCGCGGGGCTGAGGGACTGCTGAGGCGGCGCGGTCAGTGAGTCCTCGCGCGGCCTCGTGTGCGCCCTCGTTATGGTTAGAGGGAGAACCCTCAATCGACCCCAAGTGAGCGGGAAACCAAAATAAAGAATGCGGAGAGATACTTTTGGCGCTTTGGAGAATGCGGAGGGCCTGGGGGGAGACCATGCCGGTTTGGTAGGCCTTAATGGCTGCCTTGGAATCACTATATATTGCCTCTCTGCGACCATCGAGCACAGCCAGCGCGATTGCAACCTGTTCGGCTACCACGGGCCTTGAAGTGCGTACCGTAGCGCAGCAAGTGAGCCTTGAATTGGAGTCTACGATGGAGACGGCGAATGCCTCTTGTTGGACATATGCCGCGGCATCCACGAAGCTTGCCTCAATGTGGTTATTGCGGACATGCTCGAGTAGAGCTCTACCCCTGGCCCGACGTCTGCCGACGTTGTTTGCGGGGTGCATATTGCGGGGCAGGGGCGCGATGTGCAGTTGAGACCTGATGCCGCTGGGAATCCGCATGGCGTCAGGACACTGGTCGACAGGATTGAGGCCCATCTCGTCGAGTATCTTGCGGCCCGTCGGGGTGCCGGATAGCCTGAGCAGCTGTGAGTGCTCTTGTGCCTCGATAATCTCTTCGAGCGTGTTGTGGACTCCGAGCTTCAACAGGTTTTCGGTTTGGGTGCTTGCAGGCAAGCCGAGGGCAAGCTTAAAAACCTTTCTGATGAGTGAATTGAGCTTGTTCCTCTCAGCCACATGCCAATTATGCATGGCCGCCGAGTATGAAAGGTGGCAGAGAACAAAAGCATGTATAATGCGGATGAGATTTTCTTCCTTGATTCCCCGGTGCCTGTTGGCGATCCTCCGAATGAGGCCGAGAGCACTCTCCGTCTTGGCGGTGATCTTTCTGAGTGCGGTTCCATTGGAACCGTTAGACTCGATATACATCCCCAATATTCGGAGTGAGTCCACTCTAGGCACCGGAGTCCCGTCACCAGTGAAAAGCCGTATTTCGCTTTCGGACGCCGGTTTCCAATCACGATGGCCGCCACCTCTGGGTCTTTTCTTGTAGAGAAGTAGCTCAGATTTTGATGGAGAACATCTGAGCCCAGTGGGGCGGAGGAAGCGCTCGGTCGCATCGATGGCGCTCTGCATGGCGGCTTCAACTTGGCCGTCGCTCCCGCCGACGCACCAGATGGTGATGTCATCTGCGTAGATAGTATGGTTGATTCCTTGAATCTTCGCGAGCTCCTTAGAAAGCCCGACCATTGCGATGTTAAATAATGTTGGCGAGATGACTGAGCCCTGAGGCGTGCCGCGTGAACCGAGGGTGATCTCTTGCGAAAGGTATCCTTCGATCTTGAGCTTGGCAGTTCTCTGGCTAAGGAAGGATCGGACGAAGTCGTAGACCCTCTTCCCGAGCCCGAGGCCGGCAATAGACTGGAGAATGAACTCGTGTGAAATATTGTCGAATGCCTTCTGCAGGTCTAGTCCAAGGATGGCTCTGGTATCTCCTGTGCGCCGGTCGATGATCTGATGCTTTATCAGCTTCATGGCGTCCTGTGTCGAGAGGCCGGCTCTGAAACCAATCATATTGTGGGTGTACATGTCATTGGCCTCGATGTGCACCTTGAGCCGGTTGAGCAGGGCATGCTCTGCAACCTTACCAACGCAGGACATCAGGGAAATCGGTCTTAGATTCTCTATTCCTGGTGCTTTACCGGGTTTGGGGATGAGTACCGTGCAGGCCGCCTTCCACTGTGTGGGGACCTGTCCACTGCGCCAGACTTCATTAATTCTTTCAGTGAGGAAGTCGATCGACTCATCATCGAGATTCCTCAGCATCCTGTTAGTGACGCCATCTGGACCAGGGGCAGATTTGACGTTGAGTGAGAAGAGGACATCTCGGATCTCGGCCGCGGTAAAGTCCTGGTCCAACTCCGGCACCGCACACCCCGCGTAGTCCGGGAACTGGGTAGGAGTAGAGCTATCCGCGACCGGCAGGTACTTGTCTATGAGCCTGTCGACAATCGACACGTCCGGGGTAGAGTCCGTAGCGAGGTGGATGGCTCGCGCGAGGGATCGTCTCTGGCTGGATCTGGTGCTGCCCTCATCGAGAAGGTGTTTGAGCAGACCCCAGCTCTTGCCTGATCTGAGCTGACCCTCGACGGATTCGCAGAGCTCATCCCATTGTTGCTTACACAGGTTCTTGCAGTGATGTTCGATCTGCCTGTTAACTTCCGAAACCTTCTTGCGGAGCCGCCTGTTATGCTTCTGCCCCTTCCATCTCGTGAGGAGGGCTTCCTTGGCTTCCAGCAGGTGCGCCAATCTGCTATCCATCTTGTCAACGTCGAGCTCAGTGACGACCGCCTTGGTTGCCGCCGCGGCGTCATCCCTGATCCCTTTGCACCAACCTTCAAAATCTGTCTCCGCCATCGGCGCGCGTTCGGCTCTGATCTTGCGGAAAACGTCCCAGTCGATCAGCTTGAATTTCCTCGTCTTATAGCGGGCTATCGGGAGGGAGACTTCGATGACGTAGTGGTCACTTCCGAGGTCTAGAGCCGTGTTGACCCACTTGACCTCCCCTACGTTCTTGACAAAAGAGAGGTCTGGGGTAGTGTCCCGGCATGCGGAGTTGCCTCTCCTAGTGGGGAAGTCCTTATCGGTGATAAGGGTCAAGTCCAGTTCCATCGCAGTCTGCCACAGTTCGCGTCCCTTGGGCGTGTCATGGGTGTACCCCCACACCCTATGTGGAGCGTTGAAATCCCCGACGATGACAAGGGGGTGCCCACCGGCCAGGCTGACGGCCCTCTTGAGGAGAGAGTTCGCCCTCGCCCTGCGGTAGCTGGGGCTGCAGTATACGTTGAGGATATAAAGGCTGTTTCTTCTGAGGCCCTTTCTGGGTGGGTTCATGAGGATTTCAGTCATGACGTACTCAATGCCATCACCAACTGGGCCGAGGTCGCGAGAGAGGCACTTGTACCTTTTGCTGACAAGGGTAGCAACTCCCCTACCTCCTGAATGTGAGGATACTACCAGATAACCTGCGAGTTTGATAGGAGTACTAGTTGCAACTTCCTGAATAGCGATGATTTGGAGCTTAACCGTGAGAGTTCTTAAATATTGCTGCAGAAGCGGCTTCTTGTTGGGAAACCCTCCGCAGTTCCATTGCCAAATACTAAAGTTCTCGTCCGCACTATCCATGGCTAGGCTGAGAGGAGGCTTGAACGGCCCCGAGAATCGCGCCCTCCGTCGGTGGTGCTAGTACATGACGTCGTGCTGCGACTTGCGAAGGAGCGGGGCTGGGTTCTCTCCTAGCATCGACCTCCTCTAATTTGCTTATCCGTTCACTGAGTGCACCTAAGCCCATTTTTGGGTGCGATATAGCTTCCTGGACCTTTGCTAAGCTAGCCTGCATGCTGGCGAAAGCATTCTTGAGTTCTGAGAGCAATTTTGTAGTCTCGTCTTCCTCTCTGTTCTCTACCGCTCGACGCTTGGGCGCGCGCGCCGCGTGGGATGTCTCGGATGTATCCATGGCGACCGGGGCCAAAGGGGGTTGCGGCGAGGAGGGTGAAAGCGCGAGTTTCCTCATCTCCGCCATCTCCGCAGCTAGCCTGCACATTTCTTGTCTAACCTGCGCGTTTTCTTTCCTCAACTGCTCGTTAACTCGTCGCAACTCCTCGAGCTCGTGTGCGTGGTGCGAATCGCGAGGCGGGTCGTCACCTCTTGGACCCTCACGTCCCCCTCGAACCTTGTCGGCCCAGGAGAGCGTGAACTTGCTTCTAAGAGCGGTGGGCGTGCGGGAGCGGGACCTGGTCCGCCTCGACGTGTCGCGCCCCGGCCTGGAGCTGGAGCGAGGCCCAGAACCGGAGCGTCCCCGGGAACAGGCCCGTCCTCTGGACCCACGGCGGGAGCCGGAACGTGCCCTGGAGGCGGAGTGGCCCCTGGATACGGAACGGACTCTCGAGCGGCCCCTGGAACGGGAGCGTCCTCTGCGCTGAGCACCCGGAGTGGACGAAGCCTGGACGAGTTCCGCAGTGTCCGAGCGCTGATGAGGGGACGGTGACACGGCACCGGCCATCTTGGCGCGCTCACTGCGACGACGACGCACGATGTATGGGATCATGAATCTTTGAGCACAGTCCTTATTAGCCGTGAGATGCTGGCCACCACAGAGCTTACACTTAGGGGTGCACTGATGCTACTCATCGGGACTAGGGGCACCACAGCCACGGCAAATAGCGTCAGCTGGATTGGGACACACGTCGGCGCGATGACCGAGGCGGCCGCACGTATAGCACACGTCGAGTTGCTTGCGGTAGAGTGAGCACTGCATGAGTAACGGTCCATACCTGACAAAGTTCGGTACACGATGCCCGTCGAACGCGACAATGACCGTGCCGGTTTGAGCTATTCTCTTCGCTGCTAAGGCGAGTGGATTATTGGTGTTGACAATCTTGGCATCGATGATGTCAGGGCCGTCTTGAAGAGGGATGTTGCGGATCACTCCCTTGCACGTGGAGTGCGGGGCCGTCTCGTAGGCACTGAGCTCATATACCTTGCCCGAGATGAGCATCTGCTTCATCCGGACGTAGCGGCGCTTGGGAGTACTAGCAACCATAATATTTTGCTGTAGATTCGGGCATAGAGTATCTTGGCATAGATCTTCCTGACTAATGCCAGCGGCGGCGAGTATTGCGTCAGCCACCGTAACAACGCCAATCTTGGAGATATTGAGTCCACCTCGCGGCCTGATCACAATCTTGATATCATCTCGAGGAAGTGAGGGCATTCGTCCCGCCCGTATCACTCTGGATTTTAGCGCAGCACCGCCTGATTTGCCACGTCGCGCTCCCGACTGGGGCGATAGCGCATTAGTGTCAGCCGTGCGTGTTTTGGCGCCAACTCTTCTGGCCCCCGCAGACTGCCAGCCTTGATCTTGGGTAACCTCTTCCGGGGAGATATCCTCCCCCGCCACTTGATACTCCATCTTGAGTATGAAGCGTACCCAGCCTTCAAAGGGCCAGTACGCGGCGGGCAGATGGTTCACGAAGCGAAGAGCTCGGTCTCAAAGCTCGGGCACGGGCAGGAGGCTCGTGGCCGAGGCGCGAGGCGCGTGGCCTCGGGGAGCAAAGCTTGGCAATCGTCCGTAGGCTTAGCTTGGCGGCCGCCGCCTTGCTGCTGTCAAAGCGTGTAAATATGTGAAAAAGAAACTCACAGCGCTGCGGATGGTCTCTCTGAATGCCGCTTTTCGAGCTGCGTCGAATAATGCAGACGTTCTGGCGCTTCCGGGTTGCAGTCCGCAGGAAGTACGCTTTGAAGCGGGAGCTCATGTGGAACAAGTCCGCTGAGTTGGCCCCCTTGCGGCAGAACCCCATTATGGTGTACCTCATAATCAGATCGTGGTTCGGCCCGCCAAACTCCCATAATTTAATTTAATTTTTTGTTTACAGAATGTACTGTAATTTAAAATAATTGACAAGGACAAGTCTACAGTAGGCTAGTCACTGATGCGTTGTCTTCTTCATTCTCATGCTCGTACTCATCTTCCTCAGCATTGTGCAGGGTTGTGCAACATATTTCCACCCGGCGGGGATGCGCCGTCGCGCTGATTTTTGGACAGAGAAGGACTCGTAGTGTTTTAGGCGGCTCACATGAACGCAGTCATGGGACGTCTGAATGGAGCGAGTAGTAGGCGCTACCGGAGAGATATCGTAGACTATGTCGGTTACCTGACAAAGGATCCGGTAATGCCGGAGTAGTGGGACATTTAGTTTTTCCGAGTGGCCGAAATGGCGAGTGGGATATCGCAGAAGGACAAGATCCCTAGGAACATAATCAGCGTCCCGGTGACTAATGTTACAAATGCTTTTCTGCTTGTTCTAAGGAGCACAAAGGCGACGGTGAGCAACTTGGCATGTTTCTTCGGCTCGAGCAATGAAATGGCGGGTATACTGAAACACGGGCTCTTGAGCGGTAGGCAGTATTATATTAAAAGGCAATACTGGATCTCGGCCGTACAAATAATAATATGGCGAGTAACCTGCAGTGTCGTGGCATGATGAATTGTACGCTAATGTGACAAAAGACAGAGCAGTATCAGAATCACAATGCTTATCAGAAACACACATATGGAGACCTTGTCCGTTATTCTTCGAATATACCCGCCGTGGTTGCTCAGTGGCTATGGTGTTGGGCTGCTGAGCACGAGGTCGCGGGATCGAATCCCGGCCACGGCAGCCGCATTTCGATGGGGGCGAAATGCGAAGACACCCGTGTGCTTAGATTTAGGTGCGCGTTAAAGAACCCCAGGTGGTCAAAATTTCCGGAGTCCTCCACTACGGCGTGCCTCATAATCAGAAAGTGGTTTTGGCACGTAAAACCCCAAATATCATTATTATTCTTCGAATAAGCCACTCCGTGAGATCGTTCGTCTGAGGGTGGTTTGCTGTACTAAGTTTGTGTTTCGTAGAACAGGAGCGGAGCAAGTAGTGCACAACTGCAGAGAGGAAGAAGCGACGCCTGTCGGTAAGAAGAGGAGCAGCGCGGTGATGAACAATGATGTTGTGCAACAGGAAGTAGGCTACGTCTGTTGGAAGGGCTCCGGTGAACCCGAACCAAGCTATATAATCTGTTGCAACGGCAATCCACTTGTTGCCTCACTCAGATGTGGACAAAGGTGCCAGAAGGTGTACACCAACGCGTAAGAAGGGTTTGGTAGGAACGTCAAGAGGTTCGAGTAAACCATCAGTGAGCATAGATGGCTTCTTCCGGTGCTGATATAACTTTGAGGAAGCGACGTAGCGGCGGACGGATCGGTACAGACCAGGCCAAAAAATCATCGCCGGACACGGTCGTAGGCACGGATTCCCCGATGGCACCATAAGTTGGTAGATAGTGCAGCTTGGACGGAACAGTGGTGTGAAAATGCCGGGGAATGAGAAGCAGCATCTCAGATCCAATAGGGTACGTGCTGCACCGATATAAAGTGCCGTCCTGGAGTAGAAACATGCGAAGAGAAGGATCATATGACCTAGATGTAAGCTTGCCCATGATATTACGCATGCTTGGATCTCGGTGCTGTTCGGCAACGAGGACAGCTAAGCAGAGAGCAAAAATACGGAATCAGCAGCATAGGTTGCAGGAACATGATGAGGATCGTCTGGGTGGTGGTAAAAGCAGTCGGCATCTTGGTCTGAGCGGTTGGACTTGTAAGCAACAATGTACGAGCATTCCTGCAGGCTCAGCGCCCAGTGACCTAGGCGATAGGTAGGGTCTTTCATGGACGAAATCCACTAGAGCACTGTGGAGGCAGTCGAGGCCGTCATCAACGCGTGGTACAGGATGAACGTCTTTCTTGGTAATCTTGTTCAGGTGCCGGTAATCCACGCAGAAGCGCCAGCTCACGCTTTTTTTAACTTGAACGACAAAAAACGCCCAAGGGCTGGATGGTGGTTAAGCGATTCCTTGAGACAGAAACTTCTCGACGCTCGTTTGAATGTCTTGTTGTTCGTCTAAGGACAGACGGTATGGTCGCCTGTGAATAGGGTGTGTGTCACCGTTGTCAATACGGTGTGTCGTGAGAGAGGTCCGGCCTCAAGGGCGACCCAGGTCAGAAATATCGCTGAACGTGGAGAGCAGCTGGCATAACTGGTCGGCGTGGTGAAGCGGAAGTTCGGGAGCAATTACGTTTGTGAGCTGAGGAAGGAGAGGCCGCAAAGGTCAACGACGTGATATAAGCAGTCAAGGCTGAAAATTGGCAAACTTGGGAGGAGGACAGTGTACCTAAGGCTATGCCTTTTGGTATGACGTGGTCACTGATTCCGAAGTTGACGAGATGAAAGCTCGTAGAGTTGTTGGTGATACTGACGATGGTGTACGCAAAACAACGTGATGGGCAAGGCGGACGTCCGCGAAAGGAGACACCACAAAGTCACGATCAGGCACAGGTAGAGCTGTATAAAGCAGGACGCTGGTCATGGCTTGAGGGGCGAGCCGAATGGGCTCAGTAAAGAAGAGCCTGCTGGGAGCTTCCTCAGGAGGGTGAGGACAAAGTAAATAAAGTGGAACAAGTCCGGCGGAGCAGTAGATGAGGGTGGAGTGAGCGGATAGGAAATTAAGGCCTAGAATAACGTCATGGGGACACTCTTAAAGAACACTAAACAAAACAGATGTTTGGCGGCCACAGATAGACGCGAGCGGCACACATGCAAATCGTGGCCAGTGTTCTTCCGCTAGCGACTCGCACAAGACAGGATGCCACAGGTGTCATGACTTAAGTGAGCTGTCTAAGAAGCTGGTCGCTCATCACTTAGATCTGCGCGCCTGTATCAAGTAGAGCAGTGACAGGGACACCATCTACGTCACATCAAGTAAATTCGCTTCTGTTGGTAAGGTCAGTAGAGCAACTGCAATCCGGTTGTTCTAGCAGCGTCACCTCTTGAAGCTGCACCCGTCAGTTTCCTGTAGAATGCAGGTACGTCGGGGACGGAGAACGGCAAATAGTGGGTGAGCAAGACAGGGGTTTTTGAGATGAGGGTGAACGACTCTGCCGTGTAGATGAGGACGCCTGTGTAGAGTTGTATGGCTCTAGAATTTTCCGGTGATGGACATGTACCTGGCGGGTGGCCGTAAGGTTGGAGCACAAGCTGATATTAGCATGACGTCCTGGTATTGCGGCAGTGGCAAGAAATGTGGCCAACGTGCCGGCACTTGGTACATATCGGCCGGTCATCGGATGTTCGCCATTCCGCTGGGTTACGAAAAGACCGAAGGGGTACTGGCCTCGCGAAGAAGAGGTCGTAGGAAAATGTAGGTGTCCGCTCGGTTCACGGAATAGACAGACTGAATTCCAAGGTTCGCCAACTCGTCGCGCACAACAGACTATACAAGGGAAATCTTCGGTCGAGAATATTTCGAGGAGGTCCATATCGTTCGAGGTGAACGATACGGATGAGGCTCTCCGGCGTTGACGGCTGATGCGCAGAGTGAAGGTGCTCGCACGACAACGTGGCAGACGTATTTTGAAGACGCGTCAACTGGTGTGCGATGCGACGACATTTAGCTTCTTCGAAACGTCGACATTCATTAATGACTTTGGCTATGGTGGAAAAATTGTTATGCGCGAGAAGATTAAAAGCGTCGTCCACCATGCCTTTCAGTACGTGGTTCACTTTGTCTTTTGACGTTCTCTCGCCAATCTTGCGGCAAAGGACGATAACGTCCTGGATGTATCACATATGATTCGGGAAGCGCTTGGAGTTGGGAGCCAAATTCCTTTTGCGCAGCGTGCTGACGGCCAACAGGTTTCCCGAACAACTCTTGGAGCTTTTGCTAACATTGCTCCCAGTTCGTCAGTTCTTCCTTGTGGTTCCGAAACCAGAGCCGCGCCATTCCATTCAGGTAGAAAATTATGTTAACCAGCATAACAGTTTGGTACCGCCTGTTGTGGGAGCTGACTCTCTTGTACATTTGGAGCCGCTCATCGACATCAATATTGTCGGTGCCAGAAAACGTTCCTGGGTCGCGGGACTGCGGCAAGATTACTGTCGACGTTGTGTTAATGGCTGCTTAGTCCGCATGGTGGCTATCCTTGCACCTGCTCCGTCGGTCGTCACGTTGTTAGCGGCCAGCCTACGTCCGCTTCGGAGCTTTGTCGTGACCAGCAGTACCCCGTACCTCTATAGAATACGTTGTGGAGGGAAGAAGCAAGACGGGAAATGTATTTACAGTGTCTACAGTAGTTTGTAGTAACTGATAAAGACAAGTCTAGAGTTGCGGCTGAAAAAGACTGAAGCGTCTTTTTCAGCCGCAAGTTCATGCTTACCTTCATTAGCGTTGTGCATAGCAGTGTAACAATATATTTGTTGGTAGGATATGTTTGTAAAACAGCTTGGGAAGGAAGAAGATAAAAAAAAGCGAGAAGGCAATGATGCTACTCCGACGGGCGCCTGGTTGGCTAAATATTACTAAATGCTTACTTCAGGAATTCTATAGAGGTGGGAATAAATAATTTAGTAGATGCTACTGCCGAGTGAACCAGAAACTTCCAAAGCACTGCGCTACAAGGTGCCTTACAGAGGTCCAGTTCTTCTCTAATTATTCCTAATATGAAGCAGAAATATTTGAATATAATATGAAGCAAGATATAACTTGACAATCTGAAAAATGCACAGCCTTTGTGCAACGTTACAGAATCCAGCAATATTTCCAGTGAAGGTGACACCGCCTAACAGTTGCAGTACAAATTCTATTGCTTGTAATATTAACGCACACTTAAAAGTGGGCACGTATGTGATTCGTGCTTGACTCTCATTCCCTCCACAATGAAAGCTAGTATCACGTCTCGTTCTGGGAAGCCGCCCTAAAATATGAGTGTAACGCTTACGTAAATCCATAAATAACGAAAACGAATGAAACTTTGCACGCGCATCTGACGTAACCTGCGCCATTTTCTAAAAAAAGTATGATATAGTTGCCTAGTTCCGCTCAGCAAGGAGAATGGGGATGCCGACTATGTGCGTCGTATTACGTATGAAAATAGGGAAAAAAGCAGTATCCACTAATTATCTACAGAGCGCATGATCAATCCAGAGAATGCTGAGTTGGTGTTGCGGTTAAGCAACTGGTAATTTCTTTCGACATCCTGGCGTCATCAGCATCCGCCAGTTGTACCGTTATCGAATCATTGCGTGGTTTCAACTTATAATTAATCAATATATAACGTATCTGTTCTTAATTTCTTGTTTGAAAAAGAAAAAAAAACATGGCTATAAGAAGAGGAAATGCGAAAGGTGGTAAGTTTTTTTTTTAATTCTTACGAAACCTTCTATTTTCATTTGTTTGACGCCGACTCAAACAAGTTGGGCTTGAATTTTGTAAGGGCGACACCATAGTGTGATTAGGTAATAATTATTTAGCGTTCAGCTGTTCGCTGTTGATTGAGTTCTCTATACAGAAATAAGAGAATGACCAACATATTACTAGGGTCCACTCTGACCTTGACGCCGTAACTAGTTGGTGGAACGGATGGCTCATGAAAATAAACGCAAACCAATGTAAAGTTATGCACGTGCCACGGGTTACATCAAATTTCTTCTTTATTAATACATGAACCACAGCGCCATTACCGCATTATTGCATGCGGCAAACATCAACATTGTTGCGGTGCACCATATCCGCAGGAAGTGACTTCCAAGCAACAATAGTTTTAGAAAATAAGAATATCCAAATTGATAAGACCTGGAATATATGGTCTAAGTTGAAGTGAATGAACTTTATGCGACGAAACATAATGCGGGGCCTTCTGATGAGCGTAGTTCCCTATGATTATGGAAGGTCGAATAAAACAGCTTCAGTCGTAACCTGCTTCGTCGTTCAAACAAACAGATAACACTAAGTTCTGTTTTCATTGCTGTTACACTGAAAAATCGGACGTATCTCCCCAGGACATACCATGCCACGACGGATTCGATTTTTTTAATGCATAAATATGCACACCATAAAACGGGCCCCACGCAGGACAAGCATACTACAAAACTGGTAAAACACATGTTTTATGCGCTGCTTCTCATACCCAGGAATTCTAGCCACATTTTGTTGTCGTTCACAACAATGCGCAAACCTAACTGAATGGGCAAAATATTAAAAAATATATATTTCAAATATCGGCCGAGGATCAACAAGTTTCAACTGACCCCGAGAGGGTAGCCCCTTCTAACAACATATGCGTTCATGGCACTTAGTCGGAACATGGGTGGTGCGATAAAGCAGTGTTTTGGCGAAGGATGGGCGGTGAAGTCACACTTCACTTCAGGAGCAAATTTTTTCGCACCTTCCCGGCAGAGGAAAAGTTAGGGCTATATATATATTTTTTTTGATCTTCAGTTCGTCCAGGCTCGTGTAGGCGAGTGTAGTGCTGGGCAGGGTTATGACACATAGTCTTCTGCGTGAGCAGACGAAAAGCACCTGAATTCGAACTTACCGGCTGCGTATTTCTGTGGTAGCGGCCAGAACACCCAGGGAGCCTCGCATCGAGCCTTACTTGTAGCCGTTGGTCATCGCCCCTTGCAGGAGCATGATCTCCGTCACACACGCTGGTCTCACGGGATGACGACGCCGAGGACGAATGTGGCACTACCAGCCTCACGCTACCCTGAAACTAAACGCCAATATACGATTTCCCTTTCGTCCACAAATCTAGACAAACGGGAGCTGAATACATCGCGAATGCGCAGTGCACGAAGACAGCGTGGAGTCAGAAACAGTCCGCGCCATCTGCGAGTAAGATAATTTTACCTACATGGAACATTAGCTCCCCTCATTTTGTGACACAAGGTCACGCAAGCACTTCGCTGCCGTGTTTGCAGCGAATATTCACTATCGTCGCTATATCAGCACCGACAGTATCAGACAAAATGGCGCCACGCGTTTGCAACGCCAGCCTGCTTCTTTCACGTCCACTGCCTGTACTCATCGAAACTGGAATGTAGAAAGTGTACGTTTCGTGCTACGCTACATGTAAAAACACGGCTTCGTGTAGGTAGGCAGAGCAGTACCTTTCTACACCAAGTAACAAATGGCTACTTCCTACACTATCGACGTTCGTGTAGCCAGTTTAGATAAAAAATAGCCCTATCGACTTCAAGAAGCACCAAATTTAAACCGTAAGGGGATTTAATATACCTGACGTTAGAATGGTAATGGCAGAGCGAGTGTTATTTACTCTGTCTGCACGCGCAGGGTTTTGAGAGGCAGCAGGGAGGGAGAGGGAATGTACATACGTGTGCACGTCTTGAGTGTGTGTGCGTGCTTGTGTCTCCGTATCTGAATCTGCGTGCGCACGAGCGCGTTTATGCGTATGCGAGCATTCGCGCGTTTGTGCATGCGTGCATTTTCGTATGCGTGCGTGCGCACATTTTTCTGCGTGTTTACATGCGTGGGCGCGTGTAAATGTGCATGGAGGCGAACGTGCCTATTATCTGTGCGTCTGTATGCTTGAGAGAGAGAGAGAGAGAGAGAGAGAGATGTAATAGGGAATATCTGTTTCTGTGTATATTTGTGTGTGAGCGAGCGAGCATTTCCTTGCTTGCACCTGCTCTCGAAGGCAAATGGTATATATACTTCTAAATTATGGGTTTCTGCGTGTCAAAATCACAATCGCATTATGAGGCACACAGTAGTGGGGGACCCCGAAATAATTTCCGCCACCCGGGGCTCTTTAACTTGCACCTAAATCTAAGAACACGGGTGTTTTGGCATACCACCCCCGTCGAAATGCGGCCGCTGTGGCCGGGATTTATCTCTCGACCTCATGCTTGACAGCTCAACACCACAGCCACGAAGCACGGCGCGGATATAGAGTTTACTTGAACCTTCATTTATATACATGGAGACATGAACGAATGAGACTAGCTTTATCTCTTTCCGAAAGCGAAACTGACGCAAAAAGAAAAAAAATTTAGGAGCCATTCCACTCTGTGAAGGTGGATGACCAGCTAAGCTGCAGCACATCGCACAGGATTAGACAAGGGGCATGCATTTATTTTGATCATTTGGTACTGGCAGTGACGCTAGCTTTGTGATTACTGTAAGACGTACGGTTACAACCTTAGACAACCTCCGGTTACAACCTTAGACAGAACCTTAGACAATCCGGTTACAACCTTAGACAGAATCTTGGTCAAAGTTGAATCTATACACGACGATTTTCTTATGAGTGACTTGGATTAGTGTGATAAACGAGAAGAAAGAGTGTTAACCGAGGGGCCCGATTTTTATTAGTGGTATCATAAGAAGGCAACGAACACTGACACCAAGGGCAACATAGGGGAAATTACTTGTGCTTAATAAATGAAATAAAGAAACGATGAATTAATGGAAATGAAAATGCATGAAAACACAATTTGCCGCAGGTGGGGAAAGAGCCCACAACCTTCGCATTCTGCGTGCGATGCTCTACAAATCGATGCTGCCACGGCGACGTCTACCCATACACTTTCTTGGGTATTTATGTTTCCTAGTAGAACCCTGGGAGTGTTAGCCAGCGCCACCACTCACAGACCTTGGCAGCGGATGTGGAACATCCTTTCGGCCGCAGGCGTCACGAGTACGTGATCTTTTTGGGTGAAGGCAGCCTGTCAATAAACCCGAAGGCAATAAACCTGAAGGCATCAATGTTGCCGGATTCGAAATCCCCGTTATGTAATAAACGAGAAGATATTGGTTTAACCGAGGGGCCCGATTTTTCTTAATCATATCATAACAAGCCAACCAACACGAACACCAAGGACAACATAGGGGGAATTACTTGTGCTTAATAAGTGAAATAAATAAACGATAAATTAATGGAAAGGAAAGTGCATGAAAAAACAACTTGCCGCAGGTGGGGATTGATCTCACAACATTCGCGTTTCGCGTGCGATGCTCTACTGATTGAGATTACGTAATGCCTTTATGACTGCTCTATGACTGCTGGTATCTCTACTGAATCAAGTACGTTTTCCTAATCTATGAAAGCCATACAGAGAGTCGTAGTGCACTATGTGGATTTCTCGATAACCTGATTAATCACATAGATGTGATCCATTGTAGACTATCCCTTCCAGAAGCCAGCCTGTTCCCTTGATTGGCTAAAGTCCAGTGTTGCCATTATTCTATTGCAGATTATTTTGGTAAATATATTATATATTACTCAGTGTAGAATGTAGTGTATTACTCAGTGTCAGTGTAGAATTCTTCCGCTTCTTTTACTATATCTTCGAGATAGCTGATGATATTACCCTGCTTATCTTTCAGGGCACACATCTTGGTTTGTCCTATGCCAAGTTTCTTTCTCACTGATTTCAGGCTGCGTCCATTTTTTACGGCTTCTTCAGTCTTTCTCACGTTATAGTTTCGAATATCGCTTATTTTCGCCTTGTTGATCAGTTTTGGCGTTTCCGCAAATTCAATCTTATCTCTTAAGTTGGACACTTTCATTCTTTGTCGTTTCTTTATTAGGTCCTTTGTTACTTGGACGAGCATACCTACTGGTTGCCTAGTGCCTTGCGTCCCACTTCAATTGCTGCCTCTGAAGCCAGCCAGGTTACGGTTTCATTAATTAGCTCTATGTCATAATCATCTCTCTGTTTTTTATATCTGTTTTTTTATATTTGTTTGCAAGTACCAGCCTGAATTTGTCTGCTTTTACCCTTACTGCATCTAGGTTGACCTTCTTCTTTTTGACCAATTTTACTCTTTCTCTGTTCAAATTGAGGTGAATCCTGGCCCTCACTAGCCTACGATCACTGCACTTTGCCCTACCTATCATTTCTACATCCTGTACTATACTGGGATCAGCAGAGAGTATCAAGTCGGTTTCATTTCTTGTTTCACCATTCCGGCTTTTCCAGGTCCACTTCCTGTTGCTACGCTTCCTGAAAAAGGTGTTCATTATTCAATGCTTATCCCCTTTTACAAATTCTACCAGCATCTCTCTTCTAGCGTTCCTAGAATCGACGATGTAGTTGCCATTTGCTTGTTCACCAGCTTGCTTTTTCCCCATTTTTGCATTGAAGTCGCCCATTACTACAGTATACAGAGTTTGCACTTTTCTCGTCGCTTATTCAACATCTTCAAAAAACGGATCTACTTCATCATCATCGCGACTGGATGTTGGAGCGTAGGCTTATACTACTTTTAATCTATACCTCTTATTAAGTTTGATTACGACTACAGCTACCCTGCCATTATTGCTGTAGAATTCGTCAATGTTGCCCGCTATGTCTTTGTGGATTAAGAATCCAACCCCGTATTGCTACTCATCTAGGAGACCTCTATAGCAGAGGACATATCCGTTATCAGCACTGTATAAGCCTCACCAGTTCTTCTAATCTCACTAGGCCAATGAGATCCCGAACAATGCTTGATAGTTCCTCAAAGAGTCCTGTTAAGCTAGCCTGACGCGAGAGGGTTCGGGTGTTAAACGTTGCAAGGGTCAGTTTCCATTGGCGGCCTGTCCGGACCCAGAGATTCTTAGCACCCTCTGGTGCGTTGCAGGTCTGACCGCCGCCTTGGTCAGGTGCTCCGCAGCTGCTGGGAACTGAGGGTCATTGAGTAATTGAGTGAGTCATCTGGGGAGGAAGTGGCCGAATCCTGCACCAGGGAGGCCAATTCCTGCTCTGGTAAGGGTGTGTCTTGTTGAAGCTTAGTGGGCCTTCATAATTTGGGTGTACCTGAATTAGTATAGCCCTACTCGCTTTCGGCTCCTTTTGCTGGTGACAGGCGTCACTCCAAGCCTGCAGATGTTGTGCACTGGAGGAGGTGAACTTCAAGGTCACCATCGTGAGCTTGAAATGCGCAGACGCCGTGAACTCGGCTAGGCAAACACTACAGGCGTACCGGCAATTCGCAGTTGCGAATACATGCTCGTGATCTACAGGAGTACAAACGGAAACACGCGGAAACGAATATAAGTGCTGCTCAACGTTGGTCACAGCCAAATAGCGGTGCTGTGGAGAACACGAAGGGATAGGGGCGTCTGAGGAACACCGGATGTATTGTAGTTCACTGGAATTGGTTCACACGAGGTACATAATGTATGATCTACATCAGGTAAACTGGAATAGCCTGCGGGCGCACTCTCTCAGGAACTGACGCGCCGGTCACGGTGCACAAGTGTGAAGCCAGATGCGGCCACCCGATACTGCAACCACGAAGCGATGTGCATGTGCGTAATGCGAGATCAAAAAAGAACGTCTGGTCGACAGTAAGTGTGAGAAGGAGAGCCGACGGGGCCAGTACGAAAAGAGTCATCGTCTGAACAAGGTATGCGTAATCTTCCTTGATTATAGCCAAAGTTTTTTTACCATTAGTTATTTTTGTCGTTATGTGATTTATCCGCTGTTGATTTATCCGCATCATCGTTCAGCTCACACCTTGATCAAAACGTACCCATAGATGCCCTATTCATAGATTTCCAAAAGGCTTTCGACAAGGTTCTTCATGAACGGCTCTTCCTAAAACTATCACGTCTTAATCTTAACCCTTGTGTTCTCCAATGGATATGCAACTTTCTGACTAACCGTCATCAGTTCGTTTACGCTAAGCAATGCTCGTCTAATTTATCACCCATTATCTCCGGCGTGCCGCGAGGCACAGTCCTAGGGCCACTACTCTTTTTACTATACATTAACGACTTACTGAGAGGTTGTTCTTCCAAAATTTGTTTATTTGCTGATGATTGCGTAATCTGTCATCCTATTACTACCAACGCTGATTCTCATGCTTTCCAATCCGACCGTGACATCATTGAAGCTTGGTGTAATAATTGGCTAATATCTCTCAGTGTCAACAAAAAAAAACGTCGCTCTTACTTTACACCGTCGCCAATCATATATTCAAGCCAATTACGTTTACACCGGCTCTGAAATATGTGCTGTGACTTCTTATGAGTACTTTGGTATTAACTTGTCCACTAACCTCGGTTGGTCCTCACACATCTGCAGCATTAACAATGAAGCCAATCGTGTACTATGCTACCTACGGTGTGATCTCCCCCCCTCAGTAAAACTACTCGCATATTTAACATCTGTTCAACCCAAACTGGAATACGCATGCTCAGTGTGGGACCCATATCAATCAAACCTGGCAACAGCACTGGAATCCATACAGAATCGCGCAGCAAGGTTCGTTCAGTCTGACTACTCTTACCATACTAACGTCACTAAACTTAACTCTTCTCTGAACCTTCTAACCCTCGAGCACCGCCAGAAAACAGCAAGACTGTGTATGATTTACAAATTTTATCACTCGCTGCTTCACCAGATTGACATCCCGCCTGCGGATCGCACTCCATGCCGTCATAGTCATTCAAAGGCTGTTTATCCCCCTCCAGCTCGCACCACCGCTCATCTTAACTCTTTCTTCGTTCAAACAGCGAAAGACTGGAATCATCTACCTGATGAAGCCGTGCATCACTCCAGTCATTCATCGTTCAAGGCATTCATTGAAAATATGACCTAACTACGCCCACCCCTCATGTAAAAACCAAAATGGGGTATTTGAGGTATGAATAAATAAATAAGTAAATAAATGAATAAATAAATAAATAAGTAAATAAATTTCAAAATTACTACAACGTCATTTGTGTACAAAGGCAAAATTGTAGCAGTCGTCATCGCCTTCCATCATTCCCACGCACTTCGCCCTTTTCTTTCTCCAAGCAGGATCAAAATGCTGCTTTCGTCTTTTCTTTTTTGTTGCTTTAGATGCTTTATCGCTTCGGTAACAGTTGGCGAGCAGCATGCATTTGGACCGTCATGCGATAACAGTCGCATGCACCGATACCTACACCAGGCATAACGCCATGTTGCGGGCCAGTCTCGCTGCAGCCGACCTTGTTCATCCATCGCACGCTTGAGAGCAGCACAATAACAGTGCATAAGGGCTCCGTCACATGGTATTTTTTCATATGTCACGGGCTTCCTTTGGAACGCGAAAGAAAGGGCCACATGAGATATGGCGCGTTGGAAACAATTTACTGAGAGGTTTCTCAAGGTGCTCTACAAGTTTGCATATCACACTTGGGGTCTGCAGCCAATACTTCAACAGTTCATTAATTAAACGTAACTAATCCTTTAGTTAAGGAGAAAATAAAAAACATAGGCTGAGTAACTCTAGGCCAGTGCCAACATTATGCATCCGGTTCAACTCGCATCCGGAGTGCTTTTCATTTTTAAAGCTTTGGCTCAAGTTATGTGGGACAACCTGTATATATAGTACAGGACGGATATTGAAAGGTTAGATGACATGGCTGGCTGTTCATTACACTATTACCAAAAGAAGATGTTTGTAAAGTTAAGAAACTAACCCTCATTTATTACTGGTTGCGAATAAGCTCATTATGTAAACTAGGTTGGTACTTAACCAGAGTTATTTAGTCAAGACAAGCATGGACCGGTTGTTGTAGCAATGCCTTTTCCCATGGAGGAAAGAAACAAAATAGGAGGCCTTGACGTCACATTTTTGAAGAAGTGACTAGCGCAAGAGTGGACACGGGACGCTAAAAAAGTGACAAAGACAAACGCTTGTGCTTGTCGCCTTTTTAGTGTCCCGTCTCCACTCTTGCGCTATTCACTTCAGCATGGAATACCAACTAGCCTGGCCTCACCCCCACATTTTTGAAGCCGGAAATGCAGCCATGTTGGTGTGCCATCTCCCTTTGTGCCTCCAGTTAGCTCGCCGGAGCAGTTAGGCACGAGCTTTGAACTTGCATTGCTACGAGCTGCCAGAAGTGTGTGCTGCTGACGCGCATCAGAACAAAGCCCATAAAATTTCTCTAACAGCTTTAGTGAAGCAGACGCGATCCTGTGCTCTTCCGGTGCGCGTTCAAGAAGATGACAAAGACCGCCACCGTCATTACTTGAGTGTGTCTGTTGCTGACTGACACTTGCACTCGCAGACCCAAAACATATTTCAAGCTTACACACCTCGCTCCGAAGTCAGCTTATCTCGAGAACATAATGTGCTGCGAGAAAGACACGGGTCGAAAAAGCTTATATAACTTTTCAGAGACCTAGAGCAGCAGCGAGAGCTTCAGGGGCATGGGTGCTATGGCAATTTACGTTTGGGGTACCATTCCCAGTGCTGCATTGCGAAAAACAGCATGCGACTTCCGCCACACTTCCTCCAGCACGTCTGGGCTGGACGGTGCCTCTCCTACGCTTTCCTTCCTCCATGCCTTTTCCCGATGACAATGCCTTTCAATGCTTTTCGCCTTCGTGAGTGGTCAAACGAGGTTATCTACCGGGCGGAGCTTAGAAAGAGGGCACTCATAAACGCATTGGTATCGAAAAAAGGCATCGCTACAAAATACCGGCCGTGCTCGCCGCTTCTTTCTATATAAGTAAATATAAATTAAAATTAGTTCGAAAATGTGCAGGACCTTACACAGCATAAGGAAGTGATAACTGTCTTTTTTTACATTTTTATGTAATAAGATTGCCATTGAAACCGTTTAACGGTGCGGAGTAAACAAAAAGAATCGGTCACATCTGAACAATCATATATTATTCATCAAACAACCATGCAGGCTAACCGATCACTGGTTGTCATCTTTGAGGCTTTGACTAACTTGTGAATCAAGCAACCGAATAACAGGCATTGCCAAAGGCCTGATTTGACGGTGCTTCTGTAGTTTGTCAACTACCATTGGCAATATTGAATTAAGTTGTGTTTGTAAAAAGGCTGCATGTTGATAACTTCCAAGAAAGTTTGAAAATGCACTGCCTGCAGATAATTTTTGTGTGCGTGCTGCTGCTAAATCAATTGATCTCTCTTTAAAAATAGATGCTTTTTCTTAATTTCAGGTCAACCCATGCAACACCTGTGTTGTTCAGGTAAAGGCACTTCAAGAAGAATATAAAGATACAAAAGATGAACGTATGAAGTGGATGGTGGAGGAACACGATTACATTTCTTGTAAAAATCCTTTCAACATATGTTGCCGCAACATTATACAGTCACCCCATGGCAGCTGTCCCAAATTTGGTGTGTGACCACTTGCCATTGCTTTTAAAGAAGTTGCGGACGCCTTCAAAATAAGAAAAAAATTGATTTCATTAAACATGTATTTCAACCTTAAGGCTTTTACTTCTGTTATTTCCATGTGAACTTGGTCATAAAGTGCTAAACTATATGTCATAAAATGCACTGGCAAGAACACTCTTTCTTTGTTATCAGAGCACAACAAAATTTTTCAGGGAAATGAAGAGAAAGAATCCTTACACCGTAATGCATTCGTCGATTATCAGCACTTTCTAGAATGTTTAAAGGCCATAGAAAGGCAGTAAAACGGTCTGTATTTAGGATACTTTCCAGCAAAAACTTAAAGTTTAAAGCTTAAAGTGGTCAGGACCTGTACAATGCAAAAAAAAATATGCTTGGGCGGAATATGGTACAACAGTGCACACAGGTGACGATCACTCAAGAAAACTGATACGGTCTGCTGATGAATTGAACCAAAATGAAGAATGAATTGAACCAAAAGATATGCAAAACAGTGCCTCTTCTCATAGCTCATTATATGTTTACTAAACTGAGAAAGCTTTATCAGAATATTTCTTTTGTTTAAAAGGAGAAAAAGGATTTTGAAGTTCCCTTCCACTGGTCTCGAAATTTACACAACATCTCCTCGTTCAGGAAGCCTCTTGGCGCCAAAGACCGAATTTATGGATACGAGCGCTCCTATGCCAATAAATAGAGGTTAGTCTAAACTGATTTTAAGGTGGTTCCTTCATTGCTAGGGTGGTTATGAGCCTCTTCAGTCAAGCAGAGCTGCTAGGTTACATGTGTTTATCCGCACGTCACTGTATGCTAATTTCCTGTTCGATGCCCTTACACAGCAGTGGGCAGTGCATTCATACTGACGTGTTTGCTACCTGAATACCTGTGCCAAACTAGTTAGAATTGGGCAGATAGCAATAATTAACAAAAATAATAATTGCATTACAATCTCGTAAATATCAAACAAATTGGTGCGAATGCGCTGCTCAATACTGTGTAAGGATAACGAGCCGGCCGTTAGTAAAGAGCGAGATGATGGTAAATACATCTAATCTAGCAGCTCTGTTTGACTGAAGAGGCTCGTAATCACCCCAGCACTGAAGGAATCAACATAAAATCAGTTTGCTCTACCCTCTACTTATGGCGCAATAACGCTCATGTTTAGTACTACAGGCTCAATATATAACAAAAGATCAAAGGAAGAGAGAAAAGAAATAAAATGTGCATGCATCCACTCGCACAAAAACTTGGAAGGGGACAGCAGAAAGCACCATGAAATGAAGAAAGTTGCAAGTGCTCGCTTGTTCATTCTACGTAACTTGTGCATATATCCACTTCCAATTTCATTTCACATGCTGCCATGACTCAATGGCTGCATTTTCATTGTGGTGAAATCCAAAAGCACCTGTATATTGTGATATACTAAAGAACCATAAGTGATTGCTTTCCTAATTTCGTAAACAATTTATTTTGCAGAGGCAGCCACATTAGTCACAACGACTTAAAAAGCACTTGGCGAGGTTGAAAATGAAGCCGAACAAACAGCTGCAGCTTTTGTTGCTTGCCCAAAGGTACATATATCTATAATATCCTCTGTCTTACCTAGCGTCATAAATGCATGAAATGATACTGTCAGAAAAATGAATTTTTCGCACTATCCTTAAACTTGTTTTCTGCAAGTCCCAAGTCTCTTCAAGTAGGGTTGAAGACAGGAACATGCACATCGGTATAGCAATGCATCATCGGCAATTGCTCTTTATTTAAAAAGAGAATGAGCAGGATGAGCTCTCATTGCTAGGCTGCATTTTTCACATCGATTTTGCCTATGAAAGCACACATTACGGTTGATCCCTGAGGAAACTTGTCGCTGTCTTCACTGTAATTATGCATTTCTCTTTCTGCCTAGAAACATCACGTATAGTCCTAATATAACGTGTGCTGTGTATCGTCCATGTGTGAACCTATACTTACTATTTTACTATTACCAAAAAGCACTCGTCCTGTCTTCCTTTCTCATCCGTGTGTGTAGCGCTGTTTTCTTCAATGAATTCATAACAATGAGCTCGCGTTCAAACCATTTTAAGCCACTGTTAACTCACACTATCACCAGACAGTAACTTTAATGTAATGAGCTTGCACAGTTTCCCTTGATGGATGTCACTTTGGTGTTACATAAGAAAAAAAGTGTCGCCTGATATTGATGACTATGGTGGTCATCAGAGTAGTATGCACTTGAACTTTTCCTCTGCTTTTATGCTGTGTGTAGAATTGATAAATGGATATGAAAGTGCCAGAAAAACTCAACTTGCCTCCGCTGGGAGCCAAACCCATAACCTCTCCATACAAATTGTGCTACAACGGCAACTGTTCCAACTTTTAGATTCTTGGGTGTAACCCTGGGAGTGTTAGCCAGTGCTACTCAGGCCAATCCATTGGATGCGGAACAGGCACGTACCCAGGCCCCCCCCCCCCCCCCCCCCGAAATCAAGTGGCATACCCCCCCTCGCCCCTCCCCACCCACGCCACCACTCCTCACACATTCCTGAAGCGCCGCCAGATCAATGTTGAGACTTGGCAGCTGTTCATCGGTCAGCATTATGCTGCCTTTTTCACTCCTTTTAGATGGCGGTAGTTATCAGCATCTCTTATAATGTGAAGGACAGTTTTCTCATAGATTCCGCACCCGCGCGATTAACTCGAGATGCGTTCAGTTGTCACCATCTATACAACCGTCACGCGCATAGCTGTTACTTTTGTTAGTTCAACCTTCTTTGCTTAGGCTGATCCTGGGACCAGGAGAGGGATGCGGCTGTTACTCAGCTGGTCTGTACTCTCATGGAACGAGTTGCGGCCGCGGAGAAAACGCCAATTGCGTTCAGCTTTTCCCTTTGTTTCATTATTTCCTTGAGTTACGGCTCGCCGCGACGCTGGCAGATGCCCGGAACCATATACACGTGATATGGGTTAGATAAGGTGGGAAATAAAATAATGTGAAAGAACGTCCATCATGAAACCCTGCAATAACCCTTAAGCCCATAAGCATGATGACTGTCGCCCGTTACCTCGTCTGTTTTTCCTTAATTCTATAGCGCTTTTCGTGCCAAATTGGAAACTGGAAACAAAAATCGCAAGGAGTCGAGAAATAAAGCGATCTACTGAGAGAGAGAGCCAAGGCAACAACCAAACTGCAAGCAAAAGCGAATAATAAAAAAAGTTAACCGTTATATATGAGAATATTTATGGATTAACATCTTTTTATTTAGAAAGGAAGTAGAGAAAACGCCGCTGGAAGGGGAGAACAATTACTTGTTTTCAATGACGCTTCTACAGTTATCAGTCGAACCGCCTCACGTAGCCACTTCTCTGCTGTGCTTATGTGGGTGTTTTTTAACCTTTCGCGGTGAGCGCAGTACGTCTAAAATCGCAGAGTCCTGCGTTCTACGCGGTTGTATGGGACTGGCGGCCGCACAGCGTTACGCAATTCGCGGAACTGTCAGAACTGATCAACAAGGCGAAAATAACTGATATTCGAAACTATAACATGAGAAAGACTGAAGAAGCCGTAAAAAATGAACGCAGCCTGAAATCAGTAAAAAAGAAACCTGGCATAGGACAAACCATGATGTATGCACTAAAAGATAAGAAGGATAATATCATCAGCAATCTCGAAGATATAGTAAAAGCAGCGGAAAAATTCTAAGCTGACCTGTATATAGTACCCAGAGGAGTCACGATACCTCAGTTAGAAACAGTAATGAAAAGGATACAGAAACTTTCCTATAACTAGCGATAAGGTCAGAAGGGCCCTGCAAGACATGAAACGATGAAGAGCGGGAGGAGAAGGTGGAATAACTATCTATTTAATCAAAGATGGAGGCGACATAATGTTTGGAAAACTGGCGGCTCTTTATACGAAGTGTCTATCGACTGCAAGGGTCCCAGAAAACTGGAAGAATGCAGACATTATACTAATCCACAAAAAAGGAAACGTTAAAGAATTGAAAAACTATAGGACCCTTAGCTTGCTCCCAGTATTATATAAAATATTTACCAAAATAATCTCCAATAGAATAAGGGCAACACTCGATTTTGCCAACCAAGGGAACAGGCTGGCTTCCGGAAGAGATACTTTACAATGGATCACATCCATGTCATCATTCAGATTATCGCGAAATTTGCAGAGTACAATAAGCCTCACTATGTTGCTTATATAGATTACGAAAATGCATTTGATTCAGTAGAGATACCAGCAGTCATAGAGGCACTACGTAATCAAGGAGTACAGAACGCTTACGTAAGAAGCTTGGAAAATATTGCTACATGCGTGCGGTATTTGCTTGTTTGAACGAGGCGCGTGGGCGCCATCACTCCAGAAAAGAGGAGGAAGAACGAACTGGGCTCGCGCTGTGAATCTGACCGGTCTTCGCTACAACCGTTGTTGTAAATATAATATGTAAATAGTTTCTCGTCTTACTGACTCGTCCTTCGCGTAAGAATATCTACAGAGGTTCTACAGCTACCTTAATTCTACACAAGAAAAGCAGGGAGATACCTATAGAGAAAGAGGTCATACAGGGAGACACAATTTCTCCAAAGCTATTCACTGCATGCTTAGAAGAATTCAAGCCAATAAACTGGGAAGGCTTAGGAGTAAATCTCGACGGCAAAACTCTCAGCAACCTTCGGTTTGTTGATGACATTGTTCTATTCAAGAACAATGCAGACGAGTTACAACAAATGATTGGAGACCTTAACGGAGGGAGTGTAAGAGTGGGGTTGAATATTAATATGCAGAAGATGAAGATAATGATAAATAGCCGGGCAAAGGAACAAGAGATAAGGATCGCCAGTCGGCCACTAGAGACTGTGAAGGAGTACGTTTACCTAGGTCAATTAATCACAGGGAACGCTGATCATGAGAAGGAAATTCACAGAAGAATAAAAATAAGTTGGATCGCATACGGCAGGCATTGCCAGCTCCTGACTGGAAGCTTACCATTATTATTAAATAAGTAAGGTGTGCATGCAGTCAGTGCATTTTGCCAGAGCTGACATATGGGGCAGAGACTTGAGAGCAAGTTAAGGACCGCGCAAAGAGCGATCGAACGAAGATTGCTAGGCATAACGTTAAGAGAGAGAAAGAGAGCGGTTTGGATCAGAGAGCGAACGGGTATAGACGATATTCTAATTGACATGAAGAGGAAAAAATGTAGCTGGGCAGGTCATGTAATGCGCCGGTTAGATAACCGTTGGACCATTAGGGTTACAGAATGGGTACCAAGAGAAGGAAAACGCAATCGAGGACGACAAAACACTAGGTGGAGCGATGAAATTAGGAAATTCGCGGGCGCTAGTTGGAATCGGTTGGCGCAGGACAGAGGTAACTGGAGATCGCAGGGAGAGGCCTTCGTCCTGCAGTGGACATAAAACATGATGATGATGATGATGATGATGGAGGTGGTGGCCCCCCCCCCCGAAAAAAAATCCTGGGTACGTGCCTGATGCGGAACATCCTTTTGGCCAATGGTGATGCATAGTACGTGAAATTTATGAGCAGGCAGGTGACCAATAAACTCTTGTATGCTATTTGAAAGCATCGGACCTGCCTGATTCGAGACCCTCACTATGAAATTAACGACAAAGGGCACTGAGGGGCCCGATTTTGTTAAACACAGTCTTGTGAAACCTACAAACAATTAGCCAAAGAAACCACAGGTGAAGTTCTTTATTTTTTTTAATTGAGGGCAGAAATGATGCAAATAAAGCAAAATGATAGTGTGCGAAAAACAACTTGCCCCTGTAAGTCATATCAGTAACTGTTTCAGGTTACCGCATTGTTTCTCTCCTTTAAACTTTGCTATTTGTTCCTAGATATGTCCCCCGCTGTGGCTGCTTAGTGGCTATGGTGTTGGCTTGCTAAGCACGAGGTCGCGGGATCCAACCCGGCCACAGCGGCCGAATTTTGATATGGACGAAATGCAAAAGCACTCTTGTACTTAAATTGAGATGCACGTCAAATAACCTCAGGTGGTCCAGATTATTCAGGAGTCCCCCACTACAGCGTGCCTCATAATCAGATCGTGGTTTTGGCGCGTAAAAGAGCATAGTTTAATTTTTTGTTAGATATGTCATTGCCAGCAAATTCTAACTTTTACTATGCAAAAGTTTACGGACTCTACAGCTCCTACATAATTTTTTTTATGTTCACAGGTGGACATTGCGGGTGGTGGGAATGTTGAACAAGGCAACCTAGAGAAGCTATGCTGAGCTTGCGAAAGTGACCCTGGCAAATTTACCAGGGCTTTTTTGCGCAATGTCTTCACCCCAGAGGAACTACGGGGCAAAACGCTACTGGGTGGAAAGAGCAACTTGCACTTAAACCAGCCACTCAAAGATGCCTTGGACCCGATTCGTGTTCAAGCTGTGACTGGTATGTATGTCAGTCCTAGTGGTACAACTGCAAATTGCACTCTTGAACGTTATTTTAAATATTGGCAGCTCCTCATGCTGCACTTAGCAAGAGATATGGCCAGCATAGGTGGGCAGCCATCTTGGTGTCTGTACGTGACTGATTTGATTTTGGCAGTTTGGCCTGCTTATTGTCTTTGTACTATCTTCTCAACATGGTTCATTCCTTACATTAATATGAGCAGCAGCTGTTCGTAACACATGCCAGCTGCTGAAGTGCCGCACATATCATGCCCCAGTGCATGCAAAGACATCTTTTGAAGACATCTTTTTCAATTATTGTGGTGTACGGCCGATAAACCTCGGCACATGTTCTTTAGCTACCTCAGTACGGTAACATTATAAGGGTGTGAAGCCGTAGCGGTGCATACACTGACAGTGCACAGCCACGCATATCCGCAGTCTTTGCGCACATGTAGTGAAAACGCCTTGAATGAAGAGGTCATAGCACTTTCTCCCCTCTCTTTGCAGTGTTGCGACAGCAGTGGTCACGGTCATCGAGTACGATCTGCTCATGTTTGCCTGTGTGTCCACGTGTGATCGAACCTGATGGTCGAACCTTAATAAAATCGGGTATTTAGGAAAATCTATATGGAATTGACAACGGCGAGATTAAAAGACGACTTTATTTCAAACGAAAAAGTTAGTTATTTTCGGCTAGCCTATACGTTGTTTCAGTAAAGGCGTCAATCAACTCTGGTAGATGCCGATAGCAATCACAGCCTGTTCCCCTCCATCTTGAGACTCGGGAAATCAGCTGAGGGCTGCATCTACGACCTCACTAAGTGTCGGCCCGCGGTCTACGTCTGCGTCGTTCTGCTCTGGCTCTTATTCTGCGTCGGCAACAAGCTCCGCAAGGTGCCCGTCATCCAAATTTTTGCTTGCCTTTATATCTGCGCTGGCAACACTGTTTGTGTAGTCAGCAAAGTCCACACCTGACGGGATAGCGTCAAGGCGGGTGGGCTGATTCCAGGAACGGGAAACCGAATGTTCGACCTGCTGCTCGGGGATGGCATCTTCGTGTTATCTGTAGCTTCTTCGTGTACCATTCGGAAAGCAGTGTGCCTGAAGCAACTGATTATTAGGCATTAGCGTTTTAGTTGTTTTTAATTGTTTTTCTGCCTCATTTCTTGGAGGGGGCTTCGTACAATTGGGAGTGATGGGCAATTTTCGTTTGTAAGTTCGAATTGGTAAGATGAATATGCCTAAGAAAAAACATTTGGAGAACTTGAATTTCTTCGTAACATCGTGACAGATTCCTAAAATCGGGTTTCGAGAGTACATGAATTTAGTTTATGAGGCGCAGTGTAGCGGTCACAAAATATTAAAAAACTGCCGCTACTAGTCCCTTAAACAGTTAGGCAGGTACATTGAGAATAATCCTGATCCCTTGCATGTCCAGGATTACTGGGAATCACTGGTACTTATATATGTTTAATGGAAACGCAAATAGCATAGGCAGAACGCATCGCTCCATGTCTGGCTACAACCTAAAAACCAATGGCGTGAAAAAGTTTTGAAGCCTACTCTATCGGTCGAATAGTTGCATGTCACTCGTACGACGCTTTTTCTCGAGCACATATTTACCTGGGGTAGCTTTGATGTACTCTGCCACATCCAGAGAGAGTAGTAGCAGTAGAGTAGTTTAGTTCTACTGTGCAGCTGGGGAGCAGCTGCAGTAGAGCTGATTTTACTATATTGGGGCAGCTAGTAAGAGTAACAGCTGTAGAGCTCTTTCAGCTGCTCATAGTAACTGTAGTGATGCCGATATTACTTTCTTTGGCTTAGTTGAGGCAGCTTTGCGCCCGCTTGTAAAACAGACTCTTACCTGAAAGTTTTTTCCATTTAGTAATCCAAGCCGTTCCACAAATATAAGTATGTTTTGGCTCTTTATTGCATTACACTAGCGTGCTCATTATGAGCTACAACGCACATGTGCTTTGCCGCGGGCAATGAATTTCTAACTCATACCGAGCGTGATTTATGCTAATACGTCAAAAGTCTACAAGGCCACACTTAGCTGCGCAAAACGTTCACTTATATGGCTGAGCCTTTCAGGCTTTTGACACGCAGAGTCCGTCCATATATAGACTAGGAGTCTGCAGCGAGCCCTGCCACATATGTAGGCAAAACTACTATCCTTTAAAATTGGACATCCCTGCACTTGAGATTTCCGAAACGAGCCTGAACGGACTACTATTTTATGAGTAGGGGCAAAGCTGCACCAAGCTCACAGATCCGGACAAATCATTTGCCAATGCTTAAAAAACAAACAGACATATAATTATTAACGTAATAACTAAAAAGATATCATGAATTCAAACAACCACACATTGAAACACTTCCGTATTTTATAGAATTCTGGCCAAATTCTAGTAGCGCAGATGTATTCAATAACGAACACCCGACACAAGCTGACCAACAAAAATCAGCCCCGAGCAAGAGAAAGCGCTTTCAGGGAGAGAAAAACTGGCTTCAATCTGCTTGTGCTTGTTGCAAGAAGACAGCGCTCGCAGACGTGCGCTAGCGATTAACAACATAGAAAAATATCGAAACGGACAAATTTTCTGCTCAGAATATTCCTTCCTCCCATGACAAAGTTTAGAACAAAGCATCGAAGCGGCAAATCTTAGGAAACTATAATTTTATAAGAAATACAAACATTACAAGGTAAGTAAGGCCATCTATTGAGGAGTGTTCGCGCCGAAAGCAAGCCATTACCACTGGATACATGTAAAATTCGAAGTACCATTCTAACCGTGTCCGTAAAATTCATTCGATTACCTTACCGACGCAACTCACCAGTCTTATAGGACAATAAGATGACCATTCTAAGGGAGACTTGCCAGGCTTGAGGACGGGGACAAGGTGACTGGATTTCCACGTGTTAAGGACCAAGCCGTCCCGCCAGGACTCTCGACCATGGCCTCTTGACCATGGTTTGCAAGCGCAAAGTGTGTGAACCCATCAGGCCCTGGGCTGCTTGCACGAACATTTAATAGCGAAAGTAATGACGATTTTATTACCCTGTTTTTAAACGTTCCCTTTACAACCACCACTTTCCACATAGATTATGACCTATGTTTATTCAAAACATAGGTCAGCGAATTTCACTTGGGAAGGCCATACTTTAGTCCAAAATATTGCGGAACTTCTTGGAACGAAACTGTTTATCACTGTCTCAAAATTAAGAATTGCAGTATGTTTTACCGTAAAAATTATTATCGCAAGATGTTGATCCACTTTTTTTAGCAACTGGTGTCGCAAAACATATCGCGTTCTGACTGCGTGATAAAAGAAACATTATTCTTTACGATTTCATACGTTTCCGAACAATTAAACAGTAGGTCGTTAGTTCAACAATAAGGTCCTGACCAAGGGTAGGGACGCTGGGAAGTAGCCGGCCCTGTTACAGTGGTCGTCAATCACCGTAAACTATTCTGCGCCTTTTCGTCGGTTTTCCACGCTCACGCCAACTCAAAGGCTTTCTTTCGATGACCATACACGCTCAGATGATTTGGTACACCATCTTCTCCCCCAAGAGTTATTAAGAGGCACGAACGATCCATGCAGAACAGTCTTCGAGTCCCCGAATGTAAACGAAGCGGACGCGAGTGAGGCGCGGCGTCTCTGTGACAGCTTCCAGCTTCGTTAAGGATAAATTATGGCGTTGGGTTGTCAGCTGTGAGTGCAAAGATTGCAATCGTGTGTCCACATGCTTGTCGCAATGCTCTGACGGCGACATGAATAGTGCTCTAGTTCAAATGCTCCGAAAAAAATGGCCCAGTGTTTCAGCTGTAGCGATATACCTACTTGCTCTTAAAGCAGCCGATAGCCGGAGTGTGACTGCGTCACCCATGTAGATTTCTCGGGGCGGAGTTCAGTAGGCTCGGCCTTGTTGTACATTAACGTAGCTGTCATGCTTACCCTGCAATATGAGTTCTACGCAACCTGCCCGTACAAGCAACAGCAATGCACTAATTGTTGACTAACGCTCATCGTGATGTGCTTAGCGTTGATATCCTGCCGCTCAGTCTCGAAAGCTCATCTTGATGAAACTATCAGATTTACGTAAGTACGCAGCACGCCTGAGTATACCCGCGAAGTGTATTGCATGAGTATCAGAGATCAAAAACGCAGAATGCTTTTTCACGACCCGCACACTACGTCTGCGCGTGTGATGCCCGTGCAAGGAAATTGTCTACGCGCAGTTATGGCCCACATTGTGCTGCAAATAAAAATGTTTATTCACCGGTTCCTGTCTGTATCTTTTGCAGCGAAATGAAGGTGGCTTAGCCAAACTTACGCACTATGTTGCTTAGATGAGTGCCTACTATACGTCGCCCTTATTACTAAACTGCTTTTTCATTCCTGGTCAAATTTCAAAGAAAGAAAGCATTTCGTAGTTTATGCATTCTGTTGCGATGTTTACAAACATTATTGGTTATCTAGCTCAGAATAAATCGGAACACTTGTCAAGTTTGTCCTCTTTCGTTGCCTAGCAGAAAGAGCAGGTAATGCGTGAACGGAACCACAGTAGTGTCTGTCGTTATAACGGTGAAACATTGCACATGCCTTGTTTCACTCGTAGCCTATGGTTTTACCTTTACACTACCCGACGTGCCACGGTTCTGTTACAACAAATTCTACACGTTAATCTATAATATGCAGTAAGCGGCGCCTATACAGGCAGGTAATACGCTCGACCGCTGTATTAAAATGTGTCCAATAAAAAATATTTGAAAGCGAACAAGCCAGCAGTCTAGACAGAAGAGTCATGAATAGCTCGCATTCGGCCTGTATTTTGATCAAGATGTTTGTTGCACCAGTGGTCTGCTAAGTAACCGGCGAACTAGGGACAGCTGTGTGATGTCGAGGGCTGCCCTGTCCCTGTAGCCTAGGTACTAAGTTGGCGCCTTGTAGGGAACGTTGGGAAACTTGTTATTTAAATCATTATTATTTTCGTTCTTCAATATTCTTGAGGGCTGTCCCAGGTGACGAAACACGCCTGAACCCAGAATATTCGGCTTACAGCTCTTCCACGGAGAAAGGGGCATCTACACGCGGATCTCAGTAGCCATAACGACAACGGGATAAGTGTGCTAGGCTGGAACATCGGGTCCGCGACACATGTGCAGCAATCTTTCGCTACGTCGACTACTCGGTGGCCTTGATGGAGGGCTAGAGATTTAAGTAGCAAGTTCGATGTGAAGCAGTTCGCACACCTGTGCATCTCGCTAGAAAAGTCGCAGTTCCGTACGAAAGACGCAGAATAGATTGCGATAGCAAATCACTGGACAGCTTTACGAAGTAAGGATAGTTGTTTTATCCGCCGTGTAAACTAGTAAACATAAGCATACTAATTAAATTAACAAGCATGGTATCACGCGTGTACAAGCAAACATGAGCCCATCTCACTCTATGACTGCGGAAGCACACTGTCAAAACGCTGGAGCGAGAAAGTGCAGAAGCAGCCCCGAGCAAAATGACCTTCGTGCTGCGTCTGGCATCACTGTGAACTAAGCAGCGGAAACAAGCACGGGGCGGACTGTGTCTCCGTAGCAGATGGCTTTCCAGATACAGCGGCCCGGGTGGGCGCGCGCGGACGCCAGGACCGCCCGGAGTAGAACCCTCTCCTCTCCCTACTCTCCCTCCGGAGCCTCGCGAGACGGAAGACGGCGCGTTTCCTCGCCGCTTACCTGCCTTGCGAGCGCGAGATAGAGCCGAGATCGCCGGCTCACCCTCGCGCGTTTTCACTCGGACATATATCATACGACGTGCGGCGATGATTTTATCGCCTTGCACTTTATACGGAACCTCACGGTGACAGCGAATCGACAGCAAAAATGCGCCAGGTGTGTCCATATAATTGCTATCGCAATAAAATTATCTCGTGCAACGTTCGGCATTCATGTCCGATTTCTCGTCGGCCTCATCTGCGGATCCTCCTTCAATGCTTCTTGTTCGACCGGTAAATAAATTGGGCTGCCGTTCCCGCAACAGCGATATCTAAATTATTTGTGACCACGCGAACTTCTACTCTGTTCCATATGACACTCTAATGGCAGGCTGGCCGAGTAAGCTGATGTACCCACCGCTCTGACAGTTACTGACTATTTACATCGTTGGCAGGTGTCATTCGCTTGAGGCAGGGCTGTACATGAACCAGATATCCGTGCACGCTTTTCTACGTTAGCTGATCCATTACAAAGGGCATTTCGATGCGGCTCTCTTTTCTCAACGGCTAGACCACACGTACGGTAGAAAGCAATTAGTTGTTTATAGTCATTCATATATGAAGAAAATTAGCCAATATGTTATCACGCCTGATGATGTCCATCACTTGAGGTACTATCGCACAGCATGCGGCATCAGTTACTTGTAAGAATTAAGCAGAGTTACGATCTGAACTGATTTCAGAACAAAATGAATTCACAACACAGGGCAGGACAAGTTGCAGTTCCCCGCGTGAGGCGGTGCTATCACGATGTGCTTATACAACTCGATGATGATGATAGTACGAGTTTCTGAAATAGGCTTCATTAAAGAAAGCGCTACGCGAGGAGACCATTCAAGCAGGCAAAGGCGAACAAGAACCGAAGGTGTTATGGCTAATGTAGGAAAAGGAACAGAAGGGAACCAAGGTCCCAAGAGGTAAAACAATCATCATTAGCCAGTTCACGCCTAACGAACGAAGAAATTCTCTCCGAGCGAACGATAATTACCTAAGGTTCATGTGGGAGGCAGTTGAAGGTTTAATGGTGCACCGAAGTGGCGAATATTCGTTCGGGACAGGAATTTCATTTTGATACTAGTTTATATAGGTTGTTTCACCGGGTATAGTTTGAACCCAGCAGACCTCGACAGCTGTTGTGCTAGAAAGAGGCAAATGTAGTCACTTGGACAGAGATCGCAACGTAGGGCCTTTAATACTGGAAGCAGGTGCTTCATTTCTACAGTGGTACCTCACTTAGCGAATTCTTCGCTGAGCGTACATTTCACAGAGGAAACCGGGCTCGCTGGAAATAATTAACTCGCAGAGTGAGCACAATTCCTCTGAACGAAACAGGAAACGTCTGTGCGCAGTCACACATGTTCGTTTCCTGTGCCACTATTCTCTCTCGCTTAGATTAAAGCCACACGTCACTTTCGCGTCTTTTCGGATATGTGCATAGGAAAACGAAACGGTAGGTGACTTCGGATCGCTTCTTCCATCCTGGATCTTTAAAAAATATGAAGACGGAGACAAGAGGGAGTCCTTCATGCAGTGTGTCCTGCTTGAATTAGCTGAAAGAGACTGGCTCGGAATTAACTGAGAAGCGTTCCTAAAATGTATGATGGGTGTAAACACTGGTGTAAATGCCCTTGCATCCTGCACCATCTATCTCTGCATATCGAACATATTATTTTCTCTCTAAACACGTTGACTATTTTTGTCAACGTGTAATATTTATTTTTGTCTTTTCAAATGATTAACCACGATCACGGAACGATTTATTAAGAACTCATAGGAAACCATGAAAAAAACTTGTCCCACAGAATGAACGCCTCACAGAACAAATCTGTCCACAGAATGTATTCAGTTAGTCAGTGCAAAGAGCCACTGTACTTCATTGCACCATGAGATAAAAAAGTGAGCACACATATGACAGCAAACTTGTGGGTGCCAGTCAATGAAGACAATGTTTATGCGAGTTCATGTTCAACAGAGGTACATCACCATCTGAAAGGTCAGCGATCACAGGTCCAGCCGGATCTCGCAGGCCTCTCTCAAATCACAGTATTTGGTTGGCCACTCAGCCTCGACGCTGTACACCACAGAGTGACGCGTCAGTGTGGCAGGCAGGAATCAACCATGGAAGCCGCCAAATCCACGCCCGCCACCACCACGTCCGCCACCACCACGTCCGCCTCCACCGCGTCCACCGCCACCACGTCCACCGCCACCACGTCCACCGCCACCGCGTCCACCACCACCGCGTCCGCCGCCACCACGTCCACCACCATGGCGTCCACCGCCACCGAAATCTCCGAACTGTGCCGTGGCGATTGTGAAGACCAGGGCCAGGACGAGGAGGCTGACAAGGAGAGTCTTGGTGCTGACCATGTTTTATCTGCGATAGTTGCAAAATAAAATCGTGAAACGAAAAAGATTGGACATATGCACACGTAACATTTCAAAGTTGCTCAGATGAACTTACTATTTCCTGGTTAAGGCGAATGCCACTGCTATGACAGCAATCTCTAATAAATTAACTTCCTGAACGTGGCTGTTATCCAGCATTATGCTGAGTTAGTTAAACTGATAGCCGAAGCCCTGTTGGGAGTGCTTGTCCTCCATTGGAAAAGTTATTACTCGGCTTTCTTTGTAATGTTGTTCAACGCCGCGAACAGCCAGAACTATTTCTTCCGGACAGTTCTTGAACAGAAGTGGTTTTATGAAAGAGTGCTTTTATTCGGAATATAGCGGTCACTCACCTTAGTTCTGTCGCAAAGAACATCGGGACGTCATGCTACTGTCGATGAAGATGAAGCTGAAGATGAAGATGGCTCATCGCGATTTTAAGCATATGGTTCCTATTCCGTGTGGTAGTCTGATTGAAATGTTTTAGACTCTTAGAACTAAGTCGACGTCCTACTAATGAAGCTGATATTACAATCTGTCTCTATTTGTAACCGGGGTCTTCTGAACCTGTGACGGAGGTCACAGGTTTCATTTCGAGACTGCAAATGGGGTCCCCGTTTGGCGATAAAGAAAATGACACTGTCGCAATAAAACAGAAGTAGTCTCAATCTCGTTCCACACCCGTAGCTAGGCAGCCACGCTTTGTTTTCATCTCGTTGTGTGGCCGGTTCGTTATGCGATGAAATCGCTTTAGCTATGAAAACATTTTTGCTTAAGGAATTTTCTGTAATCTGTTTATGTAAGCACTGTTCTTCGAAATGTATGTACGACTTTTATGTCACAAACTAGCATAATCGCCAAGGTCTATTCACATGGTCCCGAAGGCGAGGATGAAATGTGGTTCCAAACTAATGAGCACCGGCATCAATTACGGTCGTGCGATTGAAGCGCGACTACATCTCGCGGAGCAAAACACTAGTTGATAAAAATTATGCATCTAATGCGTCACCAATGGAAAGATTTGAAAAAGTACGGACACTGTAAATAAAATAGGCAAATGTGACCTCACAGGCTGTTCGCTTCCATCCACGAACAATTATGAGTACGAAACTGCGCAGGCTTTTTCAAGTTTGCGTGTGGCGATACGTGCTTAGATATGCCAAGATTGTATTACCGTATTTAACACTTTAATGTCGTCAGAACTCTCTTATACTAAGCCATAAAAGGTAATGACAATATATATAGTATGAACCTTATCATATTTGATCGACCACTGCCTTTTTAAACAGCCTTTTCGCTAAACATAGTGTGTTCATCATGTCTTCACTACCCGAGAAAAAGTACCGGTGGTACACATGCGGGGTTAGTGAAGATTAAAGTGTGGTTTTTGGAAAAATTTTCAATGTAATGTTGATTTTACCTTAACATCGAAATAACACATGTGTGTTGGTACTAAGGATGCATGCACACGTTACTTAGTTATAGACCTAGGTGAACCCATTGCTTTGAATTCATGCAAAACTCTCAAGGCTCACCATTGTAATGCGTGCCGTTATAGAACGAGACCTCTAAGTAGAGATGGGTGTATTAAGGTTACAATGCGACGCAATGTTGTGGCAAATATTCTCACTTATTTACTCGTCGTTTTGTACTCTTGCGTGTTCTGTATATGCAACGTGATTTGAGCTGGCGCAGTAGAATAATTGGCACAACAAGCCTCGAAATACAAACGTTAATTTTTTCTTCACCGAGTAGTTGGCCCCGCAAAATATGGATGGCGCTGCCATGCCTCCACAAGCCGCCATTGCGGGACGCATGGGCTTCTATGGCACCTTCGCTACCATGTGCACATATAGCTGTAATCGCTTTCGAACGCTTTAGCAAGTGACATGTTCAGAGGATACGGCTCATTAAGCACATTATTAAGCAGAATTGTGAATGACAACGTATTGGAAGGCTGCTGATTACTCCTGAATCATTCGTGATCCCTACCCAGCAGTGACACTTAATAAACGGCTGCACGATTTTCGGCGGTAGTAGAAATTGGTGGCGAATGAAAACGCTAAAGATGCGGGCCCTTATTCACAAGAAGCTCTTGAGATATAGTGTTTCGTAAGAGCGAATTCCAGCCTATCCTGATTCTGAACATGCTATTAGCGACAGCGAAACGCCAATGCCAATGCTAAAGAGAATTGATGAACTAAGAACATTGTGTATTAGGCTTCTCTTGCTCAGCAGCAGAATAATGCAATAATTAAATCACCGCGGTGGGGTATTGTGGTCAGTGTTCAATTCATATTCAAAGCAATTATTTTAGTTTGCAAAATCGGTAAGCAGAAAGATAATGTGTATGCACAATGGGAGCACTTAGGAAACAAAATAGCATTATATGCATCAGTAACTGATTTAGCGAGGAAGTAAATATCGCAAAATGAATGTTTAATTTGCGTACTGAGAGCAGTAATATTTACGCTCGTTATTCGTCGGACATAGTTCCAACCTGGGGTGGTTTTATTTCCTATAAGCTTTGGTTAGGCTTTATAAAACAGTGCTCTCAGTTAACAGCGTTGGCTTGAGTGCATAACTGGAGTGCTAGCTGGCATTATCTGCGATTGGTTTTCAATTATGTTTTTAGTTATTTTCCCCTGGTGATGCAGAGGCAAATGCGGGGCCTCGCCAGCTAAGGCATCGCTTACATTGGATTCATTTTCTTCTTGCATTGTAGCGCGAAGTGACACAGAGACTAGAAGCAGACAGGCGACTTAGCGCTCGTCTTGTCTGCTTCTAGTCTCTGTCTGTGTCACTTCGCTCAACAATCCAAGAATATGTTACCGTAGCAACTCGCCCAACTTTCTATCCTTTTTCATTGGATTCATTGCCTGATGATCCCTCCAAAAAGCTGACCGTGATACTTACCTCCTCATATACATACACACGCGTTCCACGCATTCAGCTAAGATTCGGAACGAACTAGCAACTAATGTCAATGAGATAAAGACTGGTGCGCTACAAATTTAAGCCCAAGTCTTATAAATCTTGGAAAGGCTTGAGGAACTCGAAGCCAAAACTAAACCAAAAAATGCAGCTGGAGCAAGCCGTTGGCGACATACAGTGTGCGCAGTAAAGTTGGTTGCCACCAAAGTTGGTGGCTTGGAATCGTGTCCTGACGAGCAGAATCATTCGTGGCGCAGTAACCTATTATTTTGAGGCACCCCCAACTTGCACGTATTGTGGGAACAATGTGAGTCAAAGATAAAGTCCCATTTATCGGCCGTGGTTGGCACTATGCCTCACAACGCGATTGAGCACGCTTAGGTTCGATTTCCCCAAATAAAGCTGACGTATCCTGGTTAGGTTTTCCAACTATAAATAAAAAAGGTGGTTTTGTGGGAGCAAAATTTCAGGAACGAAATATTGGCGTTAGAGAATACATTGGAAAGCTACGCGTAACAGTAGGCAACAACTAATTCCCTTTGCCAGCAACCAGCTTGGCTCAGAATCTGCCATTGACACACGTAAGCCTGATATCGTAGCCTTGACTGCAACATATCATCGAACAGAAATCAAAGATCACGAATTATCCGGAAACTGCTGCCAATATTCAGTTTTCCATCAAGGCGATGGCGTATTAGAAACTATAAATAATAATTTGCCTTTCTATTGTGCCGTCGTTACCTCTAATCTGGAGGTTGCATGTGTAGTCGCTCAACTAGCCCACCGGAAAATAATCTTGGCCTTTTGCTCTCGCCTTCCTCATTACTGTCAAACTTTCGTGGGTGATCTGTACGATGCTATGCACTGTGTTTCCTCTTTTTGTACTACATTGCCAAAAGATGTTTTATGAGGTCATTTTAACATGCCTAAAATCATGCGGAAAGACGGCGAGAGATTTCTTAGAATCAGGCAACGTCTTTTCACTTACGCAAATGGTAACGGAACCGACTGGAGTGATCTCATTCCTCTCCTATGCACTTGACCTGATTTTAACAAATCGCTCTGATTTTCTTACTGAGATAGCATATCTACCAGGCATAAGTGATCATTTCGTACTCTAATGTAAAGTCTGTCTAGATCAAACAAAACAATTAAAGTCTACTAAAGCAACGAACAATATCGCAAGGCTGGCTTTGGCGCTATAAAGAAACAAATATCAGAATTCCTTGATGAATACCTGCATGGCTTTGAGTGTCGTAGCGTTGAAATCAACTGGAACATTTCTATTAATAAAGTGGCTGAATTACCGGATAAGCACACATTACATTAGAGGTTATTGTGTTTACACAGTAACCTCTAATGTAACAAATGCATGATATAACCGAAACTGAAAACGTCTGCCTAATAAGAAGAAGCGCCTGTTCAAATCAACAATGCCAACTCGAATATAACTTGATCGTCGGCCTGCAAACAGAGCACTGATGAATACACACATGCATTTACAACCGTTACGATGCGTTCAGACATATCAACTTGCCTTCCGTGAATAAAAGCGATCCTAAAAAATTTGGCGCGTAGTAAACTTTGAAGAAGACAACTTGATCTCGCGTATCGACCACAGCGGTAACTACATACCTACAGACCAGTGTCCTGCCTTGCTCAACCATGCTTTCTCGGGATCTTTTTCCGTAAGAACGTATATTACCTTGCCTATAAGCTGCACCGTCATGGCTATCCTGCGATGTTTCCAGTTATTATTACCTACACTCGTGTTGAAAATATTACAAAGTCTATTAAACCATCTTTTATGCCGCATTATGGCCAGGTAAACGTAAAATTTCTGCAAAGCGCATCTTGAATGAATGAATTCTGAGGTATTACGGGCCAAAACCACGATTAGATTATGAGGCACGCCGTAGCGAGGGACTTCGGAATAATTTTTACCACCAGGAGATCTTTAACGTGCCCGAAATGCATGGAACACGGACATTTTTGCATTCCGCCCCATCGAAATGCGGCTGCCGCGGCCGGGATTCGATCCTCCGACCTGGTACTTAGCAGCGCAACACCATAGCCACTAAGCCACCGCGGCTAACTTGATTGGTTTTATACTGTCTAGCTACAACGGAAGCGCAAGTATCGCAATAATGAAAGCTAGCTTTCAACTACGTTCCCTTGCTTCGCGCCGTATGATGTAACAAAGTACAATATCATTCATGCCTGCGCGATCTGTTTGTATTTCCTCCCCTTCATATTTCACGTCGTATAGACCCTGCACATAAGTTGGTTGGCATTCCGGTAAGCAAGACTGCTTCATTTTAGCACTGCTACATACCACGAACATGCAATGATTTGAACGGTCTGTCCGAACAATTAGTAAAAATCTGAAACCATGAAACATTTGTGAACGCGTTAAGCATTATTTTGTAGCATTTCTTTGTCCTGGCGCTGTTTATTTTATAATTATTATTTATTGCTCGCCAATATTTTCTAACATTTTCTGTAGCGCCCTTCTTTTGTTCTGGCTAACATTCCGTAATTGCAAACACTCTTGTGCTTTTTTTAATTCATCGCCCTGTTCTATATCAATATTTCCTACTCCACCTGTAATGTCTGTTGATTCTAAGGGCAATAGAAATAAATAAATAAATAAATAAATTGGCTTCCCCTGGAGATCATTGTGTGACTGCAGAAGAAACGATTGAGAAAGCAATAATACTAGGAGCGATGCATTTGCTTCTAGAGAGTTATTACATTTCTTTTCCTCTTCAAAGGTAATAAAAACCGCCTTTGCAGCGTCAGGCACAAGCTGAATATTTTAGTTCCTAGTTAAAATAGATAGTTATGAATATGCGAGATGTTTGCTTAGCCCGATCTAATGGTTCAGCGGTGCTTACCTGAGTAACTCTTCGGCCGTCAAATGATGCTGAACCTAGAAGTCATGGCGAATTTATAGACAAGAGCGCTACGCGTGTTGTACTCGGGCAACTTTGCCTGTGGATGCCCACGACCGTATTCACCGGGTAGGATACGCAATCGAACCACAGTACGTGGAACGCATACAACGAGTCTTTCCACAGCAGATTCTACGTACTTACCCGCAGGCTCCTAAACATTGCCTTGGCAGCCGGCAAACACCATCCCCCATTGAAGGGCCCGGACGACGAAACCTGCTAGCTCGCCTCGCCGCCGAAGGTGACAAGACACGACGTGACTGTCATCCCAATACGACGTCCCATTGCAGCAATCCGAGGTGTGCGCAGCGGGAAACGTCATAGCAGTTCGAAACGAGGCAAAACCCAGTCTCTGAAATGGTGATTACCTTGGGACACCGTGCACAAGCCAAAGGGCATCTCTTAGACTGAACGAAAACAAAATAGCTCGGTTTATGCCATTCCTAAGAGAAACCTTCGCTTCTACATAAATAGGAGAGTTTTGTCATTGACACGTGCAGCAAGTTTTCAAATGCGTAGGCTCTTCTATGCCTGCACAACGAGGAAGCCCATCCGTCCGCCACGTAGGACGAATCGCTATAAAGATGAATGCTTGAAATAAAATAAATTTGAAACTAAAAACGTTGTCGGTGGTGAGACTCGAACTTATGACGCCACGATAAGAATCCGAATGACTCACCCACTGGGGTAAATAACCACACCCTACACACGTGTTGCACTGGTGGCACAAAAGAAAGGTAAGGAAAACAGTTTCTATGAAAGATTTGTTAAAACATGTGGTGACAGTGGAATAAAAGGCCTCTGTATGACCACATCTAGAGCCGACTTGATTGAGCCACCCGCCGTGGTTGCTCAGTGGCTATGGTGTTGGGCTGCTGAGCACGAGGTCGCGGGATCGAATCCCGGCCACGGCGGCCGCATTTCGATGGGGGCGAAATGCGAAAACACCCGTGTGCTTAGATTTAGGTGCACGTTAAAGAACCCCAGGTGGTCAAAATTTCCGGAGTCCTCCACTACGGCGTGCCTCATAATCAGAAAGTGGTTTTGGCACGTAAAACCCCAAGTATTATTATTGATTGAGCCGGCGATCGCGGCTCAATCTCGCGCACGCCATCGGGCGAAGTGGGGAGGAAGCGAGCCGTCTTAAGTAGCGCGCAAGTATCCCGGGGGATGATAGTGAGGATGGGGAACGTTCTACTTTGGGCGGCCCGGGTAGACGCGCGCGCCTGCCCGGGCTACTGTATCTTGAACGCCATCTACGGGGTGACGGGGAAAACGTCCGGCCGCGCACTGTTTTTGCGGCTCAGTTCGTGTTGATACTGGACACAGAAACTTGGAAAGGGAAACTTGGTTAATTCAAATAAATCTACTTATGCCACGCCTGGACACAAATTCTACACCTGGTGAAAAGAATAATCTGAAAATCATGGGGTGCGGACGAGCGGATAGTATGCAAAATGGCAGATGCTGTACTTGTGTCCAAGGTAGTGTACGGTATGAATTCCCAGCAGTGCCCAAAAAACACAACTCATCCATAGCAGGCGTCGTGTACTGACAGGTCTTTCCAACTTCGCCATGCTTGAACACCTCTACGAGAAAAAGCAAAGGAAGCACCTAGACAAGGTAAAGTTGCAGCCGGCGGCGCAAATTCTGTGCCTCAAGAGCTCGGAACCTTCTCGCAAGGTACTATGCCAGCTAGCATATAACCTGCAACGACGACAGTACCCCTCCCTTTTCATAAACACAACCTCAGGAGCACCTGAACTCAACACACAACAGGCCCGTACCGTGCGCTATGGGGATAAACAATTAGGCCAGGAGACGATATGCAACTGCGAAACACACAGAGGAAGTTGATAATCATGGAGACACAGACATTGAAACAGCGTTTGGACAGCAAGAAAACGAATTAGTTTTTCCAGCTTTGATCATTGAATTGCAGACAGTTCAAGCGGGCATAGAATTCTGCAAGTAGAATCTCTTAAGGAATACCATATAGGAATGAACATTAAGGCTTTCCTTTGTACTTTCTTACATTGGCTGAGTAATCTAGATTGAAATGACTCCCATTAGCACGGCGCATCAATGTTGATCTAATACTGGTTAAATACACGACTATCTTAAAAAAGCTGGACGATTGTCATAAATTTCAGCGAAGGAACTGTAACATTTAATAACAATGGAACGAGTGGGTTTTTTGCGAACAAAAGCAGCAGGACGATTATTGAAAAAGGCAGGTAACAGACATGTTCTGGAAGAAAATCCACACGAGCGAAACGCAGTGATCACGCTGTGGCAAGGAGGAATTTTGTTCCCAGAGCGGTTAAAGATACAACAATGGAAGCCTATGGAAACGACAAAAATTTGTACTCGATTATCGAGACAAAAAACGAAAGCTGGGATAAAACTACAGCGGCTATCGTATTAGCTGCTACATCGTATGTAGTCTGGAAACGCAACTTTTGATTAATGCCTATCTCGACTCTCTACACATGGTGTAGCACAGTTCCCAAAAGCAATTTTTGAAACACAGTCGTGCAAGTTGGCGTGGTATCGATATGAGCCCAAGCGTATCACTAACAGGAACGTTGGACGCCATAGCTGAGTCGTTTAATCGCTCTCACCCACCGTTCCGCGTCATACTGGCAACGGTTTGATGTCATGCTGCGGGACACTTTTTCTTTGACGCCACGTAGGACTGAGTTCGACAGTCTTCCACCAGATGGCCGAAACACAAAACTCAAGATTTGGTTTCAGTTTTGGTTTTTTTCAGGAGGGATCTTCAAATATTATATTTTCTATTTCTGCTTCCTAAAACGTAGAAGTTGGTTGCTTATTTGTTAAGTCTCCGCTTTTATTATCAAATTTTATTCTTTCGACAACATAACAACACGTATGCGCATGTCTCTGTGTTACGTAAAAAATACTATCCTGCCTTGAAGCATGGACATACTCAGGAATTCTGGACATTGCGCGTTCACCATCCTGTGGAACTTCATGACAATACCCACGCGTAACTAAATAGGTAAAATTTTTAACAATTTCATTTCCATATAATAGCCGAGTATCAAAAATTGGAGGACGCTTAAGCTTCGCCTTCAGGAGTGGAACGTAATAGCGTTATCGCACCCCGTTCGCACCGCCCACTCATTCGCTCGGCATGCTCTTGAGTCACACAGACATAGTTTTCATACACAACACTTCTAAGTCCACACCACCACTTGTTTCTAATTATTTGTTCCAGGAGCACCACACAGACGCATGACTCCTCGCCAGCAGCATGGCACACATCGCGAGGGACGCTTTCCCACCAGACGCGCTACGGCGCAGCGATTACGTCAGAGGAGTCCCGCATCGGACGCTGCACCTACGAATCGCGCTGTGAGTAGAAAGAGGAGCCGCGTCGCCTAAACGCGAGGGTTCGAGTGACGTACGCTGGAAGTTGGAAGGGGAGAGAGCGAGAAAACTTATTAAACGCAAGGGTATTGGGGCATCCTCGACCCAGTCCCCGCACGGCCCCAATGTGCTCAAACGAGAGGAAGGGGAGAAGCGGGCGAGTGGCGCGCCACCTGTCGGGGCAGCGCCGTACATTGCGAAGAGGTGGTCTTCTGTGTTTGCCGCGAGATGGCTCTGAGTGTGCGCCAAGCGCAGAAAAAATGTAGGGGAAACGTACTTCGCTACTCGTTTAACGGTGACTTCTGTAATTTACATGCTTATAATTACCGATATACACCGCACGTGGAAACACAGCCTTAATATTGCGCCGGATATTCTTTCTCACGTCCTGCGCGGTTAGCGGCTACTTTGGCCTAAGTAGGACTTAACACGATTATGTTGTGGCCGTGTTGGAAAGACACAAGAACTGACGCGCGACGCGTCGGCTGGCGTTCTCAAAACGCTTGCACTCCCGCATGATGGAGTCAACCATGTTGGAGTCGTTGCAAAGAGCAGATTGAATGCTCAGCTGCTATGCCATTTTCAACTTGTTCCACATTGTCTGACTTCGTCATACTTTGCGCTTTGCGACAAAGGGCCAGCACGTTCTGTTCATAAGAAAGGTATGAATCCGTAGACATTTGGGCACGTAACGCCAGAGCCTTCATCGCCGCTGCCGTACGACCAATAGCATCTCCCAACAGATCGCGCATCCTTTGCTTGCAAGAATTGTAACTTCCGATTTCAGCTTGAGGGTTCCAGAACCAGGGCTTTGCTTTCTTCCTAAGCAAAAAATAACGTTCGCCAACATGACGGCATCATTCCACCATTGTTTCTACTCGTAGAGCGCTTGTAGAGGACCAACCAGTTTCAATACAGACGACATTGGTTCGGGAAAACGTGCCTGGATCTCTTTTCTTTGCAAGGATAATTGCTGACGCTTTCGACGCTGTGGAAGATGGTACCTCTATTTCCATTGCGGAAAAGTACAAGCAGCGTTCACTTCCTTCCTCTGTCGTAATGAGTTCTCATTCCACACCTCCACTAAACGTGTCACGAACATAAGGGAGTGCAAAAGGATATTTACGAAATTTGTTAACAGAGAAGCCACAGTCAAGGTGGCAAATCAATACCAACCATGAAAGTGCTTTTTCGTTTGTCGTTTTCATCGTCCTGCTGAGCGCCTGCTTCAAAATGCGGGAATGGTCTGTAACAATATAAATTTTCTAGATTCGGCTGACCATGAAGAAGTGATATTTATGGACTTTTCAAAAGCCTTAAATACAGCGGTACAATCCAAAACGTTTTGTAAGCTAAACAAAATTATGCCGTAAATTCTTTGTCTCAGCCGGGGCAGATTGTATTATGCAGCTCCTAACAGAACAGAAGATTCGGGTAATTGGTTTACTCTAAACATAGTCTTAAGTAATCTTACAAAGCACAAGAACGAAGAAGACTGACACGCACCAAGCACTTTGGAGTGCTTGGTGTAAATATTCCTTCTTCGTTTTTGTGTTTAGTGAAGTTAGCTCCACTTCACCATTTTTACAGATGTTTGAAGACGTAAATGCTTCGTAACCTCATATCCTGACTGAGTTAGAAAGGTTCAGCTCGCAGATGACAATAATAAAGAAGGTTTTGGCCTACACAAACCGAAGGAAATCCGCGATGCATAAGTGCCCCATGGTGCTTCATTGAAATCTTGCTGCTCTTCGGGAATCCTCCAAGAAAGATAGTTGCTGGTGAGCTATGGTTCTACTCAAGTGCTGCCAGTACCGTACTAATAGTGCGTCCAGTACTTGCAGCAAAATAACCATAATTTGAGCGTCTAGGTAATCTATATTCGAAACTGCAGCGCCAAATTACACAATGTCTAAAAAGATATAGGACTAACACAGCGGAGAACTTTCAACAAGAACATTTTATCTAAAATACCCTAAAAAACTCGTTACAGTGCTTGCAGTGTACTCCTGGCTATCCTTGTGTGCATATTATTCGACAATACATCGATGGCGTACATTAAGGACTGCAGTAATGATATAACGAGTCTATCTCTATTTCGCACCTTATTTGAAGGAGCACCTTGTTGGACCACCATGTTACTCATTTACAGGTTGAGTACGCGCGAGGGGAGGCCATTCCTCCATACTTTTGGAATTCCCAGCTTTCTGCTTCCGAATCGTGGCGTTCGCCTTGCTTGCATCGGTAACTGATGGTGTTTCTAAAAGAGAAGTGTCTTTTCGAAGACATCGTTGTTCTTTGTAAGGACAGTTACTGGCAACGTCGTCTTTATCGGACAACCTTCGCGGCTTATCTGTGAGTTGAGTTATCCTTAACCGTTTGCTTAATGATAGAAAGCATATTCCTAATTTTGGCAAGTATTTTAAAAAAAGACACTGCGGCAACTTTTGAGGCTCTTCTAAACGAGTGAGGCTTGGCACGCAAGAAACAGAGTGCGCTGTTTCTGCATAAGCCCTTCACATGACCGATCTTCTCACACTTACATCACTGCACCAGTTTAGGAATAAACGGTCGTACCTGCACCGCAAGTAGCCAAACTTCACCGGGTGGAAGGGAATCATCCGCGAACTCTGGTATTGCAGAGCGTGTGTTATCAAGGCGACCGACGTGCACACTGATGGTTTTATTACTTGCCGGTTTCATAAGTACTGACAGGTTTATATTCGAGATTCTAATGTCAATATCGTAAATGACGCTTGCTGTGGATGCACTTTCAGTCGGACCTTGAGGTTGCCCAGCTGCCTTATATGCTGCCAAATTTAGTGTACTCCTCCTCATAACATCAAATTGCCGGAATATTCTTTCTGGTATTTAGCCTCATGTCCTTCATTTCATTTCGCGCGGTGTTTTAAAGAAACAAGTGTAGAACTTGCCTGCAGAGGGCTCGTAAATTGTCCGTGGCGTTCTCCGGCACAAAACGGATGGTCTGCGGCCAGCGATTAGGTACAGTCGTGATGATGAACGTCTTTGACGCCGATGATGCGTTGACAATTCTTCGTTAGGGCTTGCGCTAGAGCACAGGTTCGAAACCTTCTTCCGAGGACTCATCAGCTGGTCACTCGTCATGCTTTCTCGTTTCCTCGAAGCAGTCCCCGATGACGGACCGGAGGTGGTTGCCGCCTCCTGAGGTTGTATATTGATATACTGTGATGTGAGATGAAGCAGCTCCCAATACTGCAGTAAGTAATTCATCAAAACCAATACCATGATATGATTACCTGCTTAAATAATCACTTCGTTGTCCAGGGTACAGCAGCAAACTTCCACTTCGACCCAATGTCATTACAGCAAGCTTGAACTTCCTACCTAATGACATTACTCTGACTTTATTTACCGATAGTGTCCCGCTATTTGAGAGCAGTATTTATGCCTTTCGGCTTCTTTTGATCAATGATTTGACATTCAAAGAACAGGTGCAAAACATCCTCTTTTATGAACTAAAGGTTGCTTTAAGGAACCTAAACATGAACACATTTTTCACAGTTTTTTGTGTGTGAAAAAGTTGAATATGCTTTCTTCCACTGGTGTTCTAGGGGAAGATCGTAATCGGCCTAATTGGCCGTTTCTTTATTCTGATGCTGTGCTTCCCGGCTTCATCCCGTCTAAGAATTACAAACACTGGATGTCGGTTCTCTAAATGATACATTACTTTCTAAGTGAATCCGTTTCTTTCGAAAAACTGTGTTGCATGAAAAATGTCATAGATATATTTTTGAAAGTGCACAACAATCTACCATCTACAAGCTAACATTTCTCACTTCTTGATTCATAAGGTGAATGCAGTGGAAGAATTTTTTTCGTGCTAGCTTAAACAGTACCGCATAGAAAGGTACTTCATATATAGAATGGTGCTGTCGTGTTTTGTGGGAAGTCAAAGTAGAAATTCGAAAACATACACTGGGATTCTCGCGTACACATACAATAATATTACTTTTTGGTTGCGAAATAGTATACTATACGAGTCAAACGTAAACAGATACTTAGGTACGCTGCTGCGTCTCGGATACCTGCTTGAAAATTGAGGTAGACAAAGCGTAAAGAATACAAAATAAGATGGTGAGGTTTATATTTGCTGATTACACCACACATTTTAGCGTGTCTAGCGCTAGGGGAAGCATCGACAGGGAGACTGCCAGAACGTTGAAAAAAAGTTCATTTAAACTTTTTTCTTTAAGTATTTTATTCGAAGAGTGGTAATAATCACGAAATCTACTTTGTGAGGCACGATTATGACTCCTCGCCGGTGGACACACTATGGAAGTCGAAGAGATAAGATGGAAAACAAATATTTTTCAGACGCAGTTCTCATCCATCTTTCGTGGACATCAAGGTTCAGTTCGCATGGGAGCCATCACGCGGCGTATTGACCTTACACTTTTCATACTTCCCGCGGTGACATAGTAATCGCGTAATTACAATGCGAGGCCTCGAATCACATATGCTTTCAAGTAGCATGTGTGATTTTATTACCCAGTTGCCTTCGCCCAAGAAGATCACGTACATGTGTCGCCTGCGACAAAAAAAAAGGACCTTCCACATTCGCCGTCAACGCCGTGAGGTGTGTCGCTCGCTGACAAACGCTCCCAGGTTTATTTCTAGTAGATAAGCATAAATACGTCAGAAAGTTGATCGGAAAATATCGGCGCTGCGGTAGCCCAATTCGTAAGAGCATCGCATGCGTAATGCGAAGATGTGAGTTCATGCTCAACCTACGGCCAGTTGTATGTTTATGCACTGTCATTTCGATTAATTTGTCATTCATCTAATTCAATAATAAGTACATGTAATTTCCCTGATGCAGTTCTTGTGGTATTTGTTTGTTGGCTTCTTATGATAGAGCCTGTAATCGTTAGAGCCTTCACTCACGACACGACAAGCACAGCGATGATTGATTCCGGGCTTTTCTGAGGCTTGCCGAAAGACAGCCATGGTTATGCCCAAAATTTGTGTTTTAATGCTACGAAGTCAACGTACTAGGATAATCATCGGAAGCGCTCCGCGGCAGCTTTTCTTTAATCCAAACCCATTGTGTATATGTTGGTAAGACTTGGTGGCTATGAGAGACGTCGTTGAGGGCGGCTCTGGATATTAACCTATCGTTTTCGTTGATGTGTCCCCAATAGTTTCCCAATAAATTTTCCTATCCGCCCTCACAGCTTACCGCAGCAGCTGGAAATCGAGTAAATATGTGCTTAAGTATTAAAATGGGCACATAAACAAGTTGGTTTTGCTCCTTCACACCTAAGGTCCGACACAAGAGTAGTACAAAGTGTTTCTATCGTCGTCCGTCAGCCAGCTGTGGTCGAGGCGTCTCACAATAGTGCATCACATTTACTGGCCACTGGGCCACGTGCACATTTGGGTGGGATATACTACACATTACTCGCAGTGAGTTGCTAAAATATAGTCACGTCCCCGTTATCTATGTGCGTGAAGGAAGACCACTATTTAAAATGATTGTGCAGTAATAGATGCGAGATTTGTCTCTTCTCAACATTGTCTGCCAAGCTGCCGTTCTGCATTAATAATATATGCCGCAATGTAGATTAGCAGACGTCGAATGCCAGAAAGGCTGCCTTCGTACTCAAATGCATCGCGCACAATTGCTCATACTTACTTCTATTCGAGTTTTGTCAAGGACATCGTTAAGGGATGTTGCCAGCTCGAGGAAGGACTGTCAAGGACATCATTAAGGGATGTTGGCAGCTCGAGGAAGGGCAGAGTTTAAACACATGGTACAATTTTTTCGCATCCTTATTGCGTGAAGATTGGTGTTCTCAACTCAGCCATCGAACAAAGCACCATGAAGTGCTATGTCTCTCATATGATCGAGTCCGCGTCAGAAATTTTTGCCCCGATTCTTCCTGTAATCACTGACGACCAGGCACCTCGGTTCTATACGCTGTCGCTCGGCAGTTTCCGCGCGCTAGTGTCGGCCACAGGACTGACTGGGGCTCTCTTCAACGTCTGCCTACGTTCTCATCTTATTTCGCAACATCGGCCTTCAGCTGAACTCCTTCTACAGCCAATTATTTATCCCGAAATTTTACAATCTTGTCAACGTTTTTGATTCTTATCTTTAACCCCCCAGAGTTAGCGCCGTCCTGACGTTTACATCAACTTCACATTTCTCATCATGGTAGCCTTTTTGTCAGCCTCTATTCATATTTCTTGGGATTTATGATATCCGTTATAACCATAGCACGCCCCCTTTATTTTATTCATTTATTTCAGTTATTTCTTTCAGTTATTTTCCTGATGCCTTCTGCAAGCTTCTGCCTTCTTGCTCTTCATCAGCCTTTTGAATTCTCTATCGATTCTTGCCGATTTTGATGAATACGCTGCCATGGATTTGCGCATTGATGCAACGGCCATGAGATTGAAGCTATTTAAACTCAACTAAGTCAACTTTTGAATGGACACGACAGCTACACTAATCCATTATTGAGGGCCATTCTTAAGCCTATAAATTAGCTGTCGCAAGAAAGTGTCGTTATTTGTTGACAAACAGTCACGTGCCGTCATGCGTCATTGCGTCCTTTGCAGGGTTTCATCAATGCGACACTCAACTGACTCACTGGGCCGCTCGGCTTTGTGCGTTCTTTACAAGGTACCAATGGGCCATTGAGTTTACTGCAGACTTACAAATCTGCGTGTTATTTTTTGAGCCTGTTCATTTTTTGCGTCCTCAACAAACACACTGCGAAGGTGATTCTTTTTTACTGCACTGTACTAGTAAGTGAAGTTGTTTTGGATTTCTATCAGATGCATAATATCATATTCTTACTATCACGTTTGTATGGGATGTACACAGGGTACAAGGGCACCCTCAGGTGAAATGCTCTCACTTTTTTCCTGTGTACGCTCCCATCGTGATGCGAATAAACATATCTTGAAGTCATTTACATAGAACCAGAGGTGTATAAAATGGATACATCGACCTGAACCTCAACAAGGGCCGTAGTCCTCATTCTTCTGGCGCCTCTATTCGCAAGCTTACTTTTTTTCCGTGTGTAATATTGTACTGTGTAAATATACCCATGATGCCTCTCATCTGCTACATTTTATCCTCGAGCGCTCAAGACAAACCATCATCAAGCGACTCCAACATGAACTGGTCGCAGGCGACCGAAGGATGCCACGCACGTATGATCAGGGTGGCTTTTTTGCTTTGGCATTTGTTATCTTGTGCGTCGTTAGGTCGCCACATACGAGATATAAAAGAGCTTGAAAAAGCCATCCACCAAGCCTGATTGTCTTCTTTAGTCTCTTGCCATACCACAGGATCCCTTTTATTGAATTTTTTTTTAGTTTACTGAGCCATTTTCCTCTGTTCATTTTCGCAAAGTGTGTGTCTATTGCTTTGGTTACCAAATACACCGGAATAGAAAATACACCCTTAGTTACCAAATAAATCTGCCTAGCCATTCTATCATTCTCTGGGTACGTCTTGCAAATTCACCCACCACAATTCCTAAATTGCTATATGCGCAATAAAGTAAATAGTTTAATAATAATAATAATAATAATAATAATAATAATAATAATAATAATAATAACTTATTTATTTCCATCAGTGAGGGAGGAGACTGCGGGGTAAAAGTCGCTTTAGAGGCAACCGACTTGACTAGAGTCCGCAGCCTCCTTTACGAGGCAGAGATTGAACAAGAGATGCATATACGTAGCGATTGACTACATGTGAAATATGCAGAAAAAATAAACGCAAAAGCACAACTTACCTGAAAAACGCTCTTCAAATATTTAAGAAAGAATGAGTGACAACATGTTCGCGTAAAGCTCGTACATCAGATATATAAATATTAAGACTTGATGTCTGAAACAAATTTAAATGTGTTGGTAGTGTGTATGATTTCTTTTGTGTAGAATAATTGTCTCGCGGAGTGGCCACTTTCCAGTGTTACGTACACCTTGTGACATAAGAATACGTGTTCCTGGTGAGGTTAGATATATCATGAAGAAACTTTATATTCGCTTTTACCTACCGTTTGGAAGCTTGACTTAACTTGTAATTATAAAAGTTAAACACGGGTACTATATTTGCTTTCGTCTGATGTGTGGGCATTGTAAGGTAAGTTAAATAGTGTTCGCACAAAGATTTTCTGAAGCATATGTATTTTGCACGTGGTGTGGTACACCACACGAGCAGACAGTAATAAAGTGTAGAAAAAAATGGGGTTTTATAAACAAGAACCTTGATTCTGTAAGATAAAAGAGGTCTCAGCCGCACCATCATGCCAACTACACGAGATAACTTGCCAAATATCGATTCTATGTGCATGTCACCAAAGCATATTTTGTATGAAAATAATTCCAAGTATTTTAAAACTATCTACAATTTCTATATTTACTTCATCAGAAACGAGGTTGACGGAACTGATTATTTGCTTAAATTTTGGACTAGAGATTACTTCCTTTGTCTAGTTTATATTGATTTGTAGACAGTTTTGTTTTCACCTGACCATACATGAAGAATTTTCACAGCAGTTTTGGCTTTATTCTGAAGGCTACTAGAGTCAGGTGATGAAAAAATATATACTGGCATCGTCTGCGTACACTACGTATTTCGCATCTTTATAAATATTTACTAGATCATTTATATATAAAATAAACAGGAACGGGCCAAGAATATTACCCTGAGGAACGCCTCTGGTGCTATGTTTTAAACTTGAGCGGCTATTGTTTATTTCAACATATTGATAGCGATAATCAAGATAAGATTTTATAAGGCTTACACAGTCCCCTTGAATACCGTAGGTTTCAAGCTTATCAAGTAGAACAGAATGAAAGATGCAATCAAATGCTTTAGTAAAATCAACATAAATACCAAGGACGATGTTCCTAATTTCAAATTGTGATAAAATAAATTCTTTTTGATGGACTATTGCTAATCCCGTAGACCGTTGTTTCCTAAATCCAAACTGGGCTGGAGAAATTAGGTTGTGCTTGTCGAAAAACTTTGAAACCTGCATTAGTATTACTTTTTCTAGCCCTTTTTAAATATCAGGTAGTATAGAAATAGAACTGCAATTTTTAATATCATTAACGTCACCTTTCTTGAATAATACCAAAACTGGCTATTTGCATCCATTTAGGAAAGATAGCGCTTGACAAAGACATATTAAAAATACAAGCAATATACGGGGAAATTATTTCAAGCACGTACTTGATAGCGCGAACCTGCATGCCTTCTGCATCGGAACTTGAGATGTATTTCAGTGAAAGGAAAACTGATGTCACCTCATGCGCCGTAAAGGGGTGAAGAAAGAGTGAAGATGAATTTCTGTTTGGTATATGTTCACTAATATCAGATGACGGACTACCACGAGAAAAGGTCACAAGCTAATCATTAAAAACATTTGCAAGAGCACTTCCTGATACTTCGTTTCCACCAAGTAATAAATTAATCATCGGGTTTTACGTGTCAAAACCACTTTATGATTATGAGGCACGCCGTAATGGAGGACTCCGGAAATTTCGACCACTTGGGGTTCTTTAACGTGCACCTAAATCTAAGTACACTGGTGTTTTCGCACTTCGCCCCCATCGAAATGCGGCCGCCGTGCCCGGGATTCGATCCCACGACCTCGTGCTAAGCAGCCTAACACCATAGCCACTGATGCAATGACGGCGGGTCACCAAGTAATAGAGTTTGTATTCGCGGAGCTGACTTTCGACGATTTAAGACATCACTTAGCTTTTTCCATAACATATCAGGTTTGTTCAAACAACCCTGAAATTCTGCATGAAAATAGGACTTCCTATGCAATTTTAGTTGCTTATTTAGCTTATTTCTTTATGACTTGTATTCCTTTAATGTGCTTGGATCCTTAGTCTTGACGAACTTGTGATAGAGCACATTATTATAATCAATAAGTTTGCCATACGCGATTTCAACGTCATCTATTTCTAAAATTTGTTTAAGGTCACACCGTGGTATTTCGCCTCTGAAGCTATCTAGAGGTGTTTGAGTAATACTTTGAAAAAGTACATACTCCTGCTTCCTGTTCTTTCTAAAGTTCTGTTTTCTTAATCAAAAAATACTGGAAGGTGATCACTAACATCGTGTGACATCACCCCGGCAGTAGCATTTTCAGTGTCAGCATTTATAATGACCAAGTCCAACAATGTTAGAATGCATATGTAAACATTCGTTAATTAGTTGAATATGTGTTTCGATTTCTCGTTCCAGTATTGTCCACCTCTTCGAATAATCGAACTCACGGACAAGAATTATGCTATCTGCTACAAGCAGTTGTTTAAACTTCCGGAAAACCTAAAAACTATCACCTCGTATAACAAGTCACTGTAGCGGGACGGGACCACTCTTCAGAACTTCGATATACCAAGCCTGAAGAACGGGTTTATTCGTTTATCATGTATTCAGTCAAAATGTGTTTGCCACCTTACGCACAACGCTTGATCTATTCTCTATATAAATAAATGTAGCGCTTTAAACCTTACTGATATCATGGTGACTGGCTTTAGGTTAGTCTCCTTCGCCTGGCCCTTATCAGAAATTTTACTCTCGAAAGACGATATCAGTTTCGGCCGTATTGGATTTCACGCAAACAACTTTTTCCTGCTAGAACACATTCTACTACAACACAGTTAATATTTGCTGAAATATTGGACAAGCGTTACTTTATCCATGCCACTTTTATATAGAAAGTTAAGCTCTCAGTTAAATTATTGAACATTGTTTAATATTATTTGCTAGTTAACCAAGCAATTAGTACAAAACAATTACTGATGCCGCAATAGAACTTACGACCGAACTCAAGTGGTCCCATAACCATTCGTAATAGTGCCGTGTTAAGCTAATTACATACATGGTTATGCTAGGAGAATGCTACCCAAGATGAAACAGAGAAAGAACGAGAAGCAAACAGACAAAGTGACAGGAAGGCAGCTGGCCACCTTCCGATCGCTTTGTCTACGTTTGCTTCTGCTTTCTTTCCCGTTTCAAGTTTCCTGTCATTCTCCTAGTATAACCATAGTCGTATATTGTGTAACTTTTTTGGGGAGGTTTACGTGTGTAACCCGCGAAAAAAATAAAAAAATAATTCAGCAATACAGGGCCCGATTGTTTACTATAGGCGCGGTGCTGCAGCCTTTTAATACAAATATGTTATATAGAGTAAGACTACAGCCTATACATAAAAAAGTTATACTAATATCTGGTTCACATTTCCGGTGTGCATGGAGAGTCATGAAACGTTCATAGTTCGGAAACAGTTGTTCGGCGCCCGCAGTATAACTTGAGCGCAACAAAGGATCCACGTTCGCTTGAGAGAGAAATACATTTATTGGTAAAAAAGCAGAGAATTCTGCCTGCGTGTATGTAGTTATTCACATCCTACTCTTTAACTCTATATCGAGAAAGAGGGCAGGCGCTGAAATCCTCTGGGGAGAGCAGAGGGGGAACGAAAAACAAAGGCAAACGTATTTATTATTATTAGTCAGGGTATGTGCAAGTGAGACAGAAGGGATGGTGTTCATGCAAGCGTGCACACACGAAATTCTGAATTTGCACTAGTTCAACCAAGTACACTTCCAAAAAGAGACATAGGAGGTCCAGAGCACTTTTCACCGCCACAAAACCTCGACTGCGGCTCCCAAAATGGTGAGTCATTCGAGCATCCAGACCCAGAGGAATTCGCGACAGCGGCCAAGCGAAGGATGGACTTGGGTGGCTACCGCATGGGACCACTTAACCCGAAAGAACTGCCGCTTTGCCTTGATATCCTGAAGCTACAGCCCAATGCCCTGAGAGAACAGAACCTGGCGGCCTTGAGCACTCTCATCGAGGCCTACGTTGAACGCATCCCATTCCAAGATACAGACGTGTTCGTCGGCCATCAGTCACCGCTGGATGACGACTCCGTGTTCCGCAAGGTGATTGAACAACGTCGTGGAGGCTTTTGCATGGAGCTCAATAACATCTTCGGCAGGCTCTTGCTCACACTAGGCTTCCAATTCAACATCCGGGCAGCCAGGATACGCTGGGGGCGTCCATTGGACTCACCACTTTCAAATTTTTGAAAATTCTTTTAACAAAATTCAGCACCTAAATGAAAATTCCGCTTCTAAAGTCACTATAATTCACCTTTCTCTCTCAAATGCAACACATTAAAATCGGTCCAGGGATTTTCTCAGAAAAGCGTTTCTGCGTTATATACATCTGTTTGAATAGGCCGCGTCGGGGTTGGGCTGGAGCTAAAGCTTCCTCTTAAGGGCTTCGCTGTAAAAAAAAAAAAAGAAAAGAATTAGAGAGAAAAAAATGCCACAGCCGTCAATGTCGCCCTCCCAGATTTCGCCACGATGGCACCGCCGCTCCGTGAGCTGCTACCAAACTGTTCACTTTCGTTATCTTCCTTCCCTCGGCGGCAAAGCATTGTCACGCCAGCGACGCGTTAAATCTGCACCATCACTGCTTCATGGATCCCTTCTGCGACCAAGCAAGCTTTCGGCAGCACACGTACAATGCTATATTGACGCAAGAACTTGAAACTGCTTGCCTCCGAAAAAACAGCGTCAATAAAAATCGAAAGCGGACTGGCCACAAGGAACGTACTATTGATAACAACATCGAAAAAGGCTAGGTGCGGTCAGGTTGACTTTACAGGTTTGCATGGATTGACTGACGGGCTAGTTGGTTCATTATCACAGAAAGTACTGCGCTTGAAGTTACGTAGTGTATGTGTATGGTTCCGCCTTTGGGTCCCGTCTTGAAGAGCTGTCCTTTCTGTGACTACTGACGTTCTTTTTCGGCGTCAGTTACGCTTTCCAAGAGCGTTGGAAAATTTTTGTTCGCATGGCTCTTACAGAAGTATGTTTAACCAGAATCATCATCATCATCATCATCATCAGCCTGGTTACGCCCACTGCAGGGCAAAGGCCTCTCCCATACTTCTCCAACTACCCCGGTCATGTACTAATTGCGGCCATGTTGTCCCTGCAAACTTCTTAATCTCATCCGCCCACCTAACTTTCTGCCGCCCTCTGTTACGCTTCCCTTCCCTTGGAATCCATTCCGTAACTCTTAATGACCATCGATTATCTTCCCTCCTCATTACGTGTCCTGCCCATGCCCATTTATTTTTCTTGATTTCAACTAAGATATCATTAACTCGCGTTTGTTCCCTCACCCAATCTGCTCTTTTCTTATCCCATAACGTTACACCTATCATTCTTCTTTCTATAGCTCGTTGCGTCGTCCTCAATTTAAGTAGAACCCTTTTCGTAAGCCTCCAGGTTTCTGCCCCGTACGTGAATACTGGTAAGACACAGCTGTTAACCAGAATATCTGCGCTCAGCTCGAAAATCTCGAGGACGGGCTCCAAACTGCTCGTTTTGTTTAGCCACCTAAGATCAATTATTGAAAACTCAATTAACGTAACTTTGTTAATTACGCACACAACTTCTCAACTTGCTCCGCATTCAGAGGTTACCAATCTGAACACTCGAATGATAAAATGATATCACCAATACTTGTATTGGTTTAATAGTTTTGTTTGGTGCAGTTTGAAGCAGCCGGCGTATTTCTGGTGCTATAGGATTCTTATAAAGCAATTGTGAAAGCTTGGACAGCATATCTTGGCGCAAATCAAGTACGTGAGCTTAAGCACACGTGTCAAACCGTGCACTTGTGCCCTTATAACCGATTCTCCTACATCATACAAGAAACACCTCAGCGCTACGGTACAGCCGCCCTGATTTTTAATAATATAGCGCGAGCGTCGACTGAACTGCTGGTGAGCGCCTTATAACGGCGATAAGCGTGCAACAAGAGCGTGCAACAAGGCGAGTGCAACAAGGCAACAAGGCGAGTGCGCGAACTCTCGCCTTGTTGCACGCTTATCGCCGTTATAAGGCGCTCACCAGCAGTTCAGTCGACGCTCGCACTATATTATTAAAAATCAGGGCGGCTGTACATCACACAAGGTGCGCGAGAACATTGTGTGGGCTCCCGATTAGATTTCTGAGAATTGGTGGTATCAGGCTTGGTTTCCTGGAATCATGAGGAATAAAAATAGCTGCCTGGGGGAAAGCAATACATTTTCAGTACTTTATGAGATATGGATCAGCGCGGATATGTACGTTAGAATGAAAATTACTGAAATATTAAAATGCGGGTCTTCCGGCATGTATTTTGGCTGTCTAATGTTAAGATCTAAAGAAATTATACTGTCACTTTGTCACAATTAATGCTAACAAGAAATATGAGCTCCGACACGGTACCCGTTGTGGAACTGGCCCCTGCACTACAGGGTTACATTGAACCAAGAAATACGGGTTTGACAAATACCAGTAATTAAAAAGTGTTTAGCTCTTGAGTTTTTGGTATGTCGGCGCCGCTGTGTAGTCTCGGGGGCCCTTCTTACCACGAGCACTATGTTTCATCTAATATTCAAAGCAACTGTACCCCTTTTTTATGGGGGGGGGGGGGGGCGGGGGTGAGCGTTTTTTAGCGTCTCACCACTCTTCCAAAGGTATCGGTTAGCTCAAGAGGCGCCTGCATGTGTTTCTAATATCCAGTATGTTGTCACAGTTTCAATAGCGAAAAAGCGTTACCTCATCAAATTGCGCGCGTGAAGCGAATACTGGCGTACATTCTCCATCACGTTTGAGGACCCGAGAATGCGCTGCAATGTACGAGCATTCCAATCTGCTGAACCGATGCCTTGTTCCATAGATCAGATTCAGGGGAAGCATTACTTTGTGCGCAGCAATCGTTGTGCTTTGAGTGTTATTTTCTTTTCCAGCTCAAGCTGACCTGATGAGTTCTATTCGTGACTCAGTCTTTTGGAACTTTCTTGTTCTTCCCATCACTACAAGTTGACAGTATAGGCGTGCTACATCTTCATTGAGTGAATACTGGGAAATGGACTATGGACTTTTGTTGGGCGTGTGCGGTTAATCATTTACCACAACAATTTATTTTTCATAACCTACTTTTTAATTTAGGAGGCTACAAAAGAGAGCTACCTTATATTAAGTGGGCGTCTTAATATTACAGAAAATTTAAATGCTTATTTGTCAGCGTTCACCTCATGGTAAGGAATTTCAACAAAGATATCCTTATGATAATTAAAAGCCTATCCGCTTGACAACGTTTCATCTGACTTTCCCCTTTGCAAGCTGATACCGACTTGAAGGTGTTTCGTATCGTGGGCCCTTGACATACGTCCCACCGTCAAACAAAAGGTTATTGCAATTGTTTCATTTCAGGAAGGCGTGCTACCCTCCTGTCTTTCACTCCCGTTCGCAAACAGGCATATGACGAAAGTGCTGTGTTAAGAGCGTCGTTAGTCCAAATCCACAAGCTACCGTAACTCACCTTGCCTATATAGTTGTCATTCAGGCTTAGATGAGAAATAAATATTTTAAATCGACGCATCACTAATCCGAAAAGAGCTGCCCGCGACCAGTCCAGCTAGGATTCTTTCATTTCGTACTTCGTCCTAGCGGCTAATAGTAGCTCGCAGAGCAGAGCGCTGAGTGTGGAAGTGGCAGAGAAGGAGCTCTGTACTGTCTCATCACCCACCAAAAATTGCACACCGCGCTGCTTGCTATTCCTAGAAAATTTTATATGCAACGCCCAATAATTTTTAACACAGCAACATTGTTTTGAGATGGCAGAGTCTAGGTGATAGACAGGGTGGTTATGGAGATGAGGACACGCCATTTTCTGCTGCAATTTAAGAATGACTTAATGAATGATTTCATTAATTGAGAAAAGGGAGGAGCACACATTGGTGGAAGCATGTCTCAGAACATTGGGAAAGGAGCGGGGGACAAAGAGGGAAAACCTGGACTCCGGGTGCCAGGCGAAGCGGCAGTTTAGGGTCGAGAGAATATAAGCGAAAGTTTGTGAGACCGGTTGAATTCCAGTGTAGATGTGTGATGTGGCGAGTAATTGATTGGAGTCACCGCCCAGCATCCATCCTTTGCTGTTGTACAAGCACCCGGTGTCCTTGGTAATAAACGTTTACTGAAAAGCAATTTTGGCAATTACTTATTCATCGGCCGTATACCTTGCCGCATATTCCTTAGTGGCAGGGTGTGTGGATTACAACTGCGCTGTCACGACAAGTTACGGCAATACCGTGACGCTTGCGGTTACGGATCCCATACTCGTCGTTCTTGTTACCACGGGAATTCTATAAAGATTGGCTTACTGCACAAGTTAGAGAACAGACATTTTAAAACAGCTTTTCTCGCCCCAGATACGCTCAGTGCAATCACCATTGCAGCATGTTACGGTGCGCGTCTCTTCATAACAGAGACGCGAACGCAAACATAACAATGCGTTAGAAGACAGCGTGCCATCTTGGGCCTCGTGCCAAACATATCCAAGCCAACAATACATTGGTAACCATGCTGTCGTTTTTCTGCAAGGAGGTTATGTACTTAAGCTTCTCGAGTGCCACTCCCAGCCGCCGCCTACGGGAGCGCGTAAAGGCGCTGGCGGCGATAATGCTAGAGGAATTGCTAGCATTATATTGCTAGAAATATTCCTAGCATCACAATGGCGGGCGTAATCAGGCAAAAATTAGAGTACTCAGGCACCCTCTAATGAAATGCTTCTGTGTAGATTACGTACGACAATAATAGCAAGACTACAACACAATGAGAGAATGTAAGTCGAAAACAACTTCGAAAACAAGTTCACTTATTAATGTAGTGTAGTGAAAAGGAAGTACTTCCACAGTATAGCTGTGGAGGGCGCCAATTATAAACAGGCTAAAGAAACAGTCCTGTAGGTCTGTAGCAAACTGGACAGACCATTCGCGTCTTGGAAACAGGATAGGGTTGCTCCTGAAGCCAGAAAGTCTAGTGGACAGGTCGGCCAGTTGGCTCTCGCAGCGTAGACATCCCGCAAAGGACGCGTTGACGCCACGCCGACACCCCCCACTGTACGCCAACAAATAAAGACAACTTTTTTAAACTGAAGCTTTCTTTGTTTCTTCCTGCAACTTTTCCACTGGTGCTGTTGCTGTCTCGCACGCCTTGTCGAAGGGAGGTCCAGAGCGTACATATACATGGAAAGAGCGTGGAAAAGCGGAAAGACATGTTTTAGAGTGTACACTCTAAAACAAAATTACACTCTTTGGGTTGTATCTTGCCACACAACAACAAACGTCATCTCTCTTGCCCGCATTTCCCTTCTTTAATGCTGCGAGCCCAGTACTTCCCAGTAGCTAATGGCATGCGCGTTATCAGCATGACATAGCCATCCCGACAGAAAAGTAGCGGGCACGGCGTTTTCAGGAAAGAAAGCACAAGCAAGCAGATGACGATTATTGTTGTGTGGAAGATATACACCCCAAAGGGTGTACCTTTGTCTAAGAGTGTACACTCTAAGAAAAGTTTACACCCTTTGGAGTGCCTCTTCTGCCACACAACGATAATCGTCATCTGCCTTGATGCGTTTGCTTTCTTGAAAACGCCGCGCCCGCTACTTTCCTGTCGGGAATGCTATCATACGGATAACGCGCATGCCGTTCGTTACTGGAAAGTACCGGGCTCACAGCGTTAAAGAAAGGAAACGCATCAAGGAAGATGACGATTATCGTTGTGTGGCAGAAGAGGCACTCCAAAGAGTGCAAACGTTTCTTAGAGTGTAGCCACAGAAAGTTGTCCGCGAGTATATACACTCTAAAAAAAAGTTTACATCCTTTGAGGTGTATATCCAGGATGTGTGTGAACGGAATGAATCGTAGTATATTGGCGGCCCACGAGCTTGTTTTCTACATTGAGACAGCGTAAGCGACAGACCAGTCATAAAGAGCGCACATTCTATAGCCCGCGTTATCGCTATCTCGTGAAACGCAAGTGACTCAGCCCGATTCCGTTGGCTGAGAAACAGTAAAATAAACAGTAGAACTTCGCTGCTTAGTTGGATCACGTGGTGAAACCCCAGGTGTGAATGTCCGCATAGCTGTCACTGGCTATTTGGAAGCAGACGCTCTTTCGACGCTAGCGCCAACGTCCCCTTAAGTTACGGGCCTAACAGGAGAGCGATGCTTAAGCAAAATGGCGGCTCACATGATTGTTTACGTTGTCATGGCAACAGGAACAGCAGCCGAGTGGCGCCTCCTCTCCGTAGCGTTTTTGACCTGCTCCATTCCCTCTCCACTCTTCCCCATGCCCCGCGCGCCTTTACTCTTGCTTTCTTTTTTCCTGTACGCGGCGCGTTCTTTCTTTTTTTTTTTCATCGTGCGCGTGCGCTACCCCAGGCATAGTGAACTGTCAAGTTTGTGAACTGGCGAGTGGTGCGCCGTGGGTTCTTTATGGGTTCACACGCGCGCAGTCTTCTCCATACTTTGAGTATGCCAGCCTATGCCAGAACGTCTATAAATTCCACTTCCAAGCCAAGAGATCGTTGGCCTCGTTTTATTGACTTCCGTTTCCGGAAACAAATATTTTCGCATAACTTGGTATGATACACGCTCAGAAAATAAACGAAAGTGAAAAATGCATGACATGTACATGAACACCACAAACGTTCAGACAGTGAAATAACAAAAAAAGAAAAAAAAACTCAGGAAAGGCCGTTTCAGGCCGTTTCATGTACATGCATATAAAAGATTTTTATGTAATGCCCTAAAGACCAAAGTGTAGAAGAGCTTCTGATATGCGCACTGAGAGCTTCTGATATACTCACTGAGATATTGCACAAAACTGGACGACGTGTATGATCTATATAGTCATGACAACTAAAGAAAGCGAAAATTCACTGGTAATAGCAAAAACCATGACACGCAAAATACCTATAAAATAAAATGATAACATTGTTTTATTGACAGCCATACCAGAAAAAAACTTATAAACCTCACGCATGCGTGACATGTTTATTACTATTGAACAAAATGAAAAAGACATGACAGAACAAAATTAACATTGTACTAAAAATGGAAATACACATTATCACATTCTTTTACACTTGGCCACAACTTGAGTAACGGTGGCAAGGGGGAGCAGAAGGTAGTCATCTTTTGCAGCAGCACATAGAAAACATTCGCAGAAAGGCCTATTCTTCAAAGACCAGGTGAATTAAGCCAAACAACACGACTTTTCTTTCACCACGAATGCAATGCTCAGCAGTAAAACTACGTCACTTAAGGCACCAGGCGATATCTACTGGGCACTTCTTTGTGTAATGAACACGAAGTGGAAAAATCTGTATATAGAACACTTGCAATGCTCATGCTTTCCATAAAAAAAAGCGTATCATGCCTGCACATGAAAACACTCGTGTACTTAGATTTAGGTGCACGTTAAGGAACCCCAGCTGGTCCAAATTATAACGGAATCCCTTACTACCGCGTGCCTCATAATCAGATCGTGGTTTTAGCACGTAAAACCCTATAATTTATTATTTACCATTCCTTAAGGATGTCCTTGAGAGTCGCACAACTCTTGAATGCAAGTAAAGGTTAGAAGTTGTGCGCGAGGTCTTTGAGTATGTAGGTAGCCATTGTGGCGTTCGATATCTGCTAGTCTACATTGCGACTATATCATATAGGCGGAACGGAAACATGGTAGACAATATGGAGAATAGACAAATCCCGCATCTATTACTGAAAAATAATCTTAACGGTTTTCTTTCACGCACGTGCATAACCGTGACAGGACATTACTTTCACAACTAAATGCAAGTACTGTATATGTCATGCCCGAAGGTGTACCTGGCCTGATGGCCAGTAAATGGGATGTAATATTGTGAGCAGCTTCGGCCATAGCATGTGAACGGACAACCATATAGAGACAGTTTGTGCAATTCTTGTGTCGTGCCTTTTGCCTCAAAGTGCAAAACCAACTTACCCATGTATCCATTTAAATAGTAATGCACATCTCGATTTGGAGCGGCTGTGGCAGCCCATGAGTGCGTATAGCAAAATTGTTAGGGAAATAATTGGGGCACCTGAACGAAATTGATAAAATCAAAAGCCGTCCATGACGGCGTCTCTCGCAGACGCAGCGCGATGTTCGGACGTTAATAATATGTGCCGATTGAAAAAGAGCTGCCGCGGGGTGCTTCCGACGATTACCCTAGCTCGTTTACTCCGTAGAATAAAAAAAAGAAGAAAAAAAAAGGGAGAAACAAACCGTATCAAAAGCCCAGAATCAATCATCGCTCGTTCCGACAAACTCTTAGGTTGATAAGTCATTTCCAGGCGACGAGCGGTTACGCTTTATCAAAAACACTGATAACGCCGGCGGGACAAGCATTGTGGCGAAGCTCGCGCAGGGATAGCTATTAATTATTATATTTTTGTTTGTTGCGGTCATCACGCGTAACCGCGGGAAGTTTGAAAAGCTTAAGAGGAAGCTTTAGCTCGGGTGCTCCTTTCTAAATACATGTAAAAGGAGAATTCGTTTTTCTCGGCAACCGCTGTACCAAATTTGGCGAGGTTTATTTCATTTAAAAGAAACACTTAAAACCTATTGACTAAGTTTCGAATTTTTTTTATTTAGGTCGTCAATTCTTTATTAAAAATTATGAAAAATTGAAAATTTTCAGAAAACGAAACGATCAAGTTCACAACTCTAACTCAGCAATGAGAAACGATACCAGAATTCTGTGAACTGTATCTAATAGTACATCTCAAGCGGACCAAATTGATATGTTACACATAAATCCCAAGAAATTTAGTAATATGGAAATACACGTTTTGCAGAACCCTTATGCACAACGTAACAAATTGATGAGAGATAAGATGACATATCGAATTTGTCCGCTTTCAATGATCGAACGGATGCCGTTTACAGAACTACGGTATGTGTTCTTTAAGCAGAGCTATTAATTTGTAAACCTTGTGCTATTTCTTTCGAACTTCCAAATTTGCGAAATTTGTTTTAACGAAATTCAGGCCTAAATCGAAATCCCGCTTCCAACAGTAACTAGAAATTAACTTTCTCTCTCAAATGCAACAGATTTCATTATAATTTGTCCATCGGCTATCTGAGAAAAGCGTTCTTGCATTTTACATGTATTTGAATAGGCCGCGTTGGAGTTGGGCCCGAGCTAAACCTTCGGATTGATGGATGGATCGATGTGATGAGCGTCCCCTTTGGAACGGGGCGGTGGGTTGTGCTGACCAGCTCTTACGCTCTTCCTCTTAAGGTCAGTACGCCACGTCGTGGCACTCGAACGAAACTCTCGTGTCCAGAAAACCTGGATATTTGTGGCGGGAAACACCGGCTCGCTGCAGTGGTGTAGCGTCAAAAATGAAAAGGGCGTACGTGGATACGCATTCTTTACTGTCCCGGTGTTTTGGCAGGTGAGCAAGCCGTCCGGTCACTCTGATAAAGGCTGGCGCACCAGCGGAAACATTGAGACTGCAAAGAACGTGGTTCCACGTACGTCGTTTCCCTTTCTAACGTGGAGCTATATGTATGTATGCATGCATGCATGTTTACACATACATACTCTTGCGGTATGATTTGCATCAGTTGTCGGAGTGTGGCGTTTTTGAAATCAGTGTGCACCTGCACGGTCGAAGATTATAAGAAGGCTTCGCTTGAAACACACACACCTACGGCAAACAAGAACACTGGGCACAGTTTATTTCAGTCTTGTGCGGCGTCCAAAGACCCGTTAAAAATGAACTCGACAATATAAAATGCATATCAGTTCTATAAAATGCGCGTACGGTACGGAACACGTCAGTTGTGAAAAACAAGTGCCAACGTTACGAAATAGACAGCACTTAGCATTGGGGTGATGAAATCTGAGATGCTCCCTTTTTTTTTCTTTTAATACTTTTCGGCAAATATATTTATATTGGCAGACATTTTTACCACAACCCATTAAAATGAACACTGAAGCTAAGACTTATTTTGATGACTTGAACAGCGACGCAGTGCGAGTTAACGCCGTTTCTTCATCTGAGTGAAAAGAAGCAACAAGGACATCGTAGCGGGAAGTGCCCTTGCACCGTAACGAAGCACCGACACGGGCAAAGCAACTCGAAGTCGTGCGTATAGGTCATCATCATTATGCAGGAAGCTGGTGTTAAACATTAACGGGCAGTTTTGGAGCCAAAACGTAAGCGTCGCCGCAATCACTCGCAGCAATGTCAAGTAATTAAGCACACGAGGTGCAATACAATTATTCCTTCATGTTCACATTAGATAGCGGCGCAGTATTACGACATCATTCGGCAAAAACCCGCGTGTCAGTAATGCCCTAAGCAGGTTGTCATGCCCTTCGCGTCTACGGTACGCGCGTTAACACGCACTCGGTCCAGCTACAAATCTTGTAGGATTCAGGTGCGCCTCTCATAGGGCAAATCCTTCGTCGGCGCATGCAGGCCGTGGTAAATAAAGTGCGTCACTATCACAAACACAATGAAAATGATCGTCAAAAGAATGGTTAACACCCACATACAGCTGTAGTGCTGCTTCCACTGCCTGTAGCTCCGCCGATACCATCTGTCCCAGCCATAGTGCCTCCGGGACGCCTGTTCATCTGTATCGTCTACCCATCGCCCTTCACGCTCGGGCAACCGCTCCCGCTGCAACTGGCGGATGTGACCGAGGTGTCTTGCAGCTAGGGCCAATTCATCTTCGCTGAAAGGCGCCTCCGCGGGGACGGCGAGCACCACCTCACGGTATGAGGGCGGTGGTGTAGCTGATGGTGGCACGTACCCTCTTGGCGCCATGGGTATCCCCCTCTCGTCCCCGTTGTCTTGGCCACGGGACCGTTGGTCGTTGCCGCCGCTAGACCGCCTGGCACCACGTCCGCGCAGGAGGTGAGTCGCGTGCATACCAGAGGCCCTGTTGAACTCGGCCATGGAATCCTTAGCAAGAGAAAGGCCAGACTTTGAATGCGTAGCAGAGCTTCGACGGACGGCAGACGGCAAGTCGGCGCGGGGCGTTCGCAAAACCTGACGCAGAAGTCAATACACTAGACACGGGACATGTGAAGGCACGTCTTGCAGTGCGTGCTGTGCTCCACTATGAAGACGCTAATGGAATGCGAACTGGATGACAACGGCGCTATTTATAGCGGCAAACTTTTTTTATGGCTTTATCTGAAAAAAAAACAGAACAGACAAATGTGAGTGACGATGATAACGTAAGATATCTATCACACATGATCTGCTCGGCCCAGTGCGGTTGAAGTCGAGAATTTCTCTTTTGGTATAAAAAATTTTTCTAGTTTTGTGGGGATCAACCTGCCTTTATGTTAGTAATAATAACTTTGTTTACTGTGCTATAGTTTAACCTGACTTCCATCTGGAAAGCCGCAAAAGATGAAGCATTCGCATCAATCAGCGCTGTTAAACAATAAACCTTGTCAAGTCTCCAAACCATTGTCTTTATAAGTGATAGGCTTCAGGCGCCAAAGCACACGGAAGATTCCTGAATAATTCACGCTCCTCGTAAATCATCTACTCAACGGAAACCTGCTAAAACTGATCTAGAAGGTCTTAACCCTAAATGTAAAAAATAGGTCAAGCAAGGCCGGTTTGTCGCAGCAAAAAAGGCCGTATAGATCTACTATATGTGATACGAACAACAATAGAGTCGGGCTAAGGTTAACCAATTCGCACACAAAGGCATGAAATAATATGCGGGAAAGCCATGTTTGCTGTTGCTAGAACTTGCCTCCTTGCAACACCGTCGACGCAGGCTTGTTGAACTGCCGCTGCACTCAAGAACGGCTGTTTTCAACCTGACCATATCTGATCAATATGAGTGCTATCTTACAGTATGTCGCCATGAAAGTTCAAGGACGGAAAATTATTTCGTAATATGTATTCTAATGTATTCTCCACTATTCTTGCGGGAGAAATTTACTAGCTGCAATAATACAAGCTTCAGATTAAGCATAGTTGCCCTCTATATGGCTGTTTCGTAATATTCATCCTAGTAACTATCTTTATTCGCTGGCGCATATGACATTTCGAGCCGTCCTTCTGGCATTTTCAGAGACGCGCGCACATGTGACATCTGTCAATTGTATGAAGAACTGGCCGACGTGAAGCTTTCTGGTGCGGTTCAATTCAATTTTCTTTTACGATATGATAACTTTCGACAGTAGGGCAGGATACGGTCAAATTCGCATTCGCAAACGAACGGCAGCTGCTGTTGTTCTCCCTGAATTCGCGACAATGAGTTTGTCGCAATAGACAGTTTAATTCCCTTAACACACAGGCACTCGAAAGGCCTTCGGAGCAGGGGACAACTACGAAAGAGGAGTGTATGTGGGTGAACCGCAGGACAAAATGTACCCCATTTGTCGTAGAGATGCCTTCCGGAAGGGGAGCTATCCGAACTGTGCTTTAGGGGTCACCTCATGCGTTGTTCTTCAGCAATACAAGACTCGACGAAATAGATTGGTGCCTTAATAATAGTGTTCCTGCTCGGAACACGATCTTTTACTTACAGTGAGGCAATTTGACCTGCTGCACGTATTTTTTTAATCTTTTGTCAAATTTAGTGGAAAGAAGCAAAGCCATTTACTTTGATGAGACCCTTTCTGCACCATAGCGCGTGTCAATAACGAAACTCCTATTGATGCGAGTTTCTTCAGTGTGCAAGAAGGAAATAAAAGGAAACGGGCTTATCTCACAGGACTGCGGTTCGCCCGAGTGTTAAGGACACGGAGTAAAATAGAAGCGCCGACTCGCCTGATAAGGCGTTCCAACCTGTGTCCTAATGAGCCGTCTATACTTTTTGGTCTCAAATCATAGACGCGTGGAAACTTGCTATTAGCCATCCAGAAACGCGTCATCTCCAGCGGCCGATGTACGCCGCGGCGTATAGCGAAGCTACGCGGGCTTGTTGACTAGCAATTCGTTTTTCGGAGAACTATGCGCGCGTTTCCGCTGTTCCCCGTATGACACCGTGCGTGTGCGTGCGCTGGCGCTTTTCGCTTCTATAGCCTGCCGAAATTCGCAGGATATTTGGTTTAAAAAAATTAAATTATGGGGTTTTACATGCCAAAACCACTTTCTGATTATGAGGCACGCCGTAGTGGAGGACTCCGGAAATTTCGACCACCTGGGGTTCGTTAACGTGCAGGATATTTGGTTTCTTTTATATGCATGAAAATTTACTGCTGTAAGTGCCAATGTCATGATAGCGACTGTCAAACAATAGGATTTCGTACGCCACTATGATCTTGCTGTCTGTTAACAATAAACTAAAAGAAAAAAATTTGTAAACTACCGGACATTCGTGGGCATTCGATTTTCACTGAGGGAGAATTATGTGTATAGCTTAGCGTACTTGTGTGCGTTCTTGTATACCGTCTTTCTTCATTAACCTTAATTTATCGAATGTTTCGGCCTGTGCCGTCGCATGCTTCTGGCGGTATGCGGTTCACATGGGTCCTGCAAGCAGGCTAACATGTCAAGCTACAATACAAGTTTTCAGGTGTGTTTACCACACACTGCCCCCCTTAACTCGTCGACTGTTGACCTAAAGTTAGTAAGGTGACTCCGCAGGCGGTCAGAAGCGTCAGCAAATTTTTTGTTTTATGCTGGAACTCTGAACAACACAATTCAATTTTTTTCAACTGATCGTAGTAGCAGACTGGCACCCACGGGGCCACAAGTCATTTCATATCGTTTACTAGCTAGATTAGCTCAGTGCTTTTCAAACCCCATCACAAGGCAATATCTCGCTGTTGCTCGGCTCAAAAGGCACTTTTTCGTGCGCACGTAAATATCTTGCAAGTCTCAAAAGCGCAAGCGCAGAACATAAAAAAACCTTCTCGCGCCTCACGGACGCAGTTTAACTCTAGCTAGGCGCTTGCGTTGCATTCCCTACGTACGGGATGGGCTTTACAAGTAACCATCTAAGGTATCCCCGCTTATTCGTGGTCGTCAAGAGCGGCCGATTTCGCCTCATGAAATCAGTGACAGGAAAGGAAGATCACAAAGGATCACCCGGCGAGGCAACATGAATATCGACCACCCACCGCAAGATACTACTAGTCACCCAATACTTAAAAAAAGTATTGATTATAAAAAAAAATATCAAGAACTCTGGCACTACGTATGCGCAATTCACGCACTTAACAAAATTATAGGTTTCTTCGATTCGACTGCACTTTCTTCCTTAGTTTCGCTGCGGTACCGTGCGAGTGTAGCAGGGTGCAGTTCGAGTTGCTAAAGTTCAAGTGCACTACTTGCAATAGAGCAACAAGATTATTTAAAAAAATAGTAGAAGCGTACAAGGCTTATTTTCTGTTCGGCGCAACTGGCGCGTTGGGCACATGTCTCGTAGCATCTGCTGTTCTTTCCACATCGTCCCACGAGCGCCTTTTGAGTTGGTGCTACTCATCGCGTTTCGAGAAATGTTTTCCTTTCAAGGATACTGTGCTCAAAATTTGCCTACTGGGCAGACATGCTTCTGCAGTACAGCAGCACCTCCCATCAGGTTAGAACAGGCCTCTCATAAGCCTTTCCGACAAAGAAAGAGAGAGAAGTCATAAGTGAAAGGCAGGGAGATTAACCAGGCTGAGCCCGGTAGGCTACCCTTTACCGGGGAAGGGGAATGGGAATTGAAAGAGGAGAAAGAAGAAAGCGGTTCACAGTTTGCACTATTGCACACACAAACGTTCATCACTAAGTCAGCCACATGCGGTCATACAGGCTGGTGCATTTCAAGAAATGCGCCAGTGCCTTTGTGGCATTGCACATAGTAGACGCACGAGGCCACGGACACAAGATCATCTCCTCTGTGAAAGGACGGTCACCTATGTGCTCCAAAGCTGTACAAATTTGCATATGGCAAAAGGAAGGGTATTTTCTTTTCGTTATCGCAATAATCGCTATCGGGATAGTATACTACTTCGTGAGAACTGAACGGTGGACGTGGATGGGCTGCGTTTTCGCCAGAGAACGTGTTCCAAGAAAAACACATGCGCTCGAAAGCACTTCAGCGTGTCACATGATTTTACTAACCTTCCCTCACAACGATTCAAGATTCAAACTTGAACCTCACACACTAAACAATTTCTCACCCTTAAGGGTGTAAAAAAGGGTGTTCAACAGATTTACACCCTACTGCGCACCCTTCCAGCACCCTATTTCGGCGGGAGCACCCTACGAGCAGGCCGCAAAGGGTGCATTTAGCGGAAGGGTGTAAACGGGGGTGCGAGAAGGGTGCAATAACTAATGGGTGCTGATGTGCTGATAAGGGTGTACAGTAGGGAACAAAATTTTGTGGACCATGTGATCAGCAAACGAAGCGGATAGCTTTTCAGAAGTCAAGAAAAAAGAAATGAATCTTTTTTGGAAAATAGGCAATATGTGCAACTGGAGTTTTATGATTCATTACAATGTCAACAATTTCTCGGAGAGGTAGGTAAAGCTGCTAAACTGCATTTTCTGAAGGGATGCTATCCCCAACAAAGAAGGTTAGGTTTCGAAATAGGCAAAATACTTCTGCTGCCGACCCCTTCAAAACACTTTTTCCTAGAAGATATGGCTTAGAAATGGGCTCTGGTTTGCTGCCAATATCATGAGGATCATAAATCCATTCTGACAATGCTTTTGTTCAAATCACCACGCGAAAAGAATCGTTGTTCAATTAATGAAAAGATTATATGCCGCAGTGCAAATGGTATGACTCCTTCAAGCAGGTCATGCTTCATAAGGGTGGAAGGTGTAGCGTCGGATCAAAGCCGGGGCACAAAAGAGCACATAGCTCCTTGACCCCATACAATGACAGAGTCGGCAGCCCTGCACTCGACATACTCAAGTGGTGTTTGTGCACTTTCGGCGAGCGAAGCACAAAATCGCCTTCTAAATGCTTGTAGTAACTTTCGTTCCGCAGAGCCATGCAGTGCCTACAAATTCTTGCTTGGCTGAATGCGCATTTGAAGCCTCCAATTCTATGGCTAGACAAATTGCCACCAGTGAAAATGAAAACAGATCCCTTTACCAGGTTTCCGTTCACAGTTATGCCGTGATTTCCTAGCTTGCCTGCGCCGTTTGGGCCTTCAAACAGCGACAACACAGACCGAGCATCAACACAGTATAAATAAAAACAAAAAGGAGAGCAAACAGAACACAGACTTTGCGACAGAGCAGTAACAACTAATGGAGGGTCTTCTGCTTTTAGAGTTAGACTATTGCCAATAATTTATTATTACGTGTTTTCGAATAATAATATTACTTAGTGATTATGAGTTTCTTTTTGCTTTTGATTGCTACACTGCAGCGATTGTTATCTTTGCACGCACTGCAGTAGGTGCTGAACATGGTCAGGTTTCATACCATTGCTGGCAACAAGGGTGAAGCTTCAGGCTCTCATTCTTTTAGTAAAAACGCAAAAGCCAAACGCAAACCGCTCCAAAAACTGTCCGTAAATTTTTCAATACCTAATTGTTGCGCCCTCTATGGGCAACTTTTTGCACTGCATTTAATAAAGCACAAGGCAAAAATTAGCATGGCTGTGCACTGTTCTTGCTACTAGTCGGCGCAAAATATCTGTTTTTAAATAGTGTGAAGTTTATTTAGACTATGGCATTTCTGCGACATGCTGTAATGACGAATTTCGCAACTGTCTCTTGTTCTGCCATGGTTACATTGTGCGGATTGCCGCGTAATTCTCACTGCTCTCATCGCTGCGTTGGTTCCATGTTTGACTGCCTGTTGTTTGCAAGTGCCAGGGGTACTGTGTATGTAAATTTGCTTGCGATGCCATGCTGCATGGTTAGTGTGCCCCACCTTGGTGCGGCAAGGACATATGTTTTTGCGGATGGCAAGTTCAACGCGCTCAAAGAAGCAATTTGCGCGTGCCCGGTTCTCGGCGGCAAAGTCGACCTGACGTCGAGCTCGTTTCAGGCAAGTGCGCGTGTTCCCTTGTTTGATTCTAACTGCACCTGCTAAGGTAGCGTTGTGCGGAAGTACTGACGATTATGATGAGGGAGGCTTTTCGCGACATGTTTGAATCCGAGTAGTGTTTACATCGCGTAGCAATAAACTGTAAGTATAATACTCGTTCGCGCTACATAATTCTCGCACGGGCGCGGTAGCGCTATAGAACTCGCGGTGCGCCTTTTTCGTTGCGGGGTGCTTTTCTCGTCGCGACGGTAGATCGCATTTTTTCAGCTAAGCCGCGTAACGCCAAACTCGTTATGTGCTTTAGTGCGACGGCGACCAGCAACGAGCATTGTTGTCCATGTCTCTTATGTCGCGGCTTAGTTTTCGACTCCCAAAATTTGCCTTGTCGCCTGGAGGTGCCGCTTATACGTAGTGCGACTAGTCAGTCGGGCGCCCTCAGACCGTACACGCTTGCCCTTTGCCGTACTACAGCTGCTCCCCTTGCTCAGTCTTAGCGCGCGCGCGCGTGCAGCCTGTCATCGCCACTGCACCACTGTCCGCCATATACATGGAATTACTTTTGCAGTGGCTGTGAAGCATAGCAGTAAAAGAAATAGCATTGTGCATGTCAGCAACTAAAGGCTAAAAAATTTCGTGTGAGCTGCATGATAGCGCGCTCTAAGGTGTGATGCGTGTCATGCCCTGTACGAGCGCCTCAGTCACTGTGCCGATTCATTTTAAGTGCGTTGTGGAGGATCGCTCGCCAAGCAAATGCTTATTAGTGCATTTCGCTCATATAACAGCAAATCGAGGGGCACATTGCTAGACTGTTTTCTAATCCGAAAACAACAGTCCGCTGTTGCACATTTACAGTGGTTTGCTGCACATGACGCAATGGAAGCAGTTTACAGCCTTGTCGTGCATAGAGATTCCTCAGGTCTCTGCAGGATATAAAAACCAGTTGGGCTTTACCGCTTTCAGATACTGGACAAGACGTTCGATGAGTATGTGGATCTCTCTCCTGAGGACACTATCCCAGACTTATCGAAAATCGTACTGCGCCCACAAGTGGACAGTGAGCAGCAATGTGCGTCAACATCGACTGAGGTATTTGGATTTGGTAGTCATGTGTTCTGCAAATTCACAGCTTAGTTACGAATTCATGTGTCGGCTATTTATTTTAACAGTGGAGCTATTTAAGCCGAGCGTTTCACATGCGAACAAAAAACTAGCACAGCGTTGCCGATTCCGCTAAACTGAGCTTAATCCAGTTGGAGCTTGGTTACGCAGTTGGTTCATTTGTAAGCCCAGGTAAGGTAGTGGTAATTGTTTCAATCATAATTAAGCAATTTATAATCGATAGTCAAACAATACCCAGTCGATACCTAATCGATAATCGATCAATATACCGTAAATTTAAGAAGTGCTTGGTAGTACCCCGGTAAGCATGGCAATGCATCGTATAGACCAATCGATGGCCACTCAATACCTAATTGATATCTTATCGATAATTGTGAGCTAGGTTCCCATCAGCTCCACTGTCTCTTTAGCATTGCGCCTCCAGTGCAACGTGCAACTATGCTATTTTTTTTTCTTGCAGCACATTGCAGCGAGCGTTATGGTGGCCAGTGGCAGTGAAGATCATGAAAATGGCCTTGGAATTTCCTTCGATCTGTAAGTGTGTTTGAGTGTCACATTAGAATTTTAGGTAGTCTCACAGGGTCGCATAATAATATTGGTTTTGCCCGTAATCATGTTTAAAGAGAGATTTATTGAATGGGAAGGCAGAGAAGTCGGCCTAATACATGTCTATAGCCTAGAACTCTGCACTTGGGAGGAGGAAGAACAAAGATTGTCAAGAAAACCAAAGCACCTTATAGAAAGATGGTTGAACACGAAGCTTTCTCCCATCTGAATTAAAGTCCAAAGCCAATGACCACGTAACGAAACCAAGAAATGCTGAGCCACCAGATGCAATGCATATGTGATTTGATGGCTTGTTTACAATTGTAGTCACTGGCGTTTGGCTGTGTTCACCTGGTTGTGAACCTTGGGATCAGCGCTTCCATGACGTCTAGGTTCTGTTTCAATGCGTATGCTCGATTGGATCAGAACGACGGCGCCAATGTCAGTAAGACATATAGCTCACTGGTATGTTCGCGGCTCCCACGTTTATATTGTCCGCAGTGGCAAAGAAAATTGCTGCGCCTGAAATTGTGCTCATCATACGCGCTGCAGGTCTGGCAGTAAATTTTATGAATTCGGATCATACTGAACTTTGTTGCAGGTGTGACTGTATCCCTGAGATTCTGTTCGGACTTAACTCCTCTTTCCTCATAATAACGACGGGCTTTCTCGGAGTGAGAATGTTTATCAAAGTAGAAGTACCATAAGTATTCCAAAACACAACACGCATTGTATATCCTTGGCTAGTATTGTTGCAGTTAGAGTCGAGGCGCAGTTGATTGTAAATTTCCCAAACAAAAACACGAGAAATCAGTGCTGTCCTTATACTCATGTCAGTGCCTCCTAATGCCAGTGCTGTACTAGGTCTGGAACCTTAACAGTAAAATTAGTGCTGGGCTTGGTTGGCACTGATATCATGCTATTTAGAATAATCGTTTGCCATAGAAGAGCTAACAATATTTTTTTTCTGTGTTTACCTGTAGCTTGTTTCAAGTGTTGTCACCTGAAGTATTACCCACGCAATTTTTGCTTCTGCCTTGTAATGCACTCACTTTTTTGTGAAAGTGGAATCTTAAAATGGCATGCACAAAACAGCTGGCCAGAGAAGTGCGCTGTTTTAGTTTTTATCAATGTTTAAATTAGGTGGGAATTGGCCTCAGCAAATTCTGTGCAACATATTTATTATAAAATAAAGCTGCCATCTCAAGAAGTGGGGGCAATTCTGGGCGTGGTCCCAAAATTTGCGTCGGGCATAAACCAAAATTGCATGCAGAAATGTCAGACTAGCCATTCGTATTGTTAACGTTGTTTGTATTGCGTTGAAATGATGTATAACCTGCAGAAAGCTTCATAAAGGTTGACTAAGTATGAAGAGGTGACAATGTACTATTCATGGTCTATTGGTGATGATGCAATATTTTTTCTTGCCACTACAGGACCAGATCATTCCTGCAACCCCTTGCATGGTATTTTCTGGAGCAGACGTAGAGACTGACCTTCTCCATTTCAAGGTGGACCGCGAGAAGTTGCTTGCAGTGAAAAATGGGGAGGAGGGGCTGGCAGCTGTCTTGTCTGCTTACTGGCTCTTCAATATCCAGTACGACCGCAAGCTGTTCAACACTCTTGTCGTGTTGGAGTGCCTTTTCCTTGGGCTCACATTGAGTGCCCTTAGAGTAGTGGCTACAAAGTTCTTGAACAAGGTCACCAAAAGTGAGTCATGTTGACTGTGCTGTTGGCCGTCTGGGCCGTAACAATATTGAAGTGGTAACAAACTTTTGATAACAAAGTGGTAACGTTTGATAAAAAAAAATTAAGTCTAGCCAACTTCCGCCATTGAGCCAGTGGAGGCAAGTCAAGTAACCGAAGCATTTCGGAAATAGTCAATGCGATAATACCGGGAAAGAATGAAGCTTGCAGATTTTTTCTGTGTCTTAATGCGATTTATTAATCCTGATTGAAACGGATCCCAAATGACACTGGCATACTCTAACGTCGGTCTAACGTAAGTTACATATGCAAGTAGTTTGACGGGTGTGGTTGCTAGCTTCAACTTTCGGCGAAGGAAGCATAACTTTTTTTTGCAGCTCCACAAGTTCTGTTTACGTGTGATTTCTAACTTAAGTCTTCCGAAATTGTTAAACCTAGGTATTATCGTTTCGGCTTCAGTTCGAATTGTTGAGTTCATGTCATAATTACACTCAATAACATGCTTTGTTTTGTTTTTAACTGAGCAGGACTGATTTAGATTCGTTAATTTTCATTTTACTTCTTATGGCCCAGACTTCTACAGCTTTAAGGGCTTGACTAAGTGACGCCTGATCGTTTTAGTTATTGATTTCACGATATAATAAACACTCGCCTGCAAATAACGGGATGGTTATGTCGTTATTTATGTGGTGAGCAATATCATTTATGTAAGCTAGAAAAAAAAGTCCTAAAACGGATCCCTGTGGAACGCCTGAGGTCATGTTTAATTGGTTAGATTTGTTACCATTTATATCAGCGTATTGTGTCCGATCTGTAAGATAGCGGATCCACATAACGTCATAATTTATATTCATTTCCATCAGTTTTTTTAATTCGTTATATACGACCAGATCGAAAGCCTTCGAGTAATCTAAAAATATAGCGTCGACCTGCTTTCTATTGTTCAATTGTATTGTTCTGTTGTTCTATTTCTATTGTTCATAAGTATTCGTGTTGCATTAATTACTGATGTTCTCAATAAATTTACTTTGATACCAAAACTATCCCGCACTCTCATATGTATAAAAACACACCTGTGTGACGCATGTCTCAAGTGGGCAAAAGATCACCAGGTGCTGTGTTGTGTATATTATTTGCCTTTGTTGCGAGGGTAATATATGATTGTTGCGGTTCAACAGTCGTATGTTTCCTTGGAATGCAATGGTTCCCATGCATTGCTGTCCTGATTAAATTTTTCATTATGCATGGCATGGATATGTGCTGGTATACGGGTCCTTGGATTGATGTGCGTTGTGGTCCAGAAATAGGTATAGCTATAGAACACTTATGCAATGTGTGACAGGTGGCATCCATGGGTGGGAAAGATGCACATATATATATATATATATATATATATATATATATATATATATATTGTCTACATATCAGTTGCTAGCATGCGGCCTGCACACGGCATTGTCTGTGGAGTAGAGCATTCTATGTTTGTGGTCACATCTGCTGTCGTGCATCAATCCTCGGCTTTTGCTGCTCGGGTGAATCAATGTAGAACACCCTTCCAGCACCCATTTCATAGGGTGTTATGGTAAAATAGCACCCTTCAATAAGGGTGCGACCACTACACCCTTTAAAATTTTATGCTGTGCACCCTTCCTTAAGGGTGCTAGCCTCTGCACCCTTTCCTAGCACCCTTTTTTAAGCACCCAATAGGTGGCAAAGGGTGTTCGTCTGGGGACAAGCTAATTTACACCCTTATGGGTGAGAAATTGTTTAGTGTGCACATTCTCATGGAAGCTATATACCGGCTGTTGTTTTTGATGCGAAACCATTATATGCCCCATTACACGAAAATCCAGCGTTGTCATCGGCGGCGTGACCGAAAGATGGTACCAAAAATGACCGACGGCACGAAGAGGTAAAAACACGTCAAAAACTGCTCGGATCGACGTCAAATTTGTCAGGCACGTTTCTGTAAACAAAGTAAATCAATGCCTTGGGAACGAAAATTAAGCAAACTTCTCGCCTCGCACCCCGGACCTCCGGGATGCAAGACGGGCACGCTTCCGTAGGCTCCATGGTTATGGCTGACTCCATGGCCCCATGGGCTCCATGCTTCCATAGGCTGCATGGATATGGCTGACTAAAGTTGCGCCTACGGCGTGCGTCATTCCACACGTCACGTCCGTGCCTCCGTCGCTGCCTCCCACGTGTCACTTGCTCTTCAGATTTCATCCGTGTTGATACTACCGTGACTACTGCGATGCACTCTCGACGTCGGATCATGAGTATATAAAATTAGGCGTGTCTACTGCGTGCGCGACTGAAAACGTCACGTCTACAGCGATGCACTCCGAAGCGTGTACCTCGGCGGCAGCTGTGAGACGTGGCCGCCCAGGGAAGCACGCCTCAGAAGGCGAAGCAAGGGAGCACGAAAGAAGACGACATAGTCACGACAGACCTTCCATAAGGCATAAAATAAAATTAATCGTACCGAATGTTTCCAGCCTGTGGCCAACGTATACGCAAACATACAGAGCGATTCAGCGGAAAGAACTTTAATGCATGTCGAAAACATCAATAAAAAAACATATCACATAAACAATTATATTGTTCTCGCATGGCCGCACCTAAGAATTCCTAAGTGTCTCTGATGTTTTTCTTTTTTTGGACCGTACGCCCGTACGCAATGTTTAAAAATTGCCTATTGCAGATATCATACTTATAGTCAATCAGCAGCATTACTTAGAGAGACGGACATCACTTTCACGGAAAATTGAAATGCCTACTATACTAATTAAGAAAAACACACTAATGACATTTGTAACTAATTACGTTACGGCACAAATTGCAATTTCCAAATTGTAGCCGGTAAGTTCGCATCCACCACTTTGAACGAATTTTCAGGATGACACCAGTTTCGAGATATTCACTCCCAAATTGCGCGAAGCAATGCATTAGCGTTCCACCTACTTTTGTGCTGGAATGAATAAAACAGCAGTTCGTTAAAAACTAAGTATAATAATAGTTCATTTTTAGCGCAAGTTTCACGGCGCATATCTCGAGATCCGCATGATCCTTAAAATTCGTTCCACTTGTATACGCCTTGCAAAATAACCTGCTACAATTCGTAAATTGCAATATGTGCCGTAAAATATTTAACTATAATGTTAATTTGTGAATGTCTGTTAATTAATCCATTGTGCCTTTCGGTTCCTCGAGCGGGTAGCGTCGGCTACATCGAGTATCCTAGTGTACGGACTGAAATCTCAAATCTCAGAGTGGTGCGTCAAATGGAATATGAATTTGTCTAAAACTGTTCATATAAAATTTACAAGAAAGAAAAACCCTGATGTGTAACCATATGTTATTAGCAATGTAATGTTGGAACAGCTATTCGAATTTAAATACTTAGGTGTTTATTTTACTCCTGCATTGAATTGGCGATTTCACGTGGATTGTGTCGTTGCTAAAGCATGCAAAACCATGGGATTTCTTCGCCGAAATGCAAACACTTTTCCACAGTCATGTCGGCAGATTTTGCACAGGACTTATGCGAGGTCGATTCTGGAATACGCGTGTACGCGGGTTTGGGACCCGCCTGCTGGTTGAGATACAGATAAGTTGGAGCCGGTGCAGAACATTGCCTCTCGTTTCGTGTGTGGCACACGCGGGGCTCGGCACAGGGCATCGCGCACGAAGGAAGCACTCAACTGGGAAGTGCTCGTCACACGCCGAAAGAAGTTGCGCCCGAAGTCTTTTCATGCTATTTATTATTCAGCTGTTCGGGTTGATCGCGAAAAGTTTGTGCAAGAGCCTTTTTATAGATCCAACCGTGTTGACCATGATCTTTAAGGTACATGAATTTGCGACAAAAACTGAATTGTTCAGAATGTCGTTCTATCCTAGAACCACTTGCGCTTGGAATAGACTACCGAGTGATGTTGTGAGGGTTGAATCAAATGATGCTTTCTTTTTGATGTTGTACATTGTAGATGTGCATTGATAAGGGCTGTGCCTTCTTTTCCGCTTTTTTTTCTTTTTGTCTTATCACCTATAACACTGTCCAGGAGCAGAGGTGTCGTAGGTACTTCTTTTTGTACCACCCTCACCCACTGTAATGCATTGGGACTGTGGGTTCCTTAATAAATAAATAAATAAATAAATAAATAAATAAATAAATAAATAAATAAATATCTGCACAGATGATTTCAAAGAATTCCACATGATCTAAAAGGGAAAAAAACGTATGGGAACTGTTATGACGAAACCGGGAGATGTATTTGCTTGGCGCACCACTATTAAACCATAGCGCTGTGCCGTGTCATCTACCGAAAGCGGGAACAGTGACTGTAAATCCGAAGCAGCGAGTGCTAGAGAAGCGCGAACTCGTGCACAACTTGCCTTGCACGAAGTCAAATCGAAGATAGCGATGCAGGTGGCGCGAGCTGCACTGTAAAGCTTAGGACAATAGTTCTGCTCTCTCTCAACTGGTGCAGAAAGTGCAGACAACTCGAAGAGACACTAAAGTTCAGGCTTCAACTTTTCTAGAATAAGCTTAGCTGCAGAAGCACTCATTTGTTGAGGCAGAGGTCGCGAATAGGCGTGTGGAAGCAACCGTCCCATATTTGAGAGGTCTCCATGCAAAACAATTTACGCACGCAAATCTATAAGCGTTCCCGCCGTGCGACGAGTGACGCACGCAGATGTCTCACGCTTAAGTGCATAGAACTACTACGCACGTTAAACTAACACTGCCCGCGTCACAGTTTCAGTTTGACGTACTAGAAGCGCTGCGTGCATGAAGATCTTGCGGGATTCAAATGCGCATGCGGCAGAACGTATAGGGAGCCCCGTCGTCTTGCACGTGACGCACGTGACATTTGCGCCCTTGCTTTGGGCGCCCCAAGCACGCGACGGGTTCTGCAAGATGCCAGGCAGCAAACGCAGACAAATCACGGAAGCGCAGTTCGCCAGGTGCGACAATCACGCGTTGGCTCCGATTCCAACTCGTCTTGGACGACTATGACATGGTTGTTTGTGTCTAACGGCAACAGGTGGGCGAGCATCAAGCGAGTGTTTCAATCATGGCGCGGTCTCATTTGCTTCATACTCGCCCGACAGTGAGGTGCAAACAGTCACGTCACCCGTGGACGTCTATATAAAGGGCGCGCCAGTTACGCTTTTGAGAGTTTCGCTCTTCTGCGTCAAATTGTCCGGAATTCATTAAGCTGCAAAAATTAGCTGCGCACACTTTTTGCATTTCTAGAAATGGTTCTGTGCTCCTCGAGTGACGGGCTGTTCAGGTCTCTTCCGTGGGAGTCAATCGCATATGTCTCTTTTGCTTGAACAGTTCACTAACCTCGTTTGCATAATTGTTTTTGAAATTATTTTATCGAGTAATTATGAAATGTATCACTCCATGCTAAAAGCAATCAAGAAGAAATCCCTTAGTTACCTCAAATTTTCAATTTTTAAGCAATTTCTTACGCATTTCGTGAAACACCCGGTAAAACGCATCAGCGACGTTGCTGAATACCACCATTTTTCGACACAGAAAAATAATACTTTAGCCGCCTTCTATCACCGACACTCCCCTTCTATACGAAAACGCGTTTTCGAGCCTGCAGCCGTTGGCGTTCGCATTCCCATGCGTTCAAAAAGTTCTGCGGAATGCGACGAGCTTCCCTTCAAGGCTAAAACACTGCAAAGACAGCTGGTGTACCTCCTATGCATTTTCGAATTGCATCACTAGTGCCTACTTCTCCCCTGGCAGTTTGTGGGCATTTATGATACAATCAGAATAACGAGGGCGTCGCTTTGAAAACAGTTTTGCTGATGGGCGAGCGGAAAGCATCACTGTGCTTTTCCAGGCGTTTGCTCCGCGCTTGACACGCACGAACCTTATCTTCGCAAACAGTAGGCAGCTGGTTTCGGCTAAAGTGTTCGTATTATTCTCATTACCTTCTATCACTGCTTCCATACTACAGAATTTATTTATGGCTGTAATTAGTTACGCAATTAAATTGTGGGGTTCTACCTTCCAAAAACTGGAAATAATTGTGAGGCGCACCGCAGGGTTAATTTTCACTACCTGGGCGACTTTAACATGCTACTAAATGCAAAAACAGAAGCGTTTCTGCTTTTCGCCCCTATCAGAATGCGGCCGCCGCGGCCGGGATCGATCCCACGACCTCGAGCTTAGCAGCACAACGCCACAGGCTACAGCGGCGCGTAATTCATCGCTGTCTCGGCATGCTAACGTGTCTTGTCCTTTGGTTGGTCTTAAAGAGACGAATGGTTTCGCTTTGTGAACTTTCAGCAACTTTAACAGAGTAGGGCGCTCAGTACAAATTATATTAAGGTATTATTATTAAGGAACCGTATAGGTATTACAATAAAATGTTTGCGTATTCGGACTAAGAGAAGCTTTCATCAAACGTATACTGTTATATTGCCTGCGATGCATTTCTGCACAATCAATTAACCCCGTACAATTTCATTTTCAGTGACAATAAAGCATAAAGGTAACTAGCTGCAATAATTTAGAAACGAAATAGGTTAATGCTGTCTCCGAAATACACAGATTTCCTCACCGGATTATTGTAAAATATGCAATGATAGACGCACGCGTAATGCGTGACAATGTTTGGCATGTATGTAAACGAGGTACGGTCAAGGTCCCAGCAAATAAGCTCATCGTAAACGCAACGCGCATGGGCTGTGACAGCCATCCAAAGGCGCGGCGGGTGCGATTATGGAAGCACGCAGCGAACACCACCGTACAAAAAAACGCAACTCAGAAGCCCTGTAAAACCAAAGAAAGAAAATATATCGGTTCAACGCAGATGTTGGAATCTATAGTATGTGAAATGAATTGAATTGAATTATGGGGTTTTACGTGCCAAAACCACTTTCTGATTATGAGGCACGCCGTAGTGGGGGACTCCGAAAATTTTGACCACCTGGGGTTCCTTAACGTGCACCTAAATCTAAGCACGTGGGTGCTTTCGCATTTCGCCCCCATCGAAATGCGGCCGCCGTGGCCGGGATTCGATCCCGCGACCTCGTGCTGAGCAGCCCAACACCATAGCCAGTGAGCAACCACGGCGGGTATGTGAAATGAAGCTTAAGTGAAGCGGGTAACTAAATGTTTTACAACTGACAGCGAGGTATACAATCTTGTTCACTTCCAGGCTCTGCAACATCTAATCTTATGAAATTATTAATTATCCACTGCAAAGGTTAAAACTGTATTGTCACACAATTGTTGTGTTTATGCACTATATTTCTCACAAGTTTAGCTGAAATGCAAGCACCAAGTCAGGTGGATAGGCCCAGTGTGAGACGTATTCAGAGCAGTGTCCCAGGGACCAAAGCGATGTATGATGCTTTTTTGTCGAGGGAAGAACGGTGACGACAGATGTATACGCAACAAAGTACGAGACATATGAGCAACATCTAAGGATGCTGTAGCTCTGCCAATTCTGGGAGCTCGGCATGTCCCACCCAGCACTGAGTGGTTAGATCAAAGGAAATCATCATCATTATCAACCTATTTTATGTCCACCGCAGGACGAAGGCCACTCCCTCCAATCTCCAATTACCCCTGTGCTGTGCTAACCGATTCCAACTTGCGCCTGCGAATTTCTTAATTTCAATGCCCCACCTAGTATTTTGCCGTCCTCGACTGCATCTCCCTTGTCTTTGCACCTATTCTGTAACCCTAATGCTCCCTCTAACCATAATGTAACCCTAATGCTATCTAACGTACCCATTACATGACCCGCCCAGCTCTATTTCTTTGTCTTAATGTCACCTAGAATATCGGCTATGCCAATTTTCTCTCTGATCCACATCGCTCTCTTCCTGTCTCTTAACTTTACGCCTATCATTCTTCGTTCCATCACTCTTTGAGTGGTCCTTAACTTGCTTTCAAGCTTCCTTATCAGTCTCCAAGTTTCTGGCCCATATGTTAGCATCTGTAGAATGCATTGATCGTACGCCTTTCTTTTTAATGATAATGGTAGCTAAGTGATAATGGTAAGATAATGGTAAGCCAAGAAAATCCAGTAAATCAAAGTAACCGTTCGATGTAATTCAAGATTCCTTTAAGATATGAGAGCGCTTTAGCATTATATGGGCAGGTTTTATGTAGGAACACTTTCTTTTTTTCCGGGTGGGAGGGGACAGCAACGTAGGTGGGCACATTCTGTCAGCATACAAGGATTACATAAGCCACCTCGCGGGAACATTTATATAGCCTATGAATATATATATATATATATATATATATATATATATATATATATATATATATATATATATATATATATATATATATATATATATGTGTGTGTGTGTGTGTGTGTGTGTGTGTGTGTGTGTGTGTGTGTGTGTGTGTGTGTGTGTGTGTGTGTGTGTGTGTGTGTGTGTGTGTAAACAAAGTCTCAAACTGCCATGATGTAGACTTCGATGAGCATATAAAGAGATGATCAATCACACAGTGTTAAAATAATTCACAAAAACAAATGTATAACACGTAATATACAAGCACTAATAATTACAAATAATAGAAGAACGTTACAGTGCATCATGTGAACATTCAGGGCAATACCTAGTATTTGTTAAGGAAGCCCGTGTCTTCAGAAAAATGTTGAAGTGCGTTCAATGCTTTTCGGTGTGCCATTTCGATTATCCTGGGGCGCAGAAATTTTGCGAGTGAGAAAGGCCGGTGAGGATCAATGGAGTGTAGCCCTTGTTCTAGCGTTAACGAGCCCGAACCAATCACGTAAACCAGAGCAGCTCTGTGAGCTAAACCAGAGTTGACAAGATGGCGAATTGCGCGATACGGCCGAAGTTGACAGCGTTGAAACTAGCCCTCTCGAAATGTCACCAAAGCCAAGCGCGACACCAGTGACACGTCGATGTGTTCACCGCGTTACTTTCGCGATCGCACTGGTGTACCTTAGCGGAAGGCCACGCCAGTGAATCCCGAAGGTCACAGTTCGTAGGGGCAGGCATATGAATCTATAGTTAAAATATAGGCTCCCTTCAGGGAGCCAGAGTTCAGTGACAAAAATTATGGAGGTTTACGTGCCAAAACCACTTCCTGATATTGAGGCACGACGAAGTTAAAGATTCCGGAAATTCTGACCACCTGAGATTCTTTAACGTGCACCTAAATTTGCACGTTCAATTTGTGTGCTTTTACTTCCATCGAAAGGCGGCCGCCGGCGCCGGGATACAATCCCGCGACCTCGTGCTTAACAGCGAAACACCATAACCGCTAAGCAACCCCGGCGGGTAGAGTTCCGTCACAGTTTTCCGCGCGCCGCTCGCGCCGGCGCCAGCGATTCTAGCGCCACTATTGGCGAGGCACCATCACGTGGTAAAAACGGATTTCACTGCATTGCGGATAAGCCAACATTTCGCAGGTGATGCCAACACTCCGCAGGAACCGGCAGACCAAGCGAAATTGACATTGGCATTGTTATTATTCTCATTTTTTTCTTGATGCTGCTGACCGAAAGATACGTGTTCCCAGGTGTTATGTCGGTTAAATAGCTGAATTAGTGTCACACGACGCAGTATGACGGGACGTAAAACAAAAGAAATTTTTTTTATAAGACACTGTTCTGCAGAATTTGCACCATTTACTGTACCAACTAGAACTTTACTCGTATACTGTACAACGAACGAGTAAGCCATGTAGCCTTAGTCAGTGCTTGTGTCTGCAACATATGAGACCGCTAACACTGCTTAAGTTGCCCTCGCCGATGTAAAACGCGAGAACGACCTAATGTATTCGTTATAATCATAATCAACATAGTGGTGAACGGGAGGGGGGGAGGGTTAATGCAAACAATGGACAAGTGCATGCAATTCCTCGCATTATTCACGTGGATCGTATTTAGCTTCCTGACTTTCACGGGATGGTGGAGGCGGCAGCGCTCCTTCTTGAGTACTCACATTCACTTCTTCAAGTTGTCGCGAGCCGTGATCACATGCATGCCTAATAAAAATTATAGCTATATCTATGAAAGCTTAGCATTATTATATTTGACGCTTTGCATAAAAATTGGAAGGGCTCGCAGATATTGTCACTATACGCCTGTGTATGTGTTCGTCCCAGGCTGCATTTTCAGTAATCATTAGAATATAAGGCACGCAATCATAAAATCCAGGCTCGTAATCATGAGGTGAGCGATCGACTCGTACTCGCAAAATAATCAAATATGAAAAGAAAGCGAAAAAATATTCACGCATAAACTCCTCTGGGAGTTTTCTAAGTGTGCGTAAGCACTCTGCTACTTGCATCTCCACTCATCCCGGTGTGATTATCATTCTTATGAAACTTGATACGGCCAGTACAAACCACAGCGCTGCGGTACCACCAACTGGCGCGGATAGTGGCGCAAGGTCCACTCATGATTCAAGCGAAGTACTGAGGAGGCGGCGCCAGATGCTCTGATGACGTTCCGATCATCAGAAGCCATTATCGCTATTTAGCGCCTTAAGGTATACGTCCTTAACTGCGGAAATAAGCGCGCAAGGCGGCGCGTGTATTTCGGCAGATCTTGTGGTGTGGTCTTCACGTCTTGCGTCCCGTATACGCACGTTTGGCGCTGTTGACACCAGGATGGAAAACCAACAAGCCCAAGCTGCTATTCTAGAGAATTCTTGCCGCAAAAGCACCTTTCGGTGGCGCGCGTTTTTAAGCGTGCGGATTTGCGCGCGCTTATTTCCGCAAGTGAGGCCGTACATTTATCCATCCGCGTCGAACTAGGTATTATGAGCCGTGACCAAACACACTCCGGCCGTGGGTTGCTCGGTATGACACGGCCGCGCGGATCGTATTTTCAAAGCGATCTGCGATGTCAACAGAGTGTGCCGACTGCTGATAGCTTCCCGCGATTTGTTCTTGCCGCATATGAGGAAGCATTAGCTCGGGTGCGCCTATCTGAATACATGTAAAAGGAGAATTCGTTCTCGGCAACCACTCCACGAAACTTGACGAGGTTTGTTGCATTTAAAAGAAAAACTTAAAATCTAGTGACTGTTCTCTTCGAATTTTTTATTTACGTCGTCAATTTTTTACTAAAAATTGGCAAAAATCGCAAATTTTCAGAAAACCAATCCACCAAGTTTACAACTCTGTAAATCAGCAATGAAAAATGATATCACAGTTCTGTCAATTGCATCTAATAGTACATCTAAAGCGGACAAAATTGATGTGTTAAACTTGAGTCTAAAAAAATTTAGTAACATGGAAATACAGCTTTTGCAGAACCCCTGTACACAATGCAAGAAATTCACGTAATATATAAATTGACATATTGCATTTGCCCGCTTTGCATGATCTCATGGACGCCGTTTACAGAATCGCGACATTTGTTTTTAATGGAGAGCTAATAATTTGTAAACTTCGTGCCTCCATTTTTTTTTTAACTTCCCCCGAATTTCTAAATATTCCTTCGACAAAAGTCAGGCCCTAAATCGAAAATCCGCTTCCAACAGTCATTAGAATTGAACTTTCTGCCTCAGATGCAACAAATCTTGTAAATCGGTACCGGGGTTATCTAAGAAAAGCTTTTGCGCTTTACATGTATTTGAATAGGCCGCGTCGGAGTTGGGCCCGAGCTAAAGCTTCCACTTAAGGCCAAACCACTGGCATGCGTCCGTACGCTTCGGCACGCGCTGACAAGCGCACCCGTCGCTTCGCGTCGGTTGGAGGAAAAAGGCACGCAACCACTGGACAGAAGTTCTGACCATAGAGAAAGAAATTCAACAAGAAGGGACACTTGGTGAAAACTGGCAATAGCTAACACTTCACGCCTAGTGTTAATCCCATCCGTTAGTTGACGCGAGCATCGGAGAAAATGTGAAATGAACTTACGTTTTAATATTTTTTACTCTTTCCCGCTAAAACTAAAGATTTTTGCGTGTAAGTGAACATATACCTTGCGACTTGTTTTTCTTGCGTCACCTAGCAACAAGATAACGGCCCGCCAGGCGCGACAAATGCATTCGTCATGCGCCAGACAGGCCACTGGAGCCAGTGGACCCGGTTGCGCATGTAAAGTTCGACTGTTCGGCGACCCGTCTCTTCTAGAAGTAGCGTGTTTGTTGGGCTAACGGCGTATTCTTGCGTTCGTTCTGCCCTTCGACACGGCACCACTGCACTATGGGACTACGGCAAGGCGATAAATCTTGTTTCATATAGTCTGCGACGCATTTCAATCACTTTTGGCTTTTACGGCACAGAACCGAGACTTGTGACCCAGCGCAAAACAGCTCGGCCGTCCTGGCGTACTTAATTTGAGGTAATGACTCGTACTGGCCTATGTTTGCGCCGCTTTATATGAGCCCCAACATTATTATAACGTATTGCAGGTAGTTTTTGGGCCTGCTCGCCACACCCGGCTTTGTGACGCAGTTAGCAAAGAGCAGCTCGGCCATGTGATGCAGTGTTTCGCGCGTACAAAATCTTACTGGACAAGTTCGTGACACCTTCTCTGACTCCCGGAATTATTCTAATTCGTGAGTTTTTGGGATACCATTGAGGCACACGCGCCACGCCTGGGGTTGTGACGCAGTTAGCAAAAAAGCAAGCCGGCCGTGGTGACAGTTACTTTGCCATGTACTGAATTTTAGTGGGACAAGTTTGTGACGCTTCTTATGTCCCTGCAACAACATATGCCTTATTTCGGTACTCACGCTTCTCGAAAACGCGACGAGTCATTGCCGAAAGTGATAACACGGGAGTGTGTTGCTTGCGCCGGCGGGACGAGTAATAGATAACGCCGAGGAGCTCAAGACTGAAAACGGGCCTTGCACCCACGCATTTCTCTATAGCGTGAGTAGAAGGCATTCCGGGAGTGTTTAGCATCGCCTGACTGAGAGCCTGTGTTGTGGCCACCTTTGTGTATGTAGCGCACGATTGCGTCGGCTGAGGCCAAGATGTTTTGGAAACGCGCAGTAGCCCGTGCATTTGTGCTCCTAAAGTTGAGGAAAAAATGCCCGGGAATGGGGAATGCTTAGAAATCAGATGTTTTCTTCAAAATTTATAGTACGGCTTGGAATGGGGAGTCGGGTATTTTCGACGCCATATATGTAAAAGCGAATTGCTGTTGTTTGTAATGTCACCCATTCACCACTTTCGCCCGTTTCCCCTCTACACGCCGTATTCCTATAAGGTCTAAATACCAAAACTACACATGCTTGTAATTTAATTTCTTCGGCTGATGCCGTCCAGTGGAGCTTTGTACGGGAACTACTGCTGTTTTCCTGGTGCCACGACGTTGGATGGACGCACAAAAGCCCGGAACGAGCATTTAAATAGAGCGAAATAAACATTTCCTCATGTACAAGGCGTTTTGCTTCCACGTTATTGCTCACTACATTAATTTCGCATGGCACATATTCGATGGAGGCTTGTAAAGATTGTTCGCAATCATTTTAGTTCAATAAATGATTCTGCACTGAGACCGCGCGTGGTCGTGCAGCAGAAGCAAAAAAAAAAAGAAAAGAAAAAAGCGCGCAGAAGCATTGCCGGCGTAGCGCGTGACAGCTAGCGTTCAAAACGCGCGCGCCCGAAACCGAAACCGGAAAGAGTTAATGTCATCCGCTTGGTGCGGCTACAGACAATTCGGCCGCTGGGCTTTATCGGAGTGTTCGCTCGTGTTGAATGCCTTTCTCTATGCTCTGACGCGCGCCGACGCTCGCTTCTTGGCTGCGGCGCACTGTTGCTGGTCTTCTACCTCTTCAACCGTCCAAGTCCGACCCAAAACAGCCTGCTCTAAACTATGCTTGAAACAACAAGTTGGTGTTCTGTAGGCTCTTTTAGATATGCAAAACACGTTTGATTAATTTTAGCACGTTTATTGAAACGTGATATTTAAAACACGTTTGAGTTTCATTTTACCCATGAAGTAACAGTAGTGCATAAAACATCGACATCAGCGTCCGCTCTCGGGCGTCGTCTGTCTACAAGATAGCTTTGCAAACACCTGAACGACCATGCCATATTGTATCAAAAGCTGTTGTACGATTTCATCTTGTACGATTTCATTGCGCAGCCGACTTTATACATGTAAGAATTAGGCTTGCAATGTATCACTGAAAAATCTTTGTTAGAGATATTGCCACGTGGTAGTGACGGTGAAAAATGATGCAGAGTCAAAACTAGGAGTCAAAATTTAACTCCTTATTGGGCAAACTTGAGCCACGCAAAAGTAACACTCATTCGCAACGATAGCGGCGAGCAAAGTCGGCGACCGTCGAAAATCTCATCTGTGGGTCAAGCGCGTCGGTTTTCATATGTCAGTCGTCCAAAGTTCCAGCGTATTCGCTGGCGCCCGCGCGCAGTCCAGAACTACTAGAAATTCGTGTAGCGTATGCAATCAGATTACACAATGTTCCGCGACAACAGACAATGGATAAAACCATCCAAAACAGTCGCGAAACTTTCGATACGTGCAGGCGCGTTCTGCGCCGAGCGATAACGTTTAACATTTGTTAGCCGGTGAAATACGGTCACCGGATACAGATAAAAAAGTGTACGTAAAAGTATGCTTTTTGGTGCATGAAAGAAATGCGAAAAGGTGTGTTCTGAAAAAATCAGCAAAAAGAACTGAAACACCTGTAGCACTCGCAAAACACATCTAGAATAGCTACAATTTACGTAATTCGTAGCTTGTGTCTTCCCTAATCTTGATTCTGTCAAATCTTGTCCACGGGGCACCTAATTTATTATTCTAGGTTGTTTTGAACCTTCAACACCGCATCGGGAAACCTTCACATTGAGTGTATTGCTAGAACAATTTTCACTGTGTAAATGCCATGTTCTATTGTAACTGGTTTTAACATGTCAAGTCTGTCTTTCTCGACATTAATGAAATGACATACCATCAGATAATACAAACTTGAGAATCGGAGGGTCTTAATAGGTGTCTTTCGTTGCCCTTTGTCAAGTCGTACTATTGAAGCACTTACTGGAATATCTGAGGACAGCTCATCTGCATAATATATATAAACAGGTTATTTTCACAGTTTATGCACTTCAAGTCAGCGCACAAAAATACCAGTTTATTTTTAGCCTACTATGGACGTTTTGATTGATGGCGTTTTTCACTGGTCAATTCGGATCAGGATTTCTTGCTTCGCGGCAACGAATCCGAATTTCACTGGTCGATCTGGAGCGGGTTCGCGCGTTCCACTGGTCGTTTCAGATCAACTCACTCCGCGCCGGATCGCTCTCACTTGCTCCGCCGCCGAGGCGCGGATTCGGGCGGAAATAGCTCGCGTCACTTCCGTCTTCAAGCGAAATCGGTGCCCGGTTGGCACGCACAACATTGTGTTGCTTCGCAAAATGGCTGCGTTCGGTGCTGCAGCAGAGCTCGCGTTTAGCGATGAAAGCTCGGACGACAGCGATTACGAAGTGACGCAGGTGGTGTACGAAGCCTTCTGTGCACGTTGTCCATGGACAATCCTAGCGGGTGCGACTGCCGCGGTCAAATTACGCACGGAGGACGGCGAGTTTGGTTGCCGTGGAAACGTAAAGAGCGGAAGTGGGGCATGGTTTCCGGAACCGGTTTGTGGGACGTGTACGCAGACTTCCTGTGTGATCCCCGGCGGAGCGTGCTTGCGCTCGGCTGGCCGATTCTGATTTGTGAAACCCGAGCGCTCGCTCGAGGATTTCAACGGCCGCTCCAGATCGACCAGTGAAAAACGCCATGAGAAAGACATTTGATTTGTTGTCTGAAGCACGGAATCACTGATGCGGCATATTATTTTATGGCAAAACACTGGATACAGTAGCCAACCATTATTGAAACTCAAAAGAAATTACTAGCACAATGCATATGATCAGCCACATATCATTTTATGGCACTTTCTAAATCCATGCTTTTTTTTATTCCACAAAAGCTACTACACTGTAATAATGTACTAGTACATACTTAAAAAGCGCGATTTTATACTACAATAACAATGAATCAATCAGATGTTTATTATAGGGCCCAGGAACAGATAGAGAGGCTTCGTACTGGTGCACTTGAAGAGCAATATGTGAGACAAAATGTACAGAAAACATGAATGTGGTAGACACCATAATGCGAGACAGAGAAACAAGTAAGTAAAAAGAAAATGAGGAAGGGTAAAAGTTAGTTAATCATACAAGATTATCTGCAGATACACAAAACACAGGAAATGAACTCTGAAGTATGTCAATACAGGCAAAAATCTTATTACATGTTTTTTTTTGGAGTCTAGTGATATATAGCACATTCCTTAATGCAGCAAGGCCAGACAAAGAATTTGGAATGCTGCCTGGTATACTTTTGCGACATGAACAATTGCTTATGATGAAGAAGCTTTGGGGAATGTATAATGCCATGGACCACGTTATATAGCAATAAAATGTCTCATTAATTAAGTCTTGAGTCTAGAGGCGCAAGTTGAGGTATATCTGAGAAGGCTGAAGTATGGTCGCCAGAATGGCAAAAGCGGTGCTTGAAGATAGATATGAATTTATTTTGGGCACGTTAAATGAGGTCGGAATTAGATTGGCAGGCTGCACCCCCATCTACAGAGGCATACTCTAGTAGTGGAAGGCACACAGCAGAATGCAATTCCAGAAACAGAACGGCTGAGTGGAAATCATGCAGTATACGACATACAATTCCAAGAGCGTGAGGGGCACGTTGTGTGATTATCTGTGTGAAGAGATGCTAGTGTTTTGTCGAAGTACACACCAAGATCTTTCATTTCATCGACCCTGGGCAGTGGAGCATCGCGAAGGGTGTATGAAAATTGCACATGGTGTGTTTTCCGCATATAACTTAATGACATAGTGTTGGAAGCATTTAAGACTATTGTGTCTTCACCAATCTGAGAGTGAAAAAATGTAATTTTGGTTTGTGAACATTGTTGACAGTCTGAAATAGTTTTAGCACGTTGGCGCACAAAACAATGCTATTCATTCATTAAAGTGTTCTTAGCACAAACAGAAAGCAAGGAATGCAATACGGATTTAAATACTTTTGACGCACTGCAGAGATAGATATAGGCTGACAGTTAGTAACTCCAAGTCTAGCACCCGATTTCTGCATGGACAATGTCCACGCTTCCTTCCGAGTGCTAGAAAACGTACCAGACTTTAAAGAACTATTGAAGATGCTTGTGGAGAGCAGCGAACAAGTATGCTTCCATACGTCTTCGGCACTGCGGAAGAAATACGATCAGCACCACATGAAGGGGAAGGTTTGAGGCGCTTCATACACTTGAAAACAACGTTTTCATTGACTGATAGCGTGCACACCGTGCCAGACAAAGAATAAAGGTTACTTGAAGCGTATTTCACGCCATATGGCGAACAGAAATGCTCTCGAAGGCATCAGCAGTGTTCGAGACATCACCGTTTTTATCAAGAAGACATACATCTTTGGCGCTCTTTTTAGAAGAGTGAGAGCGCGCGAAGCTCCAGAAATATTTTGAATTATGTGTCATACTGTGACTTCAACACAATCAATGTGGTTGCAGTGATGATTCTAATAAATAAAAAAAAGAAAAAAAAATAATAATACTCTTAGTGGTAACATGACACTCCAGACTAAAAAAAGGATGATGCCAGTACGCTTGGGCGTCTGAAAGCCAGCCATCTAGAACAGAAATTTGCAGGGTGGAGAAGACTCCTCAACCCCTCCAGGTGCGCGCGCACACACACACACACACACACACACACACACACACACACACACACACACACACACACACACACACACACACACACACACACACACACACACACACACACACACACACACACACACACACACACACACACACACACACACACACACACACACACACACACACACACACACACACACACACACACACACACACACACACACGCACGCACACACACGCACGCACGCACGCACGCACGCACGCACGCATACAGACACACACACACGCACGCACACAGACACACACACACACGCACGCACACGCACGCACGCACACACACACGCACACACACACACGCACACACACGCACACACACATTTGCTCAATTGCAGAGCGCTGCACACACGCACACAGTCGAGGGGTGCACAACACGCAGGAGGGCCAATTGAGTCCGGTCGCAAGGAAGGGGAGTCGAAATGGCCAGGGGGGGGGGCGGAGAAATAGCTATGTACGACAGACATAAGCATGTAGATGCGGCGTCGGGGTCTACAGGCGTGATGGGGCTCAGGCTGTGCTGACCGCTTGTTCAGACGGACTGAAGAAGACGAGTGCTTTCCAGAGAGCCGTCAAGCACCCTAAAATATAGACAGACTATTGCAATGTCGCGCTGGTATTGCAGGGTGTGCCACTTGAGGGCTTTGAGGCAATCCTTGTAGGCTGGCATGAGCTTGCGACGACCGAAAAGACGGGAGTAGAGGGTGTGTGTTGCCCGACACTGAACAACCTCAAGTCTGTCAGCGACGTGGGTTTTGTACGGGGACTATACTGATAAGCAGTACTCAAGCCATGGCAGAATAATAGAAGTGTAGAGTGCTCGGAAAAACTTAGGTTCACAGGGAAGGGAGACACGGGACACAAAACCAAGACTGGGATTAAATATAGTACTGGTGACATGTGTAGAAGAGTCGAGAGAATTAGGGCTGAATGTTAGACCCAGAATGGGAAGGGCCCGAACCGTCTTTGTAGGGGTGCCTCCGAGGAAGCAGGCTGGCCGTGCATGAGTTTTGTTGTGGCTGATACTCATGCCAGCACTTTTTGCAGTGCTACTACATAGTTATTTATTGTAGGCCCAGTTGTTCATCTTCACGGAATGTATTTATTTCAAGCGCGTATACTGTTCACCGGCCTAATGTTGTAGTGGAAATGTTAACCTATTAATCAAGCGCATTTTGCGAAGGTGCATTAGGAACTTGGTTTTGAGTTGATCTTTTTCCTGACTATAGTTTATAGAATCGCAGCGAGAAACATTTTAGTGGAAGCTAAAGAGATTTGGGCAGTTTAAGCATATCGACTGCACAAAGCACTGATCACATCTTTTTACCTTCCCCGCAATGCACTTGCACCATATTCTTTCTCCATAAATAACAAAAGAGATCAAAAGCCAATTACAGTTTCATTGACTCGGTATGTGCTGCTTCTCAAGGAGGCATGGACGCAATCCTGGTATACGCGGCTGCATACATAGGTCTTTCATGATGCACTGCAGGTCCTCTTATGGATTGCACACGGTGCATATGCCAAACAGATCTTTTCTTTTTGCAGTGCTCAAGTATAAGGACACACTGACTCAAACATGACTGCGCTGTGTCTCCTTCAGTGCGTCAGCGTTCTTGAGTGCTGCATGAGTAATTTATCCCCAACTAGCTCATGCACTTGAAGAAAGTGAGTGATGGAGTACTGTGAATTTCTACTGAAATGGATTCACATGCCGAATAAATTAGCGCACTTTCAGCTGAAACGGACTATATGGCTGATGACGTATGCACTTCCCATTGTTCGGCTACTAGTGTCTTTTGCCTTCGAAAGTTATATTTGCAACTGGAAACAGCGCAGAGCTCGCCCGTTAAACTTGAGTCACCCGAGACCACACGAAACACGCCGCGGTTCACCACCCGAAGTTCCAGACGGTTCGTTTACCACATCACACACCACACGAAGTCAGAAGTGCGATATTTGAAATCGCTGCAATGCCAAGCGTAACTGAAAATTTATTTCCTTCGACAGAGTTCAGGTGGACTCGTTCACTAACCAGTTAAGGACTCGATGGACGTGCTAGGCTATACGCGTAACGTAAGCAACATCGGCGGTAGGCGAGTGCTGATTATCCAGACTGCGGAGTTCGGAAGTATGTTTCCATTCATTTCGAGCTCGACAAAATACAAATACACCAAACACAGGCGTTGCAGCAATCCTGATTAGGTTGGATGTTTTAGCAGACGATCGCACTGAGACCGGCGGAACCCAGTGAGCAGGTTGGATTTGCCGACGTCGTTCGAAGTCTGTTCGGATCCACGTCGCACTGCTACAACCCACGGTCGTCGGTCGGGTCGTTGTCGGCCTACTATAGCAACACTGTCCTCCAGGAACACTGTCGCGCGCATCGTGCGTTCAAAGAACTCGGACGATCATTAATGTCGGCTTCTTCGTATCGGCGGCCATCATAGGCATAGCATGGGCGTAACAGCCGGAGTCCTCGCAGCCTCCTATTGGTTGACGCCGGCGAAGCATCGCAATCTCCTCTGAGTGGTGCACGCCGGTGTAGCGTCGCCACGCGTCCGCGAACTTCTAGCATCGGCAGTCGACAAAATCTCTGCGCGACGCCACGCTTCGCCCTGTTCCCGACGGACGCTTTAGACGCATTGGCACAAGCCGAAACTTGCCGCAGTGTTGCCAATTTAGGCTATATATAGCCAAATTTTGCTTTGTTTGCGCTATACGTGGCGCCCTAATCCACGCTCCAGAGGGCTCTCATAGTGTAGAAACAAATTTCGAAGCCTCTGTTTTAGATCGCTGACATGGCAGCGCAGCTGTGCGTGTATCCGTGCGCGAAATACCCTACTCCCCCTCAGTGCACCGTTGTCTGATCCGATGGCTTTGATATTTGATGCATTTAAAGTTACACCGCACTTCTCCGTGCTAAAATCTGCTTCAGGAACATCATAGCATCTTCGTCTTATCCGTTTCGATCATCACACCGCCCATCACTTTGCATCGGAACAAGCCTGGGAGGGTGTTTCAGAGTACACTGTACCAATATGGCTATGCTCAGAAAGGGAGCGCAATAAATTCGGGTCGGGCGATAACCGAAACGCGCCGCCATTCCCTGTTGCAGACTGCGATCGTATACGCTTTCCGGCCGCTAGATCTCATGTGAACAAAAAAAAGCGCGAGGCGCGCGCGATTGAGAAGAGTATACAAACGCCCGGCTCACGTGAAAACGACGGCGAGCAGTTTCTTATTTCGGTACCAGCAAATCTCCACCCGGGTCGTCGCACGCCGCATTCGCAGCTATCGCCGCCAAACATTTTGCGATAAGCAGCTTCACCTATCTGTTTTACAGCGCGTGGTGCCATTGACAGCGTACTGGCCGCTTTTAGTAGACTGTAATCCACACGCGCCGCCGTTCCCTGCTGGAGGTGGCGCGATGTGGGCCTCACGCTTCGCTTCGGTGGCATCCGGCGTCGCCCACCAGCTTCTACGTTGCTTTGGTTTCCCGTCACCCTCTTAAACAGCACAAAATAGGAAAAGCACAATACGCGTCTCGAGCCGCTGGAGCCCCACCAGCTCGACGCGCGTCGACGTCTCGTGCCGCAACTATCCGCGGACCCTTCGCATTACGTACATGTCAACAATAGCCGAGTTTTTCCATTTTGTACAATGGAGCTGTTAGATCCTCACTGGGTTTCTCATTGCGTCCGCAGCAAGGTATATGTAAACTGGTACCGAAGCCCACATATCAAGGAAATGGGGCTGGTTGTAACCGTCGCCACCTATATATCCTGAGGGCAACTAACAAGCCGAAAAATAAAATAGTGACGTCACAACTGGAAATGGCAGTGACGTGAAGATCTCACGCTGCTTGGCGCGAATGTTTGAATTTCTTTAGCGTCCGACATTACGGCTGCTACGACAGCTGTTATTTTTCTCTCAAGGCTGAGGCGAGCTTGTGACTCGCCTCAGCTGAAACGCCAGCGTGTGCTTTAACTATTGTAGAGTGGAGTATGTCTTAATGTGAACGCAATTAGGCTGTTATTGACGGCAATTGCTCCAGTAGCTTCCTTAGCAAGGTGAGTGAATAGGACGGAAATAAATGTCACTGCCAAAGAACTTTCAAAATCAGATTTACTTTTATTTTTCTTGAATAATGCAACCAATATAACTGACCAAACAAAACGTGTTTCTATGATGAAAAGTACTATGGCCAGCACACAGTCGTAATGCATAGCAACCTATGCGAATCCTCTTAAAAGATTAATTCGTAATGCCTTGCGATACCATGTATTAATATCCAACAATTATCAGACAACAATGCCCCACATTATCAGTCAGAAAACATTCCACTTACGAATTTTGCTGCCCATCGGACACTCAGTGCCTGTGTTACTGAGCGTAAACGAACATAGCGCGACGTTTCTTCGCGGGGCGCTCCGCATTTATCGTCACGACAAAACAAGCGCGTCGGATGCCGTAGCGTGAACGTGCACGATAACAGAAGACCTGCACTCACACCTTTCGCCAAGGAATGCAGTGCGCTATGGTTCACGCAAAATTTAAAGTGAAGCGCACGCCACCCTTTGAAGAAACACGCAAGGAAAAAGATAAAAAAAAATCTAGGACGAAACCGCCGCGTTCAAGTAAGCAATGCCATTCCTCACGACATACTAGCTGGCTTGCACAGCCTTGCCAGCCTTGTTGGAGAAGTATGAGAGAGGCCTTTGGGGCCCTGCAGTAGGCGTAACCAGGATGATGATGATGATGATGATGATGATGACAGCCTTGCCAAGTCTTGCGCCAGAATCACTGGTTGATAGAGGTCGCCAAGAAAGAACTAATAAATTGCGAAATGGAAAAAAAATTACATTTGCACTTTAATGCAGCAAAATATCTGAAAGAGAAAATTTACTCGCACGCCAGTATTCTGATAGAAATTTCAGAGCATTTTTTGCACGTAGGTTTTCTAGTTTCAGTGTTTGTCCCCCCCTCACCTAGTCGAGCTTCAATCGTGCGCCACAGCTCATATCCTTGGCGATAGGTTTTGGCACACTTTTCTTTCCGAGCCTCGCGAACTATTTAGATGGACCTTGTTCACAGCTTCGTCGAGCCGGGGGAGAGAGGTGAGATAGAGTGAAAGCAGAGTATAAAGCAGAGCATCGTGCAGCATAGCGACGTGGCGAGGGTGGGTGGAGCCTAGCAGGGGAGAAGGAGCGGCGCGCACGCGAGCGTGGAACGCGGCCCGCATGCGTACCCTCACCTGTGGCGCGCGAGGCTGGGGGTCAGGTGAGGAAGGAGGGGCATCCGTCTCCGGCAGCTGCTGGGGTGCCTCGATGCCCTCCTTCCCCACCTCTGCGTACAGAGTGGAGACAACCACGGCGTCTTCTACCGCGTTGGCCACGCGGACGCCGTAGTAGACGCCTTTGGCGGACGCCGTAGGGACGCGGTACCGGCGCTCATGTGTCTTGTGTATGGTTTGGCACTACTTTACTGGCCTTCCCCCAACCCCACTGGTCCCCAGGGTTTGCGATAGCAGTGCCACGCATAATTTTTATTTACTTCCGATCGTACGTTTGCCCGGTTAGTAAGCTTTATCTCGCAGTTCCTTCGAATACGTATGAACGGGGTTGTACTGTACAAATAAAGCTGCAAATAAAGGGGGCTATATTTGACTACAAAATCTTTTTGATCTATTTTGTGTTTGGCTACAGCTGGGCTAAAATTTCTCTAGCTTTGGGCTACGCCCCCTTGTCCAACCTGGCAACACTGGCTTGCCTACGCGTGCAAGTGGTTGGGCCTTTGGCTTTGGAAAGAGACGCGCGGGCTCGTATCTTGAAAGTGGTCTGTGAAAGGGTCTTAGGGCTGCGTGCTCTGAGAGCTCCGTGAGCGCTGTGTTCTCGCCACTTCGTTGGCGGTGAAGCGAGAGGCCGCACGATCGCTGCAGCGGGCGCTATCTTGAAAGCGATAGTGTTGCGGTACGGACGAGCGGACGGACGGTGTTTCTCACCGGGTAGGCATGGAAATCCATACGCATTTAAAAGTGCGTGCAGAAAATCCTCTGGGAGTTTCTTGCTCAGCTTCACGCAGTCCAGCGTCATTACCAATGGCATAAAACTTGATCCGACCAGTACAAACGACAGCGCTGCAGCGACACGAACTGGGGCGTTGAAAGATCCATTTACAGGGTGTCACACCTAATTTTAGTCAAACTTTAAATATATGTAAATGCCACGTAGCTGAATAGAACCGAGGTAATGATGTTTGCCGTCGCTTAGAGGTACTCATATAATATCTTTGAATTCCGTTGTTGAGCGTTGCCAAGTGCAGTTTCCAGTGACGGCCTGACGGGATCCAGAGATTCTTAGCACCCTCGGCCGCGTCGCAGGTCTGACCACCGCCTTCGCCAGATACACCGCTGCCGCTGGGGTCTTAGGGCCTTCGGTTAATTGTAGGGGTCATGAGTGAGGCAGTGGCCGAATAAAGCACCAGGGAGGACAATGCCTGTTATCGTGACGAAGTGCTTTTGTTGAAACTTAATGGGCCTTCCGAATTTGGTTGCACCTGGACTATTACAACCCAACTGGCTCCCCTCATTTTGTTGTTTTTGCTTCGCCGGTGTCAGGCGCCACTCCAAGCCTGAAAAAATAACGTACTGGAGGAGGATTCGAGCTTATGACCTTCAGATTAGAGGCCCGGTGTTCCACATCTGCTCTGCGCCACCGCCTCAGTTACATAGCTACAAATGGAACACTTCTAATAGCTTAATAAACCATGCTGATGGCCGTAATGGTGTTCCAACCCAACCAATCCGTGCTCCGATCAGCCGCATGAATGACACTTATTCGGGCAGGTGGGGGCTGAGTGATAAGTGCCTTAGCGGCCGTCACACTCCACCAAAAGAAATTAAAAGAGGCAACCAGCAAAAGCATCCCCGGCGCTAACGAATGGCTAATTTCTTCCAGCGGTGACTGATTTCCCTAAAAAAACGTATTTGAACTTCTGGCTATAGCAACGTAGAATCCGAGATAGCTCAGTCGGAGAGCCCTGTAGGCGGCGAGGTCACCTAAAGGCGCAGAAGGCCCAGAATAACCAGAGGAACTTTCATGTATTAAAACTCACTTGAATTGTCCGTGATAGACGGGTGGGTATAGCACTGTTATTTATACATTCCATTGTCTCTGGCCGCATCGGCAGGCGCCAGAGAAGAAAAAATAAAAGAAGATTTACAAGTGGTTCTAACATCGTGGTTATGAACCGCACGTGAGCAGGAGACCGTGAAGTAGGCTAGGCACACTAGACATTTTCAACAAACTTCCACAGCACTTAAACGAAAAGTAAAAAAAAAACAGCACCTCCGCGCTCACTTCAACGTCACGAGCCTCGTACGGCCACCTTTAGCTGCATGCATGCAGCTAAACACGCACGCACGCACGCACGCACACACACACACGCACACGCACACGCGCACACACACGCACACACACACACACACACACACACAAAGTCCGTAATGAACGTGGCACGGCCTTCATCAGAGCAAACAACGACCGCCTACTCTGCGTTTCGGCCATGGCATGGGTTTCGTCAAAGTAACATGCATTTTGCTGCGATAGCAATTATATGGACACTCCAGGTGCATTCCTGCCGTCGCCGTGGTGTTCCGTATAAAGTCCAAGGGCATCGACACCACGCGCCGCATGCTGCGTATACCCCGGCCGCGCGGATCCTATATTGGAAGCGGTCTGCGATCGGGACAGAGTGAACCGAGTCCTGATAGCTCCATGTATATGCTGCCTTCCCCCCACATAGTTCGCGTTGAAGCGAGAGGCACGACGAAGGTCAATTCAATCGTTTTTTGCTGCTGCTTTTCCGCACTCCGACGTTATGGCAGCCAGTTTCCGCGGTCATCGAGTGAGATGCGTTTATCTTTGCTTGTGCGCGCGCGACACCATGCTTGTTAATTTTGTTAGCAAGCGAATGTTTACGACTATCAACGGCTGATAAAGCAGCTATCTTTCCTTCGTATAGCTGTCTACTAATCTGCTAGCGCAATCGATGCTTCACCTTTCAGACGAAACTGCGACGTTCACAATACTGACGTGAGCTCCTCTGCAATATATATATAGCGAAAAACACAGGCTTTCTCTGATGGCGTAGTGTGAAAAATAAAAAATGACGTACTTGGAAACACGTTCTTTACTGTCCAAACGTCTTGGTGGGTGGGCCAGCCTTCCCGTTGCTCTGATCAAGAATGGCCCCCCAACTAAAACGATGATCCAGTAAAGAACACGTTTCCCCGTAGGTCCTTTCCATTTTTAACGCTACAGCAAGAACGAGCCTATGCTTTTTACCATATATACATATATTGTGGCATAATTTGCAGCAGTTGTCGGAGTTCGGCGTTTTCAAATTAGTGTGCACCTGCGCGGTCGATGACGTTAGATGATTTACAAAGCAAAGGCCAGGGAGAGCCTAAGAATGCTGCGCTTGAAATACACATACTATGGCAAAGATCGAAGAGAGAAAAAGGAAATATTCGCACAATTTATTACAATCTTGTGCAGCGTCCACAGACCCGTTTAAAATACGCGTGAGAACATAAAATACATATCAGCGGTTCTATAAAATGCGTATACGTAAAGGTAATAAGTTGTTCAAACAGGCAAGAGCCACTGCTACTAAATAGAAAACACTTGTCATTGGGGTGGTGCAATCCGAGACACCTTTTAAAGTACTATTGAACAAATACACTTTCGTTGGAAGACATTAAAATGAACAATGAAGGTAAGACTTTCTTTGTACGATTTCAGTTGAAACAAGTTCGCTGCTCGAATGGCGACGCAGTGGAATCTAACACAGTTGTTTCAATTGTGTGGAGAGAAGCATCACCCTCATCGTAAAGGGACATGCCGTTACACCGGAACGAAGCGAAGACACGAGCAAAGGAACTCGAAGTCGTGCGTAGCTCTTCATTATGCATGAACCTGGTGTCAGTCATTAATGGGCAAGTTTGGAACCCTAGAACTCTTGCGTACGGGCCGCCTCAATCGCTCACAGCAATGTCAAGTAATTAAGCACACGAGGCGCACTATATTTCATTCGTTCATTTTCCCCTTTGATACCGGTGGGATATTCAGACATCGTTCGGTGAAAACACGTCTGTCTGTAGTGCCCTAAGCAGGTTGCCATGCCCTTGCCGAGTACAGTACGTGTGTTAACACGCACGTGGTCCAGCTACAAGTCTCGTAGAATTCAGGCGCGCTTCTCGTAGGGCAAATCCTTCGTCGGCGCAAGTAGGATATGGTAAAGAAAGTGCATCATTACCACAAACACAAACACAACAAAAACGGCCATCAAAACAGCGGTGAACACCCACGCGTTGTGCTGCTTCCACTGCATGAAGCTCCGCCGATACCATCTGTCCCAGCCATAGTGCCTCCGGGACCCCGCCTGTTCGTCTGCATCCTCAATCCATCGCCCTTCACGCTCGGGGAACTGCTCCCGCTGCAACTGGCGGATGTACCCGAGGATGTGTCTTGCAGCCAGGGCCAATTCATCTTCGCTGAAAGGCGCCTCGGTGGGGACGGCGAGCAACACCTCACGGTATGGGGGCGGTGGTGTACCTGACGGTGGCACGTACCCTCTTGACGCCATGGGTATCCCCCTTTCGTCCTCGGTGTCTTGGCCCCGGGACCGTTGATCGTTGCCGCCGCTGGACCGTCTGGCACCACGTCCGCGCAGGAGGTGAGCCGCGAGCATACCAGAGGCGATGTTGACCTCGGCCATGGAATCCTTAGCAAGAAAAAGACCAGACTTTGAATGCGCAGCAGAGCTTCGACGGATGGCAGACGGCGTACGCGTTACCAAAACCCGACGCAGAAGTCAATACACTAGACAGGGCATATGTGAAGGCACCACTTGCACTGCGTGCTGTGCTCCACTATGAAGACGCTAATGGAATGCGAACTGGATGACAACGGCGCTATATATACCGGCCAACTTTCTTATGGCGTTATATGAAAAAAAAAGACAGAACAGACAAATGTGAGTGACGATGATAACGTAAGATATCTATCACACATGATCTGCTCGACCCAGTGCGGTTGAAGCCGAGAATTTCACTGTTATTCTGGGCTTCAACCGCACTGGGTCGAGCAGATCATGCGTGCTAAGATGCATAGATATCTTACGTTATCAGCGTCACTCACATTTGTCTGTTCTGTTTCTTTATTCTAGTTAAATTATTCTAGTTTTGTGGGGATCAACTTCTATATTTTACTGCTACTACTGCTAATAATAATAATAATAATAATAATAATAATAATAATAATAATAATAATAATAATAATAATAATTGACATAGCGTCAGTGTTGTGCATTATAAACTTCGTCCCGCTTTTTTTTCGTTTACTGCGCTATACTTTAACCTGACTTCCATCTGGAAAGCCGCAAAAGATGAAACATTCTCATCAATCAGCGCAGTTAAACAATAAACCTGGTCAAGTCTCCAAGCCTTTGTCTTTATAAGGAATATGCTTCAGGCGCAAAAGCTCACGGAAGATTACTGATGAATTCGTGCTCCTCGTAAATCGTTTACTCAACGCAAATCTGCTAAAACTGATCGAGAGGGTCTTAATCATAACTGAGAAAAATAGGTCAAGCAAGGCCCGATTTGTAGCAGCAAAAATGCCGTATAGGTCTGCTATATGCGCTACGAAGAACAAGAGAGTCGGGCTAAGGTTAACCAATTAGCACACTAAGGCATGAAGTAATATGCGGGAAAGCCACGCTTGCTGTTGCTAGAACTAGCCTCGTTGCAACACCGTCGATGCGGGCTTGTTGAACGCCCGCTGCACTCAAGAACGGCTGTTTTCAAACTGAACATATTCATTTATTTATTATTTATTTATTATTACCTCAAAGGCACCGGTGTGGAGTATTACATGAGGGATGGGTGACCACTTCAGTGGAATGCGGACTCAATGGCAGCCTTGAAATGATGTGGATTGGAGTGCTGCACGGCGTCGGCGGAAAGGTCATTCCAGTCGCGGGCAGGCTTCACAAAGAAAGAATGAAGGTGCGCAGTGGTCCGGCCAGGCGGTGGGTACACAGATTTTTCGTGACGTAATGGGTAATCGGCAACATTGACGGTGTGCTGGATTGATGGCTGAAGTACTAGGAGCAGAATGATAAAATTTGTGATAAAGACACAGTCTAAAAGCATGACGCCTAATATCTAGATTGGAAATTCCTGCTTTTAATTTTAGCTGAGAGACACTATAGTGTGGTAGGAATAATCAGAATAAATATAGCGAGCTGCACGATTCTGAACTGCTTATAGAGTGTTAGAAAGGGTGGTTTGGTGCAGGTCCCAAACAGAGCATGCGTATTCTAGCTTAGGTCTGACAAAAGTTAGATTTAAGGATGGTGGTACGAAGTATTTAAAGTATCTTAAGGATGGTGGTACGAAGCGCAAGTTGCGGCGGAAGTAACCAAGCGTGCGATTGGCTTCGTTAGTGATGTTCGTAATATGAGAGGACCAAGAAAGGTAATTTGAGTGTGTAAGGCCAAGGTACTTGCATGACTCCACAGATGATATTTCTCAGTTGCAGAGAACGTACTTAGGAGTATGGTAAAGCTTCCGTCGATGAAAAGGTACTAGTAAAGTCTTTTCTGATAATAATATCTGATCGATATGATCAATATCTGATCGATATGAGTGCACACACGGCGTCATGCAGGCAACCGCAGAAAGGCGCGCATATTCATACGAAAAACGAACTACTAGTCAACAGACTGAGAGCCCACGTTGCTTCGCTATACGCCATGGCGCACATGGGCCGCTGCAGATGACGCGTCTATGATTTCAGTCTAAAAAGTACAGCTGGCTCATAAAGACACAGGTTGTAACTCCTTGACAGGCGAGTCGGCGCGCTTGTCTATTTTACTCCGCGCCCTTGACACACGGGCGAACTGAGAGACCTGTGAGATAAGCGCATTTCTTCTTCTTTTTTTTCTTTTATGCAGAAGGAACTAGTATCAAAAGGAATTTCGCCATTCACACGCGTTATGGTGCTGTAAAGGTCTCAGGAAAATAAATGGCGTAGCTTCTTTCAATTAAGTACGTGCAGCGGGTCAAATTGCGCAACCGTAAATATAAGATGGAGTTCGGAGCATGAAAATTGTTATTAAGGAACCAATATATTTCGTCGAGTCTTGTATTGGTCAAGAACTGAGCTTGAGGTGACCCCTCAAGCCCAGTTCGGATAGCTCCCCTTCCGCAAGGGGCCTCTACGGAAAAGGAGGTACATTTTGTTCTGCTGTTCACCTGCATGAACTCCTCTTTCGTAGCTGTCCCCTGCTCCAAAGGCCTTTGGAGTGCCTGTGTGTTAGGGGAATTAAACTGTCTATTGCGACAAACTCATTGTCGCGAATTCAGGGAGAACAACAACAGCTGCCGTTAGTTTGCGCATGCGCATTTGACCGTATCCTGCCCGACTGACAAAAGTTATATTGTAAAAGAACAATGAATTGAAGTGCACCAGAAGTGTCACGTCTGTCAGTTCTTTTTACAACTGACAGAGGTCACGTGTGCGCGCGTCACTGAAAATACCAGAAGGATAGACGGCTCGAAATGTCATATGCGCCAGCAAATAAAGAAAGGTGCTAGAATGAATATTACGAAACAGCAAAGCAGAGGGCAACCGTGCTTAACCTGAGGCTTGTGTTATTGCAGCTAGTAAATTTCTCCCTCAAGAATAGTGCAGAATACATTAAAATACGTATTACGAAATAATTTTCTGTCCTTGAAGTTTCATGGCGACATACTGTAATATAGCATAGCTTCCGAAGCTTCCTCGTTGCTTGAGTCTCCGCTGGTCGATTCGGAACTTGAACTGGATGAATCATAACTCTCTGTAAGTAGTAAGAGCGCAAGCTGACGATGCGAGTCAGTATTCATTTCTTCCGTGAGACCGCGATTGGCGTATACGGGCGCGCGCGCCATGGCGGTACGTTGGCTGTTGAGGGGCTGGCATCAAGCGACTTCCAGTCGACTCCGTCAATTTTTGCACAGAGCGCTGCTCCGTGGAGTGCATCTAGTGGCGGAGCTGCTCCCAATTCGCTGCAGTGAAAGATGCGGGAGGCACTCTCAATCTCCCAATGGAATATACTTTCTCCGCAAGGAGCAGGAAGCTACTACCGTAAGTGCTCCGAATCCGCCATTGGAATTCACAATAAATTCTTGATGTGTGACACGACTAACGCACCAAGCGTTTCAAATAGCTGGCTTGCACGATAAATTCGCAAAGCTGTTATATTTTACCTGTTAGGTAGGCGCATGTGGCCTAACGGTAAAAGCATCGGGCTTTTCTACTGGAGGAGTCGGGCTTGAAATCAACCATCCGACATGTAATTTCTTGTATATATCCTAGGCCAAGAAGTCCACGAGTTGTGGGAGCGCGATGTTTTGGCCTCATTGTGCACCTGCGCAGTCTACAGCGGCTACGTTATCTCCAATGTGCAGCAGCAGCTCACGAAAGCTCGCTTTAAATAAACACGCTCTGAAATGCAAACCAGTCCTTAAGTCGAAGGGGCGAGACACTATAAAACAGTTCGCACTGTTTATTTCAGTCAAGTGCATGCGACGTTAACAAACTTGTTTGAATTGACCTCGACAAAATAACATCCATAACGCATAAACAAAATAGGTGCGCTACGCAAAACTTCAATTGTGAGAAACACGGGAGCGTCAAAGCACCAGAAAGGCATACCGCGGTGTAAAGCACTACAAATAGAAAACACCGTTGCCATTGGAGAGATGTGATCTGGAGGCGTACATTCTTGCATTTAAAGAAATATCGTTACACCGCACCCTCACCAATAGTTTTCTTTATCTGAAGTGCCACCCGTGATAAAGGTGAAGAACTTCCTGCAGAACACGCTCTTTCACATGGGCTACGCCGACTATCGACGTTGTTGCCGAAAACTCGTCAACTGCACCAGCTTCGACTATCCGATCGAGTTCCACTCGACAAACGCTCCGTTTGAAGACCAAGTCAAGTCCGTGAGTGAATTTTTCATCATCCCAAGCGACTTTGAAAATTCGAAGTGGTGGAAGCCCCGTTAAGCCTCGATAGGCTTAGCGCGTGAGCGACCGCCTCACCACTTAATAACCAGATCGCTTCTGCCGAGCGTAGGAGATGGCTACATCAGAAAACATTGGACCTCCAAATACCCCCTCCCTCCCCCCCCCGCATCCGTTTAACAACGCGGACAAAAACGGGGACACAACAATAATTTCCGAAGCGGGGACTGGCAAAAGTCAAGAGATCGCCGCCCACAACTAGGCGATGGACGGCTGGCAGTTAGTTCTATCGCGGTGACAGCGAGAGGCTGTGAAGCGCAACGACAGGGAAACGGCTTCCAACAACAAGAATAACATAAACGGACAGCCATCAGCAGGCAGCGCGAAAGCAGACGGGCAAATCGGTCGTCGCAACATGCGCCGGAGGAAGGGGAAACCTCTGCCAGCATTCACGAAGAACGACATCAAGATAATACTGAAGCCTCACATGGGACTAATGCTCAAGGAATATTTGAGAACAGAAATACCACAAGCGATTATTCGGGCTACCAGGACGATAATCACAGGAAACGGACCGAAGCAGCGAAAAATCACCGGAGAGGATTTCATACTGCGAATCCGAGAGGGAACGAATATCATCATCGTCTCTACACCTTCACTGGAAGTGGCGGACGTCATTCGTCGAATCACGTGCATGGAGCTGCGAGGCAAGCAACACCCCTTCAAAGTGTACGTAGCGGATCCAGATGATAGCTACAAAGGGGTGGTGCACGGATTTCCAGCACACACCGAATCAGCAGATCTCCAGCAACACCTGCGAGTCACCATCGGAAGGGCCCGAATGCTAGGAAGCTCAAATACCGCTCTCCTCACCTTCTCGGGAGGCGCGCGCCCCAAATGCGTGTACTACATGGGAGTAGAGATGCGGTGTACGGAGTACAGGCCAACAATCCAAATGTGCCTGGAGTGCATGCAAGAGGGACACCGCTCGGACGTTTGTCCGAACCCCAAGAACATATGCCGTGGCTGCGGACTCGAAAATCCACCCCCACAAGGACACGAATGTGAAGTGAAGTGCGCCGTGTGCAGGGCGGCGGGGCACGAGACGCGTCGGTGCCCGCACAAACTGATTGCCGCCAAGCGCGTGAAGACGATTCGGCAGTCTCGTTCGCGGGAGCGGCCGGGACAGAACACCAAAAAGGCACCGGGGCACTGGTTCGAGTCGACGGAAGAGGAGGACTTCTACCGGCACTGATCGAGATCCACATCTCCACACGGAAGCAGAGCGAATAGCAATACCCCCTCGAGGAACCCATCCAGCTCCAGGGCTTCGCAGCGATCGAATTCGCCACTGCCTAAAAAACAGCAGGTGAGCTGAGCGAGGGTTGTTCCTCCCACTGCTCCAAAACAGAATACTGGTGAAAATGATAAACGTATTCAGAAATTGGAAAAGGAAAATGCGCGACTAAGAGAACACCTCTCATGAGAAGTACGCCAACGACAATCACTTGCGAAACAAATGTCAGAGTTAGAGGCGCGCTTCAATAGCACAATACAACAGCTGGAAACGCCTCGTCATTCTGAAGAAATAGCCAAAACAAAAGCGGCGGTATATATAAACTCCGCCTCCACGCAGTCTCCGACAACCCAAATCTCAAATAACGCGCAGATAACGGCAGCACAGATCCAGACAATGATCGCGGAAAACTTGAAAATATTTATGCATGAAATGATTACTTTAGTTACCCAATGGTTAACGGAATTTCAACAACTATACACGAACGACTTCGAGAAACACAAGGTATTCGTGGCGGAACAGCTTAAGACAGTCTCGAAGGCTGTTCCCACCAAAAAACACTCAATTGCGATAGGAGCGGGTTCGGCAAAAACTAAAATAAGCCACTGCGTAACGGAATCCGACGGCTCGGACACGGAAACGTCACGGGCTTAAAATGGCTAATCACGCTAAGAAATCACAACGATTAAAAAATTCAGAACAATTAGAGATATGGCAATGGAACTGCCGCTCCTTCTCCAGGAAAGCGGCAGTGTTCCACCAGTTTATCAAAAACTCCGGAATCTCTACGCACGTGATATGTCTGCAGAAGGTTGGGGCCAAGCCGGCCAAACTGCAGGGATACTACACTCTGAGCGATACTCAAAATTAGAAGGTCGCCACGCTGGTGAGCAAGTCGATAAGCGCTCAATTATTAACAGTTCCGCAAACTGAGGGAGAGACTAATTCCATATACTTATCAGTGTGATGCCAAAGAAACGATGTAAGGCACACACACTAATCACAAATCTGTAGTCCTCCCAAAAGCAAAGGGGACGACCTACCCCCCCATTCTCTCCGCAACAAAATATTTAGCGGGCAACAAGGATAAGGCGGTGATAGTGGGTGACTTTAATGCACCCCACATACTATGGGGATACGCGAAAACGTCGCCCAAAGGGTTCCTACTCGAGCGCACCGCAACGGCCTTGTGCTTACGGGCAATCAATCAGATCGGCAAACCGACGCGCACGGGTAACAGCGTCAGCAGAGACACGGCGCCCGACCGTGCCCTTACAATTAATATCAATAATAATAATATTTGGGGTTTTACGTGCCAAAACCACTTTCTGATTATGAGGCACGCCGTAGTGGAGGACTCCGGAAATTTTGACCACCTGGGGTTCTTTAACGTGCACCTAAATCTAAGCACACGGGTGTTTTCGCATTTCGCCCCCGTCGAAATGCGGCCGCCGTGAATTAATATCAGAGAGGCACAATGGGTTTCCTTTGACGAAAACCTGGAAAGCGATCACGACATAATCCGAGTAGCGCTCTCCACGCCCAACATACGGAGAACAATATGAATGACTAAATTAACTGACTGGCCTCGTCATAGAGAACTCCAGAGAGCGCTGGAGCAGTCGGATACAGCCCCGACCAACATGCGAGAATGGACTGAATTACTTCGACGAGCACACGGAGACACCAATAAAGCCATTGAGCGTACAGCGGAGGTGCCGGTGATAATCTCTCACCTGGTCAGTCTATGGGAAGAGAGGCGGAAACTGGACGAGAGGTGGAAAAGACAACGTCTAAACAAACACCTGAGGCAACTCATCGCTCTCTTGGCAGAGCAAGCCCAGGGTCACGCCAACGAGCTCGCTAAAAACGAGTGGGCGACGTTCTGTGGAACCCTATTAGGAACTCTAGGAACGACCAGCACGTGGCGAATACTACGAAGCATAGACCCGATGAGCACGCGTACTGAGAATAACAAGAAGCTCCAAATTATAGCAGACAACTTCGACGGCACATACCAAGATATATGGTCCATGCTCTTCAGAAAAAGTACATAGGACCCTCACCTGCCACGGGATCGCCGTACGCGAGGAGACAATACGCGGGGGAGGCGAACCCTAAATTAGACGAAGAAATAACGTACGCGGAAGTGTATGAGGCGGCTCAATCCGCAGTTCAGAACTCGGCACCGGGCTCAGACTCGATCACAAATGCAGTGATTCGAAACATGGATTCGGTAGCCCTAGCAAAAATAACAAACATATTCAATAGCGAGTGCTGGGCCAAGGGAGGCTTGCCCTAAGTGTGGAAATTGGCTAAAATAATCATGATGCCCAAACCAAAAAAGAATCCCTCGATTGATACACTACGGCCGGTGTCGCTCACGTCGTGCCTGGGTAAGCTCTATGAAAGTGTTATCCATTACAGATTGCAGCGATACCTGGAAGAGCGGAGCTGGTTCCCGGACTCTATGATAGGATTTCGCACGGGTTTATCTTGCCAGGACGCGTTCCTACTACTTAGAGACGAAATTCTAACTAATATACCATACGGCGACGAGATACTAGTCCTAGCACTAGACCTCAAAGGAGCCTTTGACAACGTCTCTCACGCCGCAATATTGGAGGAACTCGAACTCGCGGGTTGTGGTGAGCGCACATACAATTACTTAAGAGCGTTTCTTTCCAACCGCGAGGCGAGCATCAGAACTGGCCAAATCACTTCGGATTTACTTAAAACGCCTGACAAAGGAACACCTCAAGGAGCTATATTATCTCCTTTTCTCTTCAACATGGCGATGTGTCGCCTCGCGCACAATCTGGATCGGATACCCGACCTAGGTTACACGCTCTACGAGGACGACATCACGCTGTGAACGAGCAGTGGTTCACTAGAGGATAAGGAATATACGCTCCAAAGCGCAGCATTAGCGGTGCAGAAATTTTCTACTTGGAGTGGCCTGAAGTGCGCACCCGAAAGTTCTGACGTCATCCGGATACACGCGAAAGGCTACAAATCCAGAGGACCGATTAACATCGTGGTTGAGGGCTAATCAGTCCGAGAGGTACCCACGATGCGAGTCCTGAGTTTGTGGCTTCAGAGCGACAGGAGAGCAGTACAGACACTCAAGACACTCAAATCCACAGCCCACAACATAGCCCAAATGACACGTCGCGTGACGTATCGAAAAGTGGGAATGCGAGAAGACGATCCCTAAGGCAGGCCTTAGTGGTTAATCGAATCACGTATGGCTCACCGTACGAAATCCTGAACATGGAGGAGGAAAAGCAGGCTAACACAATAATCCGATCCGCTTTCAAGGCTGCTTTGGGCCTGCCTAAATGTACTTCAACGAAGCGCATGTTAGCTTTGGGAGTGCGCAATACTTTCGACGAACTGAGGCAGGCCACCCTGATGCGACAGAGGGAGCGCCTCAGCTTCACAAAAATTGGTAGGGAAATATTGGCCAGACTCAATATCCCAGCATACCCCATTTATCTCACAGAGCAGGCCGTACCTCTCTCTCCTTCGATGAGATCCAAAATTACAGTAGCCCCAATTCCAAACAATATGCATCCCGAGTACAACAAAGAAAGGCGCAAAGCACGCGCACAACACATTCAATCAGCGTACTCTAATAAACATAGGTACAACACGTACTACACGGACGTAGCTGTGTATGCATAGGCGACCGGGCAGCGCTACCAAAGGAGTTACGCCCTGGCAGTCGTGAACGCGATCAGCCAACAGCAAATTACTGCGTCGGCCACGGTGAGATCCCCCACCTCGGCTGAAATATTAGCAGTGGCGATCGCTATCGCTCACGCGGAGCGTTCGCAAAGGCACTCGGTCGTGGTCACGGACTCCCAGGAGACATGTCGCATGTTTCTCAAGGAGCACGTGACTGCGGCTAGCCTCGCGATAATCCCCAAATCCTTCAACCACCATCATCGCCTACTATGGTGCCCGGGCCACGCGGGGGTACAGGGGAACGAAAAGGCTAACGCGTTAGCTCGAGAGTTCACTAACCGAGCGACGGCGTCCTCTTCTAACCCCAACCACTCGCAGTATCACTCACAAAATTCCACCAATTTAAATACCAAAGACATCCTTGCTCATCAGCGCGGAGTCCGCAGAAAGTACCCGCCGCCTCACCCACAACTTAACGGGGAAGAGGCCGCCGATTGGCGTAAAATACAGACCGGGGTATTCCCCCTTTTAAAATTGCTAAACGCCATGTATCCCACTCGTTATAGGGCCAACTATCCTTGGTGCGGTGGCATACCTACCCTAATACATATAACCTGTGAGTGCACTAAGCACCCTCATAGGCAAAATACCAGTAACACAATGGAGCAGTGGGAGGCACAGCTCGCCCGCTCCGACCTGGCACGACAAAAGAGGCCAGTGGGGCCCTGGACTGAGAGGCTCCGACCACACCTCCTTCAAATCTTTTCCATTGCAATAAAGTTTCTATCTATCTATCTATCTATCTATCTATCTATCTATCTATCTATCTATCTATCTATCTATCTATCTATCTATCTATCTATCTATCTATCTATCTATCTATCTATCTATCTATCTATCTGTCTATCTATCTATCTATCTATCTATCTATCTATCTATCTATCTATCCTTTTTTGCCAATTTAATACAAAGTAAGTTCACTGCCCGAACGGCGACGCAGTGCAAGTTAACAGCATTTCATTATCTGGCTCAAATGAAACACCAATTTCATCTTATCTCTAGGTTACGCCGTAATGAACTTCAAACGCGTAAAACATCCCGCAGCCATGCGTCCGTCCCTATCAGTATGCTGTTAGACATCCGCGGACCGTTTTGGCGCCCTACCGCCCACTCCTTTGGGACGCCGCAATTGCTCAGAGCAACATCAAGTAACTAAGCTAAGAGGTCCTGTATACATCATTCCTTCCTATTAGCGCTTCATTCCGGCGTTATAATACTACATCGCGCGGTGGAACCCGTCTATGTGCCCTGCACTGTGAAGTTCTCCGTGTCATGCCCTTTCTGTCTACGGTACGTGGGTTAACACGCACTTGGTCTAGCCAGGAGTCTTGTAGAATTCAGTTGTTCGCCTCATCGGTGAGTCCTTCGGCGGCGCGGCAAGCCGTCGGAAGGAAAGGCCATTACAAACACAAGGAGAGCCATCGTCAAAACAAGGGAAAAGGCCCAAATTCAGGTGTACCGCTTCTTCCACTGCATGTGGTACCGTTGATACCATCTGTCCCAACCAGAGTGCCTCCGGGAGGCCTGTTCGTCCATGTCCTCTATGCATCTCCCTTTGATTTCGGGGTTCAGCTCCCGCTGCAGTTGGTGGGTGGGATCGACGTGTCTTGCAGCTAGAGCATCTTCGTCTTGATAAAATCCCCACCGGGTGAGGTGAGTCTTCACCGCGAGAATCAGGAAACGTCGACGAAGGCGGGCATCGTGATGATGGAAAAAAAAGTAGAAAAGAATGCATTCGATTCATGATACATGGTTGTGACTATCCGATGCGAGTGGTTTTGATTAACACGGGGGCCAGGACGGCCTTAAATAACCCCTCGCGGTCTTGTGGTCGTCGATGACTCGGAAAACTTGGGGAACTTATGGAAGTATCAGTGACTTCGTCAGGTTCTGAAGTCGGTGAGCTCCTGCCTTTCGGGTCTTCTCATCTTCGTCCTTTTCTTTGTGCTCAGTGCATACAGAGGTGACGCTTTTTCGAGGAAGAGGGCAATATGTCGACATGGGAACGCCCACTTGAACGTTTCTCACACTTGACAGGTCGCTGAAACAGTTTTCGCAGCTTCTGAACGATGCATTTTCATCAGTGTTCACCAATGAAAATATAACTTCTTCGCCAATATTAGAGCCATTGCCTAACATTTCCATGCCAGAAATTGTCATCAGTGAATCTGGTATTCTTGCGCTGTTGAATAACCTCAAAATTCACTGATGACAATTTCTGGCATGGAAATGTTAGGCAATGGCTCTAATATTGGCGAAGAAGTTATATGATTGGGAACACTGATTCACCTGTGCTAATGGCTGTAACTCTTCTTCTGTTCCTTTAACATCTGGAGTACTCCACGGCAGCGTACTCGGTCCCCTACTTTTCTTGATTTTTATTAATGATCTACCCAAATGTGTCTCATCGCAAATTCGACTATTCGCTGATGATTGTGTTGTATATCGTAATATCAGTAATGACGCTGACCGACTTTCCTTACAAACTGATCTTGATGCGGTGACCGCTTGGTGCTCCTCGTGGTTAATCTCATTAAATACGTCTAAAACCAAGGTAATAACATTTACCAACCATTCCACTCGACTTCCTAGCGCCTACTTTCTCAATAATGCTAGCGTAGAACTTGCTCCAACTTACAAGTATCTTGGCCTTCATCTTCATTCTGACTTAACTTGGCATTACCATATTAACACCGTCTTAGCATCAGCTAACCGAGCTAGCACTCGGTCTTCTTAAGCGTAACCTCAAGCACGCACTTTCACACTTAAAAAGACTTGCTTGTATCACGCTGATCCGCCCAAAATTTAATATGCTTCTGCCATATGGTATCCCGATCAAGCATACATAATCAACAACATTGAATCTCTGCAAAACCGTGCTGTTCGCTTCATCTTTTCCGATTATTCACGCTTCACCAGCGTCACATCGCTAAAACAACGTGCCGAGTTGGAATCACTATCACGTCGAAGCCAGTTTGCTCACCTAACCTTATTTCATAAAATTTATCACCATTCCACGCTTCACGATGACTTCTTTTCACTAGCCCCTGCAGTCTTCCCGCGCCGTGACCACGCTAGCAATGTAAAACGCATAACATGCCGCTCATCGCTCTACGCAAAATCATTTATTCCTCGCACAATAATAGAATGCAATAACGTACCATCACGCATAGCTACTGAAGTTTACTTACAATCTTTCCAAACCTTGTTGCAAGAAAACGGTTAGTGGTAGCAGATTAGTTATTACTTATTGTTGCATGTACTGTTGGCCAAAAAAGAAAACGAACCACGGCTTACGTGCGGCAGTGGGACCACACCGGGGCGCTGCTATCTCGCTCCGTGCGCTGACGGCGAGAGTGCCCCAAGTCACGCCAGACTTCGCCCTCACTCTCACGCGGTACCTCGTCACGCTTGATAAATTTCTAGTGCGACGTCCGGTTGCTGTGCTGCTGACGGTGGCGACGAAGGGGACTGTGCATCGCCGGTAGCCTAGCACATGGCGCTTTAAAAAAATTTTAATTATGGGGTTTTACGTGCCAAAACCACTTTCTGATTATGAGGCACGCCGTAGTGGAGGACTCCGGAAATTTCAACCACCTGGGTTTCTTTAACGTGCACCTAAATCTAAGTACCCACGGGTGTTTTCGCATTTCGCCCCCATCGAAATGCGACCGCCGTGGCCGGGATTCGATCCCGCGACCTTGTGCTCAGCAGCCCAACACCATAGACACTGAGCAACCACTGCTCAATTTAGCCGCAACGGCGGCTACGGTGACGAGCGCACTTTCACGCCAGCGCGATAAGTTACGTAATGTGGAAATTTGGGCTAGTTGGGCGATTATTCATCCTACCTTGCCGGTGAAGCAGCGCGCTGACACGGACACAGTGAAGACACACAAGAAACGCAGACGACACACACAGCGAGTGTCGTCTTTTTTTGTGTGTCTTCACTGTGTCCGTGTCAGTGCGCTGCTTCACCGGCAAGGTAAGCGATAAGTTACAGGTGTCAAGCTTTACTGTGGGTATGGCTTTTCTGTCGAAAGTACTTCTACGGCATTGTCTCCCGCAGTGGGTTTAATATTCATATGAGCGACGCCTCCGAAAACTGCTTTGGTTAGCTACTACAATGCGTAGGCCGTTATGCAACTTTACAAAAGTACCGTCAGGAAGAGATGAGTGGGAAGACGAATCGGATAAACTAGTCACTCGGGAAAGTTTATTCACGGAAGCATTTCATAGCTTGAAGGGGTCCTCAGTGCGATGAAAAGTTCCCGTCGACCGTGATGAGTTGGCTTTTTCGCCTTGACATCGAGTCATAGATCGCCGCCGCTATAGCTATGGAAATCCGCGCAGCGCTTCCCACTCTGCAGCATATCGCGCCGACGTAAAAGACCGCGCGTCACCGTAGCCGCCATTGCGCCTGCTTGCGTGATGTTGCCTAAAATCGAGCAGCGGTGGACGCCGGCGGCATGCACTAATATGAAAGATAAGGTGAATATAAGCAAAACAATCAGAACGGGTCTTCGTTCCTTCTCAGTGCCGCGGTATGATGTGGCGCGGCCGTCCGCTACTGTGCGAAAGCTCCATGTAAGGTACCGATAGAGAAAGAAATTTCAACAAGAGCGGACACTCCCATAAAGCCCAGCCATAGAGAAAGAAATTTCAACAAGAGCAGACACTCCCATAGAGCCCAGCGTCCGAATTGACTGTATAGCACACCAAGCGGATGGTATGTACTCCTTCCGGTTTCGGTTTTGGGCGCGCGCGTTTTGAACACCAGTTGGTACACGCCGCGCCGGCTACGCTCTTCGGCGCGGCATTTATTTTTTTAGCTTCTGCTGAACCCCGCGTGGCCTTGGCGTGGAATCGTTTCATTATTTAGTAAAAATGATTTCGAACGACCTTTACAAGACTCCACCGAATCCGTCAGGTGCAATTTCATAAAGAAAACGGAAGACGTCTTCTGAAATGATGATATGTTTATTTTGCTGTATATAAATACTCGTTCCGGGCTTCTACATTCATCCAAAGTTGGGGCACCAGGTAAGCGCCAGTCGTTGCCGTACGAAGCTCCACCGGATGCCATCAGCTGCAAGAAAGTAAATTACAAGCACGTATCGTTTTGGTATGTTGACCTAACAGGAGTATTGCGTGTAGAGGCGAAACATGCGTAAGTGGTGAATGAGCGGCATTACAGATAAATTCACTTTTACGTACATTTCGCATCAAAGACTCCTCCCAAACAATGCCATAAAATCTGAGCAAAACATCCGATTTTCAAGCACCCCTCCCTTCCTGAGCATTATTTCCTGCACTTTAGGCGCACATATACACGGGTGACTGCGCGTTTCCAAAACAAATTGTTCTCAGTCGACGCGATGGTACGCCAAGTACACAAAGGTGGCTACAACACAGGCTCAGCCAGACCATGTTACACGTTAGAAGAATGCCTTCTAGTCGCACTCAAGACAGATTCGTGGGTGCAAAGCCTGTTTTCAGTCGCTCACAATACATAAATGTCACGTTCTTGGGCTCCTCCGTGTTATCTTTTACGCGTCCTGCCGGCGCATTCAACACTCCCGTGTTATCACTCTCGGCAATCGCTCGTCGCGTTTTCGACAAGCGTGAGTACCGAAATAAGTTATATGTTGTTGCAGGGCTATAGAATGCGTCACAAACTTGTCCCACTAAAATACAGTACACGCAAAACTAACTCGCTATGGCCGGCTTGCTTTTTTGCCAACAGCTTCACAACCCCAGTCGCGGCGAGCAAGCCTCAAGATATCCCAAAAAGTTACCAAATAAATTGCAATGCTTTTTCGGGTCAGAGAATGCGTCACGAACTTCTACCGTAAGATTGAGTACACGCGAAACTAACTGCGGCTCACAGCCGAGCTGCTTTTCGCTAACTGCGCCACTACGCCGAGCGCGGCCACTGTGCTTGAAAAGTACCCCAAAAAGTAGTGAAATTAGTTACAATAATGTCTAGGGTCAGAGAAAGCGCCAAAACTTGTCCCGGTAAGATTCAGTACACGCGAAACTGCGACACACGGCCAAGGTGCTTTTCGTCAGAAAGCCAGGTGCGGCGAGCGTGCCCAAAAACTAGCGAAATAAGTCATAATTACGCTTGGGCTCCGACAGAAAGTATCGCAAACATCTTCCAGTACGAGTAATTAACTCATATTAACTAGGCTTGGACTGCGGAGCTGTTTTTCGATAACTGCGTCACTATATCGGTTGTTTTGTGCAGTAAGCCTAAATGTGCTTGAAGTGCGTCGCAGACTGTCAAACAAAATTCCTCACCTTGCTGTAGTCCAGTAGTGCAGCGGTGCCGTGCCGAAATGCAGACAGAACACAAGAGAACGCCGGGAGCCCAAAAAACGGGCTACATCCAAAAGAGACGGGTCGCCGAGCACGCGAGCTTCACATGCGCATCCGGCCCCGCTTAATCCTGTGGCTTGTCTGGCGCATGACGTATGCACGCGCGTCTGGCGTGCCGCTAGCGTGTTGCTAGGCAACGCAACAAAAATAAGTTGGAAAGTATAAGTTCATTTACACGCAAAACTTTTTCACTTTTAGTGGGAAAAAATAAAAAAAATAAAACGTTGTCTGGAAGTTTATTTCACATTCTTTTTTTCTGATGCTCGCGTCAACTAACGGATGGAGTTGAAACTAGGCGTGACATGTTTCCTGTTGCCAGTTCTTGAAAAGTGTCCCCTCTTGTTGAATTTCTTTCTCTATGGGCTACCGGCGATGCACGGTCCCTTTCGTCGCCACCGTCAGCAGAAGAACCGAACGTAGCACTAGAAATTTATCAAGCGTGACGAGGTACCACGTGAGAGTGAGGGTGAAGTCTGGCGTCACTCTGGGCGCACTCGTCGTCAGCGCGCCGAGCGAGATAGTAGCGCCCCGCTGTGGCCCTGCAGCCGCTCCGGCCACCTAAGCCGTGGTCCGTTTACTTCTTTGGCCGATAGTACGTATTAACAGATTATGTGAAAAAGTTCTTGTATTTTCATGACTTAGTGCATATACCCCTTGTTCATATCTATTTATTTTATGTTCTTTGTGTGCGCGTTTATTTCATGTAGTTTTATTTCTTGTGCATATTTCATGTTTGTGCCCCCCCCCCCCCCAAGTAGTACCCTCGCATGAGGGCCCTTAGGGGTAATGTAAATAAAATTTCAAGAATGACGCCTGTCGTTCCAAGTGCAGTTTCCAGTGACTGCCTCACCGGATCCAGAGATTCTTAGCACCCACTGTCGCGTCGCAGGTCTGACCACCGCCTTCCACAGATGCACCGCTGCCGGTGGGGACTTAGGGCCATCGGTTGATTGTAGGGGTCATGAGTGAGGTAGTGGCCGAATAATACAACAGAGTGGACAATGCCTGTTATGGTGAGGAAGTGCTTTTGTTGAAACTTAGTGGGCCTTCCGAATTTGGTTGCACCTGGACTATTACAACCCCACTGGTTCCCGTCATTATTTTTTTTTTTTGCCGTTGTCAGGCGCCACTCCAAGCCTGAAACTGTAGCGTACTGGAGGAGGATTCGAGCTTATGACCTTCAGATTAGAAGCCCGGTGTTGTACATCTGCTCCACGCTACCGCCTCAGTCGCATAGTTACAAATGGAACACTTCTAATAAATTATTAAACCATGCTGCTCACCATAATGGTGTTCCAACCCAACCAATCCGCGCTCCGATGAGCCACATGACTGCCACTTATTCGAGCAAGTGGATGCTGAGTGATAAGTGCCTTAGTGGCCGTCACACTCCACCGAAAGAAATTAAAAGAGGCAACCAGCAAAAGCATCCCCGGCGCTAACGAATGGCTAATTTGTTCCAGCGGCGACTGACTTCCTTAAAAAAACGGATTTGAACTTCTGGCTATAGCAACGTAGCTTCCGAGATAGCTCAGTCAGATAGCCGTGTAGGCGGCGAGGCCACCTGAAGACGCCGAAGGCCCAGAATAACCAGAGGAACTTACATGTATTAAATCTCACTTGAATTGTCCGTGATAGACGGGTGGGCATAGCACTGTTATTTATACATTCCATTGTCTCTGGCCGCATCGGCAGGCGCGAGAGAAGAAAAAAATAAAGATGAGAAAAGAAAAGGGAAGTTTTACAAGTGGTTCTAACATCGTTGTTATGAACCGCACGTGAGCAGGAGACCGTGAAGTAGGCTAGGCACGCTAGACATTTTCAACAAACTTCAACAGCACCTAAATCAGAAGGGAAGTAAAAAAACAGCGCCTCCGTGCTCACCCCAACGTCACGAGCCACGTACGGCCGCCTTTAGCTGCATGATGCAGCTAAACACACACACATTTTCAAACAATGTCCTCTAAGTCCGTAATGAACGTGGCAACGCCTTCATCATAGCAAACAACGACCGCCTACTCTGACGAAGGCCGTGACATGGCCGAAACGCAAAGCAACATGCATTTTGTTGCAATAGCAATTATATGGACACTCCGTGCGCATTCCTGCCGTCGCCGTGGTGTTCCGTATAAAGTCCAAGGGCATCGTCACCACGCGCCGTATGCTGCGTATACCACGGCCGCGCGCGTCCTACATTGGAAGCGATCTGCGATCGGGACAGAGTGAACCGAGTCCTGATAGCTCCATGTATATGCTGCCTTCCCCCCACATAGTTCGCGTTGAAGCGAGAGGCACGACGAAGGTCAATTCAATCGTTTTTTGCTGCTGCTTTTCCTCACTGCGACGTTATGGCAGCCAGTTTCAGCGGTCATCGAGTGAGATGCGTTTATCTTTGCTTGTGCGCGCGAGACACCATGCTTGTTAATTCTGTTAGCAAGCGAATGTTTACAACTATCAACGGCTGATAAAGTGGCTATCTTTCCTTCGTATAGCTGTCTACTAATCTGTTAGTGCAATCGATGCTTCACCTTTTGAGACGAAACTGCGACTCTCATATTAATGACGTGCGCTCCTCTTTTGCAATATATATAGCGAAAAACACAGGCTTTCTCCGTTGGCGTAGTGTGAAAAATAGAAAAGAATGTACGTGCAAACGTGTTCTTTACGGTCCAAACGTATTGGTGGGTGGGACAGCTTTCCCGTCGCTCCGATAAAGAATGACCCGCCAGCTAAAACGATGATTCAGTAAAGAACACATTTCCCCGTACGTCCTTTCCATTTTTGACGCTACACCAAGAACGAGCCTGCGCTTTTTACCATGTATGCATATCGTGTGGCACAATTTGCGTCAGTTGTCGCAGTCCGGCGTTTTCAAATCTGTGTGCACCTGCGCGGTCGATGACGTTACATTATCTACAAAGCAAAGGCCAGGGAGAGCCTAAGAGAGCTGCTCTTGAAATACACATAATATGGCAAAGATAGAAGAGAGACAAAAAAGAACTCTTCGCACAATTTATTTCAATCTTGCACGGCGTCCACAGACCCGTTTAAAATACGCTTAGGAACATCAAATACATATCAGCGGTACTATAAAATGCGCATACGAAATGAAATCAGTCGCGAAAAACATGCAAGAGCCACTGCTGCTAAAAAGAGAACACTTAGCATTGGGGGTGGTGCAATTTTTTTGTACACCCTTTATAATAATATTGAACAAATACATTTGCGTTGGAAGACATTTTTACCACGACCCGTTAAGATAAACAATGAAATTAAGACTTCTTTTTATGACTTCAGTTGAAACAAGTTCACTGCCCGAATGGCGACGCAGTGGAAGCTAGCACAGTTTCTTCATTTGAGTGAAGAGAAGCATCAAGCTCATCGTAAAGTGACATGCCGTTACGCGGGAACGAAGCGCAGGCACGAGCAAAGCAACTCGAAGTCGTGCGTAGGTCTTGATCATTATGCAGGAAGCTGGCGTTAAATATTAATGAGCACGTTTGGAGCCCTAGAACGATTGAGGCGTACGGGCCGCCTCAATCGCTCACAGCAATGTCAAGTAATTAAGCGCACGAGGCGCACTACATTTCTTTCCTTCATTTTCACCTTTGATACCAGTGGGCTATTACGACATCGTTCGGCGAAAACACGTCTCTCTGTAGTGCCCTAAGCAGTTTGTCATGCCCTTCCTGAGTACGGTACGTGTGTTAACACCCACGTGGTCCAGCTACAACGTAGAAATCAGGTGCGTTTCTCATAGGGAAAATCCTTCGTCGGCGCAAGTAGGCTATAGTAAAGGAAGCGCATAATTACCCCAAACACAAACACAACAAAAACGGTCGTCAAAACAACGGTGAACACCCACATGTAGTGCTGCTTCCACTGCATGATGCTCCGCCGATACCATCTGTCCCAGGCATAGTGCCTCCGGGACGCCTGTTCATCTGTATCATCTACCCATCGCCCTTCACGCTCGGGGAACCGCTCCTGTTGCAACTGGCGGATGTGACCGAGGTGTCTTGCAGCTAGGGCCAATTCATCTTCGCGGAAAGGCGCCTCGGCAGGGACGGCGAGCAACACCTCACGGTATGAGGGCGGTGGTGTACCTGACGGTGGCATGTACCCTCTTGACGCCATGGGTATCCCCCTCTCGTCCCCTGTGTCTTCGCCACGGGACTGTTTACCGTTGGCGGCGCTGGACCGTCTGGCACCACGTCCGCGCAGGAGGTGAGTCGCGTGCATACCAGAGGCCCTGTTGAACTCGGCCATGGAATCCTCGGCAAGAGACAGTCCAGACTTTGAATGCGTAGCAGAGCTTCGATGGATGAAAGTCGGCATGTCGGCGTGGAGCCTTCACAAAACCCGAAGCAGAAGTGAAGGCACCTCTTACACTACGTGCTGTGCTCCACTATGAAGACGCTAATAGAATGCGAACTGGATGAGAACGACGCTATTTATACCAGCCAACTTTTTTTATGCCTTTATCTGAAAAAATAAAGAACAGACAAACGTGAGTGACGATGATAACGTAAGATATCTATGCTTCCTAGCACGCATGATCTGCTCGGCCCAGTGCGGTTGAAGCCGAGAATGACTCTGTTGGTATTAAAAAAATTATTCTAATTTTGTGGGGACGAACTTTCTTATTTTACTTCTACTACTAGTACTACTACCACTACTGCTACTACTACTACTACTACTACTACTACTAATAATAATAATAATAATTGACAGTCTCAATGTACATTATATACATCTTCCCGTTTTTCTTCGTTTAGTGCGCTATAGTTTAACCTGACTTCCATCTGGAAAACCACAAAAGATGAAGCAATCGCATCAATCAGCGCTGTTAAACAATGAACCTGGTCAATTCTCCAAACCATTGTCTTCATAAGGGATAGGCTTGAGGCGCGAAAGCACACGGAAGATTCCTGAATATTTCGGGCTCCTCATAAATGATCTAATCAACGCAAGTCTGGTGAAACTGATCGAGAAGGTCTTAACCATAAAGGATAAAAATAGGTCAAGCAAGGCCCGATTTGTCCCAGCAAAAATGCCGTATAATTATACCATATGTGCTACCAAGAACAAGAGAGTCGGGCTAAGGTTAACCAATTCGCACACTAAGGTATGAATTAATATGCGGGAAAGCCACGCTTGCTATTGCTAGAACTAGCCTTGTTGCAACACCATCGATGCTAGCTTGTTAAACGCCCGTTGCACTCAAGTACCGCTGTTTGCAAACTGACCATATCTGATCGACATGAGTGCTGTATTACAGTATGTCGCCATAAAACTTCAAGGCCGGAAAATTATTTAGTAATATGTATTCTAATGTATTCTGCACTATTCTTGTGGCAGAAATTTACTAGCGACAATAACGCAAGCCTCAGATTAAGCACGATTGCCCTGTATTTTGCTTCTTCATAATATTCAACCTAGCAACTTCCTTTATTCGCTGGCGGATTTATGACATTTCGAGCAGTCCTTCTGGCATTTTCAGAGACGCGCGCACATGGCCGTCTGTCAGTTGTAAAAAGATCTGGCAGACGTGAAACTTTCTGATGCGGCTGAATTCAGTTTTCTTTTACGATATGATAACTTTTGTCAGTCGGGCAGGATACAGTCAAATTCGCATGCGCAAACGAACGGCAGCTCCTGTTGTTCTCCCTGAATTCGTAACGATGAGTTATTGCAATAGACAGTTTAATTCTACAACACACGGGCACTCCAAAGGCCTTCGGAGTAGGTGACAACTACGAAAGAGGAGTTGATGTAGGTGTACAGCAGGACAAAATGTACCCCCTTTTCAGTAGAGACGCCTTCCGGAAGGGGAGCTAGCCGAACTGGGCTTGAGGGGCCACCTCAAGCGTAGTTCTTGAGCAATACAAGACTTGACGATTGGGGATTGGTGCCTTATTAATAATTTTCGTCCTCAGAACTCCATCTTATATTTACAGTGACGCAATTTGACCCGCTGAACGTATTTATTTGACAGAAGCAACGCCATTTACTTTGCTGAGACCTTTACAGCACCATAGGGCGTGTCAGTAGCGAAATTCCTTTTGGAACTAGTTCCTCCTGCGTAAAAAAAAGAAAAGAAAAAGAAATGCGCTTATCTCACAGGTCTCCAGTTCGCCCGTGTGTCAAGGGCACGGAGTAAAATTGACAAGCGTGCCGACTCGCCTGATAAGGCGTTGCAACTTGTAGCCTTATCAGCCAGCTATACTGTTTAGACTGAAATCATAGACGCGTCATCTCCAGCGGCCCATGTTCACCATGACGTATAGCTGAGCAACGTGGGCTGCCTGTTGACTAGTAATTCGTTTTTCGTATAAACATGCGCGCGTTTCTACCGTTGCCTGCATGTAAGGATGGATGGATGGATGTTATCAGCGTCCCCTTTGGAACGGGGCGGCGGGTTGCGCCAGCAAGTCTCAATTGCTATCTTATACTGCCTTATGTCCTACCTAGGTGAAAGAATAAGAAAAGAAAAAAAACGCAATGAACTCCCACAAACAAATTTTCTGATCCCCTATTGCGAACTGTGCTTTTGTACGTCTCCGTTTTTTGTCGTTTCTCTACTTTTCTTCCACCAATCCTCCAATCGCGTCTTACTAATCCCTATTGCGTTAGGCTGCTGAGCACGAGGTCGCGGCAGCGAATCCCGGCCACGGTGGCCGCATTTCGATGGGGGCGAAATGGGAAAACACCCGTGTACTTAGATTTCGGTGCACGTTAAAGGACCCCAGGAGGTAAAAATTTCCGGAGTCCTCCACTACAGCGTGCCTCATAATCATAAAGTGGTTTTGGCACGTAAAACCCCATAATTTATTTTTTAATCGCTATTGCGGACATGTTTACTTTTTCACTGCTCTCGCTGAACCCAAGGGCTTCAAGAAGGCGAGTGGTGCCTAAATCGACCGCTGGGTACACGTCTTCACATTCTAATAAAACATGTTCCATAGTTTCTCTAGCTTTACCGCAGCAAGCACAGGCTTCTTCTTCCTTCTTATATTTCGCTTTATGGGTGAGTGTTCTAAGGCATCTCGGTCTCGCTTCGAAAAGTAATCAGCTTCCCTTTGAGTTATCATAAATTGTTTCTTTCCTGATTTCGTTCTTTCCTCTTAAGTAGTTACTCATGACAGGTTTCTTTTCCATTGCCGCCACCCATGAGATTATTTCAGCCTCTCTGACTGCCCGTTTGACGTTCTTTGTTGCTGTGTTACCGACCCTACAGGCCGCATACTTGCTGGTAAGCTTCCTAATTCTCTTCCTACACTGTGAATCAATGTTTTTCCTGTACAGATACCTGAACACTCTCCCAGCCCATCTACTTTCTTCCATATTCCTCAGTCGTTCTTCATACTCAATTTTACTGCGAGCTTCCCTCACTTAAAAACTAGTCCACTCCATATCACCCTGCACGGCTTGATTTGTAGACTTTCCGTGAGCGCCCAATGCGAGGCAACCCACTGACCTTTGGTTGCGATCGAGTACAGATTGTACCTCTGATTTGAAGCAAACAACCGCATTTCGAAAAGTAAGTCCTGGAACCATTACACCTTTCCACATGCCTCGGAGCAACTCGTACATATTATATCCCCACAGCGCTCCGTGCTCTATTATGGCTGCATTCCTCTTCCCCTTCACTGTTATCGTTATTTCCTGTATTTCCATATATCTATTGCCGTCGTTTATCCATATACCAAGGTATTTATATTCTGTTACCTGAGGTATTTCCAGGCCCTGTATCGCCACTGTCTGTTCACTGTTTTCGTTGAATACCATAACACCTGATTTTCTAACACTAAACTTCAAACCTAAATTGTTGCCTTCCTGTCCACAGATATTAGCCAGACGTTGCAAATCACTTTGCTTGGTAGTTAGCAACACAATGTCAACCACATAAAATAAACCTGGAAGCTGCTGCTCTACTGCTGTACCCGCCTGTTTGTATGAGAGATTAAACCCGATATTACTTCCTTCTCCATCCTTACCCTCTCCATCCTTACCATGTACATCATAAACAGCACTGGGGATAAAGGGCACCTCTGCCTCAGTCCCTTTTGATATCAACTTTCTCCTCACTCCTCATCCCTTCCCATTGAACGCAAATGGCATTTTCTATGTAAATCTCTCTCAAAAGCTGTAGAGAATCGTCACCTAAGCCTTCCCCTTCCAGAATATACCGCGAAATGTTGCGGCCTACATTGTCATATATGCTCCTGTAATGTCTAAAAAGGCCACATATAACGGTCTGCTTTCTACGTTTGATATTTCAATCCACTGAGTAATAACAAATAAGTTATCATCTAAACGCCTTCCTATTCTGAAGCCATCCTAAAGTTCTCCCAAAATGCCATTATTTTCTGCCCATGCTTGATTGCCTGCATTGCTAGCCTGTTTATTACCAATGAAATGGTTAATGTCTATACGAGTGAGTTCTATCATTCCCCCCCCTTACCTTCATAAATTAAATTCATTCTACTTTGTCGCCAACTGTCTGGTATTCGTCTATCTTTTAAAGTTTCTTCCACTGCTTTCACCAGAGCTTGCTTACCTTTTTGGCCCTAGTTCATTAATCAGCCTAACGGGAACATCGTCTAGCCCTGTGGCTGTGCGCTTAGAAATTTTCTCTTCGGATTTCTTGCAGTTGAAATTTGTCAGCACCAGCTCCTTTTGCAGCTGGGTCTCTTTCATGCTCTTTTTTTTTTCTTGAAATACAACCTCGTCATTGCATTAGAAAGATTTGGCTGTTATTTTTAGGATGTAATTTATTGCCGCTTCTCCTTCCAGTCTGTTTTCATCTTCGTCTAGGATATCTTGGTGTATTGTTGTTGACTTCCTGCTTAATAATTTTATGTGGTTCCAGAATATTCTAGGTGTGGCCTTCTTTTTCTCATGTATTTCTGACAACCAATGTTCACTTTCACCTTTTAATTTTGCTTGCACCAGTATTTGAACCATAGACTTTTTCTCCCGGTATATTTCCCATTTACTGGCTACTTAATCCTGCGGCAACTGCGCCTTCTTTGCCTGCCTGTGCTCTCGGGATGCTTTCTGTCGTTCGGCGATTGCTTCTTGTATCTGCCTGTTCCACCAGCTTTTCGGTTTCTTTTTTACTTTCCAACGAATATGTTGTTTTTTTCTTTCTGTATTTCTGTCGTTATTACACTTAGAAGCTCACTATATTCCCACTCTTTATTTAGCCATTTGCCAAGTTCTTCCTCGACTCTAGTGACTGTATTTGTTATTTGTTCGGCGTTCAAATTTGGACTCGCCATTTTGCCCTCCTTGTTCTCTTTCCCAACTGCATATCCCATTTTCAAAATGATGCGTTTATGGTCACTCCCTATGCTGCTATGCCCTTCCTCATCAACGACCATTTCTCTCACCTTATCATGAATTCTTTCTGTCATCAGACAGTAATCAATGGTCGATTGCCGGTTTCCCACTTCCCACGTGATATTCCCTTCCCACTTAGGTCCTGCATTCACGATAACGAGGTTATGCTGCTCACAAAGGTATAGCATTGACTTCCCGTTCTTGTCGGTATAGCCATCTAAATCCTGTATGTGGGCATTCATGTCACCTAATAGGATAACTTCAGCACCATTCCCCAAACCCTTATTATCAGCGCTTATGCATTCCACTAACTCTTCATTCTTCTCTGTGCAATTATTCCTGGTCCACAAATACGTAACGCCCAGCCAAGTATTTTCCCTCTCGTTGTACCTGATAACCAAAGATGCTCCTGACATTTCGGATTTACTCTTTTCCTTTTGGCTCCCTGATGGACGAGCATTCCGACCCCCCCTCCCTTTCTTTCCGACTCAGTTCTGTTTCACCGTTCCCAAAAATAATTCTCAATCCCTGGCGGCCTTTCCGAGTCTCTAAGGTGCGTTTCTGTAACCGCATACAACCCTATTTGTTCTCTATTTAACTGTTCCTCAATCTCTGCCCACTTTTCCTTTCTTCTGCCGCCCTGCATGTTCATGAAGGCTATTGCATGGCGAGCTCTCTCTTCCTTGCTTTCCTCCTTTTTCTGTTATCGACGGTGATACTCTTGTGAGGTTCCCCTAGGGGACCTTCTTCAGTACTATCTACTCTGGCCTCCTGAGCGCCCGCGGGCCCCCTAAAAAAGCAACAGCGCGACCACCAAGTCACCAGCCCACTTCTCGTGCCAGCCTGTAATTGAAGTGGATCCCGTCTCGTTTAAAACCACCACACCTACTCACTTCCCTGTTTACTTCGGCAACCTCGAAGCCTTTCTCTCGGCTCATTTTCTATGTTGCCTGATTAGCAGCCACTACGGCTCTTTGTACGTGACTGTCGCGTACAGGCACCTCCGGCACCGTGCACACCCCGATCTGCACCTGAGGGGATAGCTCGCGCAAGTCGTCCACCCCATTCGCCAAGCGCTGGGCTAGTCCTGTCCCATTTCTGTTTTAGACGTCATTTAGCCCACCTGCTACTATCACAAGGTTGCGCACGTCGGCATTTTCCGCGAGCTTTTCGTATGCTCGCTCCATGACAGAACCCAGTGTCCGCCCTGGAAATGTCCCTACCGTCATTTTTTGTCGCTTTTCACTCTCTCCACAATTGCTTTTGAGCACCTAGCCATGTTTAAGTCGCCGGCGATAATCACCCTTTCACTCTCTCCTACCTCTCCCTGCTTCCCTTTGCCCTTTTCCGCGTGATTCGGACTCGACAATGGACATCGTTTCCTGAGCTCCTGCTTTTTCCTCGTGGCGGCCTCAAGGTAGGTGCCGCTCTTTCCAGCTAACCCATCACCACATTGCACGCATTCCACGCACTTTGCTAGCACTACCTCTCCTGTCATGTCGGGGGACTGCGTTTCATTGTCACGCATATTCTCGCTCACTGTGGCGACCCTGTTCAGCTTTTATTCAGCTGCTTCAAGTCTTCTTTCAACTACCTTGCGTGCATCACGCTCCCTATTTAGCTCATTTTCGAGCTCTTACACCTATTTGACAGGCTCTTCCTGGAGAGCCTCCATTTTCTTGAGCCTAGCATCGACATCACAGTGTCTGCCGATTGACTCGGTTCCCTCTCCATTCTCATCCTCTCCATTTACTCATTTTTGAGCTCTTCAACCTGTTTGACAAGCTCTTCCTGGAAAGCCTCCATTTTCTTGAGTCTAGCATCGACATCTCGGTGTGCGCCGATTGACTCGGTTCCCTCTCCATTCTCATCCATCCCCTCCTCTGCCTTGAGGGACCACCTGCGCACTGCCTGCTTTCCCGGCTTTCTTGCCATGTATTACACGTCTTTTTCTGATGCAAATACTATAATACTATGTCTTATTTTTATTTACTGTCACAATACTGCGGAAATCTGTCCAAGCAGGAGGGGGCTACGTGAGCAAATACAAACAAGCGAACATCGAAATATATACAAGGGATACAGTCAACAAGATACAAGTGGATGGTTGTAACCAGTGGAAATTTCCAGTAGGGCATTCCAATCATTGATTGTTTTCGGAAAAAAAGGAGTATTTAAAAAGGTTTGTTCGTGCAAAGATCGGCTTTAATTACTGGCTGTGTTTGTGGCAGGAAATTCGAGATGTGTCCTTAATAATATAGTCGCGCGGTTGTATCCCTAGTTTTCCGTAATAAAGCTGGCTAAAGAAATTTAATCTGGCAGTTTTTCTTCGATCCCTTAGTAGTTCCACGTTTGCGGTTTCCAGCATACTCGTTGGGGAATCACGTCGTTTGAAGCGCTTATAAATGAAGCGCGCAGCTAACCTTTGAATTCTTTCTAGTTTTTCAATACCTACCATTATGTGAGGATCCCAAACGATACTCGAATATTCTATGAGATGTCTAACGTACGTTTTATAGGCTTTAAATCTTAATGAGGATGTGGCATCACCTAATTTAAACTTTAGAAATCCTAATCTTTTTCGGGCTGCACAGGTTATATTGTCTATGTGAGGCACCCAGGATAGACGTGAAGTTAAAGTTATCCCCATGTATTTGCAGTTTTCTACTTTCCTAATCTTATTATCCTTCATTTCTAGCTTTCGTATTCTAGCTTTCGTAACTTATTTGTAATACACATATGCACTGTTTTGTCATAATTAATAACCATATCCCATTCATTGCACCATTCTGCCAACCAATCTAAGGTTTCTTCCAGAAAAAGCTGATCAGAGACAGTTCGAATGCTGCTAAATATAATACAAACGTCTGCAAACCATTTGACACGAACAGGTGATTTCACAGCTTTAACTAGGTCATTAATATAAATAATAAATAGTACTGGGCCCAGCACCAATCCCTGAGGTACGCCTGAAGTTACCCCTAAAAACCGGGAGCATGATCCATTTATTTCCACATACTGCTTACGACCAATCAGGTATGAATTTACCCAGTTTATTAACTGTAGGGGTATTCCGAGAAGTTTATATATTTAACGCATTTTATATATTAGTTTCGAATGAGGGGCTCTATCGAATGCCTTGGAATATTCTAAGAAAATAGCGTCAATTTGACCGCCCCATCAAGCACGGAAGCGAGCTCATGCACAGTGACTACTAACTGTGTTGTTGTGGAGTATCCTTGTCTAAAAGCATGGTGATTAGCCGTGAGTATATTGTTTCTCTCCAAAAAAATATCCAGGTAAGTGACTATGATGTGTTCTACAGCTTTACAGCAGCAACAGGTGAGTGATATTGATCTGCAATTACTTACAGAACATCGGAGACCTTTCTTAAAAACTCGTATTACTCGTGCCAACTATAATACTATAATAATGCAGAGCACGTGTCTTTTAGCGAAAACCAATACGCACAAGATCCAAATCCTCAAAATGTCGGAAAGCAACTCGCACCACTGTTTTAAAAGCAATCAATGCCACGGAAACCCAAGGTACGACACGCTCTCGCACGCGCTCAACCACGCGGCCACGCTCTCACTTTCCTACCAAAACACGCACAGTAAAACCACTAATAGCTATTAGTTTTGCCACCTCCAAGCTACCATTTAAAAGCTACAAACACTGAACGTCACACCCGGCTGCACGTGTTGAAGCACGTGGCGCGAAAGGACACTCTAACCATCCCGCACACCCGCGCACACGAAATACGAGACACATGAAAAAGAAAAAAAAGAAAACCACCCAATTACTATTTAAAGGCAAAAAAACACAGCAAATCAAAAACAGAAGCAAGTTCAAAGCACACACAAAAACTTATGATTTCGTCGCCGCCACAGAGCCCCGAAAAGCACGTCCATTCGCCACAAGTCTGCTTCTCTCGTCCGCCGTGATTGTGTGTCGCAAACATCGGAAAGGTAGCGAAGCCAGCGATCAGTTCGGTGGCAACACATCGAGACAGCCTGAAGAGCCTTCGGAACTGCATTTCACCAACAAAATCAAAGGCTGTTAAAATGCGAACTACCGGTAAGGAGCCGTTGTCACCGCTTGAAACGAATACTTGCGAACGATGTCGTCGACGAAACGCGCAACTTTCGGTCTCTTGGCCGGCGGCCGAAACATTGTTGTTGAAAGCTTGCTTGAGTGCACTATAGCTTCCGAAGCTTCTTCCTTGCTTGAGTCTCCGCTGGTCGATTCGGAACTTGAACCGGATGAATCATAACACTCCGCAAGTAGTAAAAGCGCAAGCTGACGATGCGAATCAGTATACATTTCTTCCGAGAGACCGCTATTCGCGTTCACGGGCGCGCGCGTCATGGCGATACGTTGGCTGTTGGGGGGCTGACATCAAACGACTTCCGGTCGACTCTCGTCAATTCTTGCAGAGAGCGCTGCTCCGTGGAGTGCATCTAGTGGCGGAGCTGCTCCCAATTCGCCAGTGGTAAAGCTGCGGCGACACGAACTCGTGCGGATGGCGGCGCAAGGTGCATGTGCAGGGTGTCCCACGTAAAATATTCAAATGCCACGTACGTGGACCGAACAAAGGTAATGTTTGCTGTCGCTTGGAGATACATTATTTTTGTTTCATTCAGCCTAATTGCATTATCAATCTTAATTAATTAACCAACTTCTCAAGTATTTAATGAACTTCTAATGTGTTATAATTAGGTGAAAAATGTCATTGAAAAAATTGTAGAGGAAGGTGAGAAGCCCCCGATAGAGCTTTCCGTTACTCAATACGCGCTACATAAAAGTTTTTGCGGCGCACAAAAGAAGGCCAGTCACGCAGCAATTTTGCGTCTATTTATTTATTTATTTATTTAAAATACTTTCAGGGCCCAAAGGCACTACAGAAATTAGTGGAGGGAAAATGGCAAGACGTGTAGTTAACAAAAAATATTACAAGGCATCTTGTAAAGTGATCTTGAACTCATGGTCATCAGTTATGCTAGCGATTGAGGAAGGAAGGTGGTTCCATGCGACGCTTGTTCTAGGAACCAAAGAATCATTACACAATTTTGTGCGACAAGACGGTAGACCCACCTTGATGCGATGATCGGTCCTTGAAGATATATAAGCAGGTGGATGAAACAGAACGTCCTTCAAATCGTTGTTACAATAACAGATTTTATGAAAAAGGTTAAGGTGACATGACTTTTGACGCAACGAAAGTTCAGGCAAGTTTAGAGTTTTCTTCATAGATGTGACACTGGAATGATGTGTATAATTCGATAAGATGAAATGTTCTGCGCGATTCTGAATGGCTTCAATAGTTTGAATGAGTGTAGTCTGAGTAGGATCCCATATGTCGCATGCGTACTCTAATGGAGAACGTACCAAGGTTTTGTAAATTTTTAACTTCATGCACGATGGGGCGTCAAAAAAGTTTTCATGCTGATAACCAAGCATGCGACTCACGTTGTTAGTTACATATTTGACATGATGCGTATTTCACTTTAGACGAAGCAAACTTGATGATTTGTCGAGTCTTTTTATCGGTGTAGGATTCTAACCTGCGCACTCGAGAAATTTCCGAGTCGGAAATTTGTATTTTATTGTGAGGAAACAAAACCATCGTGAACAAGGCCTTCTGACTGAGCCCATTGTCTCAGTCGGGCAGTCCGGTATTCCAAAGAACAATAGGTTATCTCGTCTGTATCGGTCTTCAAGATCGTCCAGTTGAGAACTGAGTGTCTGGCTTTCCACTCTGACAGCTTCGGTGATTAGACGTAGTGCATCATTGAGAACTGCAGAACCCAAATTTGCGGGCTTCTTTTACGCTCTGAAAAAAATTTTATGTAGCACGTATAGGGCAAAAGAAAGCTGTATCGGGAGTTTTTCATGTCGCTCTACAATTTTCTAGTGAAAACGTTTCATCTAATTATAATATTTGAGAAGTTTGTTAATTAAGACGAATTAACTAATTAGACGGACTGAATATGAAACATTCCGTATCTCCAAGCGACGGCAAACAACATTACCTTTGTTCTGTCCAGCTATGTGGCATTCGCATATATTTTATGTTCGGCTCCAGTTACGTGTGAAACCCTGTATAACGCAAGCAAAGTACTGCAGGTGGTGGCGCCAGGTGCGCTGAAGACGTTCCGACCATCATAAGCCGCTATTGCTCTTTAGCGCCTTATTCAACTGCGTCGAACCATTGTCAACCGTGGTCAAATCTACTCCGGTGGCGGCACGGACCAATCAAACGTACTCTGGCACGGCCGTGCGCACCGTATTTTGAAAGCGATCTGTGAAACCGGCAGGGTGCGGCGTGCGCCGAGACTTTCGTGAGCGCTGTGCTCTGGCCGCTTCGTTCGCGTTGATGTTACAGGCAGCTCTGAGGTAAAGCCGCTCGCTGCTGTGGGCTCTATCTTGAAAGCAATTGTCTTACGGGACGGACGGATGGTTTTTCTTGTTGAGTAAGCATAAAAATAACGCATTTAAAGAAAGCACTGCTTTCATTGCTGCTCGATCGCTGCTCCTACGCGTATGGTCAGTTGCGTTCCCACATAATTTTGGAGCCCGCGATGGCGTGCTTCGGCGCAACTCTGTTCCTTAAAGGGAGCCTATGCAGTAATTCTAGCTGAATCTTCATATACTCCCCATAGTCTCCGAGATCGGCATTCGCAGTGGCACAATATAGTGCTCGGCTATTTGGAGGCCATGCTAAAGCAAATATGGCGGCGCACAGTACACATAGGGCAACGCTTTCATTTTTTTTGGGACCGAGGGAAGTCGAGGAGAAGGCGCTGCATTCAATTAATCTGTTTTCACCTTTCAGGTAATGTTTTGTTTCATAATTCGGATTTCGCTCTTTACCTGCAGGCAAATACAGAAACGAGTAAGTAAAAACAGGAACAGCGTCGCCATGCTTGCGGAGGACATGACCCGCGTAGCAATCTGGGAATCCGAGGTCGACATTGTTCCTCCGCTAGCCTTCGACGTTGGCTCCTTTCAATTAGTTCATTTTGTCAGGGTCAGGCATAGTCATCTTCGCAGTAATCACCGCTTCCACGGAGGGCGGCGGCTGTCACCGCCTCGAAGTGAGCGCCTTTGTTTGCGCGTCACAGTCTGTGGCGGGCCCCGTAGTCGTCTGCGCGCGCGCTGAAGAATGGACTGCCTCGTGGTAAACGTCTAAGGAATGCTCATCGCCGTATTGAGACGTAACAAGTGTCTCCCCCTCGAGCATCAACAAAAGTTTTGCCATGACAGCAGCCTTTAATTGTTAAAAATCTGTTTCTCAGAAGCACGGCCTACCAGTCACAAGAACTTGTGCTCGTGACACGATTCCCGTTTAGCTGGAGAAAATACCAGCTGACATAGCAGTGGTGCAGCCAGTACACCCGCCAACGCCGGTGACAGCGGGAGCGCTGCAGCATCTGGCCGGGCTCTCCGACATCGTGAGCGTCAACACCTAAACTATGGTCCCTAGGGGCCATACCTAAATGGCCGAAATGTCATACTGTTGATGAGACGAACCGGTTAAGAGGCTGCATACGCCGACCACTTCGATAACGCTGCTTGTTCGCGCAGGAAACGAAACAACCAAGTGAAAGAAACTTAGGAAGATGAAAATAGCAAATCACAGAAATTAAATTTTAAGTTTGCTATAGATTCATCACATTAGTTTGCTACTGTTAGAAATCTAGATCTAATTGGCAGCACTATATTCCCAAATCAAAGCTATTAGGACCCACTATTCTCCCCTCGCCAAAAGCAGGAATAAGACGCGCTGTTATCGTAAGTCACTGCTGCCTATATGACTAGTAATGTACAAATCAAGCAGGGCCAAGTCATCCTATCCTGGCAGGATACGCGAATGTTTCTGCTGCCGAAGAGTTTCCCCGGCACTCCTCACTTGCGCTTCCTACCACACGGGAAGCGAAGAAATTCTCTAATTCGGACGCATAATTGTAAACCAAACCAACTTCGATCAAATGGTAGTGGCATCTACATCATTTGAGTTTCCCGTACTCTCGATATCACAGCGGCCGCTTATTGAAGACACAAAAGTTTCGGGCTTTACACTAATGATTTTAGCATAACAGCCCGTTGCAAGCATCTGTCGCACTCTTATATGCTACGTCAACGTAATGCAAGTAGCACAAGATCTCGGTGCAGTACAGGTGGTCCAGAGCGTAAACGGAGCACGCAAGCGCTAGCCGAATTGCATCTCCGTGTGCTAGTGGCAGCATTACATGCTATGCGCAAAATAAATTTGCTGTGGCTTTTGGTTACGGCCTTGTCGACTGCTCAGGTGAAAGAATTGGCAATTGACGCTACAGGAGCTTTGTCGCTTGCAGCAACCATTTGTCGGCGGCAAGCAGCTCTTCCTAGATACGTTTCCAACTTACACGCGGCGCGAGTCACGGCCCGAGCTTCGGTGTTGAAGAAAAAATTATGCTGTCGCATTTGTAAATAAGTTTCCTGTACTATTGAATAAAGCATTCTAATTGGCCGCACGTACAAAGGAGTCTATCGCGCCTAGAAATCACCCAACTGCGGCACCGCCACCATCACGGCGTTCCCGGCGACACTGAGATAAGAGCGATCCTTGCGTGCCGAGAAGGGGGATCGTCGCATGCCTCAAGAAACAAACCATGGGAAGTGCCGCACGTGCAAGGAGCAAAAAAAGCAAACGCTTCTGGCAAGAGCTGCTTGCCGCCGATCTGTACCGCTGATAAAGGATTTTTTCGAGTGTAAACAGCTCCAGGTACGTCCCCACCCCAAGTGTTTTCTGGTTTTTCAGTCGTCGCACTGTTAAAACGCCATCATATCAGAACTTTAAAGTATACAACTGCAGTCTTGCAAGACGAAGCTTGCAACAACAAAAACGCCTGATAGAATGCACTTGTCTTATTGCACACTCCTCAAATTCTTTATTGTTGCCTTTTATGCTGAGCACACAAACTAGCGTAAAATGAGCTAGTAATCTAAAACGCACATACACTTATGAATAAAATGTGTATGGCACGTAACACAGGCTGATCTGAATGGTATGCGAATCAAAAGCGAGCTTGGCTTTGGCATAGATAAAAATGTCACTGCGTTAAGAACACAATTTCTATTCCGGTCAAATTAACCTGTAACTAGAGCCTGCTGAGATCTAAGAGAATACGGCATCACTACGAATTTCTGCAATGCCGCGAAGATCTAGCATTGTTGTCCGAAATTTAACGCTGCATCTGCCGCGTCTCACGACATACAAGTGAAACTGCGCAAGTTTTTTTTTTTGAAAATTAGACCTAATGTTCCAGGCACGCGCTCCGCAGCTCACCACGTCACATTTTTGCAGTCTGACACGTCTGTCCAACACGCACAACCTATTTCCGCAAATTTTGCTTAACTCAGGCATGCGTTCCATTGGGTGACCCTTGCCGGCGTGTAAAAATCGGTAACGCGTGAGTAAAAAGCTGTAACAGCAGGACAAGTGTAAAGAAACTGAGCAGTGAAAGCAACGTACACGCGAACACATAGTTCTGCCGCTGCTTCCACTGTAACTGCGACCGTCGACACTCCCTGTCCCGAGAGCCGGAATCCGGGCACCTTAGCGACGTCTGTTCGTCCGGGTCGTATATCCACCTGCCTTCAATATCGGAGAACCGCACCAGCGGCGTCTGGCGGATGCGTCCTATATGCCCAACAGTGCGCGTCACGTCGCCTTCAGAGGACGGCATCTCCGCAGGGACGGCAGTCACCTCCGTCGAGTATGGGGGCGCCGGTGAAGACGGGGATGGGGTAATGCGGTTTGGCACCGAAGGATGTATCTCCCTGTTATTCACAATACGTTGACCACGCAGTCTCTGGTCGCGGCCGCCGACGTCGAACCATGTGGCGCCGCGCCCACGCAGAAGACGTGCGTCGATCGCACAACGAGCTGCAATAACTGCCCTGTTGTGCTCGGTCATGGAAGCTTCAGCTCGAAAAGCCGGGTTTTGAAACCGTAGCAGAACTTGGATTGATGCGAATCAGCAGGTCGGTGCGCCTTCGCAGAAACTCACGCAGAAGTCAGTGAAAGCACCTCACTGTATTTCGCCAAGTCCTTCGTTTCTAGGATGTCGATGTTGTGCGAAGCTGATGGAAATGGTGCGGTATACACGCAATACACGTACTGAATATATATAGCGGTTGTGACGTTTGCTTTTCACCCTTTTATCGGAAACTACAGAATGAACAAAAGCATTGGCAGGTGATGACGTAACATATCTTTCTTATTCCTATAGCAAGCGCCGCAAATGAGCTCGGCCTTTATACAGCCAACGTGATGTACCGCACTGATATTGTTGGAGCATGAGCATATTGAACCACCATGCGTTTCTTCAGCAGTTCAAAGCCAGTAGAGATTATAATTATGCAGATCAAATGCTCTGTGGGAATGGGTGTACGCGAAGCTTTCGTGAGCCATCAAGGCAAAATGGCGCATTACGACAAGAGACGCGCTGCAGATTTCCGGGACGAATGCGTCTTTCAATTAGCATGGTGGACGTTGCAGCGCAAGCAAGTTTTATTCAGTTCAAAATGTGTTGAATTGCAGGACACCACGTGCTCGACCTTGTAGAAACGCGTCACAGCGCCAGAGTACAAAGAATGTCCTGCAGCAATGTTCAGCGACGAACCCATCCTATTACTTCAATCTTCATCGTCAGCTAGAAGATGTTCACCTTTTAAAGGCATGGTCATTTCTTAGCGGGTTACTTTCACTTTTCCGTCTCTGTTGTTAGCCTCTTTCATGTGCCGAACCCCGAGATAATGCATTTCTAAGAATCTGGGCTGATCCCAAAGGTAGTGTAGATTAGATTCTGACGCTCCTCCTTCTTACCTCACGCGAGGCGTGACACGATACACAGCCGTGCACATGGACTCCGTCTTGAACACGTGGAGTAGCGCTACACCCGCTCGCGCGGGCAGAAGTTTAGTACATTGGGGGACAAGTGCACACTCTCTCGCTACTCGCCTTCGCATCGCCATGCTGCAGCTGAGGAAATTTCTGACCGAAGTGAGGCATGGATGGATGGAAAAACTTTATTAAGGTCCATCGGGACGTGCACTAGCACAAAGTGGGCTGTTCCCACGTCGGGACAGAAAGCCCTAGCCTCGCCGCCACGTCGCAGGCCCGTTGGACTGCTCATAGTTGTTATTCAAAATCGGGACTGCGTAGGGCAGGCTCCCACTTGGACGACACAACATCTTCGCCGCCCCGTAACGCGGAGCACCACCAGAGCATATGATCTAAGTTGGCAAAGCCTGAGCAAAGGGTGCAAGTGTTTGACGTTTTAATTTCGGGATATATCCGGTGTAAGAGGGCAGGGGCTAGGGTATGCCCCGACTTGCAAGAGTCTGAGTGTCAATGCCTGAGGCCTGTTCAATTTACTGTGTGGCGGCGGATACTTCTGCCTGCCCAGATACTTTGTGAGTTCATTGTACAAGGCAGGGGGATCTCTATTGTCCGGAACATCAGCGCTGCGCCACCCGATGGCTACGTGGTCGACGACTCCTCGCGCAGCTCTGCGGGACGACTCGTTTGGGTTCGACGGGGCATCCTTGATCTGTCCCATGTGAGCGGGGAACCAGACGATTGTGTGTTCCTTGATTTCCTTGTCCAGTAGGATCCGCAATACCGGTTTCCAGACGGTGCCCTTGGCGAATGCTCGGACCGCCGATCTCGAGTCGCTGTATAACGTCCTTCTCCCGTCGTCAAGCAGGGCCAACGCTATTGCGGCCAGTTCCGCAACTTCGGCCGCCGTCGTCCGGATGGTCGAGGAGTTTATTATTTTCCTTTCTTGATCGATGCTAACTGTAGCGAACGCCTTTCCGTCATGGTACAGGGCTGCATCGACGAAACAGCAACTCCGGGCGCGTGCACCGGCCTCTTCCAGGAGAGTTTAGCTGTAGCCCTTCATTTGCCCACGTTGCACTCGGGGTGGACATTCCAAGGAATGGGGGACAACCGTAATGCGCTCTCTCTGTTCTCGAGGTATGCTCCAGGAACTGGTCTTGATCTCCGTTGGGGGAACTCCAAGCTCTCTCAGGATGTTTTTTCCGGCACCGGTCGTAGACAGTCTGGTAAATTGCGCCCTCTCCTGTGACTCCGCTATCTCGTCTAGCGTGTTCAGCATGCCGAGGTGGAGCAGTCACTCCGAGCTGGTGTACATTGGAAGCCCGAGGGCTCTCTTGACTGCCTTTCTTATCAACGCGTCCAGCTTGTCCCGTTCCGACCTCTGCCAGTTGTGTATGGCCGCGACGTAGGTAAAGTGACACATCGCGAAAGCATGAACCAACCGGACGAGGTTGTCCTCACTCAGTCCTTGCTGCCGGTTGGTAACCCTTTTTATAAACCTGATGGTATTGTCCGTTTTCTTGGTGAGCTTCATTACCATCTGGTTATTCGAGCCGTTCGATTCGGAGTGAGGCATGCGCTCGAAAAAGTTGGAAGGCGGGTCAATCTCTAGTTTACGTCGATCGAACGTTCTCGCTACAGCACAGCTTTAACAATAATTTATATATATAGATCATAACCCCACTGTCACGCTCAACGTGTTCAGGAAGATCTGTCTTTGATCGACGTGAACAGTGGTTGAATCACCTTCCAACTTTTTATAATAGCTACGAGACTCCTCTGTATGTCATGTGTCTTTGGCCTATAATGGTAAGAGCTTCGGGCTTCTGTGCTGGGGGAACCAGGATCGAAAGCAACCATCGTACATGTAAATTACACGCAAACACATACACACACACATATAGCTTGTGCCACGATTTGCATGAGTTGTGGTCACTGCTCACTACCACCATCGTTTTTCTTTTGTCTAATTCATTCTGTTTTTCGTACACTAATTCCTTTATAGCGATTACCGAGGCGAAGTTAGAACGCAGGCGAGAGCTCGCGCGGACAAGGAGCGCGCGGATAACACAGGCTTGCGAGAGCATGGGTGACGTGGCTTCGCGTCCATGCTCTCTACCCCCAGGCAACACCTGGCGCTCCAGCGCCGCAACAGGCGTTCCTTGTCGAGGAGCGCACGTGACGTGGAATCGCAGCCAATGGGAATTGAGGTGCCATTTCGCTGCCACAGACGCCGGCTTTGTCGCTCAGTGGGCCATTTCATGCTTTCGCATCAAAAAGCTTTCAGCTTTTGTTGGTCACTGTGTATTCTTTTCGTCCATGCAGTGCGTACACAATTGTGGCTCAAATATACTTTATTTGTGAATGCATACGCGCTCGCTGCCATTTAAGTGGTACTTGGCAGTACCGTTAGTGCAAGTTTCAATGTCTTGCCTCGGGAAGCAGGTATGTTAGTTGACAGCTTTAGTTTAACTTATACGCAACGCGTCTTACGTCTGTAAGCCAGTTGTGCCGACACTAACGATGTGACGCCGGTAGAAACGCTGAATCTTGTTCCGTCTTTATTGAATTGGCCCGCGTACTTAATGCCCCCATTAGATCCAGAATAGAGGTAGATCAGGAAGAGTGGGATCACCTGCTACAGGAACTGCTTGGCTTAGCGTGGGAATTCAAAGTTCCTTGCTCCTCATTAGCAGGTCAGCTATCTTCTTCCAGCGACATGTGATGATGAGACCTCTAGTCCCCACAATAAATAAATATAAATAAAAATGCGCCAACTGAACCGCGCTGATTTTGCGTTACCAAAACCCCATCGGCGCGCACATGCACACGCACACGCACAGCTGATGTCTTCAGCGTTCGCCTTGCATAAACAACATTCGTGCTTGTCTCCGTCTCGCAACAATATTTTCACATTGAAGTCTGCAACAAAAATCACGTGGCGGGTGTCATCGCCGCTAACCCACGCAAAGTGCGCGGTCATGAACTTCTCGACATCACACTTCGGCGTGCCTGGACATATATGCATAGTGGATATCACAATTCCGTCTTTCGTTTGAACGGTACAGACATCCCCACAGTGGGTGGCATTGTCCTCTTGCAAGTCAAGGGTGTTTGGTTGGACATACATTTTGTCCTTTGCTTACATGGCAACGCCACCTGCTCGTGAGTCCATGTGCTGTTCACAAATAATTCCAGTACACCAATCGACTTGAAACGATGCAACTTGAATAATTTTTTTCATTTATTATTATTATTATTATTATTATTATTATTATTATTATTATTATTATTATTATTATTATTATTATTATTATTATTATTATTATTATTAGGGGCGGAGTGCCTAAAGGCTGCTCGACCTCCGCCGCTGCTCCGCCCGGTATTGCACTATCTCCACGATCGGCCCATGCTGATATTTGTATTGTTGACACACCAACACGAAAAATACCTGGAACTCAAGCCATATACAGCTTCGCAGTAAAACGTTAAACATAAGCAGATCGACTGTAGGCGAATGAGTTATGACTTGGTTGAACTAAAATCCCTCTCTTTAAGATTCTCCAAGCTGCTATAGATGGCACTGATGAATGCACTCAATCAAGGAAATTTTTTTTTAGGTTTATCCGCATTACGACGCGTACGAAACGAGCAACTAAAAGCGGTCTGACGAAGAATACACTTCCGGACACAGAGCGTTTGCGTATTGCGCACAGAGCAGCTGTGTATGTTCAATTAAAGCTGCCTAGAATACACTCGTGAGTGCTTGAATGTTCCACGCACACACGCACGCACGTACGAACGCACACACACGTATATATATATTGGAATTGCTCTCGCCTAAACAACAGAAGACGTACTTTTTTTCGTACAGCTGAGAATAGTAGGCCTTTTTACGAAATAAATTTATGCAGCTTTTCTATTCTATTCTAAGATTACGCTATCGTCTATACACTGGTTGAAATCGGTTTGACCTGTTATTTTGTTTCTCGGGAGCTGAATCGGAACTGAGCCGCTTTCTATGAACTGGAAAAAAACACTTACGCTCCGAAACTGATATTCCTCCCTACAACTTGCATTGGTTCCACAAGACACGGACTTGCTTAATGTCCCTGGACTTTAGGTGGCCAGTTAATGTCCATTCCGATGCAAACTACGTGCTTCCATCAGTTCCAGATCAGTTGGAAATGAGACGGTGCGGGGTTTTATATCCAGAAGTGGACACTTTTTTAATTATTTTATTTTTGTAGCGTATAACATTGTTTCCTATGAATCAGTATCTATCTTTGTAATTCCATGCTATAATCGGGTGATCCCGAAAATTTGCAGTCCGTCATTTTGTTTTGTGCGATTTACATATTGGTTATTACCGAAACACATAAATTTCGTAAGCCTTCCATTCATTAAAGACACACCTGAATGGGGGCTGTGCGTTTTCAAGCCGTCTGATCATACGAAGTGACAGACAATGAAGCCAGTTAAAGCGTAGGGTAAATTTACCGTAATGTGTAACTGAAATTTTGAAATAATAAGGTAAACGGAAATGAAAGCGTGCGAAAAGATAACGTGCCGCATGCAGACGGCTGAGCCGAATCTACATCGTCGCGCGTGCTGCGCTTCCCCTATTGCGCTACCACCACGCCGTCCCTCCGGCCACTTTCTTGGGTGGTTGCTGCAAAATTAGCGCCCGTAGTGTTAGCCAGCGTCGGTCCAGGCGAAAGGCGGTGAGTCCAGTCTTCACCGAAGCTCGTTTAATTTTTCGCACTGCCAGCAGAACAGCGTGTGCGCATACCCACGAGGAATGCATGCAAGACGACACGCTCAATTTGTATCGCTTAATCGCGTATGTTCTATAGGGTATAAGGAAAACAACGAACATTCTTTTTTTTCTTCTTTTTTTTAACCATCAATTCACCATTAACTTCATGGCAGAAACGTTACGCTGTGATGATATGTATTCAACACGGGAAATTGGGTCTCCTCAAGTTGAAAACAGCAAAGCGAGGCAGAGAATACGCTATAGGCATCAGAAGCAGAGAAATTACCGCGCAATTAATTACGTATTAGTGCATTTTTGTGCGTTCTCATGCTGATAGTTCTAGACGAAGTCCATCTTGTGTATCGTTTAGGACGACAGTGTACAGGGTTTCCACGCTGACTAGATCGATAAAAAAAATCTGTTGCAACATATTCCTCCATAATTTGACACGCACACAAGGGGCTACACAGCGATGCAATGTAAATTCTTTGTCCAAAAAACCACTTATTTAAGCAAAGTATCACTTTAGTACGGGAAATGTGCATCTTGTGCGATAAGACATTTGTTTTCGAAAAGCAATACATTTTTGTATGTGTGTGATACAGACGAACCATTTTTAAGAAATCACTAGAGAAATCATTTAAAGAAAACGTATACTTGGCAAGAACACTGCGTTGTTGTGCTAGTAAAACGGGATCACTCCACTTTATAAACAGTACCATATCTTGTAGGCATAATTTACAGGCGCTGTCACTTCAGACAGCTGCCATGTAACAGCAATCTTAATCGTTGCAATTTAGCTTCTATGAAGGAGATAAACCCGATTGAACGGGTTCTGCTTACCATGAAATTGCGGCAGATGGGCCACGCGCTTGCAAACTTCATGCTTTCTAACAAAGGAGTGTTAGGAGAATGGAGAAGTTGTAGCTATAGGAACCGCTTATACGAGATCACTCTGTGCCGTGTAATTATCCGGCATGCATGTTTAACAACCAGTCACCTACTATTGAATAAACAGCGCATAAACACACTGTCAAGAAGCACTGAAGATCCTACACATTTTAATAGGCTGTCCCGAATACACATGATACGCAAACGAAAAAAAAAAAGCTTCTATGAATCGACAAAGAACACTTCATTCCATTGGAAAACACATGAGGCTAAATGAAATCAAGTGTCCTACTAGATGAACTTTCGCCAAATGTAACACTGCCATGTATCCAAGAAGTTTCTGTCCATTTGACTCACATTTAGGTTGATAGCGCGAAAAAAAAAAAGAACAAGAAAGATGGCTGCGGTGCGTGTAGTCGAAAGACCTGCTTCGCTGCACAATCCCCTCTCCTCTTCATCGCCGCCCGGACGCTGCTTTCCACAGTTGAAACCCGCCAGCGACGACGGCATCGAAACCCGTCCGGCACCGCAAAGAAAGCTTCGCTTTAGTGCTCGAGCATCCTGTTGCAGTGTACTACGAAGTCGTTCCTGAAGCTGTTACGCAGTGACAGCGGCGCTACGCACTCCGGAACGTAGACACGACGACAGTGCTCGCTGCTATCGTGGAGTTCCGAGTTTTGCCTGCATTTCGGTTCTTATATCACACATATGGGTGTGTTTATGGTTCCTCAACGCTACTACAACGGGACACTACAATGCATACAACTGCTCATGCGAGTGCTTTAGTCATTAGTGCCATTCATTCCGACTCGCCGTGTGCCACCCTTGTCAAGATCACAGTCAATACGATGCGCATATTAAAAATAGCGGTCCAGATTACTTTCCATATGCGAATTTGGTAGCTACCACCCACACACCTACGACAAAAACAAGTAGCAGAATGGTGAAGATGACCCATGACGGGCAGCAAAAGAAAGGATTCTCGCGACATATTGCAAACCAATCACGAAATATTCGGGTTTGTAGGGTCTTCCGGTGCCAGTGGTCTTTCGGTTCACCTTCATTAAACGGAAAATCTATCCTAACTTCGGAGTCGACAACACTGCCAGCACACTCCTGAAGCCCCGCCAGTTGACGATACTGGTGCGTATGGCTGGTCGCGTCCACTCGGCCGTCTCGTGCGTATCGCGCTACGGCTTCTGTGCGAAAGAAACTTCCAGGAATCGCCGATGATGACGGTGGCTCCGAAGGTGTTTCACAGGCTATGCCGCTTCTGCGGTACGCTGATGATGGCGTCGGTGGCGGCGGCGCCGGAGGCGGAGGCGTTTCGCGCAATATGGCGTCACCGTTGCACGGCAGTTCGCATCGCTCGGGAGACGACTCTTCGAAAGAAAATGTCGATAAATGCGGCGATCCAGGGGTTGGGCAAAATTCCCCTTGGTCGTCAGGCGATGACGATGACGACTTTGGTGCTGTGGACGCTGGTGACGGTAAAGGTTCTACTTGACCAACATCGATGTATTCGATGTAGCATTCATCTGATATAAAGGAGCCCTCAGGTGACGCTGGCGACGAGTGAGGCACGGGAGGCGGAGGTGGTATGTCGTCTTCCGCCTCACTTGAAGTATAGGCGCTAGGGCGTAGTGCGCTCAATAGTTGTGGATTGCAACGCTGGTGCCGATAGGAGCGCCTGTTAGTAGCACGGCGTCCACGCGATGGTCGTTTCGTGACCGTTCCGCAGTCTCTTATATATGGACGGGCCATTTAACACCAGACGGAAGGATAAGCTTCAAGCTGGTTGCTTCCTCAAGGCGAACCTCTGGCCACGAAAGCACACTAGACGCTGGCGGTCCTACGCGATTTCGCCCGTCTAATGTTCTTTTCCCACAAGCACAAAGAAAAAACAACAGCTTGATAGGTGGCAGCGAGGGACGCCGGCAGAGATATGAAACGCCCCCCTAGTGTGACACAGGGAGCGTGCTAATATATATATATTGCAATTTTAGCTTTGGCTTTGACTAAGAATACGAACAGAAAATTTGAGAGTATCTTCAAAGTCAGCAGAAAAGCAATGCTTTCGCTATCACGAGTCCCCAGCAAGCATGCAAACTAACGTCACAAGACCCACGTACATTTCGCTAGCCCTCATAGTAGCGCATGCGTACACCGTTTTTCTTCTCGCATAGACGATGCATGCGCCTCAGCTCTCTTTTGCCGGAGAGCATTCTTGCCAGGCTCTTGCTTCAGTAAGCGTATACAGGGTGTCCCAGCTAACTTTAGCCAGAGTTTTAAAATATGCGAATGCCACGTAACTGGACAGAACCAAGGTAATGTTGTTTGCTGTCGCTTGGCGATACTCAGATTTCTTTTCATTCCGCCTAATTAGATAATTAGTCTTAATTAATTAATTAGCTTCTCGAATATTATAGTTAGATGGAAAGTGTCAATGATCAAATTGTAGAGCAACATGAAAGACTCCCGATGCAGCTTTCTGTTCCTATATACGCGCTACATAAAAGTGCTTTTCCGAGCGTGAAAGAAGCCCACAAATGCAAGCAGAATTGTCGCGCGACTGGCCGCTCGAAGCACTTTGTGAGCTGTGTCTCCCGCGAGCTTTTTTCACGGGACCGAATTATTCCTTCATTATACAGATTATTTCGTTGCAGAGGCGTTCACTGCAGAGGCACTCGACTGTAAATCGGGGTTCAGGTATATAGCACTCAACTGTTGTCATCTTTAAGTCAGCCTTAGTTGTCGCAAAAAAAAATGTTGAATTCGAACAAAAGGTCCTGGCTGACCATGGAAAAAAATATCTCAAATATAGCCGCGGGAGACACAGCGGAAATAAATATAGGGTACCAGCCTAATCTGTTTGCTTCTTGAGCATAAGTTCGCTTGCATTTCCATATCCGCCCCTATACGGTTATAATGTGGCGGTGTGGCCTGTAAGGGACCCTATACCTCGTGATAAGCAGCAGAAAAAAATTAAGCAGAACACATTTTTGTTGTCTGTCCATGGAAGCGAGGCTTTCTTTGTTTTGGAGAACTGTGCATTAAAATAGAACACATGGTATGTATACAGTGCTTAGCAATTCAAACGCGATAATCGACCCGCATGGCTACCGGCGTTTTTGCGCCACCGGTGAGGGCTTGATGATAGCTGGTGCAGCTGGGGTATGGTGGCTAGAAAGCACAGAAGTTTTTCTAAGCAAAGCGACACGACGGAAGACGCCGACAATGTAGGAGACTTCGCGTCGCAGCAGTTAGCTACTGCGGTGCCCCTCTAAAATCAGGCATCTGATGACGATGATTTCTTGGCATTGCCATATCACGAGGCAGCGCCCAATAGCCATCTAGCCTGCTTGAGCTAATCAGGCAATCTACAGATATTTATCGGTTTTGCATTTTGTCTATGTCTCTTTCGGACTTCCTCTATTCCATAAAAAGTATATATCTACCTTGTATGTCTGTAACGGAACCGGCCCCAGCAATTTCTTTCCTATTTTTTTTCCACCAATACTTTAAACGTCTCTGGCTAATCTCAGCTACCGACCGGTTACTTTTTCCATTTGCTTTAAATCCCAGCGCGTCTGGAAGGTGGACGTTTCCTACGAGTCTCGTTGGGGAAATAATTTCGAATTCCATTGGGATGCACTGAATTGTCTCCAAATTTTTGCTGCAGCACACACGCGCCTCATCCTGTTACGACTATTTCCTCCGGTATATTTTTGCCTTCAGGCAACCAGCTCGGACTTCAAGAGCAAGGCACTGCCCTTTGTTTCATTTCTAATTCCCTTTGAGTTTCCTTTCTAATTTCTTTCTTGCCATTCTTGTAAATCTCCGTGGTGTTTTTGTTTGTCTCTTTGGATCGAATTAACTGTTTCTGTTTCTGTCACTTTCTTTTCGATGACTCCTGGCTTTCGTCTACACTTTCAATTACCCTTAATTATCGAAGCCGCGCTAGCATGCTACACTCAGCGCCGCGATGCTCCCATCTCCCCTTCTAGCCACCATAGCTGAAGGGCAGGTAGGAGCAAGTGCAGTCACAAAATGCGTCACGAAAGCCCTCGCTTTTGTTGTGTACGACAATACGTCCGCTCGCTGTCCCCAGCGCACTCCGGTGGTGCAAAAAGCACCGGCCGCCATATCGGCCCGATTATCGCGTTTGATTCGCTCAGCACTGTACAATGTGCGCGTCTGTTTACAGATTGCGACGTGTCCATGGTATTGGATTATTTATTTTCTTCTTTTTTTTCCGTAGCTGTCTGGATCTTGCAGGGGGAGGGGCACCACTCGCAGCTAAAATAAAAGGGGGGCTTCCTCAGGTTCTACATCTGCGCTTGCTACTATAAGCAGAGGCGTCATAAATCACATGAGTGAAATAAGAATATGTCTAGCGCACGAGCTTTAGTCAAACGCCACAGTCGACTGAGGCTGATTACATATTCGTTAGCGTCAAGGGTGCGGAAAGGGTTTAGCACGTATGGTCTCCGAGTTCGGCACTACATAAGCCGATACAAGACTTGACGTCAGTGGGCACCTGCGAAGTCGATACATGTTAAAAGAAGAAACGGACATCAAAGTGCGGGAGTGATGCCTAAAAAGCTTCGCTTAAACAAGTAACAGGCTTGCGGGGCACACGCAGCACAGTCACAGCGTAAGCTGGAGGAGCTGCTCCATAGGAGCTCCATGTTCGGCATCACGCACTAGAGAGTCTTCGTGGCGCAATCTCTTTGCGTCGCATTCACGAGAACGAACCGAACTGTCCGACCGGCATTGACGGCAAGCTGCGGCTTGTGCTGCCCTCTGCACAGCGCTCTGATGAACCCGACGTTGCCTAGTAGCAGCTGCGCACGTAGCTCTTCTATGCGCTTCGTCAGCATCGGTTCGTACCTTGCGAGGGGGTGCCATATCGTGTACTATTGCGGAAGCAGCACAGGTATCGAGACTACGCGCATGTCACATCCCTTGATATGTGGCACAGTACGATGCAACTGCTACATGTCGTGAAGTCTGGTGGAATAAAACGCAGCTGCAATGCAAAGTTTGCACGTATCGACGCTAGGCGGTGCGCATTTCAGATCGCGTGACAAGTGACATGATACACTGCTGCTCTGCTGCTGATAATGGTGATTTATTAGCATCCCCTTTGAAACCGGGTGGGGAGAAATAGTTACCTAGCCTACTTGATTTAATCAGGTATGATATACATATTTTACATTCTAGCATTCTTGTGTACATCGCCTTATCATTCTGTTACTTCCTCAAAACTTCTATATCTACTGTGTACGGCTACTTATGCAACTGTAGTGTTCCTGTATATGCTCCCGCAGGGAGCAGAGTTGCGCATAACTTTTCCGGCGCCGCTCGCACCGCTATTCTTCGAGCGCAATCACGTGGTACAAAATGACGTCAAATGATCAACTGCGCGCTCCGAAGCCAACTTTACGGAAACGGCGCCGACTCGTTTCTGTCAGTGCCATCGAAATTGCAATCAGCGGACCGTCGAGCATGCGTAGCAACGATTGGCTACGGGTTGCAGGTACGGTATTTGAGGATATTAAGTTAATGACTTTGGTGAAGTGCTACGAAGCAGATCATTTTGACACTTGTATTCCAGTATGACGGGTTGCAACGCGCCAAACTGCGCAAATTGCACGGAAGGTGGCAAAGTTTTTTACGCGGTGGCGTGCGGACGGACGAGACCGGCCGGCGCCGAAAGGGACCAGCATATGCGACGTCCGTTCACCTTGTTTACAGAGATGAGTTCGACTAGTTTGCAGAGATGAGTTCGATTTGTTTACACTAAAGCGGTATTTATCTCGAGTAACACTCCTGTACACGCTGAAATGCGTACGCCTGGCATGAGAGGTTGTTAACTTGTGCAATTTTTGGTATATATGTGCAGCACGACACAGACGCGGTACTAAGAAAGGGTGACACGTCTGTGTCGTGCGCAGCACATATAGGTCAAATATGTTAACAACTCGCTCAATTAGCGTTGCTGCTTGTACGATTGTTCTGACTATGCGGCTCCAGAAAAGTGTGTTCAGAACAGAGTAAATACTAGCAGGTATAATTTGCCCGCTGCACCCTGGCTTTTCTCTGCTCCGTTTTTTTTTTATTTTTTGTCGGCGTTCTGATTTTTCATGTAAAGTCGATTTGTGTGCTGGTGTTCATTGTTTTCTAGTAAGCGAAAACACCGCACGCTCCCGCCTATGAGACAGCTGCGATAGGTTCAGCATTTACTGCACGAAAGATGTTGCTTGTTCGATCAGCCTTAGATGACGTGAGGAATGTGAAATTATTTTTGTACGTTTAATAAGCGCTGTGTTATAGTAAATTAACCTGAGGAGTAAGTATGAAGAGATAAAGAAAAATGTGCTGTCATATTACAGTCTGCAATGCGCGAAAAATTTCTTTGCCAGTTTGTCATCTTATGTGATTAGTCCAATAAAAATAACCTGTTGTTACTCTTAATAACTTGTTGCCTTCCCAGTGGCTTTGAATTCTGCCCCCCAAGGCTCCAAGAACCAGCACTCACCCCCTGCTGCCACCAGCCATTGCACATCCATTCCCTTGTACGAAATAAATTTGACCTAGAAGCTCGTGCATCTTGAATCGTTTTCCACTTGCAGATTTGCTGCTACGAAGCAGCTGTTAAGTTTGCGGTATGAATCGTAAAAATGAGCTTTGCATAAGATGTGCGCATGTGAACATTTGAAATGCGTTTAAGTTTACGTGTCTGCACCACATATATCGAAAACCTGCAGCTGCTGTGACGACGTTTAGTGATGGACGATGGTCAACGGTAACTGACGTAACTGCAAGCACGATAGTTTTGTTAGCAACATTCATTATTCGTCTCGTTTCGGCAGCCAAAATGTGCTCACATAATTTTCTACCACACGTGTGTGAAGATTTCTTTAAACACCCTTTAAAACATTTCTTGCCTTCCGCCTCTGCGAGAAAACTTCATATGCATGCTGAAAAAAATTGCTCCGCTTTTTGTTGCAAGGTAATGCGCGTTTGCACTTCAACTTTTGAGCTGTTCGAGCCACGAGCGTAGTCAGGATTTTATTTCGAGGGATCGAGGGGGGTCCTATTCTTTATATGTACATTCGTGCGTGTGTTTGTATATGTGCGTGTATATATGTACACACAAACTAAAAATTTTGGGGGGTTGGCACCTCTCCGCCTACGCCAACCTTTCGAGCTTGGCCTGCATTGAAAAGCGTCATCTTGCTCAGCGCTTGCGTACAGTTGCCGCAAGTAGCTCGCGACCAGCAGACAAAAAAGCAAATGGAACACCGCGCGGCATTTGCCTCCTGCGCGCGCGAGGAGTGGCTCCACTGCAGAGCGGGATCACTAAACCGGACCTATGCGCAACTCTGCTCCCTGCGGTAAACCCTGCGGGAGCATGGCGTGCCACCTGGTGCTATATTATGCAACTACAATGCAAAGTGTGCCCGTATCGACACTACGCGGCACGCATTTCACATCGCGTGACTCCTCGCGCGCTAGTACGCGTGTGTAGGCATGTGTCCGTAGCCGCTAGCAAGCGCTGGAGTGGCGCAGTAGCTGAATGTCGAACGGAAGGGCAGAAAGCCACTGTCACCGCGGCTGGGATGCGGCGGGATCCACGCTTGCAATCGCGAGTGGAGCTTCTGCCAATTCTTTTTTTATTATTTTGCAGAATTTGCGTTCGCCCTATTTGATACTTGTTTTGCTTTGTTGATCTAGTTGGTACTCGTATATACTGACGAGAGCGCCGGGTCGTCGTGGTGATATTTTTTTCCTTCGTGTCTGTTATCTTGTGCGTCCTCTTAGAGGAATTATGTCTCAAAATTACGCTTCTGCAGATGGTGTTACAGCTTTAGCTACAGCATACTAGCCGCGCCGTATAGAACACTGGAAACGAATGCAAGGGTTGTAGCGGCTCCAACATCATCCGTCACCTGGGCTAGGGGATTGACAAAAGACATAAAAAACAAATTATATTATGGGGTTTTATGTGCCAAAACGACATTCTTATGAGGCACGCCGTTGTGGGGGACTTCGGAAAATTGGACCACCTTGGTTTCGTTAACGTACACCTAAACCTAGGTACACGAGTGTTTTCGCATTTCGGCCCCATTGAAATGCGGCCGCCGTGGCCGGGATTCGATCCCGCTACTTCGTGCTTAGCAGCCCAACATCATAGCCACAAAAGACATCAAGTAATGCGCCCCAAGTACTCTGCTCCTTTGACAACGTTAGAATCTCGACACCCGCTTTGGATGCGCCCTGAACCGCGGGCGATCAGTCTTAAGAAAGACTGGACTGAAGCCAGACCTACCCGAAAGCTACATTTGACTAATGGACAGTAAGTATGCAAAGACACCGCGGCAGTTCTTGCACGATGCAGAGTTGGAAGCTTTTTGAGACTTCTTTGTATTCTCCAAACACCTTACGGCAAATCTTCCCTAATAAAAAGGATTCATAGGAAGCTTAGTATTTTTTCTTGAATTCAGTGGTTACACAATCATATCGTTACGCAGGCAGGACATGCCTCGAGCACTTGCCAGCTTTAACTCCGCAATTGCACAAGATATCTGAAGTAAAGTACTGAATTAACAAATTTGGCTAATAAACGAACGTCACAGGTTAATGAAGCTATCTCAACTTGTCCTGCAGATAATAGGAGGGCACGTGGCCTTGAGCTGTCACGTCACACAGGAAGGCTGAGAGCCCACAGATAGGGAAAAAAGAGCGATCAAATAGCTAAATGAAAAACGAGCCCATTAGAACCACACATTCGCTTTATTCGCAGTCTCTTCCAAGCTTCAAAGGCTTCCGGCCATCAAAGAGAAGCTTGCGTTCTCCTCAGAGCATGTATGCATCATGAGGGAGGCTATGTGCCTGATTGTATTTGTGATCTAGTGGACATAGGTTGGTCTTCTTCCACCAGGACAGGACGTCAGCGCTCCGCTTCTCAAAAGGGGCTCGCAGCGAGTCGCACAGATAGCAGAGGTCGTCACGGTGGCTAAGCGCGTACGTTTCCTTCCACTTGAAGAAGTCACTGTACAAGTCAAGATCGTCAATCAGCGCCTTCAGATAGCTAGCAATATTCTGCGAAGGCATCAGAGCAAGCGCAGACACAAACGAATGCTCAGGTAGGCCTTTCAACTCCTTGTTCCCGAAGTAGACTGGCACCAGTCCAAACCTTAAGGCACCGTAAATTGCCTCCAATGGGTGCTCGTAGCAGCCCGACGACTCGGGGACAAGCAAGAAGTAGAAGTCCTTCGCGTACTCGGCCAGGCACATCTGAAACCAGCCACAATGGGTGACGCCGCAGCTGTACACCGTCGAGCCTTCCAGGGCTCCCATCACGTCCTTGAGTACATGGTTAGTGTCGTCTTCATCACAATCACTGGTGAAGAAAAGGGCGGTGCCCTTCTTGATTTGCTCCTTCTTAACATAGTCACTTGAAGCAGGCTTGTCACTTATTGTCCAGTTGCCGAAGGGTATGACGACGTCGGCATCCATCCGGCGTGCCATGGTCCAATTGAATGAGTCGGCAGTCATCGTACCGAGATCTTTCGTAGGAACGCTGCCGCGGTGTGTCCAGAAAACCCAAACCTGTCTCGGATCCCGGAACTCAGGAGGAAGCGTGGCGTGAATGGCTGAGGCATCAAATACCACGGCGTCGCTTCGTTCGAGCAGAGAGCGGTCCGTGGTAACGTAACAGCCCAGTAGCAAGTTTTCGAACGGGTCCCGAGGCAAGGAATCTCGGACTGGAAACGAACAGTACCGCAAAGCACTGTCTCCTGCGGCTGGCAAGTGTGTGCCTTCAACGAGCCGTTTCGTGCCAGGCTCCGTCCACAGCAGGATACGAGGATTGAAGACTCTGCGAAAAGTCGAGATGGTGCTGTTCACGGTCAGTACACTGCTGGAGGTGGTGACGTCGGTGGGCCCCATGACGCCGTGGTCTGTTCCTGGCTTCTTCGCCGAGGGAGCTGGAGTCACCACTTCAGTCCGCATTCGGGGCCAGTAATGTAGCATCAATACAACGAAAACGACAACTATCGCAATAAGTAAAATCATGATCGGATTGTCTAAGAGTCCCTTGGCCGCGCTGCACAAACATCGTCCAGTGCAGTGACGAAGCCTGCGAAATCTGCCGGGCCTACGAATTGGGGGGATAGAATAGCTAGGGTTAATCAGATCACCAGGATTTCTCGAACTACTTGGACTGGACGAAGCCGTATCGCCCACAGGATTTCTCAGGCTAGTTGGACTGGCCGACCTAGTCGAACTGGGCGGCGGCGTATCACCGCTAGGATGTCTCAATCTTGTTGGACTGGCCGACCTAGTCGAAGCAGTATCACTGCCAAGATGTCTCGAACTTGTTGGACTGGCCGCCCTAGTCGAACTGGGTAAAGCCATCTCACGGCCAGGATGCCTCGAGCTAGCTGGACTTGCCGAAGCCGTATCACCGCCAGGACGTATCGAACCAGTTCGACGGGCCGAGATAGTCGTATTGGGCGAAGTCGAATCGCCCTTTTGGCTTCTCAATACTGGTGCCATCTTCCTGCGAACACGGATGCCGCCTACTCGGTCACAGCTTCCGTGTCTTCTTCGAAGTGAGCGAAGGGGGAAGTCGGGTCACGATGAGGAGCTTCGAACGGACGAATGCGAAGCTTCTGACGTTCTGCGTGCAGTTCAAGAGCTTGCTGGCATTCAATGACAACTTCCGTTCAGCTGTCCGCGCCAAATTTATATCGTTGATTTATATCCCACTGATACCAGTGGCATACGCACATCGCTCCGTTAAACACGGTTTGCTACGTCGCCGCGAAAAGCATATAATCTCCTCAACCTTTACCATACGTTCATTCATAAGTATCGCGGAAGATAAGGCGATAGATTGACAAAAGAAATTGCCTACATGGTATCAACTAAGGGGAAGCGCTTGTTTGGTTACGTTATGACTTGATATTTTTGTTATTGCCATCGCTTTCTTCGTTTCGCGAAATTTACTGAATGAGAAAATACCTTATCACCACGTGGAGCAAAGTACCCTGGTGGACGTGCAGTAAAGTACAAATCAGAATTCCGTGTTTTTGGCAATAAACAAATGAGGCTTTTCGCTTTTGAGAGCGAACGAGATTGATTCCTTTAAGTGAGCGGCGCCCATGTTTCCTCTGGTAAACTATGTTTACCGAAGTACTTCACAATGCGTTTATTTTCAACGTGTTAGCACCGTATTACGGTTAGTATAGGGGTGCTTATTATCTGACATTCCCTGTTACAAGTGTTTCAACTTTATCACGCGCAGAATCGGCTGCGCATAAAAAACATTTCCCTTTTCACTGTTACGCACAGCGTTACAATGATTGCGAAAGCGTGCTCTATAGTAATCCCCAAGCACGCGCCAAATGGCGTGTCTCATTGGACCACCTGGGATTCTTTAACATGCACGAAATTCGCGATACACGAGCGTTTTTGCATTTCGCCCTCTCTTCTGGGATTCGTTACACTCTGCCGACAGCGTCAGAGCGTGACGTCACCAACGCACGTGCAGTGACCCTGGTTGGCAAAGCAGCCACTGTTGAGAATTGCTAGCGACCGTCGCACGTTTCTTGCAACCGTTGTTGGGGGCGCGGCGACGCATCAAGAGGGAGAGGGCGAACGGACGAGGGTACGCCCCGCTGGGCTGGCGTCCCGACCGGTGCCTCGACTCGCAACCTGATCCGTGCCCCGTGTTTCGGCGGACCGCCTGCTGGGCGCGAATGGCCGGCGCTTCCGAGAAGGACGAAAGCGTTGGTGCGACCAACGGACAACTTGGATTTTGTATTTTCTTTTCTCTTCCTTTTCTAGTCACTGCGATGTCTTTTGTAAAATAAACGTTCAGTCTTGAAGCGAAACCCGACGAGTGAGAATCGTTCCTTCGAGCCTCCTGCGTGCGCGGCCGCTATACGCCGCCGCCCGAGAGAGTCTCACGCAGCAGTTTTGTAGTCGCACTCGCGAAGTGACCTCCACAGAGCGTTGGACGTAGCCCTTAATTATTCTACAGCCACCGCTGGCTTTCTACGTGGTGCAGTCGCGCATTGCTTGGTGTAGGTGCGCCATGTGAACGCGTGTTTTTATTCCTTTCTTCTCCCTTTGTTTTTCTTTCTTTTTTCCTACGCGAATCCCCGCAATTCTCTTGCCAGCCAGATTAACAATATTGTGTGTCGGGGAACATAAGCGTTTGGTAAACTGAAATCGAGGATTCGACGGAAGCCCGTCTGGTCGGGATGAAGCATTGAACAAATAAAACGAAGGACACCGACCAACAGAAGTGCTAAAAAATGAATAAATCTAAAAGACGTTTCGGGTTCGCTGCGGAAGCCTTGTTCACGATAGGATGACGGAAGGTTCATGGAAGCTTATGTATACTTCAGAACGTGACGTAAGCAGCGCGTGTATGACGGGGGGAGGGTTCCCTCATTTCGATTGAGCGTGTGACGTGTTTTTTGTATCTCCAGTGATTCCAGATACAGCCGCGATTTTAGGTTTCTTTCTTGGCCGATAATTCTCGAGCGATCCCAGTCGATCTTGTGGTCCGTTGCATCCGTGTGCTCGGCAAGGGCATTCGAAACAGTACGTTTCTTTTCGACATGTGTGTGCGCGCGTGCGCGCGCTACACGATTAGTAATAGCAGACTGTTGACGCGCGCAATACGGGCAGTCATAGTAATGAGGCGCCGACAGAATTTCAGGCCCCGTAATTCTTGAACAGGTGAGAATGAATGGGACGCGATGGTTAGTGAGCGCATGCGGCTCGGTCCCATCTGCGCTGTGTGCAGAAAAAAAAAAAGAAAACCTTCGTGTGAGCATATCTCTCGACTGAAAGATATGACTATAAATGAGCTCCTAGCATGTTTCGACTACTGCCTAAACTGCATGTATAAAGGTCACCACGAGGAATGCCCAAAAGGCGAACCACTGAAATTATCGCGTTTTAATGCAGAACTCACGGGTCTTAAGTAAGAGTTAATATTCCTGTTTCTTTTCATTTGTTGTTATGCCCACATTTACGGCACGAAATCCATGCTGTGATGATGCGCATAAACATGCAAAAGTTGGGTCTTATAAAGCTGAGAGCAGGAAAGAGAGGCAGCAGACACAGCGAAGTTACCGCGCAACGGATTATGTAATTATGTACGGTTTTGCTTTATACATTGACATGACTATGACTAGTAAATAAAATTAACATATTGTGTTTAACATCCCTAAGCTGCACAGCGGATTATGGGGGAAGCTGTAAGGAAAGGCTCCAGATTAATTTTGACCACATGGGGTATCTTACCGTTCTCCTAAAGCATTGTAACAAGTGTTTCTGCATTCCTCTCTCATTTTAATTTAGACGCTGCCACTTCGTACGGTTTCAATGAGGCGCCGTGATGGGTATGATTGCTAGATGTAGACGAAGTTCACCTTGTACATAGCTTAAAGCTACAGTGTTAATGGAGCGCAAATGAATACCTTCACCACAATGCAATACAAATCTTGTCCGAAGACCAGTCATTTAAGCGAACTGTAATTTCGGCACGTGAAAACATGCATCAACTGTGATAAACTGTTCACTTTCGAAGAGTAATACATTTTTGTGGCACTTTGACCTACCGAGTCACTATATGCTGACTTAAGGGAACCATGCACTCTGCAACAACGCTCCGTTGTTGGGCCGGTAAAAAGGGGACGATTATATTTTCCAAGCACAGTTCGTAGATGCTGTCCCTTGAAAAAATAGCAATAGGCCGGAATTACGATCGCCCATTAAAGAACGCTGTTCCAGGGCAGTATACGATTGCGTGATTTTATTGCGTCGTCACAAATGGACGTTGATGCAGTCAAACTTTAATGCGCATTACAGAGAAAGCTACCCGTTTTGTTTTCGCCGAATAAAGACAAAACGTCCCGCGCCGCGTGCTTAAAGGGACACTGAAGGTTACTATGAAGTCAAGTTAAAGTGATAAAGCAATGCTGTAGAACGTCTAAGGGGTCAATATAATTACGAACAGAGCTTTAGTAACCGAGAAATTGAGGTAAATGCATGACACGATTTGAGACTCCCCAGCGACATTCCGGTACTAGCCCGATGACGAATGCACTCCTAATCATAATTTATGTCACTAGTACTCAACTACTCGTATAAAAATTTCATTTCATTAGATTATAAGACGGAAGAAAATGCTGCTTGTCTAGTTCCATTCCATTCTAAGAAAAAATAACATTTTGACGTTACCCTTGAGTAGTATGGGTGATCGAAAGGTTTCGTTTTCGCTCGACCCTGCGCGCTCGACTTTGTGCCGCGCGCGCTTTGAGTTTCAGTTGTTTCGTTATCGCGTCGTGCTGCGCTGGTCCTGCTTGCTCGCGAAACTTGCATTTGGAACAAGCAGCGAGAATACCACGTCCATGTGATGTCGTGGGATGCGCGAACGGTCCGCGGAACTTGGCCAAGGACAGTCGCAGCGGTGAATCCAACGTTACTTATCACTGTGTGCCAACGAGTGACCCTCTCCGTTCGAAGTGGTTAAGTGCCGTACCTCTTCCACAGCGCGTTGGCAAAGAGCCGAAAAATCGGATTGTGTGCTCGCTGCACTTTCGTCCATAGGATTACGAGTTCAACGTCGACTTACTGAAGTCGTGTGGAGTGCCTTTCAAAGCAGGCCGCCATCGTAGTAGTACGCAACCATGACGGCAGGGCGAGCCCACAGCAGCAGGTCACGCTCATCAGTGCTTAAATCGCTGAAGTCGAGCCCAGCTTCGCGAGCCAATGTGTCGTTGTCAGGGTCGTCCATTGCAGCGAGCGTTGAAGTTGGCGTCATAAAATAAAGAACCAGCTTATCGTCGCGTGCTTTCCCTTCCGCTAGCCACCATAGTTCCGCTTTCGCGCTGCTGTAGGCTCTGTTTTGGATCTGTTTCTGGCCGCGCGTTTGCGTTTTGCGCAGAAAAGCCGTAGCGCCATCTGTGGGCGCCGTTTTACTCATCGACGGCGCAACGTCACTATGAGACCATGACGTCACCACTCCTCGATCGGAGGGGGGGCGATTTGAACTGCTTTAGAGGTACGTGGGTGCTTCAGAACGCATTTTCTCTTAAAATAAGTGTCTCTTCGCACGAAACAAGCGTTTCGAGGTTTCCGGATGGTATTTCAACAGTCCAATTTGACTTAATAGTAAACTTTAGTGTCCGTTTAAGTGCGTTGTGCACGGTCACAATCTTTACAAAAAGATTAACTATCTCAATATGTCGTCAAGCATGGTGTCTGCTTTAAAAAAATATGACAACAGCGCTGCATTCGAGTTTACCAGAAGTTCGTAGCTGTGACAGCGAAAGTTGTTTTGTGCAGTGTCATCTGCATAAAGTATTCAAAGCGTCGGAATAACAATATGGCTTAAAGCGAGAAACCCGATTTCTCGCTTTGCGCTTTCCTCTATTCTATATATACTTCTTCTGCTGTCTGACCTACCAGTGTGCATGGCAGTATCAATTGTGGGAAATGGGCTAAGAGGAGCACGGTGAGAATACACGCAATAACGAGATGAGCCAAATGAGCGCAATAGATACGCGCACGATGGAGGGAGTTTCGTGGAAGCTATTGACGTCCACCCAAGGGGACGACAACAGCTATACAAAGCAGGGAGCTACAAAGGAAATTGGTGCGCGTTTCTCAGACAGCTTCGTAGGTGAAGAAAAATTAGTCTTTGTCCGGCAATCGAACCGGGGACCAACGCCTTTTCTGCAGGGCGGTTGCTCTACAATCTCAGCTTAGAAGGATACTAGCGAATTGCATAGCGAGGGACAATTAATCCGCAACTTCAAGCACACACACTGCATACGGCAAGTCACTTGCGTGCAATTCCCCACAAGTGGAAAAGGTTTCGTGAAAAAAAAAAAAGGTGTCTTCTTTTCCCGCTTCGCGCGCCTCTTGGGCGGATGCAAATTCTACTTTTTATATAAATAAGACTTTTTAAAAATGGAAAGCCTCTTTCCATGCCGTCGTTTTCGATTAGCTTCCTTGTTCTTCTCGACGCTAGCTTATGACTGATGGTCTTCGGACGGTGATGGCCTATAGACCCTTTCGCTGTTTACAAGCATAGACACTAGACAGCTTCCGGTTTTTCTCATTGATGTGGCCTGCTGAATGTAGCGAGAAAGAAAGGCATTGGCGCCGATATCGAGTAGCAGCAGTGCGTTAAAATTTATGCAGACACTTTTCCTCTGTACATAACGACAGTTCTACAAGGGAAGACTGCCGTAAGTTATGGGAAAAATTTTATGTATTAGTCTTGAAGCGTAATGCGCATGTCTTTTATCTCAAAAGTTTAAAAATAGACTTTCCGCACAGTGTGACCAATTAAAACGTGCTTTGTGTTCCGACGCAGTAGACTGATAAGGCCCGTGATCCGAAGTTTCTTAAGGCTGCACTCTCGCTGTTGTAAACGCACGAGCGAAACCGTCTTCATGTATGTATGTATGTATGTATGTATGTATGTATGTATGTATGTATGTATGTATGTATGTATGTATGTATGTATGTATGTATGTATGTATGTACGTACGTATGTATGTATGTATGTATGTATGTATGTATGTATGTATGTATGTATGTATGTATGTATGTATGTATGCATGCATGTATGTATGTAGTATGTATGTATGTATGTATCATAAACACAGAATAGCGACTTGAATGCCATTAGCTAACGCGCGCTGGTGTTGTTATTTCCCCAGTTCCTATTGGACAGATTTAGCTGAGTGTTGACGGTGCGCTCCGCTCAGACAGGTGTAGCATTGCAATCGGTACATAGCCGCTCAGCGGAAACGCTGGCCCGCGTGCGCACAGCGTTCGTGATGGAATGTAGAACGCCGCCAATCGCTGCCCTCGCTCTGCTGGAGTCTATTAAGCGCAGGGTGCCAGTGCGTCCGCCTGAATTATTTTTCGTTTTACAACCAAGCTTACTGCATGCGCATCACTCGCTTCTCTTGGAGATGCGCTTATCAGAATCGGCAATCGATGCAGTTGCCTGCATTACATAAACGCGTGAAATTTTGGCGTAAACTACGCTCAGCTAAAACATTATGTACGCACGCGTTCTATTGCCCGTAAACAAGTTGTCGTTACAACATTTCTCGTGACAATCATTTTTAAACCGAAGCTTTCTTGGCGTTTTGGCAAGTAAATCCTACGAGTTGAATTTTTTTTTCGAACCCTCCCGGACTTTCCTTACCGTGGCTGCTGGTGCTTTCTTGCCAAATAGCTCACAGTTAAAAAAAAAAGAAATACGTGCCCGGTGGTGCAGTCGAACCTCGGTCCCCCCAGGCAGGTTTCCTCGGAGTTCACGAAATGCGTGGGCACAACCTAGCAAGTTTTCGGGGGGCAAAAAACACAACAGGCACGTCCTACCTTTTTGCCACATTCTTCAGGTTGTACTCAGCCCTGTGAACGCAGCGCACCACTTCCAGCTTTCTTGTTCGTATAACATGCCCCGAGGCTTTTTTCTACACTTCAATTTCTGAAGGGGTGTCTCGGACACAGCTGTCAAAATCGAACGAGGGAAGCCAGCCGCCTGTTGGCGCTCAATCTGGCAAGTGAAGCTATCCTGAGCCAAGTGAGCACAAGACTTCGCCAGCACCGACTCAAGACATTGTGTTGCGATTGCTCGTTTTATCACCGTACTATGTTCTGAATGAGCGCTCTGTACCTAACAAAGCTTTGTTTTGTTGGGCTGCTAATTAAGCACGAGTTCGCAGGATGGAATCCCGGCCACAGCGGCCGCATTTCGATGGGGGCGAAATGCAAAAAACACCCGCGTAATTAGATTTAGGTGCACGTTAAAGAACCCCAGGTGGTCGAAATTTCCGGAGTCCCCCACTACGGTGTGCCTCATAATCAGAAAGTGGTTTTGGCACATAAAATCCCATGATTCAATAATTTAAAGCTTCTTTTCATATGCCTATGCATTGTAGGTCCTGTCTCTGTCAGCCATTTCTTTCCGGTATTCGAATTCTAGCCAGGAGTGGCAATACAGTGGCGAGAGAACGCATGAAGGCATATCATCTTAAAAAGAAAATAAGTTCCTGTATTAGCGATACGTCCGTTGTTTTGCGTAGCAAAGAGAAGCAGTTTTGAGAAATGAGGCTGTAATCTATACTCTTATGAAAATGGATTTAGAGTTCCTTTAGAACTCCTAATCCGTTCCTATGGAGTCAGTGACACACTCTCTTATCAGTGACACACTCTCACACCATAATAAATCTAATTTTCAAAACTGCTGTCTTTTGTAGCTGCTTAAAGATCGCCAAAGTTATTCCTGTTTTCAAAAAGGGTAGCAAAATTTCGTTATTAAACTACCGTCCTATATCTATATTATCATTTATCAGCAAGGTAATTGAAAAATTATTTGTAGTACATTTAACTAGCTATTTCAAAAAAGTTCAGTATTTTGTCATCTAATCAATTTGGCTTTCGACCTGGTTACTCAACTGAATCAGTGCTCATTACTTTAACTGATCATCTTAAAACAGCCATTGACAGAGGTAAATTGGCTGGTGCCTTGTTTATTGATTTTTCTAAAGCTTTCGATCCATTAAATCATGGCATACTTTTTGCTAAACTAAACTCTGTTGGCGTATGTGGTCCAGCACTTTCCTTTATTCGCAGTTATTTACATGATCGAAAACGTGTCTCTATTTATGATACTCATTCTCGCACCAAACTAAATAACATAGGGGTTCCACAAGGCTCAATACTAGGACCAATTTTATTTCTCGTGTACATCACTGACCTTCCAGAACACATTAAACATTCTAGTTGTATTTTATATGCTGACGACACAACAATTTATTCTTCTAACACGTGTTGGAAATCGCTACTATCTTACCTTAATGCTGACGCGGCTAAAATCATTAATTGGTGCACAGATAATATGCTTAATATTAATGCAACTAAATCGAAATTTGTAATTTTTCCATCCCCGCAAAATAGTGTACAGGAGAAGCCGTGCATTAACATTGGTCCGACTTCGCTTCAGACTCTTGACCACGCAATATTTCTTGGAGTAGAACTCGACAATCATTTGAAATTTACAACTCACATATCTTTATTAACGCGTAATGCGGCATATGGTAGCGGAATACTAATCAAAGTCCGCCCCTATTTTCCTGTACGTATATTAATTTCTCTCTACTACGCATTTCTTCACAGCCACATCTCTTACTGCATTTCTTCTTAAGGCAATACCTACGCAACTCACTTGGCGCCCCTGCAGCATGCACAAAACCATGCTTTGATAATAATCACTTACAGCCATTTTTTATCTAGTGCCTTGCCATTACTCCGCGCATATAATATTCTGTCAGTAGTGGATTTAAATAAATGTTCTCTTGGTGTCCTGACGTAAAACTTTGTCGAGGAGAATCAGTTTCGTTGATAAAAAAAGACCAAACCCCACATTTCACTGGCACTATATTTTCACACCATAATAACTACCTGCTACGGAAACCAAGGACTAACTACGGCAAACTTACTGCGAACTTTGTGGCAACATAAATATGGAATTCACTACCGCCCCCCATTAAGTCATCTCCTTCCATTTATTTATTTAAGAGGAAACTTCGTCACCACTTGTTGGGAAAGTGATTGTTTTGTTTATTTTACGCTTCTCTATGTGGAATATTATTCCCAGGATCTGCCTTTTGTATACTTTATTGTTATTACCATAGCTTGACTTTTTTCGTGTTAATACTTTTTGCTTTCATAGGATTGCTACTGCTGTTAACCGCATTAAGTGTACTTTTTCGATGTATTTATTGTTGGAGGTCTCTCCCCAGTATTTGACTATGGAACCTCCTAGAGTTACTCTTCCTGTACAAAATTTCAATCGCATCAATAAACTGAAACTGAAAAGGGACTCTATAGGAACTCGCGATCTATAGAGTCGTCCGCATAGAATCTCTATAAGAAGTCTAAAGAAACCTCTCTATAAGAAGAAGTCATTTCACATACAATAGATGTGCAATAGAGGGTGTATTGACGTCATATGTACTGAACTCTATAAAGTAATTTTTATAGAACGTCTTTAAAACTTCTAACGCGACCTGTCTATAGAATGGCTCTCCATTCGCCCTCTATATATGTTCTATAGAGGGTGTATTGATATCATATGTACTAAATTCTATAAAATACTATCTGTAGAAAGTTTTTAACACCTAATGCGGCTGGTGTATAGACTGACTCTCCATTCACAATCTATAAGCGGTCTATAGAGGGTTTATTGTCATCATATGTACAGCATTCTACAGCATGTTTATAGAACGTTTTCAGAACTTCTAATGCGGCCTGTCTATAGAATGACTCTACATCCACTCTCCATAAACGTCCTATAGAGGTTGTATTGACATCTTACATACCAAATTCTATAGAAAGATGATTATTGAACGTTTTTAGAACTTTTAATGCGGCCTGTCTATACACTGGCTCTCCATACCCATTCTAAATATGCGCCATTATATGACATATGTATTGAATGCTGTAAAGCAACGTTTATAGGGCATATAAGTAGGCTAAAGTGCGGCCGGTCTAAGAACGGCTCTATATTTGCACTCTATAAGTATTCAACAGAAGGTGTTGAATACTGTTGAATAATATCTCAAAGTGTCTTTCTAACTTGAGAAGGCAACAGTGCAACCATGTAAAATTCTGTACATAGAACAAATGATATGAAAAAGTGATGTACATTACTTCAGAGTGAATTGGACAATAGCATCAACGTTATAACAGCAAATGTGTGCTGTCTCAGTGCTGTGGGCCCACAGCACTGAGAGATATTGGCATATTGAGATATTGGCACATTATAGTAAGATTCACGCTCTGTAAGACGTTTGGATATATGGTTTTTTAGTTCGATGTACAGAGCTGTAGCACTAAGCTCTTGTAAAATTCCCACTCAGGCACTTTTCGAGGAATAAAAAACCTGATTATTTCAACCACATTTCAGAGGCTTTTTACTATCTAGCAAGAACATCGTTAAAAAGACACTCATTGACGAAGGCGAAAGAGACACTAATCGAAATTAGAAAAACCAAAGTAATGTAATGGAAGCACGCATTGTGGTTTCTATCGCATATGCAGGTAAATCACAAAGATAACCAAGAACACTAAGCAAAGCTGCATGTTAGCAGCCACGTCATATCTATTTGCTGGAATGCAGTGACTGCAGCACTTGGGGCGGGAACACATCGAACGCCACCGCACATTTCTGGCGCACACCACTCAAATGCTACAAATGCACGCTGCAGAAACGTGATGTTTTTTTTTCGAGGAATTTTCGTGGGTCACACAATGCACAGAGAAGGCACGGACGTCATGATCGTGATCATCGTACGATAAGCACACCGCCACGAAAGCAAGATATGGAAGACCAAGCGTGACACATAAGCGTAACCTGCGCCTCACGGGTAAAATTAAAGATCATCGTATATTTGTGGCTCTGCGATGGACACAGTTACAAAGCTCACGGAAACATCACACACTGCACACGTGTACCTCCGAGATTGTGTCAACAATTTCTGGGCCACATTTAAACAACAGGATGTTACTTCAAAGAGAAACGAAGTGGCGGGGCAGGTAGTGCAGGTGACGGCTGCGCATAACGTCATTTAGGGCTTTAAGCACTTTAAGGCCAGTGACCGAAGTTTAAATCGTTAAAATCACACCCCAGCGATAGCTTTCTCCGGGTAAATTGTTTAGATCTTGAAAGCCATGCTTTTGCTGACTGCATGCGGCATAAGCGATTCAAAAGAAAGAATACTGCATGTAATTTATTTCTGCCCTAAACTATAGCATACAATATGAGCATGTCAATGTTTCTCCTTGTCTCGTAACGTATGTACTTGGGCCCAAATTGACACAAAACCTTCTGCAATGGTTATTATTGCAGGCATCACGGAGGCCACAACGGCCGCACAATTATGCAGACGGCGCTGGCGGCGCCGGTTCCATGCGACCGGTAGAATACGAAAATGCGACGTGTTGTTATTGCTCCGTTTTCAATCGATTGCAAGCTGATTCGATGTGTTTGTTTGATCGTGTGTTATTAGGTTTGATGTAATGAAATGAGACGTAGTTCGCGTGCACGAAAGTGCCAGAAGATGGCTTGCGTCTCGTTGTAAATACGTCGTATGCCTGGCGCGGCAGGTAAACGTAGACCAACGATTTTCATGCCATGGAGGGCGTTCCCTTTGTCTCGGCTGGTTGTCGTCGAAAGTTTGGTGGACGTCGCAAAGAGGTAATGCGTATTATTAGCGTCCCTCAGCTCGTCCACTACGCAGCGGCATGTATGCTGCGAGTAACGTCGTGAACCCAGCACGGGAAACTTGGAGAGCGCCTTTCTACCTCGTCGTACTGTTGAAACGGTAAGCAATCGTGCTCGTCAACTACACATGCGTTCATCTGTGTTGCCTGTGCTTCTCGTGTGTGTATAGAGTGTCTTGCAAACGTAGGAAGTGGAACACCCACGACAGCAGTGGAACCTGTGCTCATGCTTGCTGCGCGCTGGTTGTCAGAATTGTGTACGCAACTCTATTGCCCCAGTGCGAAATTGATAATCCTGATAAGCGTTTCCTTCTGCTGAGGAAGGTTTCAGAAATTGTGTTAACCTTGCGCAGCTGTGCGTGAGCTCCCGCTTGTCTACTAAAGTTGCATAGTAACGACCCGTCTACCTCTTCGCCGATTCTTGCTTCAATGACGTTTCCTCGCTTATAAATGCTTCGACGTTGTGCACAGTCTATGCTTACGAGGTTTTCGGTTAACGCTCAGTTCTAGGGAAAAAATGTAAGCCAATCACAGCTTGCTACTAGTACAGCTTTATTTTCAAGACAAGATGTCTTGACATAACTTTGACTTTAAACTTGACAGGGGAAAGTTGCTTAAACTAAGTAATGGAAAAAACAAGAAGATTACATTGTAATGCGCTGCTGCTGAGTGTCCAAAATTTTATTTGATTAAGAGGTTCCTATTATCATGACATTCGATTATGTCAAGCATTTCCTCTCTTTCGACATTAGTGCAGACATTGCTTTCATGACTCTTAGGTGTTGATTGTATGTTTTCACGACATCACACCTTTATTGTGTCACTGCTATAAGCTAACATATAACTCATTTTGTAGTGGTGAGGCCGTGACCCACAACATAAACCACAAGATCGAGGAGCCCCCAGAAATGCAGATCCCGTGGATATATGGCTGCAGCAGCATGGCGTGTGATCTGGATGGTCATGTCAGGTGTGTATGAAATGTACGTGTTCCAAAAAAGTGGTCTTGGTGTCATTCATGGTGAAGTTTATCAACACATTACTTAACGCAGCTTACTAAAGAGACTAAATATTTATGCAACCTTATTGAACTTGCTGCTTACTTCTTAGCGCGGGGCGTAATCTGTCGCCACATATGTGTGCATAGCCGTTATGCCCACATTATCGTGTTCTGTATAAAACTGTACCTAACCTTTCCTGATTAGTATTTCTTTTGCATAAGTTGCTTGGCTGCAAGTTAAATTTTATTTTTGCTTTGTATGTAGTTTATCTATCACTTTTTATTGTGGTTTTATTCTTTGAAAACTATTTCGTATGCTGTACCTTTTATTTACATTTTTTTCTGTTTGTGCTACAATCTCGTGCAGTTTTCTGTGCATGTAAGAATGCGAAATGTAGTTGGCTAAATATATCACAGGTCTAAGCACGTAGTGTGTACACCATTGTTTATCATTGATATTGTTATGGGAACTAAGGATTAAGACTGGAGACTTTTTAAAAAGCATTTTTACAAGGGATAATGCAGCGCTCGCCAGTTCAGCGGACAGCTCGAGTGCCAGAGAGCGTTTGTCATCTTCGTCGGGGCGTCCGCGTGCATCGGCCACAAGAAACACGCAATATGCATGTATCATTACCCCCGGCGGCAGAAGCACCGTCCCGGGACGTCTAAATATCGGTGATAACCGAAGAGTAATATGGCGGGAGGCGTCAGTGGAAATTGGGACAACGTCAGTGGAAATTGGGACAGATTAGGCACTGGTACTGACTGGGGCGATTTCGTAGGTAACTGGAGTGACGGCCCGCAGCACTCGATATGGGCCTGTGTACGGAGACAGGAATTTTTCTGACAGGCCAACGTGACGAGTCGGGGACCACAGCAGTACCAGAGATCCAGGCAAAAAGTGAACGTCTCTGTGTTGACGATCGTACAAGCGCCGTAGCTTCTCTTGAGAGGTCAGGAGGCGAGCGCGGGCAATTTCGCTTGCTTGGGCTGCCCTGGTGTTGGCGTCAAGTGTATACTCGCTGGTCTCTGCTGCGGCGGATGGAAGGGATGCGCCCAGTGGCAATGTGGGTTCTCGGCCGAACAACAGAAAGAACGGGGAATAACTGGCAGTGTCGTGACGCGAAGAATTGTAAGCAAAAGTGACATAGGGTAGGGCAAGGTCCCAATCAGCATGGTCGGACGAGACGTACGTTGCAAGCATGTCTGTTAGGGTACGATTCAGACGCTCAGTGAGACCATTGGTCTGTGGATGGTAATACGTAGTCAGCTTGTGCTTGGTGGAGCAGGAGTGCAGGATGTTGGCGATGACTTGAGAAAGAAATGTCCGACCACAGTCTGTGAGCAGTTGGTGTGGAGTGCCATGTTGCAGAATCACGTCGCGTAAAAGAAAATCAGCGACATCTGTGGCGCAGCTTGTTGGAAGTGCTCTGATGATGGCGTAGCGCGGGGCGTAATCTGTCGCCACAGCGACCCACTTGTTGCCAGACGTCAATAGAGGGAAAGGGCCAAGTAAGCCCAAGCCAATGCGAAAGAACGGCTCCGAAGGAATGTCGAGTGGTTGAAGGCACCCGGGAAGGAGCGTCGATGGTGTTTTTCGGCGCTGGCATTTTTCGCACATCGCAGCGTATTTCCGGACGGAGCGGGTAAGGCCTGGCCAAAAGAAGCGTCGGCGAATTCGGTCGTAGGTGCTGGAGACGCCAAGGTGGCCTGCCCTTGGTAAATCATGAAGTTCTTGGAGAACAGCTCACCAGAGCTGCTTAGGAATGACGAGGAGTAGGGCAGGACCGTCGGGGCGTACATTGTCGCGGTATAATGCACCATCCCGGAGAACAAACAGGTGAAGGAACGAATCTGAAGGCGAAGATTCCAAGCCATCAACGATGGCGCGCAAAGTGGCATCACGGCGTTGCTCGTCGGCAACGTGTAGCAGCTGAGAAACGGAGAAAACGCAAGCGTTGGTATCGGTGTCATGGTCGGCGGCTTTTACAGTTATTTATGCTTACAGTTATTTAAGCAGTTATTTAGAGTTATTATGTGCTTCACAGTTATTTCTGTGTTCCCATGTTAACAGCCGCTAGCAAATAGACATTTGATGAGCTCGAATTTCTTGAAAATTAAAGTGAAGGTCAGTATTTTCTATGCTGCACTTACATCAGTAGTAAATAGGCACAGACTGATTTGGATCCCTTGTGACCTACACTGGATGCCTTTGTTTTTGTTGCATATAAAATGGGGGCTCACCCACATGTCTTGATATATATGTGGTATGCCTCATTGATTTTACTTGTCAATTTTCACGGTGGATGAAAACACATGAACGATTGTAATCCAACGTGAAGCCCCGTCGTGAAAACGTACGGCCAGGTTCGATGACCATACTGGTCTTTTGAATGAAATATGGCGATCTCTTATACGCATAAGACACTGGCCAGTTTTCCCTATGCACGCTTGACCACCTCTGAAAGGGATACAGTACACTGCCTGTGACACACACAGGACAAATTTGGTGGTATCTTTCACCGAGCAAGCCTCCCTTGCCTGCTTGCCTTTTTCAATTCACTTGCACACTGCCGTGCATATGCGGCATACTTTCTTTCTCACTGGATATATAGGCACCATGACAAGAAAGGCTTGCTTAAAGATGCCGCTAAATTTGTCTTGTGTCTGTCAGGGGTAGTGTAGTCTATTCCTGTGATCATGTGTATATTTGGTCAAATGTACCTGCAGCAGACTGGCCGGTGCCTCAACACGTGCCTAAGAGAGTACCATAATTCACTTACCGGACCAGTGTGTTCGTCTCACTTGACCATGCACCAATGGGACTGGGGCTGCGCGCCAGATTTAGACTGTTCATTTGTTTTGTTCGCCTACGGCAACCAATTCACCAACAATATTGCTGAGGAATGCCACATAAAAAGAATGGGCCACAGTCTGTTTACTGAATTGTCCGCAACCTCCAGTAGCAACAAATTTGTCGGTTGCAACTAGTTTCAGGCACCTTATTTCTTGTCAAATCTTCTGCTTGACCTATAGAACAGTTATGCAATCAATTTTCAGTTTCGTATTTCCTGAGTATAATTTTTGTTTTCTGTTTTTCACAGGCTATGTTTGCAAGAAGGACTTTTTATAATTAAAACTGAATTAACTTTTCAATTACAATTGGGAAGTCTCATAATTGTGCTTAGGATACACATCACTTTACATACCCGTACTAGCTTAGAAACTAATTGTTTCGATAACTCAAAAAGCACAAGTATACTGTGCCCATTGTATCTGACAGTGACACAGTGTGTTCCAAATTCTGCAAATTGGCAGTTATACAACATAATTTGCGAAAACAACTTAAAACATTATTGGTCCCTATGCAATGGACACTTCTATGCATTATCATGATTGCTCAATCTCAAGCTGCACGCGAGAAATTTATTATTGGCATATTAAGCATAGTAAGTACCAACTATGGCTAACAGCGGATGGAATATTAATTTTGTCTACTGCTCAACAATAGAAGCCAGAAGATCATTCTCTTCTTTTCAAAAAGTTTGTTTGCTGCGCATAGTGTGACGTCTATATAGTACTCTTAGCTCATGGGTGTTCCTACTTGCTTATGTTATAAATGGGAATGTCTTGTCATTGCAAGATGGGATTAATGTGTGACTGGGCTGTTGTCATTTGAGATACTTTTTGTCATTAGCAATGATATTCTAGTTCCAGGCACACTGACCCAGTGCTAATGTCACGGAATCTTGGGAAAGTGAAAATATTCTCAAAAGTGATTCTCAAAAGAACTGCCCCTGTTTGGCAGAGTGGTCAGGGAGGTGGGTCGTTCCGCCACTTATTGTTATAATTTTTTCTGAAATACTGAAATGAAACTTAGCATAGTGCTACAACTATACAGATATTTGTCGCATGTTTGTGCCTGCTGATACATTATGGCTGAATTTTGAAAATTAATTTCAATTGTATTTTCCAGGCTCCACCGTCGTCCATTACTAGACGGACCAAATGAGGCTAGAAACTAGCCTTTCCTCGCTCCTTTCCTGGGAAGTGAAATAGCAGGTGATCATGTAAGAATGAACTTGCAACATGTGAGCAGTAGCCAAAGCTCCATACAGGTCACGCTGGTGGTGGAATTCTGAGAGAAACCGCAATATGTATTTGTTTACTTATTTATTTAATATTTTTTATTCACCTCTCATGAATGCTTTATAGGTTTCCAGCAAGGAATCAGGTAAAATAAAGAAATAGTGTTGCATCAAAGTAAACATGTCTGCTTTTGATACGAATTCGCGAAAACTGCAAAATTTGAAGAAACAAAGCTGTAAGGTTAACAAATCTTACTCATAAGTAAAAATCAAGATCACATTTCTACTGGACCTAATACCATAACATAATTTGGCAAATTTGAGATATCATATGCTGCTCTAATATACAATCACTAATTTGTGAGTAGATGCGCGAAACTCTCTAACATTGCAAAGATTTCATGTAAGCTGTAAATTCATATATCAAATTTGTTGACTTTAGACATAGCAGATTGAGTCTGCAGAACTGCGATACCTGTTTTTGGCACAGAGACGTAGATTGTTAAGCTTCGTGGTGTTATTTTTCTTAAACCTGCCAATTTTAATAATTTTTACCTCTAGGCTCTAAATCAAATAGTTCTTCCTGCAATGAGTAGAAGTTAACTTTCTCAAATGCCACAAACCTAATTCAAATTAGTCGTGTGGTTGTCTCAAAGGTATTTCTGTATTTTGGATGTATTTGAGTAGGCAAATTTAAAGAATTAACGGAATTGTGCTAGTTCTTTTTGTAATTTACAGTTGCAAACTGAGTAAGTTGTTTTCCTTCAAGGTGTGATATTCAGCAATTTTTAATAAGAATTGATGGCGTTAATGTAAAAACTACGATTTCAAAATTTTTAAATGTATCAAACCTCTTCAAATTTGGTCCCATAGTTGTCGAGAAAAACTATATTACTTTTCATGTGCATTAAATAGGAGCTCCTGAGCTAAATGTTTTTTTTAGGCATTCCATGTGTCGGTCTGGTTTGCATTTCTCACCCTAATTTTAGAATATTGGCTTTGATCTCAAAATTGTTTCCCTTACAACGAAATTCGAGCTTTTAAACTTTGTACGATATATGGTGTACTTCTATATAACGACCACTATTTGCCATATTTGGCAGGCACTGCCAGTGCTAATTTTACACATAGACAGATTAAAATGATGTTGTTTCGGTATATGGTGTACTTATCTATGACGACCACTATTTGCCACATTTCTTGCAGGGACTGCCAGTGTTATTTTTGCACTTAAACATAGATTAAAATGTTGTGTGGTTTCGTGAGGCTCACACATTGCAGTGCACATTCATATCAGTCTATTTTGAGGCTTTAGTATAAAACCATTTAATGTGCACTGCTGGAACAGGCGGTCCTTTTGCAGTTTTAATGGTAAGGTTTCTTATCCTAGTCAAAGCTGTTATTGCCAGGTGTCAACTGTAATCAAGTCTACCACTGATTTTTTTTACCTCATGTTTCGTGCATTCCCACCACCAGCTTGACCCGAGAAGCATGTTGGCAGCTACAGTTTGTGTGTTGCAAGTTCTAGTCTGAAGCGTGTGTGTAACATATATGAAGCATGCATCTAGTCTGAAGTGCAGTAAACATTTCAAACTGAATACTTTGCGGTTGTAGCACCAATTTTTTTGACACTGCATATACTGTAGTCCTTATTGCCTACAGTACAGTTCTCTAGAACCTTGGTAAATTGCAAGCACTTTACGCAGATCGGCCTAGCTTCTATAGGCATTTGCCTGTAGGGACTGGAAAGCAACTGCATAGAAATATTCTATAGAAACTTTATTTAGCATCTCTAAAGCAACTCGATAGAAATATTCTATAGGAATTTGTCTTTAGCATCCCTAAAGCAACTCGATAGAAATATTCCTTAGAAATTTGTCCTTATCATCTCTAACTTTCTTTCACGGATAAAATAAAAAGCGCTATAGATGCCGGTTTCTACGCAGGATCAGTTTTTATTGATTTATCCAAAGCATTTGTATCCATGAACCATGTCATCTTACTAAACTACAGACAGTAGGCGTCGATGGCCCAGCATTAGCACTTATTAGAAGTTACCTAACAGATAGACAACAAGCTGTGTATTTTAGTTCCTGACTTTCTAATTTCAGAATAACCAATAAAGGGGTCCCGCAGGGGTCTGTACTTGGCCCACTACTATTCCTGCTTTATATAAATGATTTACCCGGTTGTTTAACAGAAACTGAGGCCTTGCTTTACGCTGATGACACTAAGCTAAACACTGATCTGAAAAATATTTTAACGTGGAGCCAGCTTAACTCGCTAAGAATAAATCCTACCAAAACGTCTTTTATGCTTTTTCATTCGAATCGTAGGATACCAGAATTGATTCCCACTGTCAACCTAAACTCTCTTGACATCAGTGCAATTGATGAATGCTCATTTCTTGGAATAATTCTTCACTCAAACTTAAAATTTACGAAGCATATCGCCTATTTGAAGCACGAGATTTCTCCCGTTATTAGAATTTTACTTAAATCTAGATATTATTTTAGTAAAGCAACATTGGTAACCTTGTATTGTTCTTTTATTCACAGCCATCTCAATTATTGCATTACAGTATGGGGTAACACATACCCAAATCATATAGCACCACTACAGCATTTGCAGAATCAAGCCATCCGGATATTGTCGTTCAGCTCATTTTACTGCAATGCTTCTGATATGCTTCTCAACCACAGCATACTTTCAGTAAAAAAATCTTGTTAAATATAAATTAGCCGTAATGTTATTTAAGGTAACACGTAATCCTCCTCCAGTAAATATATTTTCTGAGGCTACCTTGTTTAACTTAAACCGCACAAGATTTGCAGCTAACATTTCTTATTTTCTTAATTTCTTATTGCCACTAATACATAATAATTATAGAAAACAATCTGGATATTTCGCAGCATTATCCACTTGGAACGGCCTCCCACTGGATGCCAAGCGCTCTTCGTCTTTGGGTTTCTTCAAGAAAACATTATTCACTTTTCTACTACATAGCCAAAATACTTCACACATCTAAGCTATTTACTTCACTGCTGCTCATTTCCTTTCAGTTTTTCCTTTTTCTTTAGTTCTTTTTTTCTAATTTGTAGTCTTTATAAGAATTTTTGGTTTGTTCTGTTGCGAATGCCTTAAACTACTGTTTTAACTCTACATCGAGCTAGTGACTTTATATTAGTTTGCAGTTTGTACTATATTTACTTTGTATAACCTTCCACTTAGTTACTACTGTATTGCTGTTTTATGCTGTATTTCCTCTAATGTATATATTTTCTGACAGGAGGTCCCCTTTCAGCCACATGCTCTGGGACCACCTTCTGTATACTCGTGCAAGCATGTATGCCTCCTCCTTATTTAAGAAATAAACTGAAACTGAAACTCGATAGAAATGTTCTATAGGAATTTATCTTTAGGATGTTAAAAGTAACTGCATAGAAATGTTCTATAGAAATGTGTCTTTAGAGTTCCTCTAATAATGCGGTGGCCAAATAACTTTTGGAACTCTATAGGAGAATTCTATAGGCAATCAAAATAAACACAATGGAGTTGTATAGAACAAATTCGAAAGACTTTCTAAAAAAACGCATTAAAAATGTTTGTAAAGGTGCGCTCCTTGAAATGATGCGTTGGTTGGCTTGATGGGCAGTCCGCTTGCGCGATCCTGGTCTGCTGTGTACTCAAGTAGGCGAAGTCTTCAGAATAAAGTGTAGTTGCGTAGCGCTTGTCCTGTCCTTCTTTGCCAGTCTTCGGTCCCGTCTTAGAATTGCGCTTACCAGTATTCAATTGTTCTACTTACATCGTGCCAACGCCAACTAGCTCTTTGAAATGAGCGCCGCGTCATTTTCGAACGCGCGTTGCGCAGCACGGGTGCACGCGAGACAACACGCGGGCGCACTCCAGCACGTGCGATGGGGTTGCGTTTGAACAGTTTGTAATGTGGATGGTGTGGTTTGAGCGAGTGCCTTCGGTATGGCCTTGCATTGCACTAACGCAGGTGTCATTAACAGGTTTCAGCTCTTTAGGAAAGCCTCGCTACATTTAGGTTCCAACGAGGTGCGTCCGATCTGGCGTAATTTCATAAATCTCTCTCTCTCTCTTTACATATATATATATATATATAATGTTGTACCACTCAACGCCTTATGACGTTCATCAAGACAGGTTGAATGACGCTGTCAATTTTTATTGTAATCCTAAATAAATTACACGGGTATTCGTAGTGTGCTGAAATAGTTGTTTCGGTCTTACCTATCCGACTGCATCAGTAGTATGTAGATGATGCAAAGCTATGCTTTCTCTTATCAAGCACTTCTATCTGATGTGCCATAGGGCAGCATTTTGGGGCCACTTCTTTTCAAGGCCCAGGTTAATGATATTGGGTAACCGCAAATGTTGCTTTTACCTGTGTGCTGTGGGCTGATAACACCACGTTCTTTGTCTCCGTTGGTGGTACTAAGAAAATTCTTCAAAAGGCTAGCATTTCACTTTCTGCCTTGTCTGTTGGTGTTGCCACCGATTAATGGCAACAGGTTTTGTTCGAGAACAGTGGAAAATAGGCCCGTCTAGATCAAGAGTTATTGATTAATGGAATCCCAATTAGGATTGTAAGTCACTCTAAAGTTTTAGGCGTTGCATATTCCACGGATATGAGCTGGGGTAGCCATCTTAAATTGCAAGCACAATCATTGTCGTCTGTGACAGGTTCTCGGTAGCATTGTCATCTTTTGTTTCCAATTATGGCGAAGCTTCAAATTTATGTCTTATTTGCGTCGCATTTAAATTATTTCACACTCCCGTAGGGCACGACCACTAAGAATAACATACAATTTACATCTTGCTAAAGCGGGTGCTTCGAAAGATGGCCTGCATTACTTTCATTTTTCTTTTACCGTGAAACTTTTTCCCCAAGGTATGTAGTGATAAATTTTAGTAAAAAATATATATTAAGGCGAAAGCCTTAGGCAGCTCATGGGACGAAAATTTGACCTGTCCGGTGTTATGGCACCGAAATTGGGGGTCGAACCCTCGACATCTGGTGGGAGTCTAATCCACGACCCTTGGTGTTAATTATGGCAAAGTGAATTACGGCACAGTTCATGAAGACAGTTTATGAAGACGCTGGAACCAACGACCAAAATGGAGATATGGGCGAACCGGCCATATCTTAAAGTTGGATTCCAAATATTATCATGGTCATTTGACAAGGCCAATTGACATCATGAGATTCAAACCCCCACTACGTTTGGTGTTGATTAAGGCGAAGTTAATTGAGGTACAGTTGACTAAGGTAGAGTTAATGCACTCGAACCCACGACCTTTGGTGGGAGAAAACAAGTAATAGAAAGCAACGACGCATTAGAATGAAATGACAAATAATGCAATGAATGACTCGTTAGAGCATAGGCTTACGCCTTCATCCTCTTTAGCTGATAAAGTGACTGTACACTTTTTTAGCGTCTCGGTTTTTTATTTTTTGTTTTTTTGCCTCGAATAATTTTGTGGCGTTCCTGAAATACTTACGGTCATGTCACATCAGCCCGACACGATGCTTATTTTGCTCTCCCGACTTTCCGTGACAGCTGTTTCCGTGATGTGGGTACTATAGCTCTTTCGATATCCGTCATAACGGCTGTCCTGTGTAACCGTCGAGAAATAAATTAGGCCTGAAAACCGGTTATACGGATTTATAAAAACGAATATTAGGATATCCACTTTAAATAATCGGTCGGCCGGAAAATCGAATATAACACGAACATTGAGTGTTGCTAATAGTTTATAATAATGTTGGGTTCTATCGCATGTATCCCGATGCCATACTCAAGCCTCAATACGTTCATAATGTGTGAAATACTTCGTTTATTAGATGGTTCGATATGTGCAGATGACTTCTTCATTTCTGCTTCGTGTTATCTTTTATGCGTCCCTCTGTAAAAAAATGGTTACTAGCTTATTTTTTCTATTTTTTTGGCAAGCACGTTTGCGTCTTTCGGCGTCTAACATTTAAGTTGACCGAAAATCTGCGAACTTTTTTCAACCAGCACGCAATATATAGCAGCGTATTGAAAATAAAAAGAAAGCTTGAAGGATTTCCTGATGTTTTCGGTTATCCACCGAGCCCCAAAATTGTTCTTTAATTTATCAGTGGCCTGCTATGCAAACCCGTGCAGCTCCCTTTAAGAATCATTGCAGTACCAATGACACGCATTGATGAGTCACTATTCAGTAATGTACGCCAAAGCCATCAAGCCAGTATAGTACGACTAAATTGTAGGGCACATAGCAAGTGTCGTCTGCTTGTGTTATGACGTACTCCCTTTTGACGAGAGCTCCGCGGTCAAAGTCGGTCTCAGTCTTTTCACGAGCAATATCATTCGACTTTGTTGCGTTGTGGACTGCAAACGTAGCGACTAGCAATGTGTCAAGTGGCGACATCGTGTCCCTCTGCAAGGCAGCAGACGAGCGAACGGCTGCAGCGCATCGGACTGCCACTATCGATCGGCGCCAATACTTGATCGTTTGCGGCCGTCACATTACACGGGAAGATTACTTACGCAACAGCGTTTCGGGAGTCCGGAATTAGAGTAAACGCAAGCGCAAGGGGACAGGGCCTGGTTTTGTTGTTGTTGTTGAAAAACTTTTATTGCTCTCATACGAGAAGCACATGGAGGCACGCACATGGGCCGGTCCTTAGGGGCCCGGCCCTTAAAATACTGGGTGGAATCCCTAGTACGGGACCCCAGTGGCGTCGGCCGCTGCCCGCGCGCGCTCGACCAAGGCCCTTTGGGCCTGCAGGTCATAGCAGCCGAGCAGGGTCGCCTCCCAGTCCTCCCGAGTGGGGTTTGGGTGAGGGGCAATAGCTGGGTTAGATGGGCAGGCCCACACCATGTGGTAGATGTCCGAAGACGTCTCCGCACAGTGCGGACAACTGCCCGTGAAAGAACGATCAAAATGTTTGAGTGCTGCCGGGCACAGCAGAGTGTTCGTATAGAGACGGAGTAGAAGCCGCTCCTCCGTCTTAGATAGACCTTTACTCGGGCGAGGGTAAAGGCTATGGCCAGATTGATAATGCAGGACAATGTCTTTAAAAGAATACGCGGGATTGAATTCAAGATCCTGATCTAGGGGGTCGAGAAAGGAAGCCCGGAGAGAGAGCGCGCGGGCGACGGCATCGGCTGCCTCATTCCCCTCGAGACCCATATGAGCAGGAGCCCATACTATGTTCCGGTGAGCGGGGTCCCCGGTGTAGGTGCAACTTTGAAGTAGTCGGTAGGCTAAGTATGGAGCCCAGCCTTGCTCGACGTTCCGACAGGCCCCTCGCGAGTCGGAGATAATTGTTTTGGAATCAGAGTGGGTAGCAGCCAGTGAAATGGCGACCTCCTCCGCATGAGTTATGTCGCGGGCGCGAAATGTAAGCCCGTTAACTGTTTTGGACTGGTGGACGACTGCGGCCGTGTACCATCCCCCATGGTGGGGGCCGGAGGCGTCCACTGTTGTAGTCGGACTGCTGGCGCGAGTTGTTGGGAACTCGGCGCTGACGCCCGTTGTTGCACCTGGGTCGCAATCCCCAAGGGTAGCGTTGGCCTGGCGGCCTGGGGTACAACTGGAAGCATCCGAAGGTCCCGGCAAAGCATGAGTCGACTGGTAAAAACAAAACAACTTGTTTATTCTAACATCGCAAAGAGTTGGCGGTCAGGTTGACCGAAGTAGAGAGACGGGAGTGCACTTTACTCAACAGAAGAAATCGGAGCCCTCCTTTTTCGTCCGGGGGCAGCTGTTTTTATACTCTCGCAGTTGAGGGCAAGAAGGAACCCCTCAATAGACGAGCACGTGACTGTACAATGGGATAAGGTGACGCATACTGTCGTGTCGCCGGAGACGGTGACTCACACTGTCGTATCGCCGCCGGTCGGGCACAATGGGGAGGAGAAGGTGACCCCTACTGTCGTATCGCCGCCGGTCGGGCACAATGGGGAGGAGAAGGTGACTCCTGCTGTCGTATCGCCGCCGGTCGGGCACAATGGGGAGGAGAAGGTGACTCCTGCTGTCGTATCGCCGCCGGTCGGGCACAATGGCACATACACTCACACACGCACATGAAGACACGTGGCATCGGAACATGCCTGGACGCGCTTGGCGGGGAGCGTAGCGGCGACGCCGAACGGGCCAAAATGTCTGCCGCTTTGTTGCAGTCGCGCCGGCTAAACCGCGCGTCGTAGGCGAAACGTAACAGACCGCCCCGCCGGGGGAAGGAGATCCCGATGGACAGGGGACTGCATCCGCTGTCCGGAGGGATGTCGCTCGATGATGCTCATAACCGAAGTCGGGCGTCCCTCGACGTTTCTTGAGCGCAGCGCACAGAGAAGGCCTCGTTCTCTCGTTCAGGTTCGCACAGGACACTGCAAAGTGACTTCGGGAGAGTTCACATTTTTGTTCTCGTTCCCGGCAAGCGTTAGAACTACGCTGAAACTCAACCGCTCAGTCAGCAAGCACGGCACAACCCTCACTAAGCCCTGCCAGGCTCTTTCCCCTTCTATACCACTGCCTAGTTCCTTACAGTAGTCTAGCAGCACTTAGAACGCGTCCACAAATTGGAAAATTGCACTAGAAAGCATGTCATCACTGTGAAACACTAAACAAAAGCAATATGTTAAAAAATCCTGCCTCAGGAAGAAAAACATCAGTAACAAACAATTTTGAGGCTGATTCCTACGTTAGGGGCTTCGACTTAAGCCATCGGCGTTACCGTTGAGACTCCCCTTTTTGTAACGCACCTCAAAGGAATATTGTTGCAAAGCGAGGCTCCAGCGCAGGAGGCGGCCATTTTTGGGAGAGATGGTCTGCAGCCATTGGAGAGGGCAGTGATCCGTCTCAATGATAAACCTCGAGCCGGCTAGATAGCATGACAATTTCTGAACGGCCCACACGAGACATGCACACTCTTTCTCGGTGGCGCTATACGCCTGCTCACGACTGGTCAGCTTACGACTAGCATACAGGACGGGGTGTTCTACTTCTCCATTTTCCCGTTGGCACAGTACAACGCCCATGCCTCGCTCACTAGCATCGCACTGAACAACGAACCCTTTTGTATAGTCTGGCGATCGTAGCACAGGCTGGCTTGTTAGGGCACTCTTTAGGGCGCTAAAAGCTCTTTCCTTTGTCTCGTCCCAGACGACTGTTTGAGGCTCTGTTTTTCTTAGAGCATCCGTCAGGGGAGCCGCGATATCAGAGTACCTGGGGATGTACCTCTGATAGTAGCCGGCGACACCTAAGAACGACCGAATATCGGTCTTCGTGCGCGGTTGCGGGAAGTCTCGCACAGCGGCCACCTTTATTTCAGAGGGGCGGCGACGACCCTGACCAATCACGTGACCGAGGTAGACAACCTCGGCCTGTGCTAACTGGCACTTAGGAGCCTTTACTGTCAAGCCCGCTTCGCGCAGGCGGGTTAGCACTGCCCGCAAGTGTGCCATATGCTCAGACCAGGATGCGGAGAATATCGCTACGTCGTCTAGATACGGTAAAGCGAATTCTTGCTGTCCCCGCAACACTTTATCCATGAGGCTTGAAAAACAGTATGGCGCGTTCTTCAAACCAAAACTCAATACTTTAGGACGGAATGTTCCCATTGGTGAAATGAACGCCGCATACCTACTAGCCTCTTCTGTAAGTGGAACCTGCCAATAACCCCTGACAAGATCTAGGGTGGAAATAAACTGAGCGCTACTAACTTTCTCAAGGCGCTCCTCGATGTTAGGGATCGGATAAATTTGATCCTTAGTGATGGAATTAAGCCTGCGGTAGTCGACGCAAGGACGAGGTTCCTTGCCCGGTACCTCAACTAAAATCAAAGGGGAGGTATAATCACTCTCACCTGCCTCAATAACACCGAGCTGTAGCATTTTCTTTACCTCAGCCTCCATAATATCGCTCTGGCGGGGTGACACCCGGTACGCCTTGGATCGTACTGGCTCTGGGGAGGTAAGTTCTATGTCATGAGTAAGGACAGAAGTCCTACCAGGCCTCTCAGAGAACAGACCTTGAAACTCTTGTAAGAGCTGGTGTAGTTCGGTTTTCTGCTCACGCGACAGCGATGCTCCACTGACTAAGTCACTAATGACTTGACCGGTGTCTTCCCTGTTCGTCACTGAGCCTAGTCCCGGAAGCTCGACCGGAAGCTCTTCAGGAACGTTTACCATCATGCACACCACTGCTTCCCTTTGTCTATAAGGTTTGAGCAGATTACAGTGGTAAACTTGCTGTGCTTTCCGCTTTCCTGGCAGACTCACCACGTAGTTAACGTCCGACAGTTTCTGAACAATTCGTGCTGGGCCCTCCCACTGCACGTCTAGTTTGTTGTTTAGCGATGTGCGCAATATCATGACCTCATCGCCCACCTCAAAACGACGGGCCCTGGCGGTCCGATCATAATAAACCTTGGCCCTCTGCTGGGCCTTTGTCATTGCTTCACCTGACAACTCCTGTGCCCTTCTTAAGCGTTCGAGGAGCTTAAGCACGTACTCCACCACGACTGGGTCGTCGCCCCTGCCTTCCCATGATTCTCGAAGCATGCGAAGCGGAGATCGCAGCGAGCGACCGTACACCAGTTCAGCTGGCGAAAACCCCGTAGCCGCATGCGGCGCGGTCCGTAATGCAAACATCACCCCAGGCAGACACAGCTCCCAGTCAGTTTGATGTTCAAAACACAATGCTCTCAACACGCGCTTCATGACGGAGTGGAGCTTCTCAACGGAATTCGACTGTGGGTGGTACACTGAGCTGTGTAACAGCTTTACCCCACACCTTTCGAGAAAAGTTGTCGTCTAAGCGCTCGTAAACACCGTGCCCTGATCTGATTGGATTTCCGCAGGAAAACCAACTCGCGCAAATATGGACAGTAGTGCATTGACTATCTCAACTGAGCTGAGTTCTTTAAGCGGCACTGCTTCAGGGAACTTTGTCGCTGGGCAGATCACAGTCAAAATGTGTCTGTACCCCGTGGCTGTTACCGGCAGAGGTCCCACTGTATCAATAACGAGCCGTCTAAAAGGCTCCGTAATGATAGGTACCAATTTCAACGGCGCCCTCGATTTGTCCCCTGGTTTGCCTACCCGCTGACAGGTGTCACATGTCCTCACGAAATGGTCTGCGTCCCGAAAACACCCTGGCCAATAGTACTCTTGCAAGAGACGGTCCTTAGTTTTCTTAACTCCTAGGTGTCCGGACCACGAACCCCCGTGTGACAAGCGCAACAGATCCTGACGATAGCATTGAGGCACGATCAGCTGATCGAACTCCACTCCTCTGCGGTCTAGATACTTCCGGTACAGGACTCCACCTCTTTCCACAAAACGCGCATTTTTCCTGGCGATACCTTCCTTGACATTGCAGCGTATGTTTTCTAGGCTACCATCCTTCTTTTGCTCGGCTATCAAAGCCGACCGGCTGACTTTTAGCAACCTATCAAGTCCGTCTGACGTAGGCGCGATGAGCAAATCTGCAGATAGCTCTTCTAACTTTCCCTTATCGGGCATTTCTTCTCCAGTATCCGGCGCCTTCAACGCTACAGGCTCAATTTTATTCAGTTCGTCAGCTTGCTGCACCTCTGACCCTTTTTCATTGTTCGCCAACGTCGGCCCCGCAACTACCGCCTTTGCAGCGAGCTCCCGAACCTTCGATCTGGTTAAGGCCTGAACGCTAGCCTCACCAAACAAAAGCCCCTTCTCGCGCAGGAGGTGATCGGACCTGTTTGAAAATAGGTACGGGTACTGGGGGGGCAGCATAGATGACACTGCCGCCTCCGTCTCAAGCGCTCCGAAAGGTCCTTCAATAAGCACCTTTGCTACTGGCAGACACACGCTATGAGCTTCCACGGCTTGCTTGATCCATGCGCACTCGCCCGTGAACATATGGGGTTCTACGTAAGAGGGGTGAACTACATCCATCGTAGCTGCGGAATCGCGAAGCACTCGGCACTCTTTCCCGTTCACGAGGAGGTCTCGCATGTAAGGCTCGAGAAGCTTCATGTTCTCGTCAGTGCTGCATATTGACAAAAACACAACTTTTGGTGTTGTTTCCGGACACTGCGCCGAAAAGTGACCCGGCTTCTGGCACGTATAACAAACGCGCGCTTGCCTCATCTCGAACCGCTTTCTGCGTTCGGCTTCGGCTGCCGCCGTCTCCTTAGGTTCGGTCGCACTGCTTTCACTCGCATCCGCACTACGTGTGTTCCCCTTTGCTCTCATGGGTGTGAACTTCGGCCTCTCAAACTTCGAGCCAAATTCACCCTTTTGACCGTCCTTAGCTCCGCGAGCCCGACGCGTCACAAACTCCTCGGCTAGCTCAGCGGCTTTAGCCACCGTACAAACGTCTGGCCTATCCAAGACCCAGTACCGCACGTTCTCAGGTAACCGACTATAAAACTGTTCTAGCCCGAAACACTGCAGAACTTTATCGTGGTCACCAAACGCTTTCTCTTCTTTGAGCCACTCCTGCATGTTTGACATAAGCCTGTACGCAAACTCTGTATATGACTCACTTTTGCCTTTCTCATTTTCCCGAAACTTCCGACGGAACGCCTCCGCTGACAGCCGGTACTTTTTTAGAAGACTCGATTTCACTATGTCGAAATCCTCTGCCTCCTCTCTATCCAAGCGAGCGACTACGTCGGCCGCCTCGCCGGGTAACAAAGTGAGCAAGCGCTGTGGCCACGTTTCCCGAGAGAACCCCTGCTTCTCGCACGTTCGCTCAAAGTTAACCAGGAACAAACCAATGTCCTCTCCAAGCTTAAACGGCCGCATCAGGTCAGTCATTTTGAACAATACTCGTTCTCCTGCACCGTGTGCCTGACTTCCATTACGAGCGCGTTCCATCTCTACCTCGAGACGCTTCATTTCCAAAGCGTGGTCGCGCTCTTCTTTTTCTTTCTGCTCTTTAAGTTCGCGCTCCTGTTTCTCTTTTTGCTCTTTAAGTTCGCGCTCCTGTCTTTTTGAGCTCTCCTCAATAGTCTCAAGGCATTCCGACAGCTCGTCATCCTCAGCCTCTAACTCAAGAATAGCCTTTAGCAGTTCTGGTTTTCTGAGTTTGTCCGAGACATCCAGACCCAACTCTCTTGCAAGCTCCAACAACTTCGGTTTGCGCAATGACTTCAAATCCATGGCTGCTCTGAATGCTGCTTTCTCTACTGCCTATTATTGTCTTGCCGCAATCTAACCCGGCAGCAACGACAACCACAATTACCAGCTCTGTTTCTGACACTAACAAAAGCCTGGCAAAGCTCAGAAGAAGAAAGTCCCGCACTCACCAAACCTCGCAGGCAGGAATTCAGCGCAGTCGTTCCGCTGCAGGCAACCAGTCATCACACAGGGCTCGTTGCACTGCTCCCGGATCGTTGTTGAGCTGCTCAGCATACAGTCAACTGCATCTCTTCGCTGCTGGCCTCCGTTGTCGCGATCTCACCGCTGGCAGACAGTTGTTGTAGTCGGACTGCTGGCGCGAGTTGTTGGGAACTCGGCGCTGACGCCCGTTGTTGCACCTGGGTCGCAAGCCCCAAGGGTAGCGTTGGCCTGGCGGCCTGGGGTACAACTGGAAGCATCCGAAGGTCCCGGCAAAGCATGAGTCGACTGGTAACAACAAAACAACTTGTTTATTCTAACATCGCAAAGAGTTGGCGGTCAGGTTGACCGAAGTAGAGAGACGGGAGTGCACTTTACTCAACAGAAGAAATCGGAGCCCTCCTTTTTCGTCCGGGGGCAGCTGTTTTTATACTCTCGCAGTTGAGGGCAAGAAGGAACCCCTCAATAGACGAGCACGTGACTGTACAATGGGATAAGGTGACGCATACTGTCGTGTCGCCGGAGAAGGTGACTCACACTGTCGTATCGCCGCCGGTCGGGCACAATGGGGAGGAGAAGGTGACCCCTACTGTCGTATCGCCGCCGGTCGGGCACAATGGGGAGAAGAAGGTGACTCCTGCTGTCGTATCGCCGCCGGTCGGGCACAATGGGGAGGAGAAGGTGACTCCTGCTGTCGTATCGCCGCCGGTCGGGCACAATGGCACATACACTCACACACGCACATGAAGACACGTGGCATCGGAACATGCCTGGACGCGCTTGGCGGGGAGCGTAGCGGCGACGCCGAACGGGCCAAAATGTCTGCCGCTTTGTTGCAGTCGCGCCGGCTAAACCGCGCGTCGTAGGCGAAACGTAACACCACGTAATAAGTGCCGGGTTTCGACCCATAGTGGCGGCCCAGGGCTTCCGCCCGCGCCAGGCGCCGACCATTATGGTCCTCACGTGTCATGTTGTTAGGAAGAGGGCGTACGTGGAGGGCGCATCTCCACTCGAAGGGGAGTCGTACTCGCTCTTCCATAAGGGTGGTGTGTTGGATGTGTAATCGGGCAAGGAGGCGGCGACCCGACAGTGTCTTAGAGAGGCGTGTGTATTGGTTAGTTAAGTGAGCCTCTCGGAGCTCCCGGAACGTGTTCACCATGCCTAGACCCAGGAGTCGCTGGTTGGAGGTGTTCACGGGGAGATCGAGGGCTCTCTTAATAATTTTGCGGAGGATGACTTCGAGTGCATCCTCGTCTTGTTTCCGAAGGTGGAGGTAAGGAGTCGAATATAAGATTCGACTGGTCACGAATGCATGCGCCAGCCGCAAGGCGTCTTTGCACCGCAACCCCCCGCGTTTGTTGGAAACCCGGCGGACCATGCGGCCCACCTGGTCCCCCACCTTACGGAGCTGGGCCAGGGTAGTGTTCGACCGTCTATGTTGATCAATGAAAAGCCCCAGTACCCGGACTTCTGTGTGTTCAGGAATTGGTCCTGTCTCCAGAAAGAGCTCAATTTTGGCTGTACACTTTGGTGAGGGGCGTATGTGTACAAATTCAGACTTTTGAGGGGAGCATTGCAGGCCACAGTGGCGAGCATAACGGTCCACTATGGTCGCCGCTTGTTGCAGGTTGGCCTCAATGTCTCCGAGTGAGCCCTGCGTGGCCCACAGGGTGATGTCGTCGGCATACAGCGCATGCTGCACACCAGCGACAGCACCCAATTGGGCCGGCAGGTGCATCATAGCCAGATTGAATAGGAGAGGAGACAGCACTGCACCCTGTGGTGTTCTTCTGGTTCCAAGTCGGAAGGGACTGTGTTCAGTGTCCTGGATTTTAATGTAGGAGTCACGATCTGTCAAAAATTGCCGAATGTATCTGAACGCGTTGCGTCCGCAGCCGGTTTGTGAAAGATGGGTGAGTATTACCTCGTGAGTAACGTTGTCGAAGGCCCCCTTCAAGTCTAAGGCGAGTACGACCTTATCGTTGTGGGGGCATTCGACCGGGTCAAGGATGTCCCGATTGAGTTGTAGCAGAACATCCTGTGCGGACCTGTGCGGGCGAAATCCGAACATGGTGTCTGCGAAGATGTGTTGATTTTCCATGAACTCGGACAACCTGTCACGCACCATCGTCTCCATTAGTTTGCCCACACACGAGGTGAGATAGATGGGGCGAAGGTTGTCCGTGTTGATGGCCTTGCCAGGTTTGGGAATGAAAGTGACCAGAGCGGTTTTCCAATCGTTGGGGAGTGGCGCGTCCCCGAGCGAGATTGAATTGATGTAATCCAATAAGGACTGGTAGGCCGGGTCGGGTAAGTTAGCGAGTAATTTGACTGTAATTTTGTCCCGACCCGGGGCTGTGCCACGTTTCATTTTCGCCAGGGCTGCCCGCAAATCGTGGAGCTGGAACGGCTGATCCAGCTCAGCGTTCTCCGAACCTGCATAAGAGTACGCCGATCCGCAGGGGTCCTGGGTAGTGCACAAGTATTGGTCCCGTAACTTGTGCGCTAGCTGAGTTGTGTTGCCGTGAAAACTGTGTATGGCACGTTGTAGATGTTTATGAGTTTCTGTGCGTGTCTGCGTTGGGTCTATAAGGGCGCGGAAGAGCCGCCAGGTATTCCTGCTGGACATCTGCCGCGCCGCCGTGTTGCAACGATTGACCCAGTTGGCGTCTGCGAGCTGGGCCGCATACTCGGCCGCCCGCTGGGTGAGCTCGGGCAATTCGAGCCTTAAGTTTGCGGTTACGCTTCTGTCGGCGCCACCGGCGGACGAGGCAATGCCGCGCTTCCCAGAGGTGGAGGAGGTGGTTATCCACGTCCGATACCGCCTCGGAAAGCTGAATTTTGGTTTCGGTGGAGCGAAGGCTAGAAACCAATTGTTGGGACCATGACTGGTAGCCTTGCTCGAGTATAGATGTCGCTGTGTTGTAATTTTGCCTAAACTTGGACCAATCTGGGAGTCGGGCCTGTGTTGTGGGTTTTGCTAATGGCTTGGTCCGAATTGTAGTGTTTAGGATGCAGTGGTCGCTACCGAGGGTTTCCTCGGTGTTGACCCAGTCTGCATACTGAATGTTGCGGGTAAAGGTCAAATCCGGACATGTATCCCGTGTCACGGAATTGCCTATACGGGTTGGGTGGACGGGGTCCGTGTGAAGAGTGAGGCCCAACGTTGACGCAAGCTCCGCCAACTTGCGTCCCCGTTTCTCTTCACGCTGGTACCCCCAGACTCGACTGGGGGCGTTGAAATCGCCAACAATCAAGAGGGGGTCTCGACCCGCAACTCTTAGCGGACGGCTAAATAGGTCGGAGAATGATACATTCGGCAATTTGGGTGTGCAGTAGACATTTAGAATGTGCAATGGTGAGTCCTGTTTGCGGAGGGGGAGGAGAGTCACCATTACATGGGAAAACACAAGGTGGAGGTCTAAGTCGACCATATTTGCAGTATAATTTTTATGAACGCATATACAAGACGAGGGGTCCTGCTGAAACGTCGTATAGATTGTTAAGGTGGCGCCCCTTCCTGGCTCTTGAAGGGCCACCACGGCGGGCATATGCTCAAAAGTTGAAAAGAAAAGCCGAAGGTTGGCCCGCTTAGTACGAGACCGTAGTCCTCGGCAGTTCCATTGAGTTACAGTGACAGGATATGCCAATTTAGATAAGGGGGAACGCCTACACCGAGGTTGTCCCGCCATGTTCGGATTTAGGGGTTAGAGGAGAGAAGGTAGGTGTCCCGGAGCCAGCAACCAGGGGCTGAAATTCAGCTCCTGATAGGGGGCAGCTGTCCTCATCATCTTCCAGATCAATTGCTCGACGCGACGATTTGGAGGGCCGGCCGGATACATCTTTAAGGGGACCGGCCCTGCGAGACGTGCGGGGGAGATTCGCGACATGTTGGGCAATCATGGTAGGAAGGGCCTCCATGACCTTGGCAATGATGCGTTCCATTGCCGTCCCGATAAGGGTCTCGAATTTGGCGTTAAGACGGGCTTCAAGATTGGCCACAAAGGCGTCCGACGTCACCGGCGCCGCCGCGTCGCTCTCCATGGCTTCTGCTAGGGGTGCAGATTGGGGGGGAGCAGCGGTTTTAGCTTCTAAGGCTTCAATTTTGGCAAGTAGCATCTCGTTTTGGACCCGAAGAGATGCTACCAAGTTGTGAAGCTCGGCGTCGGTCGCCGAGCTAGGGGAAGGAGAGCGTAGTTGGGAGGAGGAGGCAACCCTGCCCGAGCCGCTCACCTGTTTTCCCTTTTTGACCGCAGTTGCCCAGGCACCGGTCTCGCCTTGGTAGTGGGCTTGCTTCCCCAATCCGCCGTGTGGGGGCGGTGGTGGCGCTTGGTCGCCCTTTGCGTCACGCCCGTTTGGGGGCGCTTGCTTCTTGGAGTTGGTGACGTCACGGCGGGGAGCTGAGCCACCGCCGGTGGCGCGTTGCTGCTGACCTGGCTTCTTCCTCGTCGCGCCAGGTTTTCCGCCCTTTTGGGCGGCCGACTTGGTGTCGAGGCGGTACTTGGCAGTACAGTCTCTGGAGTTTGTGGCATGGCCGCCACCACAAACAGCACATTTCGGATTGCACTCATGAGGGGCCCGCAACCCTTCCACGAAAGGAGCCTGCAGTCCACACAGGCCGCACTTGTCTTGCATTGGATTTGGACATGAGTCTGCTCTATGGCCCACGGTGCCACACACACCACAGGCAGGGATAGTGCGTAGGTAGGGCTGCACTTGGACAATCTCCGAGTTGTAGTTCACTGTCCGGGGCCTCACTTTTCCGGCAAAGGTCAGGCGAGCCTTATTGGAGGTTCCAAATTTACGAATTTCTAAGATGGTGCCATGCCTCCACTGGATACCGTCTTTCAGAGTTTCCCCTGTTTCTTGATTTGCTACAGTGATGACGCCGTAGCAAATTTCTTCGCCATTTTGCTTGAGATGGCCCCGCAGTGGCACGTCTCCCTGAGCCGCTTTGATCACGAAATCACCAAGCAGGCGGTCTGCCACGTAGGCGTTCTTGGTGCTCGCAATGAGTAGATTTTGCTCGCGGGAAAAGACGAAGCTGAGTTCCGCCGCCATTTGCGGTCCGAGGTAGGCACGCAAGGCCAGGCCCAGCTCACCATATTGGAAGGCACTCCCGATGGCCACAGCGGCTCGGGGCTTGATGATCACGACGAAATCGTCGGGTTGGAACTTGGGGAGAGGTTTGGGCCTCCATGTTGATTTAAGTTGGCGGTCCTTGGCCACACGCGAGACGGGACCGTGCTGAGGTGAGGTCGACTTGCCGGTTGTCGTTGTGGCGTCTGCCGTCATTTTGGCGTTCCGGCGCTGAGAGCGGCTCTCAACGAGACGCAGGAGATTTTCGTTCCGGAGCTGGTCCGATGTTGCCGAATTGGGTTCCTTGGCTTGAGGAATCGTCGACCAGGCCATGGCCTCCGGGTCGTAGCCGCGTTTAGGTGGGGAGTTCGCCATGTTGGTGCGGAGAGCGGTTTCTTCGACGCCGGGTGCCGGTGCAGCCGTTAGGCTAAGCGGCGGCGCCGCCAAGCACGAGTGAAAGTCCGCTCTAAATTGGCGAAAAATTTGGCCCACCTGGATGAAAGTGATGTCCCTGTGTGCCGGGCAACTTGCTGCGTCCGATGGATGCAAAATTGGCAGGGTTCGACGAATTGGTCCGTGGCTCCTGTCGAAAAATGACGGAGCCGAGGTGACATGCGTCCGTTCGCTTCACTCGCCGGACGCGGCCTCCTCAGAGCCTGGCCGCTTGACCTCGTGGTCTCACGGGATGAGCAGAAGGGCAAATGTGAATGGTCTGCACGGTGCAGCCACCTGGTGGCACAGAGCTCAACCACACACAGTAGCAGCAGAGTGCTGCCATGTTTTTCGGACTCTGGTAGCAGTAACGAAATGTATTCTTCGTTGCTGCTGGTGCAAATTTTTTGCAGGAGTGTAATCGTTAACACGTTGTTTTTGTAAATGTTTAAAATGTTTTACACTTCGTTAGTGCATTAGCTCTTTGTTTGGCTGGTTAAGCTCTGCGCCAACGGATGGCTGGATCGTGGAGACCGATCAGGCAGCTCACGTACATCTACGCTAAGGTTCCTTTATCAGCTTAAGTTTATGCCTTCACCGTTCCGTCGAAATGCCCAGCTCGCCTGTGGTTACCGGAATACCACACACGTTCGGTGCTGCGGCAGAATGCTCGCAGCGCACGCTGCTTCGATAGCTCTCGCTTGGGGTCGACTGCCAAGCAGCTGGCGGAGAGTTTGGAGAGGCTTCGCGCGCACGCTCCTAGAGAACCGGAAGTCGACGACACGATATGCCATCATGACGCAGAGCCAGTGAAGGCGGAGCTTAGCCCCGATCACTCGGCGAACGAGTTGAGGAGAAAATGCATGGCTGTGGAGGAAGGTAACTTGTAATCGTCCGTAGCTCTGTTAATATGAGGCGTTTCACACAAATTGTGGTGCGAATGATTAACTTTAGCTGTACCCTACGCGTCTACAAAATTTGTCCGAACCGTTTCAGGGGCCCTTGAAGTCCAAGGGCGATAAAATCGTGTCCGCGCGCCGTATGCTGTATACGAGCGTATGAGTGTGAAAGCTCGTAGAGGTGAGCCGGAGGGGGGCGTTCTTTTCCGGCGGCTGCGTCGTACGGCGCGGCCGTGCGGGCGCCGTATCTTCAAAGCGATCCGCGACGTGGCCAAAGTGCGCGCCTGCGCTGGCCTAATCTTCAAAGCAATGTGCGATGTTTGCAGAGTGCGCGTGCCGGTAGCTTCGTATGCCCTGTGCTTTCGACGTTTCGTTCGCGTTGAAGCGAGAGGCGCACTAAGGTGAATTCAATCGCTGCTGCCGAGATTCCCCACTCCAGCATTTTGACAGCGAGTTTTCGCGCTCATCGAGCGAGATGTAATCATATTTACCTGTGCGCGCGTGACACCGTGTGTGTTAATTTAGTTGAAACACGTTAGCGGGCTAGTTAAAAGATTAAATTATAGGGTTTTACGTGCCAAAATCACTTTCTGAGGCACGCCGTAGAGGAGGTCTCCGGAAATTTCAACCACCTGGTGTTCTTTAACGTGCACCTAAATCTAAGTTCATGGGTGTTTTCGCCCCCATCGAAATGCGGCCTCCGTGGCCGGGATTCGATCTCGCGACCTCGTGCTCAGCAACCCAACACCGTAGCCACTGAGCAACCACAGCGGGTAGCGGGCTAGTTGATTTGAATCCATGATAGAATGTGTAAGCGCGACTGAACGAGGATGTAGAAAGAAATAGACACACAGAGACAGCTAAGCTTTCTCTTTGTGTCTGTTTCTTTCTAAGTCCTCGTTCAGTCGCGCTTACATAATATATCATTGCTAATTTAGTTAATAAGCGAATGTTGCAATACATACGGCCGATAAAGCTACTATTCTTACTTCGTATAGCTCTATACTAATTTGCTACCGAAATCGGTGCTTAACCTTTCAGGCGAAACTGCAATTTATTTTTTTTTGCCAGTCCATGCATTAAAAAAAGAAGAAAAGTCCGGCGCGGTAGCTTAATTAGTGAAAATAGTGGCTATGGCATTGGGCTTCTAAATTGGGGCTCACGAATTCAATACAGGCTGTGGAATTCCATGGGGGACGAAATGAAAAAACGCTCGTGTACCTATATTTAGGTGCATGTTCAAGAACTCCAGGTGGCGAAAGCTCAGACGCCGTGGGTACATGCCTTATAATGGTATGATCGTTGTTTTGCCACGTAAAACTCCAGAACTTGTTTAGTTAAAAAAAGAAGGTAGGATGTGTCTTCCGGCTTTTTTTCTAGGAGTTTAAACAAAATGAAATGATTTTTTAGTCTGATTTCTCAGAAAGACTGGCAATGGATATCTTATATTTCAAACCTGCATGTACTGCCGTTCCCAACTGCATCTCTTGCTCAGCTGAGTAGCTTGTATATAGTGTGCGTCAGTGAACACTTTAAAGAATCTTTAAACGTTGCCTGGGGCAGGTAGTACAATTGTCATGATGTGGTCTACTCGAAGCGGCGGATACTATTTGAAAAAAAAATTCTAAAGCAAAATAGACTAATTAACAGAGATAACTCATTAACTTTTAACTAATTATCTTGTGATCCATATTGCAATTTACAAGTTAAATTATGGGGTTTAACGTGCCAAAACCACTTTCTGATTATGAGGCACGCCGTAGTGGAGGACTCCGGAAATTTTGACCACCTGGGGTTCTTTAATGTGCCAATTTACAAGTTCTAGCCGTGGAGTTAGCAAGGCGGATCCACTTGGAACGAATTCTGAGGACGAAACCAGTTTCGATATATTAATTCCCAAACTTTGCGGATAAATGCATTGGCGTTCCAGTTACTTGTGCGCATGAATGCATAAAATGACTTTTTGTTAACAAATTAACTAGAACGCCAATACTGCATTTCTGCGCAAAGCTCGGGAATCAGTATCTCAAAACGGGTGTCATCCTGAAAATTCGTTCCAAGTGTATCGTCCCTGCGAACTCGACAGCTAGAATTTGTAAACTGCAATAAGGGCGATAAGATAATTATAAAAACAATTAGTGATTTTTGATAATTAGTCGATTACGCATTGCAAATTTTTTTTGCAAGTAATGTCGCCTCTTCGAGTATACTAGCTCATGAACTAGAATTGCGAAATCTGCTAGACGCCGCCTTAAAAGATTGTGTGTTCGCAGCGTTCGATGAAACACCCAGCATATAAACGGCCGCTTTGAGGTATCCAGTGCACTATCATAACGACAATAATGAAGCAGGTAAAGGGATGGCCTCACATACACGTAGAGATATATGCAGATGTTCATTGTTCGCTGAAGGAGATAAGTGTGCTACAACTTACACCACTGTTCTAATGGAATTAAAACATGGCGAGACTGTAAACAAAAATTCCTTAGCTGAATCGAGTTAGCAGATATACAGGCTACCTTGAAACGGGGCACTACTGCAGACATCTAGGTAGGGACGAGTCAAGCAGAAGTTATCAAATCCCGTGCGTTAATTTCCTCAGGAAGTGGTGTGCCTCTGTACAATAGTCGCGACTCACCAGCAGCAGAATCATTCGGAACATTCCTCACTTACATCGGACATGCCCTCGAGAATTCAACGTGCTGTTATGAATTACATTCGAAGGGAAACGACTATTCGCTCATATCTAATAGTGAATTCAGGAATCGCATACGATCTGTTTGGATCCCACCGATGGCATCGGTTGTTGGGAACTCGGCGCTGACGCCCGTGGTTGTACCTGGGTCGCAAGCCCCAATGGTAGCGTTGGCCTGGCGGCCTGGGGTACAACTGGAAGCATCCGAAGGTCCCGGCAAAGCATGAGTCGACTGGTAACAACAAAACAACTTGTTTATTTTAACATCGCAAAGAGTTGGCGGTCAGGTTGACCGAAGTAGAGAGACGGGAGAGCCCTTTACTCAACAGAAGAAATCGGAGCCCCCCTTTTGGCGTCCGGGGGCAGCTGTTTTTATACTCTCGCAGTTGAGGGCAAGAAGGAACCCCTCAATAGACGAGCACGTGATTGTACAATGGGTTAATGGTGACGCACACTGTCGTAGCACCGCCGGTCGGGCACAAAGACTGGGAGGAGAGGGTGACCCCTGCTGTCGCATCGCCTGGTTCGGGCACAATGACTGGAAGGAGAGGGTGACCCCTGCTGTCGCATCGCCTGGTTCGGGCACAATGACTGGAAGGAGAGGGTGACCCCTGCTGTCGCATCGCCTGGTTCGGGCACAATGGCACATACACTCACACACGCACATGAAGACACGTGGCATCGGAACATGCCTGGAAACGCCTGGAAACGCCTGGCGGGGAGCGTTGCGGCGACGCCGAACGGGCCAAAATGTCTGCCGACCCGCCGCAGTCGCGCCGGCAAAACCGCGTGTCGCAGGCAAAACGCAACAGACCGCCCCGCCGGGGGAAGGAGATCCCGATGGACAGGGGACTGCATCCGCTGTCCGGAGGGATGTCGCTCGATGATGCTCATAACCGAAGTCGGGCGTCCCTCGACGTTTCTTGAGCGCAGCGCACAGAGAAGGCCTCGTTCTCTCGTTCAGGTTCGCACGGGACACTGCAAAGTGACTTCGGGAGAGTTCACATTTTTGTTCTCGTTCCCGGCAAGCGTTAGAACTACGCTGAAACTCAACCGCTCAGTCAGCAAGCACGGCACAACCCTCACTAAGCCCTGCCAGGCTCTTTCCCCTTTTTATACCACTGCCTAGTTCCTTACAGTAGTCTAGCATCACTCAGAACGCGTCCACAAATTGGAAAATTGCACTAGAAAGCATATCATCACTTTGAAACACTAAACAAAAGCAATATGTTAAAAAAAATCCTGCCTCAGGAAGAAAAACATCAGTAACCAACAATTTTGAGGCTGATTCCTACGTTAGGGGCTTCGACTTAAGCCATCGGCGTTACCGTTGAGACTCCCCTTTTTGTAACGCACCTCAAAGGAATATTGTTGTAAAGCGAGGCTCCAGCGCAGGAGGCGGCCATTTTTGGGAGAGATGGTCTGTAGCCATTGGAGAGGGCAGTGATCCGTCTCAATGATAAACCTCGAGCCGGCTAGATAGCATGACAATTTCTGAACGGCCCACACGAGACATGCACACTCTTTCTCGGTGGCGCTATACGCCTGCTCACGACTGGTCAGCTTACGACTAGCATACAGGACGGGGTGTTCTACTTCTCCCTTTTCCCGTTGGCACAGTACAACGCCCATGCCTCGCTCACTAGCATCGCACTGAACAATGAACCCTTTTGTATAGTCTGGCGATCGTAGCACAGGCTGGTTTGTTAGGGCACTCTTTAGGGCGCTAAAAGCTCTTTCCTTTGCCTCGTCCCAGACGACTGTTTGAGGCTCTGTCTTTCTTAGAGCATCCGTCAGGGGAGCCGCGATATCAGAGTACCTAGGGATGTACCTCTGATAGTAGCCGGCGACACCCAAGAACGACCGAATATCGGTCTTGGTGCGCGGTTGCGGAAAGTCTCGCACAGCGGCCACTTTTATTTCAGAGGGGCGGCGACGACCCTGACCAATCACGTGACCGAGGTAGACAAGCTCGGCCTGTGCTAACTGGCACTTAGGAGCCTTTACTGTCAAGCCCGCTTCGCGCAGGCGGGTTAGCACTGCCCGCAAGTGTGCCATATGCTCAGACCAGGATGCGGAGAATATCGCTACGTCGTCTAGATACGGTAAAGCGAATTCTTGCTGTCCCCGCAACACCTTATCCATGAGGCTTGAAAAACAGTATGGCGCGTTCTTCAAACCAAAACTCAACACTTTAGGACGGAATGTTCCCATTGGTGAAATGAACGCCGCATACCTACTAGCCTCTTCTGTAAGTGGAACCTGCCAATAACCCCTGACAAGATCTAGGGTGGAAATAAACTGAGCGCTACTAACTTTCTCAAGGCGCTCCTCGATGTTAGGGATCGGATAAATTTGATCCTTAGTGATGGAATTAAGCCTGCGGTAGTCGACGCAAGGACGAGGTTCCTTGCCCGGTACCTCAACTAAAATCAAAGGGGAGGTATAATCACTCTCACCTGCCTCAATAACACCGAGCTGTAGCATTTTCTTTACCTCAGCCTCCATAATATCGCTCTGGCGGGGTGACACCCGATACGCCTTGGATCGTACTGGCTCTGGGGAGGTAAGTTCTATATCATGAGTAAGTACAGAAGTCCTACCAGGCCTCTCAGAGAACAGACCTTGAAACTCTTGTAATAGCTGGTGTAGTTCGGTTTTCTGCTCGGGCGACAGCGGTGCTTTACTGATAAGGTCACTAATGACTTGACCGGTGTCTTCCCTGTTCGTCACTGAGCCTAGTCCCGGAAGCTCGACCGGAAGCTGTTCAGGAACGTTTACCATCATGCACACCACTGCTTCCCTTTGTCTATAAGGTTTGAGCAGATTACAGTGGTAAACTTGCTGTGCTTTCCGCTTTCCTGGCAGACTTACCACGTAGTTAACGTCCGACAGTTTCTGAACAATTCGTGCTGGGCCCTCCCACTGCACGTCTAGTTTGTTGTTTAGCGATGTGCGCAATATCATGACCTCATCGCCCACCTCAAAACGACGGGCCCTGGCTGTCCGATCATAATAAACCTTGGCCCTCTGCTGGGCCTTTGCCATTGCTTCACCTGACAACTCCTGTGCCCTTCTTAAGCGTTCGAGGAGCTTAAGCACGTACTCCACCACGACTGGGTCGTCGCCCCTACCTTCCCACGATTCTCGAAGCATGCGAAGCGGAGATCGAAGCGAGCGACCGTACACCAGTTCAGCTGGCGAAAACCTCGTAGCTGCATGCGGCGCGGTCCTTAATGCAAACATCACCCCAGGCAGACACAGCTCCCAGTCAGTTCGATGTTCAAAACACAACGCTCTCAACACGCGCTTCATGACGGAGTGGAGCTTCTCAACGGAATTCGACTGTGGGTGGTACACTGAGCTGTGTAACAGCTTTACCCCACACCTTTCGAGAAAAGTTGTCGTCAAAGCGCTAGTAAACACTGTGCCCTGATCTGATTGGATTTCCGCAGGGAAACCAACTCGCGCAAATATGGACAGTAGTGCATTAACTATCTCAACTGAGCTGAGTTCTTTAAGCGGCACTGCTTCAGGGAACTTTGTCGCTGGGCAGATCACAGTCAAAATGTGTCTGTACCCCGTGGCTGTTACCGGCAGAGGTCCCACTGTATCAATAACGAGCCGTCTAAAAGGCTCCGTTATGATAGCTACCAATTTCAACGGCGCCCTTGATTTGTCCCCTGGTTTGCCCACCCGCTGACAAGTGTCACATGTCCTTACGAAATGGTCTGCGTCCCGAAAACACCCTGGCCAATAGTACTCTTGCAAGAGACGGTCCTTAGTTTTTTAACTCCTAGGTGTCCGGACCACGAACCCCCATGCGTCAAGCGCAACAGATCCTGACGATAGCATTGAGGCACGATCAGCTGATCGAACTCCACTCCTCTGCGGTCTAGATACTTCCGGTACAGGACTCCACCTCTTTCCACAAAACGCGCATTTTTCCTGGCGATACCTTCCTTGACATTGCAGCGTATGTTTTCTAGGCTACCATCCTTCTTTTGCTCGGCTATCAAAGCCGACCGGCTGACTTTTAGCAACCTATCAAGTCCGTCTGACGTAGGCGCGATGAGCAAATCAGTAGATAGCTCTTCTAACTTTCCCGTGTCGGGCGTTTCCTCTCCAGTATCTGGCGCCTTTAACGTTACAGACTCAAGTTTATTCAGTTCGGGCGTGCTTTGAATATCAGCTTGCTGCGCCTCTGACCCTTTTTCGTTGTTTGATAACGTCGGCCCCGCAACTACCGCCTTTGCAGCGAGCTCCCGAACCTTCGATCTGGTTAAGGCCTGAACACTAGCTTCACCAAACAAAAGCCCCTTCTCGCGCAGGAGGTGATCGGACCTGTTTGAAAATAGGTACGGGTACTGGGGTGGCAGCATAGATGACACTGCCGCCTCCGTCTCAAGCGCTCCGAAAGGTCCTTCAATAAGCACCTTTGCTACTGGCAGACACACGCTATGAGCTTCCACGGCTTGCTTGATCCAGGCGCACTCGCCCGTGAACATATGGGGTTCTACGTAAGACGGGTGAACTACATCCATCGTAGCTGCGGAATCGCGAAGCACTCGGCACTCTTTCCCGTTCACGAGGAGGTCTCGCATGTAAGGCTCGAGAAGCTTCATGTTCTCGTCAGTGCTGCCTATTGAAAAAAACACAACTTTTGGTGTTGTTTCCGGACACTGCGCCGAAAAGTGACCCGGCTTCTGGCACGTATAACAAACGCGCGCTTGCCTCATCTCGAACCGCTTTCTGCGTTCGGCTTCGGCTGCCGCCGTCTCCTTAGGTTCGGTCGCACTGCTTCCACTCGCATCCGCACTACGCGTGTTCCCCTTTGCTCTCATGGGTGTGAACTTCGGCCTCTCAAACTTCAAGCCAAATTCACCCTTTTGACCGTCCTTAGCTCCGCGAGCCCGACGCGTCACAAACTCCTCGGCTAGCTCAGCGGCTTTAGCCACCGTACAAACGTCTGGCCTATCCAAGACCCAGTATCGCACGTTCTCCGGTAACCGACTATAAAACTGTTCTAGCCCGAAGCACTGCAGAACTTTATCGTGGTCACCAAACGCTTTCTCTTCTTTGAGCCACTCCTGCATGTTCGACATAAGCCTATACGCAAACTCTGCATATGACTCACTTTTGCCTTTCTCATTTTCCCGAAACTTCCGACGGAACGCCTCCGCAGACAGCCGGTACTTTTTTAGAAGACTCGATTTCACTGTGTCGAAATCCTCTGCCTCCTCTCTATCCAAGCGAGCGACTACGTCGGCCGCCTCGCCGGGTAACAAAGTGAGCAAGCGCTGTGGCCACGTTTCCCGAGAGAACCCCTGCTTCTCGCACGTTCGCTCAAAGTTAACCAGGAACAAACCAATGTCCTCTCCAAGCTTAAACGGCCGCATCAGGTCAGTCATTTTGAACAATACGCGTTCTCCTGCACCGTGTGCCTGACTTCCATTACGAGCGCGTTCCATCTCTACCTCAAGACGCTTCATTTCCAAAGCGTGTTGACGGTCACGCTCTTGTTGCTCTCGCTCTTTCTGTTCTTTACGTTCACGCTCTTCTTTTTCTTTCTGTTCTTTACGTTCACGCTCTTCTTTTTCTTTCTGTTCTTTACGTTCACGCTCTTCTTTTTCTTTCTGTTCTTTACGTTCACGCTCTTCTTTTTCTTTTTGCTCTTTAAGTTCGCGCTCCTGTCTTTTTGCAGTCTCCCTCTCCTCAATGGTCTCAAGGCATTCCGACAGCTCGTCATCCTCAGCCTCTAACTCAAGAATAGCCTTTAGCAGTTCAGGTTTTCTTAATTTGTCTGAGACATCCAGACCCAACTCTCTTGCAAGCTCCAACAATTTCGGTTTGCGCAACGACTTCAAATCCATGGCTGCTCTGAATGCTGCTTTCTCTACTGCTTACTATTGTCTTGCCGCAAACTAACCCGGCAGCAACGACAACCACAATTACCAGCTCTGTTTCTGACACTAACAAAAGCCTGGCAAAGCTCAGAAGAAGAAAGTCCCGCACTCACCAAACCTCGCAGCCAAGAGTTCCGCGCAGTCGTTCCGCTGCAGGCAACCAGTCATCACACAGGGCTCGTTGCACTGCTCCCGGATCGTCGATGAGCTGCTCAGCATACAGTCAACTGCATATCTTCGCTGCTGGCCTCCGTTGTCGCGATCTCACCGCTGGCAGACAGTTGGTTGGATCCCACCGATGGCATCGGTTGTTGGGAACTCGGCGCTGACGCCCGTGGTTGTACCTGGGTCGCAAGCCCCAAGGGTAGCGTTGGCCTGGCGGCCTGGGGTACAACTGGAAGCATCCGAAGGTCCCGGCAAAGCATGAGTCGACTGGTAACAACAAAACAACTTGTTTGTTTTAACATCGCAAAGAGTTGGCGGTCAGGTTGACCGAAGTAGAGAGACGGGAGAGCCCTTTACTCAAGAGAAGAAATCGGAGCCCCCCTTTTGGCGTCCGGGGGCAGCTGTTTTTATACTCTCGCAGTTGAGGGCAAGAAGGAACCCCTCAATAGACGAGCACGTGATTGTACAATGGGTTAATGGTGACGCACACTGTCGTAGCGCCGCCGGTCGGGCACAAAGACTGGGAGGAGAGGGTGACCCCTGCTGTCGCATCGCCTGGTTCGGGCACAATGACTGGAAGGAGAGGGTGACCCCTGCTGTCGCATCGCCTGGTTCGGGCACAATGACTGGAAGGAGAGGGTGACCCCTGCTGTCGCATCGCCTGGTTCGGGCACAATGACTGGAAGGAGAGGGTGACCCCTGCTGTCGCATCGCCTGGTTCGGGCACAATGACTGGAAGGAGAGGGTGACCCCTGCTGTCGCATCGCCTGGTTCGGGCACAATGACTGGAAGGAGAGGGTGACCCCTGCTGTCGAATCGCCTGGTTCGGGCACAATGACTGGAAGGAGAGGGTGACCCCTGCTGTCGCATCGCCTGGTTCGGGCACAATGGCACATACACTCACACACGCACATGAAGACACGTGGCATCGGAACATGCCTGGAAACGCCTGGAAACGCCTGGCGCGGAGCGTTGCGGCGACGCCGAACGGGCCAAAATGTCTGCCGCCCCGCCGCAGTCGCGCCGGCAAAACCGCGTGTCGCAGGCGAAACGCAACAGATCCGAATAGCAAATAGCATTCGATGAGGCTTGGATATTTCTACTTCATTTCACATGCTGGCACATTGAAGATTACCGGACCAGCCATGGAGATTACATTGGTCTTTACTTCCCAGCCTGGCTTTTTCGCTATAATATTGTTTTCTTCAATTATTGTACGTGCTCTTGAATATTCCAACAAGAAGAAGCGGGCGTGAAACAGCACGATGAAATTTTCTTACGTAGCATCATGTTGCAGTTTGGCGGCTGCTGTAACTTTGAGAAATCTGCGTTGAAGACAGGAATTCACCGGGCTAAGATTACCATTGGTAACAGCCAACAAGGGCCATAGGTGCACCGAAGCAAATATATACTTTTAAAGAATATGCTGTACAGGCTCAGCGGACGCAACGAACACCCGCTGGCTAGCGGACGACGCACTTCATAACGACAGCAAAATTGAAAACGTCGAGTTGTATAATCCAATACTCGAATGTATGTGTTTGGCAAAATGGTGCGAGCATAAATTGGCAGTTGAAACGAAGCACTAATTCAAGGGCGTACAATGCGCAGTCTGCCTCGGCGCCCGCAGCGACAGTACGTTGAATATGCCTCGGAGCGCGTCTCCGCCCCAGTCCAGTTCACTCGCAACGCACTCGCACAATTTTTTCACACGCGGCACCTCTCCGGGAAAGCGCCGCCCGGCGCCCTAGACCGCATTCGAAGTTGCATGTAGCTGCGGTGGGCTACGTAGCGTAGACGTCGCAGCCGCGACGAGTACGCTGACGGAATGCACTGTGGCCAATCGCGTCTGGCGCGTCAAATTTGGAAGTACTGGCGCGTACGTGAACACCCGAAATCAAATTTGATCCACATAACTTTGTACTGCGTGCTACGGTGACGTTCAGAAGGCGGAGCGTTGCGGGCACGCCCCGCTCCACCATAGCCTACACAGCACCAGTCATCGAAGATGGAGCGGAAGCACAGCATAGCGGACGTCCGGTTGCCACTACCTTCGCTTCTGCTCAACGGATTGAAGTACTTTTGCGGTAAAGTATTTCTGAAACAGTCGAATTAAACTTCAAATGCACTTCTCGACTTCGATAAAAACTGGTTCAGGGCCTTTTTAACGTCGACAATAATCGTGAAATTGAGTATTCCGGATATTTTCACTGTGGCTCTGCGACGTGCAGAGAAAGCGGTGGAATGAAGAGTGGCATTGCGAAAATATGCTGTCATAGCCCCTTTTATGGGCTCTAGTTAGACATCCCCCGCATTTCTTAAATGTATGGTGATCGCTCAGAGTTCCTAAGAACAGACAGACACGTTCAGCCCATTCCCTAAGTGCATAATTGCTGGTCTCTGCAAAAAGAAAGCCACTCGATCGTTCAAGCGTATAGCAGAGAGCCGAGAAATCTGCTGACCGTCTCCATGACGTTTCAATATTGCTTTATTAAAACCAGCATTGGTGTCTTGCGGTAAAAAAATACACACGGATAGCCAGCATGCCGTCCTGGTCCTATAGGGGAAGGACACGACACAAATAGGAGCGTGGTTTCATTGGCGAAGATTCTTGGCGTTGCTTGCCTCCTGGGACCGTCCCACGTGACTCAGAGGAAAGCTTTCTGTCGCGGTTGACTTTCTTCATCGGAATCACCGCTAGGAGGCTGTGAAATTGCCCAAGCTTCTGATTCAGTGGGTGTCATGCCCAGGCTTTGATTCTCGCGCATCATGTTCTGCAGAAGCAAACCGAGTAAAATAAAACAAAGCATTGCCCCGACGATGGCGAGAGACCAGATTATCGGAAGTCTGTGTCTGCGAAACCAGCCGTGGCCACGGGCGTGACAGTAGCGCACGTAACTACGGGGCAACCAACCCATAGGTATAGTGTCATCCTCTGGGTTGTACGACTGAGTACTAGCTACGTCCATGTCTTCTGCAATGATCCATGAGCTACGTTCGCTGCCAGTTACTGTCGACTCCCTAGCCGCACTAGTGCCCCTGGGATGCCCACGTGGGTTGCACGCGGACGGCGCCGCGCTCGCCGTTTCCGGCTTCTCGAGATCTTCCTTTTGCACGGCAGCCGCTGTTCGAGCCGCAGCGGCCGGATCCAAGGGCAGGCCCTCCGCCTCAGCACGTTTGCAGGTGACCTTGATTACCCTCAGGCGTCGGGCTGCTAGATCGATCTGGCTGTCCGAATAAGTCTGCAAAAACGGCTCGCGCATGAGGTCCTTCGGCATGGGCGGCGCGGTCGCCGGGCGGCCCCCAATAATGCTGTCACGGCTGCCTCCGGCGGCCTCAGACTGGACGTCCGCGGAACTGCAACGTGATGTTCGGCTCCTTTCGTCAGAACATCCGGCCTGCGTTAGAAGACACAGCTGTTGGCACAGTTGGAGTATGCCAATCGCAGACGTAGTTATACGGGCTCGCCATCTACAACTCAGCTGAATTGCACGTATATGGCCTATACCGCAGTCCCGCGGCGCCATATTTTTTTCTTGTAAAGTAATAGCCGCAGCCCTTAACTGACACTCGCTTAAAATGAACAATAGTTTGCGTAACTAGAATTTGAGGCGCAAGCTGAACAGGAACCCATGTGCCCATCTCGTGCCAATCTTCAGCTCTGAATCCTTCCGCAATACTCACCTGCGGCAACGATCGTTCAGACTGCGCAGAATCTGAGGTCAGCTCGCGTTCGTCCTCTTCCGGCGTGTGTGAATGCCGAGGTCGCGTTGTAGAGCTCTGATGGGTGCCGTGTTCCACGCTGCCTGTTGGCGTCCCCTCGTCAGAGCCACTGTTGCTGGAGTCGTTCTCTTCGTTTGGGTTATCCATGTGAACACAGGCGAAGGTCTAGGCTGCGTTAGAACCTTGTTGACAAAAAAAAATGACAACACTAGGATTTTACGCATGCGACACTCACTCGTACCCTCCGACACAATGTAGGTCACACGCGGGCATATGCGCGAATGGCCAAGCGCGCTTCTGTACCTTTCATAATACGCAAAACAAATACGTACCTATGTTGCCCTAGTTTCGATAAAAAGCTTTGCAGGCAGCGGCTTTCTGATCGGCAGAAACTTCCGTTGGACGCCTTTGCTCTGCTCACAACGGGTGCTGAAACGCTAGAACACTGAACACGTTAGCCATTCCTATATATCCACCTCGTTCGTGGTCCTATCTTCCGGAAAATATATCGCGGCATCGATTAGCGGTAACGTGACGCACCACGACTAGCGCTCTGAGTGCGCACCCTTGATAACTGCACGATTTCGTGCAATGTGTAACTGCTACGTGCGGGGCATGGTTTAAGCAGCGAAAAAAGATATACGTGGTGTCATTTGCCCTTTGAAATTCAGCATTGTATTCATGTCTGCGACGCGCGCGCACCGGTTCCAACTTCGGAGTAGTATTGGAGGAAAAAATTTACGCTGATCCGACGCCATGGTAAAATCATTGTTTAGCATTTGCGTAATGACGACTTGATGCGTTGTTCTATAGTGTCATTGTCGATATTTGTTGATGCCGAATTTCACGTCTTCATTGCAACACGATATCGAGCTCTTCCGATGCTGAATTATTAAATGCTCGGGTATCACATGCCCAAAACATGATCTGATTATGAGGGACATCGCAGGGGCGGACTGTACGGATTGCGAAATAATTTTGACCACCTGGGTTTGACCACCTAAGTATACTGACACAAGCGTTGTTGCATTTCGCCCCCATCAAAAAGAGGTCGGTATCGAACCCTCGAGCTCAGCAACTCAACGCCATAGTCACTAAGCGAGCGCGGCGGCCTTGTTCCGATACTTTTAGCCCCCGAACTTCTAAGCGTCGTAGACAAGTGCAGAAAGTGCACGGCTGCACCTCGCAGTCTATAGCAGGTGTGACAGCGAGGCGTGCGGCGATGCATCGCAAACGATCTGTCTCTCCATTGTCGTGTAAAGTATAGAAGTGCTACACAACACGCAGAGCCCGACGCCTCCTTTCTGCCACCGACGTGGCCCGATCCAACATGCGGTAACTCCAAATGACCTGTTTTGCAGGCGCACTGGTGAGGAATCGACCGTCCAGAAAGTCGTGACCAAATGTTTTTATAGCATCGAGGACATCGTTGTAGGGTATATATTTGATATAGGATATAACTCCAAACGTTGACGTGACGTTTCTTCTACAGAGCTGTTAATGCTATTAAAATCACTTATTAAGTTCGAAAAAAGCGCCCGCAATAATAAAAAAGAAAGAAAAGAAGCATGCCCACTGATATTCAGGACATCCTTATGCGCACGGATGGGACGAAGCGTCATTGTATAAATATGAATGAAATGAATTGTGGGCTGTTACGCACGAGAACCATGATTTGATTGTGAGGCACGCCGTAGTGGGGGACTCCGGCTTAATTTCGACCACAAGTCGGTCTTTAACGTGGCCCCAATTCGCGGGACACAGGCGTTTTTGCATTTCACTCTCATCGAAATGCGGCCGCCGCGGGAGGGTTTCCACTCGGCAGATATATATATATATATATATATATATATATATATATATATATATATATATATATATATATATATATATAGGGGAAAGGAACCTTACAAAATGCAGGTTCCAGAGCCCCACTTCCAACTACGGTGGCCCATATATTGTAGCACCTTCAGTGCAGCATTGCTCCCATAACAGTGATTTTAGAATATATATATATCCCATTTAACATTTGCAGTGGCAGTGACCAGCCTGCAGTTGCCATTGTTTTTCTACGTGTCTGTACACTTTTCTGTTTTCAAGGTATATACTAATAATAATCATCATCGTCTGCCATTACCGCCCGGCGTAGTTTGTCCAAATCGCACAGGCGAAATCCTCAGCTGTCCTGCCAGGTGCAGGTGCCACGCGACTTACACCCCGTTAACAGTCTACAAATATCAAATTTATGTCTGGAAGTTTATATTCATAATTATTTGGAACGCTAGAGTCACTAGGAAAACGAGTTTCACTGCATCGCATTCGTTTTCCGCGAGAGAAGCATGCTGACGGGAATTAATGCCATGTTCGTTGATTGCTATCGAGCTTACTCGACCATTGGCTGAAACTACCAGTGCTTATACCTTTGCGTCTTCATGTCGGGCTACTGCGTGTGTGGCTCAAGCAACAAGATGGAGGTCGAATGTTTTCTTCTGTTTTCTTTTTTGCTCTTTCTTTCATCTCTAACTTGTCAATTATAAAGTTGTAGAGCGCCTCAAAAAACCTCGAATTGAAGCATCTTTTTTTTTTCGTACTAAAATTTTCTTGGTTCTTTCTGCCAAGGAAAAAAAAAGCCCGTTAAGTACGAAAAACAATAAAAAAAACGTGCTATCGGTGAACAAGCGCAGTCGCAGCTCAACACTGGCCGCGGGTGACGGGGCGTTACGCCGGTTGTAGGCATCTAGGATCTGGGCCTACTACGGCTGTTATCGCATAGCGGCGCAAATGCATGCTAATGGCCGAGCGCTGCCGAAGCGATAAAGCGAAAAAGAAAGAAAAAGCTTTTCATTCTGTTTCAAGGAAGGAAAGGCTGAAGCGTGTGAGAACGATGGAAGGTGATGGCTACTATAATCATTTTGCCCATCGGATAAAAATGACCTGATAAGTTCCTACGTCGAGTGAAGTTATCCAAACGAGACACAGAGTGGATTTTCACACTCGTACTGCGGCCGTGTTTTTTTTTTTATTATTGAAGTGGATGTTAGGAGAGGTTGGCGCCTTTATGGGGTGGCACCGGCTACTCCTTGTCACTTGGCAGACGAAAGAAATTTGCGCAATATGGGAAAATAGTGGCACTAAATACAACACTCGGTAGAACACCGGATCGATAAAAGATATACAGTCCAACAGTACATGAGTCGCAAAGTTCTGTGCATTAGTTCAGTCCACGTACGCATATATAAAGTCCGATGTTTTGAACAGCCAAAACACACAACACTTGTAATACACTCCAAGTACAGGACAGAATTATACATATTGCGTAAAAGTTGCGATCACCACATAAACCAACTATGAACCACGAACAACGTTTATGTAACTCATTTAGCGTATTCGGATCATCCAATACCTAATATTTTCCGAAAACGTTGGTGTCCTCTAAAAACTTTTTCAGAGCAAGAAGCGCTCTTTTTTGAAGGCCCGCAGTTGGCCATGGGCCAAGTATCTTTTTTAGAGTGAATGGTCTTCTGTGTAATATAAACAAATTAGCTTGCAGTACCGTTCTTTGTGTATCGTATTTCGAGCACTCGAGAAGAAGATGATGCACATCTTCGTCTGGATGGCTACAAGAACACTGCGGACTAGAGACACGTTTTATTCTGTACAAGAAGTGTTTCGTAAATGCAGTACCAAGACGCAGCCGGTGTATCAAAGTTTCAAATTTTCTGTTCTCTCTTAGAATTTCCGGTATTGATAAGTTTATGCATGGGTCTATAGAGTATCACTCCGAGTTTTTAGTTTTCTGGTCAAACCAGGTAGTTTTGCTGAGACGACAAGAAATCTGTCTCAGGATCAGACGGACTTCCCTACGTAATAGGGGAAGATTGGTTGTCTCTGCGTTATTGCGCTCTCGATTCGCAGCTGCGTCCGCTACAATATTACCAGGAATATTGCAGTGCCCAGGAATCCACTGAAATGCAATTACGTTGTTCATTGCGCTTGCTTTTGTAAGTTCTTTGAGCGTCTCATACAATCGCGAAGTGTTCAAAGAATTTTTCATATTGCTCTGTAGTAACGTGAGAGCGACTTGCGAATCGCTAAAGATAAACCATTTTTGCGAATGTTTTTCTAATGTTACGAAACGCAAAGCACACAGGATTGCAAATAGTTCTGCCATGGTGGAAGATTTCTCCCGGGATAATTTAAATGTTTGCTCTAGCGCTAAATGTGGAATGACGAATGCTGAAGTCGAGGAATTTTTATGACACGAACCATCTGTATAAACGTAGATGTACTGGGGGTATAATGAGTAAATGTGGAAGAGTGCCAGTTGCTGTGCGGCTACTATGAACATGTCTCTCTTAGATATAATCCTGTTCACCCGTTACGCGCTAGAGAGCAGCACAACAACAGCCACACAAACGCCCCACCCCGTTTACTTTCTTTTTTTCGCGGCCTTGTATTTCTTGGCAAAAAGAACCAGGAAACCACACAAACGCCCCATCACGTTTTCTTTCTTTTTATTTCGCGGGCTTGTATTTCTTGGCAAAAATAACCAGGTAACTTTTAGTATGAAAAAAAAATGCTTGAATCCGAGGTTATTTGAAGCGCACTACAACTCTATAATTGACATGTTAGAGGTTTAAGCAATAATAAAAGAGTTGACAAAAAAACAATATAATTATTTACTGTTTTGTGATGAAACAAATGGTGGTAGTCTGTAAGCATGGCCACCGCTAATATGCAGTTGGTACGATTTTTCCAGAGTTCTTGGGGTTCTCTTAAATTTTATTTTTAAATCCTGGTCCAACTTAGCAGGGACACCCAGCATAAATATATATTTGTTAGAAACGGCGACAAGTCACAAACGTAGCTTTGCGTTTTTCGTGGCGTGACAATCGAGTGACGCTCTTGTTTCCTGCGCAGCACTTCCGTTTCACTTGCTGAGATGACTGGGGACAAAATTCCAACTAAATGAAAAAATAGAAAAAAAATAGTACAGTAGAAGAACTGATAGTTGGGCGAGTTGGTACGAATTCATAGTAAAATATTTTTGCGCGCACAATTGACAAGGACACAGTGAAGGGGGGACACACAAGCGCTCGTGTATCCCCCCTTCACTGTGTCCTTGTCAATTGTGCGCGCAAAAATATTTTACTATGAAGTAGTACAGTAGAAAATTCCTGGGTTTCATTATAGATATGATTTCACAGAGCATAAGTTTAGTTAAAAGTTGAGTTACTGAAATGTCTGGAATAATTATAATTAATTAGAAATCGCTGATTACTGTACACCAAAGCACATAATCCTAGACTTCAGAGACCCACCACGTGGGCGCGACATTGAAGAAATTCCTGGAAACCCGGGAGTAAAAAGCAGATGTAATGGCGTCAGTAATGACGTCACACACGAGAAGGTGGCGTGATATTTAACCGGCTAATTAGTGGAAAACAGTTACCTCCGAGCTTGATTCGTGCGTGGCGTTCGCCTAAAGTTAACCTAAAGAACACCGACGCCTAGGTGCGAGTGCCACTAAGAAGGACCTAAGTCAAAGATTATGGCCCGCTATCATTTTCTTTGGTTTGCGAACTTCGGCACCGAGCGCTATAGCGAAGCATTGAGCCATTTCGACCTGCATTGAAATTTGTTTTGCATTCTGAGAAGATTACACGAGGGAGCGCAGGCTACGGCCCAGTGAATGGTACAGCACGCGCGCAAGCACATTAGGATGCTCACCATTGATTACCATGTCGTAATGATAATTAAATAAAAAAGGTTCTGGGGCCCCTGGAATGAACGTTTGCCACACTGCAAGCGCCTAGTCTTGTATTCCAAGGCAGCGTCACGTGACCACACGAACGCTCATCGGCGGCGTCACACTGCGACTTTCACCTCGGCCTACGACTGGGACAAGAGTTTCAGGACAGATTTTTAGACAAACCAGGTATGACTTTACACATGCGTCGAGCTCCCCTATCAGAGCCGGTAAGGTCCAAGGGGTATCGTGCACCACCGCGGCAACGCAAAAGCATGGAGGCTGAGGAAAAGAAGATACTGGAACTATATGTACAGCCTCCAGCAGTTTGAACTATATCGCGCAAGCGTGAACGACACGGTATACATCAATGCCTTACGATGGTGATAGTACGCGGGACTTGCTGTAGTACGCGCAGGCGCACAAACCCCTCTTCAGTACGAGCCTCGGCACAGACAGTAACGTCACGAAACTTCAGTTTTGGTAAGGAATGCGTCAGCCTGAAGGAAAAGAATACACCGACGATTACGATACTCCCTAATGCGAAATTTGAGCGCAGGACATGCGCAAATAGCGCGCGTCCTGTCGTCCTTCTTGTCCGTGTGAATCCAGCCATACGACTTCAATTACTGCGACGAACCAACTAGCCCAAATATGTGCGCTCCTGGATTTCAATTGTAGATTTGTGGGAAATCAGGGCCATGTGACGTGTATCTAAAGTTTGCAGTCTGTAGGTAAACTACAGCCTTTGTTGAAAATTACTAGTAGGACATTTACAGAACTTTACATGTGTATTTTAGGAGGAGGTTTCATCAATGTCTCGAAAGAGCTCAACGTCCCACAGAGTTGATATTTTCATGGAATAGGGGCGCTTCTTATTTGCGGTGCGTGGGGAAAGCTTCAAGAGCGTCGGTTATTACATCGGTTATTACATCGCTTTAAAAAAAAATTCTTAAGCAGAAGCTGTAGCTCGGGTGCTCTTGTCTAAATACATGTAAAAGGACAATTTGTTTTTTTTTTCGGCAACCACTGCACCAAATTTGACGAGGTTTCTTGCATTTAAAAGACAAACAGAAAATCTTATGACTGTTTGTTTCAAATTTTCGATTTTACACGTCAATTTTTATTATAAATTGTCAAAAATTGAAAATTTTCAGAAAACGAAACGATCAAGTTAACAATTCTGTAACTCAGCAAAGCAATGATACCACAAATCGATGAATTGCATCTCATAGTACATCTAACGCGGACAAAATTGATATGTTACACATAAATCTCAAAACATTTAGTAATATACAAATACAGCCTTTGCATAACCCTTGTACACAAAGTAATAAATTCACGTAACATATAAAACGACAACTCCAATTTGTGCGCGTTTAATAATCATGTAATGTATGTCGCTTGCACAACCGCGATATCTGTTCTTGATGCAGAGATACTAATTTATAAACTTCGTGCGTCTATTTCTTTCGAACTTGTGAATTGTTTATGATGTGAAGTCAGCAATTCACGCACGCCACGAGCGCATGCTTCAATGCCTGAGTGACATGACGTCACGCCAGAGTTTACTACTTAAACGTCTAACTCAATAAACGTGCGTTCATTCCTGTTCCTGCGTCCATTACTTCAGTGGCGACGAGGATTAACCCCCACGGCCAGGGTAAAGCGTGGCGACGCAAGTCGGGTCGCCTATTTTCGACGAAGGGGACGACAAGTGGGATGCATATCAGGTGCGATTAGAAGCTTTTTTCGAAGTTCACGAGATTGTCGATCCGAAGAAGCGTCGGCCCTTACTTGTTGCCGCCCTTAGTACCAAGACTGTAGATCTCCTGGCAGGCCGTTGTGCGCCTAACAAAATTCAGGATCTGACGCTGTCTGACGTACGAAGCAGCAGTTCAAAAACTGGCCGAGTACTTTGCACCGAAAGGCAACGAGATAGCGGAGTCTTATCAGTTTTTCACAAGGAATCAGCAAGCTCACGATTCGACAAGCGACTTCATTGTCGAGCTACGGAAAATGGCTAATAGGTGCAATTTTGGCCAGGCGCTAGAGAGAATGCTGCGTGACAGGCTTGTCTGCGGTCTACTGGATGCTGGAGTGTGTCGTAATCTGCTAGTAAGGCACACGCTCACACTGCAGGAAGCAGAGGATGTGGCGCTAGCCGCTGAGATGGCTGCACGCAACGTACAACAGATGGGAGATGGGCCAGTCAGAGAGGGCGTCCACGCTGTGCGAACGAAGCAAGAGCGGCAGAAGTTCTCCAGAAGACCACAGCCAGACAGGATGGGAAATTCGAACAATGAAGTACAGACCGGCTGCCTTTGCTGCGGAAGCGACAACCACAAGACCGCCAAATGCAGGTTCTGCCGCGTTGAGTGTTTCTCTTGTCGGAAGAGGACACCTGGCTTCAATGTGTAATTCCAAACCACGCCAAGAAAACCTAGCTCACTGTGAGGAACCATCCTCGGACAGCGAGGACTACGGACAGTTCCTGTTACACCTCCGTGAGTCGTCGACAGGACTGCTTCGGCCGATATGGCGAACGTTACAGCGGAAAGGGGTGCCTGTGAAGATGCAAGTGGAAACAGGGTCACCAGTGTCAATAGTGCCATGGCCAACTTATGCCCAGCATCGCCACCGTTGGCATAGGCTCGACAAGTCGTCTTATCAACTGAGTTGCTTCCTAGGGGAACTACCAGTGAAAGGACAGCTGAAAGTTCCTGTCACCTACGATGGAAAAACCGCCAACGCGACGCTAGTAGTGATCGGCTGCTCAGGCCCAAACCTGTGTGGGCGAGACATAATTCAAGCATTCCAGCTGACTGGAGGCCCAGTGCTCAACGTGGACGTCAACGACCGTAAGCCGCCAGCTGCTGACCAAATTGCCATTGCTGCTACGCTAAGGGCGGAATATGCCGATTTGTTTTCGCCAGGGCTCGGATTAATCAAGGGGCCTCCGGTTCACCTACAGTTACGCGAAGGAACCGTACCGCGATTCTGCAAGGCCCGTTCTATACCGTATGCACTACAAGAGCCTGTAAATGCAGAAATCGCAAAGTTGGCTGGCACGGGCATACTGACGCAGGTCACCAGCGCCGAGTGGGCTGCGCCACTCGTTCCCGTCGTCAAGAAGGACGGCTCCATCCGCTTGTGTGGCGATTTTAGAACGACAGTCAACACAGCATGCCACACGGAACAATATCCGCTGCCAAAGATAAGGGACATATTTGCGAAGCTCAGCGGAGGGCAAGTATTCAGTACAATAGATTTGAAGGATGCATACAACCAGCTACCAATAGATGACGCGACAAAGAAGCTGCTGGTAGTAAACACGCCAAAAGGGTTGTATACCTTCAACCGGCTGCCGTTTGGGGTGGCGTCGGCACCGGCAGTTTTTCAGAAGCGAATGGAAGCACTGTTGCAAGGGCTACCGGGTGTGCAAGTGTACTTTCTTTCTTCTTTCTTTATTAATACTGTTAACCCTCGCTTGAGGGTTGTTACAGGGAGGGAAAAATAGTACAACACAAGCAAATTTTACATTTCATAGCATCAGGTTGTGTGTTCACGATACAAAATATCAATCAAGCATTCAAATTTGTGCACATGCGTCTGAACGACAACATCAGGTAAGGCATTCCACATTTCAATTACACCCGGGAAAAAAGAATAACGAAAAACATCAACACGTGTGTTGTAAGGCTTGACGGCTCAGCTGTGGTTTATTCTCTCGCTACGATTTGCAGGGAACTGGACATATATTTCCTTTTTTATCTTCAGAACCCTTTGAAGTATCTGAAAAAAAATCTTAAGTCTGGCTTTCTTCCTTCGGGTTTCCAGCAACTCAAGCCCACACGAACGCAGAATTGTTGTTACCGAGTCAGTCCTTCGATACCTTGAAGCAATAAACGAGCAGTCATTCTCTGAATTCTTTCTAGTTTGTCTATTAAGACTTTTTGGTGGGGGCTCCAGACAACGCAAGCGTATTCTAAAGATGGACGTATGAGAGTTTTATAAGCAATTAATTTAGCATCTTTCGTTGCATGTTCCAGCTTTTTCTTCAGTGAATACAGTTTCTGGGAAGCCGTCGAACACAGGTTATCGATATGTTTACGCCAGTCTAAGTTATGTGAAATTGTGATCCCTAAATACTTGAATGTATCTACATTTGTTAGTTTGTTGCTTGCAATATTATAAAAGAATGGTGCCACACTTTTTTGTTAGTAACATGTGTAAAAGTCTCTTTCTTGTAATTGATTTCCACGTCCCATTTTTCACACCAAAGGGAATGAAGAACCCGGTTAATTCTGATTTGGTCGTCAATGTGTGTTACCGTAGAATAAATTAAACAGTCGTCAGCAAAAAGTTTCAATTTCACAGGGAACTCGACAATCTCTGTAATGTCGTTAATGTAAACCAAGAACAGCAACGGGGCCAAAACGGACCCCTGGGGAACACCAGAAAGCACTTCTAACGCAGGGGACAAGCACTCGTCCACACGCACAACCTGCCTGCGATTGTGTAGGTAGGCTTCAATCCGTTTTAGAATAGTGTCATTTATTCCTGCTTTATGCAACTTGAAAAGTAATTTATTGTGCGAAACTTTGTCGAAGGCTTTCGCAAAGTCTACGCAGATGACGTCCATTTGTTCTTGGGCGTCTATAGCTGAAGTAAAATCATGAATAGTTTCTACGAGCTGGGTTACTGTAGAAAGTCCCTTTCGGAAACCATGTTGGTGCTGATAAAAAAAGTCGTTATTCTCAAAAAAAAAAAACGAGGATATGCTTACTTATGATGTGCTCTAAGACTTTACAACAGACGCTAGTCAGGGAAACTGGGCGATAGTTATTTATTAGCAATCGGTTACCGCTTTTAAGAACAGGAGTTATGACTGCGCAACGCCAGTCTTGTGGCAACGAGTGAGTTTGCAATGACTTAACAAAGATATTATTTAAGAAAAATGACACCCACTCCGCGTATCGCTTTAGAAATTGGGTTGGTATTCCATCCGGCCCGCTAGCCTTCTTAGAATCTAAAAGTAGTAGTTCGTTAAACACGCCTGCTTGAGTGACGACAAGATTTTCCATCCCACATGAAAAGGAAGACTGCAGACAAGCGACTGTGCAATCGCTGCTAGGCGCTGAAAAACCTGATTGGAAGAAATTATTAAAATGGCTCGCAATATTTGCTTTTTGCGTTACTATTACATTGTTAACTTGGATCTTGTTTATTTGTTCTTTTTTATCATTCAGATAAAGCCAGAATTTTTGTGGTGATGTTTTCATAAAATTATTTAATGTTTGGTTAAAGAACTGCTCTTTTGATTCCTTCAGAGCCGTTTTCAGTGCCCTTCGCAATTTCGATACCTCGGCGGAGATACCTTGTCTTTTGCGTAAACGCTTTATTTTACGCTTAATATGAATGATATGTCGATTAATCCAAGGGTTCTGTCGTTTTATATTTTTTAGTCGAGTTGGGATGAAACTATCAACGCAATGTCTTATGATTTTCTTGAGGCGCTGCCATAGTTCGTCAACCGATTCACAATCGCAGACAAGTTCAAATTGATTAAATGATAATTCTAAAAAAATCGAGAATAGATGTGTCGTCTGCCCGGCTATAGTCCTTAACTTTCACAGGTATAAACGGCTGGGAACGAGTGCTTGCGCTCGACACTATGTGTACAAGAACCATCTTGTGATCTGACAGACCATCATCCACAGACACTGTATAGTCGCGTATTTTATTCGAAAGAAACACAAAGTCCAACAATGACTGAGATTCAGGCGTTACCCTCGTGTTTTCTTTCACGATTTGCTTTAGATTGTGTGAGATCATCATTTGAAGCAGCTTTTCACTACTAGTAATTTCTACGTGCCCAGGTAGTAAACTGTCCTAGTTAATATTAGGTAGATTAAAGTCCCCGATCATTATTAGTCTGGTGTTACGGTCCAAATGATTGCATAGGAAATCATTCAGCTTATCTAAAAACTCGGGTGCAGTGGCAGGTGTCCTATATATTGCGCCAACAAGATATACAGTTCTCGCGTAAGTAATTTTGCGCCATACTGTCTCAGGAATGATACATTCAATCATTACAACATCAATGTGCTGTTTAACAATAATCACAACGCCTCCACCGCGAGTGTCTCTATCCCATCTAAACATTCGGTAGTTGGGTGGCACTATACATTGGCTAGGTACATTGCTGTTCAACCATGTTTCGCTTACTACTAGCACATGAGGGGTCTCTGTGAGCAACATGTATTCTAACTCAGTTACCTTATTAACAATACTGCGTGCATTCAGTGACAGGATTCGGAGCTATGAAAGGGTTGAAGTACATGGGGAATCGCTGGGACTGCCTGAGGGGCCAGAATCACCATGCGTGTCATCTGTACTTTGTGTGCGATGCTTATTTTTATTTCGGTGGTTTAGAAGGAAACGCGCGTTGTTTTCTTGGTCCCATACGTAAAGCTTATCGTAAAGCTTACTTAGACGATGTGGTGGTCGCCGAGAAAAGAGGAAATTGTGACACGTTGCGCAAAGTGTTCCAGCGTAAAGCTTATCGTAAAGCTTACTTAGACGATGTGGTGGTCGCCGAGAAAAGAGGAAATTGTGACACGTTGCGCAAAGTGTTCCAGCGGTTCAGGGAAGCCGGTGTTAAACTTTACCCGCTCAAATGCAGATTCCTTCAGTCGGAGGTGGAATTCCTTGGTCACTGCATTAGCGCAAAAGGCCTAAGACCAAAGACGGAAAACATCGACGCGCTCTTACGAATGCCCCAACCTACGTGTGTAACGGAACTTCGCGCGCTACTGGGTCTCGTTACGTATTACAACGCATTCTTGGGGAACTTGGCTACAGTTCTTGCGCCATTATGAGTTATTAAGAAAGAACAGGCTTGGCAATGGGAAGCTAAGCAAAATAATGCATACGAGGCAGTGAAGCGGTTGATAAAGGAGGTGCCGATTTTGACCCACTATGACCCAACAAAACCACTCATCTTGGAGACGGACGCATCCTCATGCGGTATCGGGGCAGTCTTGTACCACAGAGTGGACGGCGTAAATCAGCCAATCGAGTTTCGATCTCGCACCCTCTCTTCAGCCGAGCGGAATTATGCTCAGATTGAGCGCGAAGCCTTAGCAGTGGTATTCGGCGTGACGAAGTTTCGCGAATATTTGCTGGGAAACCAATTTACATTGGTCACAGATCATAAGCCGCTGATGCGCCTTTTTAGTCCCGATCAACCAATACCACCCTTGGCAGCAGCAAGGATACAGCGTTGGGCACTTTTACTCGGTGGTTACAAGTATTCTATTGAGTATAAACCGGGAACGGACTTAATTGTGGCCGACGCATTGAGCCGTCTTCCCGTGCAAGCGCCGCATGATGACAAGACAGCGAAGTCAATGTTGAAAGATGAACGGGAGTACGTGCTACTAACAGACCACCTGAACACAGGGGGTGGTGTCGTCGCACAATTTGGCCGAAATGACGGCACGTGATGGCACGCTCATGGCGGTTATGCGTTATGTTCGGGAAGGCTGGCCAAGGAAATTGCCGGCAACACAAGAAGCATTACGACCTATCTTCCAAAAGAAAGACGAGCTGACATGCAGCCATGGTATTGTTTATTGGGGCTATCGGGCCGTGATACCCGCCGCAGCTCGGAAATCAATGCTGCAGCTGCTGCACGATACCCATCAAGGCATGTCGGCGATGAAAAATTTAGCACGGGCACTTTTCTGGTATCCCGGACTTGACAAGGATATCCAGAATATCGTACACGCATGTGCAGTATGCCAGCAAAACTGCAGCATGCCACAAGCGCAAGAGCCGGTTCCGTGGCCGGACACATTTGAGCGATGGTCTAGAATCCACGTTGATTTCGCAGGACCAGTCGAAGGGCGAATGTTGATGATCGTAGTGGATTCGCATACCAAATGGATAGAGGTTCCGCTTAATGTAACCAGCGCAGATAACACTGTTGAAGCGTTACGGGGCATTTTCATCAGATTTGGGTTGCCACGAACAGTTGTCTCCGACAACGGGGCCCAGTTCACAAGTAGAGAGTTCCGCCAATTCATGGAAGATAATGGCATAGTACACCTACGATCTCCTCCGTATCATCCGCAATCCAAAGGCTGGCAGAAAGGGCAGTGCGCACTGTTAAAGAAGGTCTGCGCAAAAACGTGCATGGTACCCTTGAAAGACGCCTGGCCCGATGGCTACTGCGTTATCGGCGCACTCCACTCCAAAACGGAAAGACACCTGGCTTCTTGCTTCTTGGTTTCGAACCACGTACTCTGTTGGATAATGTGGTGTCACGACCTTTTTCTGCTGCAGGAGCACTTCCGCGCAGACATTCGCCCGGACAACCGGTCTGGTGCAAGGACTATAGGGCAGGTGCGAGCTGGAGACCCGGAGTGATACAGAATACCAGGGGCGCCCGCCTGAGTACGGTCAAGATGGAGGATGGGGAACTATGTGAGCGTCATGAAGATCAGCTACGACACCGCGCGGAGGCTCAGCAACCAACATCGTTGGACGAGGAAGGCGCTGAAAGGAACGGAGGGCTAGCCCCACCAAACAAAGATGCAGACCCTCTGGCGGGCTTTTCGGGTACCAGCCCCAATTTCTCGGCTAGCGAAGAGCACGAAACGGGAGCTGCCAACACTGGAGTCCCGGAAGAGCACGACATGGTTACTGCCAATGCTGGACCTCTGGCAGTTCCAATTCGCAGATCAACCCGGCGTCGCAAGGCGCCAGACCGTTTCTAGAGCTCCTCCTAAGGTGAAGGAATTGATGTGAAGTCAGCAATTCACGCACGCCACGAGCGCATGCGTCAATGCCTGGGTGACATGACGTCACGTCAGAGTTTACTACTTAAACGACTAACTCAATAAACGTGCGTTCATTCCTGTTCCTGCGTCCATTACTTCAGTTTAAAATTCTTTTAACAACATTCAGGCCATAACCCGCAATTCTGCTTTCCACAGTGACCAGAATTTAAATTTCACTCTCAAATGCAACAAATTTCATTCAAATCTGTCCAAGGGTTATCTCAGGAAAGCGTTTTCGCGTTTTACATGTAATTGAATAGGCCGCATCGGGCCCGAGCTAAAGCTTCCTCTTAAGCCTGTAGTTGAAAGCGTTATGCATCCTTTATTCGCAAAGTTTTCCAATGTACAAGGAGAACTGTATATGATTTTAAGTTCATATTCAGTGGAAATAGGGTTCATGGTAGCGCAGATGTGGGGACAAATTTTGATGTTTCTAGTGTAATTATAATTATCGGAAATAATTACTGAATACGTTTCTTTTTGCCTGTTTTCATGCATTCCACGAGGGACGTATTAGGCTCCCCAATAGTCAACGGCGAACTAAAAAAGGCACCTTGTTTATATTTTGTGAAAACAAAAGGAAAATGTCATGGGTTATGTGTAAGTTAAATATAAGGTGGATGGTTTGGTTACAGCCATTGCAGTAGATTATGTATTGACCTTTTCTGTAGAGTTACAAGTGTGCTTTACGAACGGTGCGTAATTTAGGCTGCTTCCGAGAAATAACTCAAAGTGCCATCAACGTTACATTTGAAGAAGCTGGGGCAAACGTAATGGCCCAGGATGTATGCGAAGTTATCTGCATGTGGTTAAATTACAGCCTTTCTAAGCAAAAAACATTTTATGAAGTGCTAGAAAACGCTATGCGGCCATTATCCGCTACATTAGTTCATTGCAAACTTCTTCAAAAGCTTCCTGATATTCTAGCTGCATGGACAGCAGATTATCTTTCCGATCGCGTGCAGTTCGTTTCACTTGATGGTGACGACTTTAGCTGTCTCCCCGTTACACACGGTGCACCCCAGGGCAGTATTCGGGCGCCATTGCTGTTTTTATTGTACATTAATGATATCGTCACCGTTGTCACACGTGCTACACAAATTAGGCTTTTTGCAGATCACTGCGTCTTATATAGCAAAATATTTTCGGTGCATGACCAAACTGAACTTCATTTAAGTTTACACAACATACAAAAATGGTGTGGTGAGTGGGGCATGACTTTGAGCAAAGATAAAACGGTCTGTCTTCGCATGACACCTAAGAAAAACCCGCTAAAACACGAGTACACGCTGGCCTCTGTCCCGCTAAAGCAAGTTGAAACCTACAAATACCTAGATCTAACATTCACTAACACCCTTTCTTGCAATTTACATATTAACAATATTTGCTCTTCTGCTTTCCGAAAACCCTCGTTTTAAAACAGATGCTCAGAAATTCACCTGCCAGCGTTAAATTACTTAGTTAGCTCACATTTATTACACCCAAACTATAATATGCTACTATTACATGGGATCCGTGCACTAAACTCAGCATTTAAACAAATATTGAGAAAATTCAGAGGAAGGCCATTCGTTTTATCTGTTGTAAGTTTAAACGCACCGATTCCCCTACACAGCTAATGGTCGCAAATAATGTACCCCTCCTCCAAACACGGAGGCACATGCTTCGCCGGAATATTTTACACTCGCTCGTTAATCGCGAAATATCCCCAGACCCCGCTGGATAAGTAACCCCTCTATACACAAGGCGCACACGTCACGATCAAGCAAATGCGCTCACACCCTATTTTTGCCAGGACAAATACAAAATTTCTTTCTTCCCTCGCGCAGTATCACCGAGGAACTCCCACTGCCGCGCTTACTAGCTAATTTTATAAGCGACTTACTTTTTCTATGCTACATGTGTATATAACTGTGCATTTTAGTAACATTTGCTTGACACTTTGTCATTTTATGTATTTTTTTGCTGTTTTTATTATTTACTATATTGAGCTCCTGGAGTCTTGCAAGGACCAAATGTTGGTCTGAAGTATGTCATAAATAAAAAAAATAATAAGGTCCCACAGTCCCAAGAAAACTTTACGTCACATCGAGTTCATATTTGATGAAAATTGTGGGCGAGGTATGTGTAATGTGAGGGAACACTTTTACGCTTCTGGTTTAATTAGGAACTTTGCTGATAATCACTGAACACTCTTCTACGCCTATATATTCCTGCTTGTCTCCAGTGTCTTCTATGGTGTCTTAAATGAACTAAATGGGACACCTTGTTCAATACGTGCTACATAAAAGTGTTTTTCCAAGCAGGAAAGAAGCTCGCGATCATACGCAAGGTGCCTCGAGCGGTCAGTTGCGTGGCAATTTTTCGTGTATTCGCGGGCTTCTTTCGTGCTCGGAAAAACACTTTTATGTAGCACATATTGAGCAAGAGAAAGCTGCAGCGGGAGTTTTTCATGTTGCTCTACAATTTTCTCATTGGCATTTTTCATCTAATTAGAATGCTTAAGAAGTTGATTAGCTAATTAAGACTTATTACGTCTCAGGCGGAATGCAACAACTAATCTGAGTGTCTCCAAGAGACGGCAAACAACATTATCTTGGTTCGGTCCGGATAACTGGCATTTGCATATTTTTTAGGTTTCGCTCAAGTTACGTGGGACACTGGGTATGAAGCGATTGCATGCCCGCCGCATGCGTACAACCCATCGCCAGTGTCTTTCCTATAACGAATATTTATATTAATTTAGTATAGGCAAACCAAAAAAAAAAGCTGCGCAAGATCATCACGTCCGCGATCAGGAAATCTTACAGAAAATTTTTAACGACATTGCAAGACTATCGTTATTGCAAAAAAAAAGGAATGCTGCAGCTAGCGGCAGATATTTGAACCTCTTCAGTGGTACATAAATGACGACAATGAGTATTAAATGGTGGCGGGCCACTTCAGTGTGAATTGCACGTTGTTGCAAGTTTCTTCACTGAAGATGCAGTTTGAAGACGTATTGGAGCACGCTTATGCAGCATGAGATGCATGTTACCTTCAGCAATAATAAACAGAAAAGTTGTTGATTCTTCATGTTTATTTATGCGTAAAACACATCTGTCTTTCGATTTCGGCCTTCTTTAATTCAGGTTATCTCATGAGAACATTTGTACATAATGGCTTCTTGAGCATTACTGGTAGGAACTCCACTGCAGAAAACGAAACTATAGATGGCAGCTTACAAGGCTACTGTTGCCGCGATGAAAACTGTCCAGTGTATTTATGGTGCCCATCTTCTTCGTTGCACTCTCCTTTTCGGCCTTGTGGAACGTTGCGCCGATGTGCGGCAGTATTTCTTCGGAACCGAAGACGATCGGCAGCTCGTCGCCGGCTGTGCTGCCGCTTTTCGTGCACCGAGCCTTGAAGAGGAGCTCCGTCATTCTGCACGCTGGCGCCTCGCAGTACACGTACAGAAGGTAGGTAAGAAGAAAGCCCCAGGTGAGTACGACCATGGCGAAGGACGTCTGCCAGAAAAGCCAGATAGAACGTCATGGTTAACTGAAACCGCAGTGAAAATAATTACCGGTGACCTGAAACGTGAGCCGAATTCCCACAGCTTTTAAATGCTCGGAATTCATCATATCCCGTACGATTTGTGTGTTGACACTGATCAGTGCGAACCGGATTTTTCTTTCCCCTGCGCAACGATAAACGTTACAGGTACTTCTGTAGTTTGAATTGATGTACGGCATTATGAACGTATCTGTAGGTACGTGGAGAAATAAAAAAAAAAACGCTCTTTTCAGGGTTCACTTCCGCGTCTGTTGCCTGCCAACAAGGAGTGCAGTGGCAGTGCGGGGGCTTGTTGTTTCGACATAAAAGTGCGTAGAAGACGATGTAAGGATGCATAGATTTTATGGACATCCTTTTGAAACGAGATGTTAGATGATCTCATCCGGTCGTTATTTTTGCCTTCTAATGGCTTTATTCTCCGTCCCCGCAATCTGTAGTTTGTGCTAATGAATCGACGAATCAGCATTAAGGTAATTTATTTCCATAATAAATTAATGTCTTTAAACTCTTCGCGTTTCCTGCCTTTACGTCACCTGTCGTTTTCTCCACTGCCAGTTCAGTCACGTCTCCTTGCTATCTATAATTTAAAAGGCTTCAAGTAAGGTGACTGCCTCTTCATTTACCCCTGAATAGATAATGCAACATGCTAACATAAAACGTTTAAGAGATCCTGCGCTGTTTACCCACTTTACGCGTCAACAGTAGTCGACCAGTGGCAAATTTTCAATATCACCTCTTGCTCAGGCATTTTATCTGGCCTCGAACAGTACGGCACTGCCATTCAAAGTATCATGTAAGTTTTCTCTTTTGATTTTATGCTTTGCTGTTCAGTATATTGTTCCTTAGCTGGCTTGCTCTCAATTGTTTCTATCTAGTGAGACACACTGAGAAACAGCCGATTTGGTTACATCTGGAAGCTGCGTTAGTTGGTTTTCGTTCAACATGACGAACAGCGCATATGACGGGACAAGAGATATGTCTTAACTGGACAGACGTGCAGTTATCTCTTGTCCGGTCGTCTGCGCTGTTCGTCGTGTTGAACGGAAACCAACTAACGCAGCTTCCAACTCTGAACAAATCTGCTGTTTCTCAGTGTGTCTCTGAAGTTACGTTGTACGTCCTTTTCACTACAGTTGTCCGCGCCATCAACGTAATAGCTACAGCTCTGTTTCTCGGTTCTTTTTCGCCCCTCTGAGTCTACGTTTCCGGCAGTGTCATGCCGGCGCCCAAATGTGCCGAATGCGAGGCTCGCTAACAGAGAAGAAAGAAGCCATTGGTGCGCTTCTTTGGCTTTCTGTACTATGATAAATATTCAGGCCGTTAAACCTGCTGTCAAATGTACTGCGAAGTGCGTTGTACTGGTGGCTTTTTCTCCCCCCGCGAGAATGCCTTGAATCATGGTGCCTTGATTGTTCCGTGCTCGTTTGTTTCTGGATATGTCTGCTGGCTGCAATTAAGCCGCAGGATCAAAGCGGAAATGCGAAAACATAAGCGCGCAGCAGTGGCCACTCCTAGCGCCGCATGTGCAATTAGTGACTGTCGAACACAGGCTTTCCGCCAGTGTTCTCTGCGCAGTAAGAGTTACTTGTATAGTGACTGTCGTGCGTTTCTTTGTTTTTTCAGATGCCTGCTATTGACGCTGCGATGTTATTTCGTGCATTGCTAAGGCGACATCACTTCTTTTCGGTTTCTGGAGTAACAGTAGAACGTTACTCTTCACAGGTAATGAGTTCTGTTATTTTTTCTTCTACAATCCTATAATACTAAATAACAACCTGCCGCTCTAATCCCTCCCACCCCTACCTTCTAAGCTTATATGAGTAGTGTCACTTAAAAGGAGATTAAAGAGGAACATTAAGTTAAACTGTACAGGTAAACTGATCTTCTACAATATCAAAACAGCCACTCCTACAGTAAGAGAAGGCTTGGTAAGCTATATGAAAAGCCACATTCAAGGGTGCACCACCACTGCGAAGTTTGTGCACGAGCTCGCTTTACAAAGAACACTTTGACAGGGCCCGCTATAATGTAGTTTGCTGTTTATCGTTAAAGAAAGGTAGGCATTCTATTGCGCACGAATAAAAGGCCCAAGCTATAGCAAGCTTCGAGAACATTTGCCGACCCAAAATGGCACAAATGCGAAAAAATACGGTGATGTTCCTAACGTGAGAATGACGTGCCTGTACTAAGGTTTCGCAGAGTAATTCAAGAAAGAAACGTCTGACCATGATTTTTGTTAGTAGTAGCACTCGAACTTTTACCGCCACGTGAACAAATGCAGAGTTTTGAAAGAATAGTTTTACCGTCTAAGCTGATGTACGGTTGGTTATGTATTGCCGCCGTATTACCTACATCACCCCAAAACTAGCATTAAGTGTTTAATTCAGAAAAACTTCGTAATTCTTACTTCAGCGTAATATCTACTCTCTCTCTCTCTCTCTCTCTCTCTCTCACGTTTAAACGTACTTTTCAGTTTGTTGGCTATTCAATATGGCATTGTTGTATATATTTCTGTAAAACTTCTTCACTGTACTTGGTTGTATTGGCGCATACGTGTATGTATACATCTTGATTATTTATTCGTCTCAATTTTATCGCACGCAGTATTGTATTACTTTCCCTCGATGCCATAATCCATAGGATGAGCATCCGTGCACCGAAATAACTAAAACAAATACAATGCAATTGACAAAGGTCCCTAACTTTAGCGTCTTGCAAGAGCACGCCTAATAGTAAATCTACTTCATAGCAGTCATTTTCCTTTATATACTGACACTTGGGTTCCTTAGTGCAGTTTTCGTTTCTCGCTGAGCCACAAATCATTGTGCAAATCTTGCAACCTCCTCTGTGTAAAGATAACGCAAGTTCAGACGCATAATGTAAGCGCTCACCACGAAGAAGTGCGAGAAGAACATCCGTTCCCTGGAAATGTGCAGAGTGAACTGCATGAAAGGCATGTGCACGACGTACATGCCAAAGGCCAGCCTGCTGAAGGGACGAAGGGCGCGCCAAGAGAGTAAGGAGGCCACGAAGCCTGTGGGACATCAAAATAAAGTTAAAAAGAAATAGAGAGACAGCAACGAAAACTTTTTTGAGATATTCATTTCAGCAGTACCATTATCGGTGAAAAGTGTTTTTGACCGTATTTACGACAAAACACGTTTCAACAAACATGCAGGCCGGTACACCTCGGGAGCAGGGCGGCTGTATGCTTGAAATGACTCCCTTAATTAAACTCTTAATTATTTTCCCATGTGATTTTCACATGTGTTCATGCTAGAAAAGAGATAAAAGATAAATTAAGGGCAGCGATATTAATCAAGGCTGAGGCCATGTTGGGCTAATTTGCATTAATGGAAGGGAGAGAGAGGAGAAGATGTAGCGAGGGCTTCTTCATTAGCTGGCGTCAAGCTTATACGTTGCAGCGTGACAAGCAATCAGGACAATCACGCTCATTTTAACTTATGTTTAACATGACACTTCTAGACGGACTAGGAAAACTGATATGCAAAATAGCGAAGGTTGCGATACTGCAGTCACTCTAGAAATGGGACGTATCCCATCGAAAGCTATGTATTCTCGAGAGGTAACTGCTGTCATTCGTAAAGAAGAAGTTGTTTTGTCTAATGCGGAAAACAAAGAAAGTCGGACATTTGTTGTGCTAGCTCGTAATAAAGCAAAAGAAGCAACGCATCACTAACGAGCATCAGATAGTCACGTTGTGCCCGTTGCCTGCCTATTGGGGGGAGTGGCGGGCACTTGTGAATAATCGACCGTGGTTCACGACTCATTGCGCGCTCTTTCACCACAGTGAGCGTTCGCCAGCACTTGCGGTGGAAATACGAACCAAGTTTAAATAGTGGTGGAAAGTCTGACTATTTTTGTTACGCTCGGGAAACGAAAACAGGTTTCAGTACAATTTGAGCAGGGGAGGATGTCAAGATCCCCACATCAAGTTCAAGCGAGCGTATTGAAAAGAGGGGTGTATATGGGAGGGTGGAGAGTGCAAGGTGGTTTTTGCTAGTTTTTTTTGTTTGGTTTTAAACGACATGCAATATTGCAATAGTACTCAAATGCCGCGTAAGTGAGTAGGGAAGCCGCGAATCCATTTTTATTAATTTATTGATTTTATTTTTCTTACTTTTAGGGACACATATGTGCAGGAGACCTTGTAATCAGAGTGATGATGGCTACTTATTCTTGCTCAAAGAGTGCATGCCCAAGTTCGGTTGGTTCAAACAAACAGAACGAAACAAAGAATAATAAAGTAAAATATAAATTATAGTTGGATCAAGTCGACGCATTGTTCATAGACAGTTGGAGTAAGCACTTTGTACGTCACACCAAACATAAGTAGCACAGCAAGTAATGGCAATTCCTAACAGCACAAATCAAGCAAAAAATTGTCACAGTCAGTTCACATTCAGTTTGAGTAAACCCCATTGCAGCACAGGAGTGTGCATGTCAGAGTAGTTCATACAGAACCCACATCGCTGTAATTGTCAGTAATTTTTATCCCTTCAAGGAATTCTTCGTTCTAGAGTCTTCTTTTCGTTTGACACTTTCATTACGTTTGCCAAATATTACGCCGAATGTAATTATTTACGCTTCAAGATCTGTCCGCAGGTGTAGCCAGGGTTACGGTGTGTTTTGAAGGAACGAATTGAAGTTTTTAAATGAAATTTAATGTCTTTTAGAAGGGCGTCTGAAGAAAAACTTGCAAAGTCAATGTTCTCCTATTGAGGAAACAGGTTCTTTTTTAAGATGAATTTTGCGGTCTCATTCCCTAATGTGTGCCATATCTCTCAATTTTTGTGCTAGAATAGCTCATGTGGGAACACGCCAGAACTTTGTGTTTAGAGCTAAACGTAGGGAGAGATGATGGCTTTATTCAGAAACTGGAGATATTTGTCTGGCTGACGGCCTGGCATGGCTGATGCACCTTTTCATTGACAAATATGATATGTAAGCAAAGGGCGTGTAAGGTAATGCGGAGCATTTTCAACCACCGCGGAGGGTCTTTTCGAAAATTCTGTTGGCAACACTGCCTCGCGCTGCTTATCCGCAGAGCGCGTGAAGGTGGCATGGGGCGGTTAGTGTAGCGGTAAAGGTGGAGAGGTAGCGCTACGCTAAAGCACTCTGGCATTTCGTGCGACAATGTGTGGAGGTGGTTCTTACCTCCTCGCCCTGTGGCACATGCGAAAGTGACCCAGGCCAGGAACACGGACCACAGGATTCGATCGAAGAACGCCGTGCACAGCTTGCCTAATTCGGTGGTCGGGGCAGTGTTTCGGTACCAAGGCCCCTTAATGCACATGCAGCACAAGCCACTGGCAATGGCGAAGCACCATGCCGCCTTTTGCAACGCCTGGAAGAAGGTGGTCACGAACGAAATACGATTTAACATTATTTTTCTGCAATTGTTTTGCATTGTTATTATTATTTGAGACGTAGCGAAAATTCGGACCGTGGCGAGGAACATATGGACGCGTCTGGGGGCCTGCGCTCAAAGCAACACCGAATAGATGTAAGCGTCTCTGAAACTAACCGGCAAGGAGGCGCTTAGAGAGAATCCTTAAGATGCCAGCAATCGTCTGCTGTGCAGCTGTTATCACGTTTACGCTGCGACGAAGTTTTGTCACTGATGTGCTTCGTTAAAGAGTCGATTAGATCATCATACCTCATAATATACGCGCACGAGCCGCTGAAAACTCAGTGTACAGATACTTAACCCAATGAAAGTGACGAAAGAGAAATAGTGAGTTAACTAGCGCACTGCTGCAAAGCATTCATGTTTTGCACCACCGATGGTGGCGCGGCGAACAGCGTTACAATTATTGGTCGCCAGCAGGCTAGGGGACTACTTGTCACCGCCCCCATCTGAAGGGGGACGTCAACAAATGATCATCATCATCATCATAATTATCATCCTCGCCACCACCTATTTTGGGGATACCAATAAATTATAATCATCATTATGTGCGACTTGAGCAAAAGGACTGGCACTTGTCTGCTACGCTCCGGTCGGAATCAACGGATATTCATTCGTTTGCACCTGTTCTCACTACATGCGCGCTTAGTATTGCTAAATTATTCTCGATATTACTTTTCGACTGCTAATATTATAATACTGAGGCCTGAAAACCTCACATGAATCACAGCACAACCCCGTTCCCCACGCTCAATTGTAGAACAGAACGCCGAATAAGTTACATATACAAGCTTTGAAACCGAAGTACTATCTCATGGCTCAGTGGCAAGATGGCGCTTCAACTAAATCGTGTGCAATTAATTACTATGTGTACGTTTCACTTGCAATTCCACTTATTCGCTATACATAAATCAAGTCATTTTTGCTGTCTAATATATGAAAATTTCACTGAGAGTGGTTTATTCTAAGTAACACCAAGATTTATCATGTTTAGTAGTAGTCAACCGTACTTCAAATTATTTTTCTGCGAAGAAATCTCATCATTTTCCATTGCAGAAGTTATCATTAGGGTGACTTGTAGGCTTCAATTATTCTTTTACGATTAATTCATTCTTAAAGCTTCAAAAAGAATCGTAAAACACTATAGTTATAGGTGAAAGAAGAAAAAATGTTCTATTAGTTGTGAAGCAAGCGCACAAGCAATTTTTTAAATATACTTTGCTGTGTAGTAAATCTGACATCTTAGTTTTCAAGTCCACCATGACATGCTTACACCAAAAAGATAATGGGTGTCCGAACTATCATGCACGTAGATTAAAAAAAAAGGTAGTTCATTCTACGCCAATAAAACCAAGTGCATGTTTTCGAACTCCATCTGAGAAACCGCCAGTAACTTTTGTAGTCCCCTGCTTTCAATTAGTGAGTGAAAGGTAATTAGCCACCTATAATGCATCAGAACGGCAAGTTGGGCCAGTTGGTTGGGATTCATGGTAAAGGTTGAAACAGCGCACCCAAGACAAGGACAACAGAAGGAATATTCCTTCTGTTGTCCATTGTCTTGGGTGCGCTGTTACAACCTTTACCATGAGCCACCTATAAATTGCAGTTTTAATTGTGATGAGGATCCTAACAGACAATGTCAAAATGAAACGCTTCCATCAAGCTACACATCCCGTTTTCTTTTTTTTTTGGGGAGGGGGGGCGACGAGAGAAAAAATTGGTGTGTCATATTCTTGGGCAAGCGCACTTTGTTATCATCGCCATTTAGCCGTTAGAGTATCCCTTGATTCTTTATGCATGCTTTGCTATGCGTATACTAGAAAACAAGCCCACAGATCCAGGCTAGCATTTGGGGACTCGCTGTCAGAAAATTTCCTTTCAGATATTTTTTTTAACATTGAAAAGAAAAAAAAACAATTTTACTGCGTTGCTTCCGTGTATTTCTTTCTTATTTTTTTTTTACTTGAGCGACACCCTTTTTCTCCTCGCGTAGTTTTTCCTACTCTTCAGTGAGACTCATCATAACTTCGTGCAATAGCGCAAAACAGAGGCTGCATTTTTCTAGGGTTCCTCCCACCGATTGTATTCGTTTCTTAACATACCTGCTACCGACTGCTGGATCCCGGTGATGGAGAAGTAGTTTCGTGAGCGCTAATGACGAAGGGCAAAAATAATTTCAACGTACAGCGCCAACATCTCCTAGACTAGTTTTGTCTAGGAGGTGTTCAGAGCGCGCACAGAGACGACACATAATGACAATATGGTACATGCGCACTTTTTAATCTTTGTGCATCGCCCAAGTGTGCGCTGTATATTGAAAATCATGCATCACTAACTCTCCCAAGCTACCACCCTGGCAAAAAGAATGAAAATTAAACTGTTGCACAATACGGAATTAAATACCACAGGAACTGCGCTCCTCAATTTCCCCCTTCTGGCAGCCTGCCTGGCTGAGAAGCTGTAGGAGACAAATGAAGGAGAGTACTAACATTGGGTATTTTTCTTTCCTTGAAGCTCGCCGCAACGAAATAGGTTAAACACCCACTGAAGCAGCACACGGCGTGGTAGTACGGGTAAAAAAAGTAGTAGGAACGAGTCCTCAGGAAGGTCCTGCAGAAAGAAAAATACATTGCCGAATGAGGCGATCATGTTCACTGAGTTTAGAACGTGTGACCCGTACTGTATATTACCTAAGGTCAGTTTACCTTCGAAGATGCACTGCCTTTGTCATGCTGTGTGTGATATCTGCATAGGCAGTAGTAACTGGTGCACAGGACCTTTTTCTGAAAGCTTTGCTTTGAAGATTTCAATATAACGGCTTTAGTTGGCATATCCGAGCAGCCATAATCGTTTAGCTTTACTCTGAGCTTCGTTCTTCCGCATTTAGGCTCCGTCGTGAGTTGGACGTGAATTTGAAGAACTGCTCTTTAGATAAAAAAAAATACTGTTGGTAGCTAGCAAGACCTCGACCTAAACCTCAGGTAGTGTTAGTGAAAAGTCTGACGGCTGCCGCTGCGACTGCTTAGCGGCTGCGGAGGTATGCTAGAGGCCAAGGGACAAAAACGAAAAGGCAATGTGGCGTTGAAAGGAGCGGCATGCAGCGTTTCTATGTAAGTTCCCACAAAGGTCAATGTCACGCTTCGGTTTTCCATGTGCTGCGCGTGCCATCATTTGCTGGGCGACGCTACCTATGACTCTTGTGTTCAACACAGATGTAGACTCTACATAATGTAACGCTCACGCTGGCCTAGCATCAGCGCCACTGAGAGCGCCAACAATTGGTTTGCTGCTCATCCTGTTCATTTATTCCAAAATAATTTTACCGTTGATTTGCCAATGCAATATCAAAATCATAGAATAGTGGCCGGTGCTATGCTGCGCCAAGCTTGAGCGTCACGTCTGCTGCGACGCCATCGGGCGCACTGCATACAAACGTTCCTTCGTGGGCACTGATAGTGACTTCGTTCGTTGTTAAAGTCAGCTTACAAATGACATTTTCGATTTTCCTTTGAATGAAATCATGTATAGAGATGAAGCATTCATCATTCAATCAGCGCAATGTTCGGGATCCTCGGCGAGCAAAAAGTTGTGACACCATATTTTGGCGAGGGACACCTTTGCTGCCGTGGCATATAAGTGTGCAGTAAATTTTGCGCATTTTAGTTTCATCACACACTATTTTGAAGAGGCTCAGTTTCGCTCGCACTCGGCAATATCATATTCAGTTAACATGCCATAAATCTGCACTAGAGTGTCGGGCAGAGCCTATAAAGTTTTCTCCACTCGTCTCTGTAAGACTGTATATCTAATAGGTTTGGTATGCAGACGCCAGGACGAAGGTATCGAAAGCCTTGTGTTAGCGTCTTATAAGCGAGCTGTTTAGCTAGTAGTGAAATATAAGAGAAAAAAATCAGTGGCGATTCAGCGGTGTATGCGAGAGAAATGCGTTGCCATTACGTCGCACTTTTTTAGGTCCCGGATCAGTGATTTAAACCGCGTTCACCTTGCACATTGTAAAATGTTGTTCAGGACCTCACTCGGCAAATGTCCTGTCTCTTCGAGAAGCAAAGTGCAACCGACGGTGGTCCGGAGCAGGCCAGCGTCAGTTGCACTATATAATATATATTTTAAATGCGTTTATTAGTCACCGGCGTTTGGGACCAGCCGTTAGAGCAGGGCACGGACTCCCAACACCAGCAGAGTTTCCCGAGCAAGAGCGCTGAAGAGAACGACCCACTAGAAAGCGCTGGAGATGACAACCCATTATACCGTTCCAATCCTTTTCTACAATTATCCCCGGGAACAAAAAGGGAGCCACTCGGCGACCTGACAGCTTGTCACTATGAGTGGGTCATAGTGACAAGGTGTATACAGGGGGACACAGTACCAATGTTCCGCTGAGGCATACATCACACCGCGTGCAGTCATTATCTGTCACACAATGCGGTATGTTTTAGGCAACGCAACAGTGCCTTTACAGCTGCTAGCATTGATGTCAGTGTATACCCGTGTCTAAGAATCTTGCTTTCTCTGAGTGGGTGCTTTTCCAGCTGGTCTAGCGTGACTGAGAGCGCTCCTCTTTGCTCTTTAAACGAAGATCCTCGCAAAGAATGTGCGTGATCGTTTCGTTGCCCCTGCAGAAGTTCTAAAATGGGATACTTGCCCTTCCAGCGATAAGGAGTACGCATTTGAATACGCTACTCCAAGCCATGGATTAGCATGTTTAAATTCCACTGATACAATGATAGGTTGCGTGCAAGCGCGATAAGTTTTTTTCGCTGTGTTGGCTCTCGAGAGAGGGATGGCAACACAGCTGACCATGTCGTGGGCAGATCGGGCGGCTACGTCCACTTGATCGTGTATATGGATACCATAGTGAAGCGGCAACCACTGAAATATTCCAACGCAGCTTTCTAGAGTTTACTGTCTACACTATGACACCACGCATACCACGAGCAGCTCGTTGCAGATACCAGACAAGTTCGCCATCGCACAGTTCACAAATAACCTAAAGAAAAAAGTATGTGCCAGTACATTGTGCCTGTACAATGCGCCTAGTGATTAAGCCTCCAGACGAAGCATACACAATTAGTAGCGCTGAAAGAACCTAGGAGAAATAAGATATTGAGAAACTTGAAGAACAGCCTTTTTTCTGATCGTTATTCATGAATTCCTGAATGCTGCAACTTCCGAGGGCGCTTTTACAAGTCCTCGTTCATTCGCGCGATCACGTCGAGATGAAGCATCAGCAAGAAGTGTAGAATGGTATCTCGCAGAAGGCAGAGTGCTCCGATGTGCTCACTGGGCGAATAAGAGCGCCGAATTACTATTTGAGGTGGACCTGCCACAATCCAAAGTTGAAGTTCCGCGCCTGTCTTGTGTGTTCCTTCTTTGTCCCTTGTTTTTGTGCGGTTACGTGATGCATTCCACAATCGTTCACTGGCTATGGCGCACGAGGTTGTATAGAGTTCGATATCTGGTCGCGGCAATCCCATTTCTATGAGGAAGAAATGCAAGAGCTCTCGTGAACTTTGATATAGGCGCACTATGAAGAAACCCATGCGGTTAAAATTGATCCAGGGCCCTACACTACGGCATCCTTCACAACCCACCGGGAAGTTCTAGAGGTTAAAGCCCAGAATTTAATTTTGAGTTTAGCGCTAGTAGAATGAGTTTGGAGCTCCCTGTCTTTACAGCACCAAACTATTTTTGTTCGATTCCTTTCTGAAGACAAGTAGCACGACTTTACACACCGAAGACATAGACTGCAGTTACGTTTAAGAGTAGTGCCTGTTGAATGGCGAGATTTTCAATCAGTTTTGCGCATGTGTCGAAAAACCAATAGGCGGCCAGCAGGGATGTTTAGATTAGGGAAAAGAAAGAAACACTGAACAGTGCGTAGTACTCAGTAGCAATGCGACAACGAATGTCCTGTAATTTTGTGCAGCAAACTCTTGAATCGAGCCACGTGCACGAAGCTATAGCACCGCCACGAGCTGTGTGTAGTAGCTTGGTGCATAGTATGAGGCACGGCACCAAGTTACCCAAGAATATTGGCTGATCTTAATTATGAGGGTCCTATAGCCTTGAGCCGCCGCCCTGTGCCCCAAATTTGGCGGCCCCACTTTGCTCGCAAAACAAAGCACGTAAAAATACTTACGAAGGGTACGACACTGAATGGGCCTGAGCGCTTATGGGACAAACTAAGTACACCTATATGTGCGGTCTCTCTCCGTCTTTCTCTTTACGTGCGTGCGTTTCGACTACCTGAAGTGTTCGTTAACGTGAAGCCAAAATGGGGTAGAGGAGAATTTGGCATTGCGTTACCATCGAAATGTGGCCGCCGCGAGTTGAACCCGCGACCACCTACTCCGCAGCAGAACGACATGTCCACTGTACCATCGCGGGGTTTGATTCCGCATTTTAATGAACCAGGTTGACGCCATTTATACGTAAGCCAGGCGAAGCCAATGAACGTTCCACGCAATTGTGGCAGGTCTCTGCCGAAGACAGTGACGCTGTCGCGTAGCTGATAACAGCCCAAGTGAGGGAATAGCAATGATTTTTCTTACGATGGCGCTTCGGTCAGAGGCACGACGAAGGGCGTCATCTCGTTCCCGGCCACTTGCCATGTTGCCACAGAGCATCCCACCAATGAACTGAAGAAGAAAACGGTGACGGCAAGCCGTGGCCTACTGAAAGAGGGAGCAAATAGAATGGAACGATTATAACTTCCAAAATTTCATAAATCAAGAGAAGGCGAAATAGATACATTTGGCGTTATAATGTAAACTTATTGCTTTAACTCAATCCTATTTCTTTCTCTTCGTTTACAAATTAAGACCGGCTGATCCTGGTGATAACCCATGCGGAGCTAGCGCTGCCCAGACCATTGACGTAACGCGTAATAGAAAAGAACTAAAATAGAATCGTTGCATTATTCTGGCCATCAATGAATGTGATGCTTGCGTCTACATCGTGTATTCCCTGTGCGTCAGCACTTGGTAAAGAAATAAATTGTCGCTCTAGATACCATTATAAAAACAGCAACCTAATACGAGTACTATTGACGCAGTTACTGCTCACTCGTACTGAATAATTCATTTTTTTTCTCTTGCCTGAGCAAAGGCGACCATGCCGCATGAGTGTTTATTCAAAAGAAGCATTGCCCTGTAATAGTCGTTTCTTTATCGCGCCTTGTTGTGTGTGTGGTCACTAGTGGCAGAACACCGAATATCCTTTCATAAGCTGCCCGTGGTACAGGTCGCAGTAAATCTAGGGTGTACACATTCAGTATAATCATCAACGATGGTTCTACGATAACAAAAAGCGTAGTTAGCCCACACGATAACGCATCAGCGCATACAACGAACCTGAGAGCCTTGATATCGTTCGCAAGCGCTAGCGATATGGTGTGCAAGTATTGACGTGCAGTCAAATATTCGCAATATTTATATATCACTCCTTCGATGTTTGCCAATAGTTTTAAATTCACCATAAACTGAGACTCGAAAATCTCTTTTTTTAGGACGGTATCAAGCATCTTTATTTGCCGGTCTTACCATTCCAAATCGTAAACCCATTGATATGCCTAATGATAAACGTCTCACCTCTCCTCTAAGCACTCAGTCAATACCCCAAGTTTTTTCATGAATACCCGTGCAAAAATATGTACAAAGGCGAAGTGCCTGCAGTAACGTACGGCGCAGCAGTGTTAAAAGAAATGTTGTAAAGAAAACCAGGAAATTACGATAATTGCCCAAAGATGGGAATTCGTTTCTTCGGCTTCCTTAACCATTTGTAATTCTTCCAATGCGCATTAAAACCAGAACTATGCATAGCTATAGATTATCTATAACGATTGAGCATTAAAAAAAACAGATATGAATTTCTTTTTCTTTTTTTTAATGGACTGCGAGGGCAGTTGTCTCGGAGACTCTGCTTTAGGTTTGTCCTCCTCAAAAAGTGCTGAGAGAGCTTGAATGAATTCTGTGAATTAGATTTATATGAACCAGCTTGCTCTAAAACAGCACGCGGATATTCAGAGAAAACGTTTACGCTATCACTTTCCAAGATGCACTGAATTTTAAACATTTGGGTATTTGCACTCACCAAAATTGGCAGCGGAGGTGTTAAACTATATTATTGGGAGTGAGTATGATCGACATTGGGACTCAGTTGATCACAACTGCAAGGTGACTTGTGCAATGTATATAACGAGCCTTAGACCTATTGTAGGGTTAGTCACTTACTTTTTCACCAGAAGTAGCATCAGTAGACACAGAAGGAAGAACTGGAAATCCAGGGACACATACCACAAATACGTAAATGGTGGCTGCGGTGAAAGAAAAATAATAAGCAAATATTTATACACTTTTCTGAAGCTTACAGGCCAGTGTTCATATCACTGTTTCCAACTGAAACTTGTTCTCTGAACTTTCTAAGAAACTGGAGCATAGTGCCAGCAGCAGCGTGCCTCATATTTTGAGTATGCCTCTATATTCAGTCATGCTAATAAATTGCAGTGTCACACGGGCTGCTTCGGCGAAACAGGAAAGTTACTCGCAATTGCACAAGTTCGCTCCTCGCATGGCTGAGATACTGTCACCTGGCGCATCTACATCGTTTTCAATTTCATTTTACTCAGATGACGTCAAATTTCGTTCGGCGTCTTTTGTGCATAAGTGCGAGGTGATTTCAAAGCCAAGGTTAGCGCTTGCAGCTCGACAGTCTGTAGAAATATTTGGCTTTTCGCACTGGAATGGCCGATAGCGCTACGTGTAATGAGTGTGGTCGCAAGGAGCCATTTCAACCAGTTCTGTGTGACTGTCCACGCCACAATGTACAGAGGCGATCGCTTCCGATGGCGCTCGCTCGCTTTGATCGCAGGCCATTATCAGAGCAGCCTTGTAATGCTTATCGTGTTAGTTTTACTGGCTTGCTAACCCGTTCGAACACGTCGATGATGACAAGGCTGCATATGACAAAGATAAGTCCACGTATCCGAATGGTCCATCATCGGCGAGTGCCTGAGGCATTTCATCGCTATTTATACAACTGTTATCCCACATTATCAAGGCAAATCATTTTGGAATGCCGACCTCCTTCGCCGTCGCAGCAGATTGTGACATAGGCACTACTACAGTTTTTAAGGACAACAGACCTGCACACGCAGTTTTAACCTCGATTGGTATTCATTGTGCTGCACGCGGTCGTATGCTGTGTTAGCGCGTGCTGATTGTGTGCCTATGCTCAATATCCCCTCTCTACCTTTCTCTCTCTCTCTCTCTCTCGCTGTCTCTCTATTTTCTTAAGTTTATACCCTTCCTTTCCCCGTACCCCTATAGTGTAAGGTACCAAAGCTCCCTAAACTTCTGATTTTTTCTCTCTCTCGATAATGCCTTCACAAACCAGTTTCTGCATAAAATTTCCTACATCTTGACTGACCACAACGCCCTTGCGACAATAGGGTTCATGACTAGAATCTCCACAATCCGATTCTCGAAGGCACCGTTTGAGAAGGAATTCTATGGAATTAGATTATAGCCATCTAGATACAAAAGGGTCTTACGTCCGTTGCTGGTGCGCAATATCATAAAGGATAGAGCTATATAAAGGTTGCCCTTCAAACAATTATTGCGGTCAGCTTAGAGGGCCCCTCAACAAGCCCCGTGAGAAACTTCGGCTAAACACTACTGAAGCCGTAAACCGCAGTCCAGTGAGCGTTTTACCGCAAGCATTTTTAAAGAGGTGCAATGGTAGCCGAAATGTAAGCAAGTCAAATGTTAGGACGCCGTGGTGCGATGAGGCGAGCTATCCGATCGGCAGCAGAGGCTTTCACTTGTGGCTTCGACCAAGGCGCGCAAGCGAAATTCCTTTTCTGCCTTTTCCCAAATCGGCGCCGCGGACCAGCTCCTATTCTGATCGCGATCACCGCTCTTGCAATATCTGCCTCCTCTATTTTTTACCCTTATTTTCTCGCAGTGCGGGGCATTTCCAAAAGCGGCTCTGGCACCATGCGCGGGACGTGCAACCGCCACACACGGGACACCATCGCGCTAGCTAGCTCAGTAACTCCTTTGATAATCAAAACGCGCGGGCTTTTGGGGTCTTGAATTCTCAAACATTTTCAAGAAGTACGTCGCCGTAATACTTTGCGGACACGATCGTCAACGCACAATGCAAGGCGCTTTAATTAAGTCATGAGAAGCACTTAAATATCTCATACTCCACAAGTGAGGTCCCAATGACGGCGCCTAACCAAAACTTGGAAGAATATCAGAGAACTTCACGCGTTTGCTCTGCCCTTGTCAACTATGTGTACGAGCCAGTCATTAACTCTTGAAACGTTGTGCCCTCGACATGTGCGAGATTGCACTTGATGTTTAACTTGAACTCTGAACTTATCAGTTATTTTGACTTCGCTTTGTCTCTTTACGTTAAATTCTTTTTCCAGTCTTTCATCTGGACGCCCAGGCCCCGCTCCCTTTTTATTTATTTGTCTAGTTCTACACTATCTCTCTCTCATGCGTTTGACAAGCATGAATGCTCCCTGTATCTTTGATTTGGGTACTCTATAAAGGGAAATCTATTATTGCAAGTATTTTTATGCATTCATTTTATGTAAGGAGTGACCGCCCCGAGATCTCCGAACAACGACCTTATATATATATATATATATATATATATATATATATATATACTCCATGAACGGTTTCTATACCAAATAATTATCAGACAGGAGAAAACTAGTCAATCCGTACAGTAACAAACTTGCACTCTCAGAACTCACAACATTGGGGTCCGCAGAGACAGCGTAATTTTGCACTTGCAGCAGTAGAAACAGCCAGTGTGCAGTCAAGTCGTTGTGGACCTTGGTGAAGTATTCTTTCGCGTTCGGTCCCGATGCAATGAGCGGCAACAGGTACAGACACATTATGACGAAGAAGGTGGGCACTGTGGTCCTAGAAGAATGCACCATCATCCATTGTAGTTCACGCATGTAGAAGCGAATGTTGGTTTAGCGTATACTGATAGAAGGCAGTTCTGATTGCCTACTATTTGCAATCATTAAATCTTTGTGTGTTTCTTTGATTAACGCGACTTCAACCTGGGTCTCATTTCCCGAATTTCTTTTCTTACTAAACAAAATAGGACGGGACCTAGACTGCAACAACATTTTTAACAAACTTATTAGGGCAAAAGCCTTGATGGCTCAAGTGTCGGAAAATCCATTGTCCAGCCTTAAGGCACCAAAATTCAAGCGAATGAGCTTGATTATATGGGCGAACCGGCCAAATCTCGAAGTTGAATTCCAATTGACATCTTGAAGGTCGAAAGCCGAACCCGCTACCTTTGGTGTTAATTAAGGCGGAGTTAATTAAGGCACACCTAATAGAGTTAATTAAGGCACTTGAACCCACGACCTTTGGTGGGAGGTGAACTCTCGACCTCTTGTGTTAAGGCGAACTTAATTAATGCACAGTTAATAAAGATATATTTAATTATGGCACTTGAACCCACGACCATTGGTGGCAGGCGAATCCAGGAACTTTGGTGGTAATTAGGGCAATGTTAATTATGACACTGTTAATCAAGGTGGAGTTAATTAGGACACTCGAACCTACCATCTTTGGCGGGAGGAAACAATATGAAGTAACTACGCATTCGAATGAAAATGCCATGTAATTAATGTCTGGAGAGCGCAAAGGCCTTCGTCCTGTTTAGCGTATGCTATAGGGACTGCCAACTTTTTCGCTTTGCACCAGTTTGCCACATTGCCACGAAGAGAGCACGCTCACAAAGGTTACTGTAACCGCAGCGATTGGTGCATTTATCGCATAAACCCTCTCCACGACTGAAGCTTGAGACTCGCGTAGCCCCTGGGGAAGGGTGAAACCATTTTATTGCGATAACAGTTATACGGACACTCGAGCTGCATTCGACACTATATATTATACAGCACTCGAGCAGTCATGCTGTCCTGGTATCGATGGCGCATGCGCGGCTTAGCGCATGGAGCGTTAGAAAACTTCCGGAGACGCGCAGTGCGTTTAGCTGTAAGAACCATGAAGCCAAGCGGACGTACCGTCACAATGTGTTTAATCGGCTCTGCACTGCAGTCAGGGCATCGTTCTAGCTTTCGCTGTTGATATGTCGTCGCGCAAGCACATTAGCGTTTGTGCTGAGGGGCTCTGTGCGTACCACACCGTGGTGCATACGCTTATCTGAGCGGAAGGGATAGTAAATGTATGCCTAAGCTGACAAAGTATCATCTCGTGAAGCATCGACGTGCGACATCTATAACGCCTCTTCTGGCGTTCCTCATTGCACCAGCGCTGGGACACGCCTGGTATCTCCCACGGCACGGTTCTGAGGCGCAGCAGCAGCTGTCTCGCGTGCTTTATTACGCCATGTCACCTCTGCACAGTGTTAGAACATCGTGCAAGGAAGTACAGCGCCAGGCTAAGCCTTGCTATCTCTTTTAATGCTTCACTTTCGAGCAAAACTGCCCATTCTTTTTTACGAAATGGTGTCATTTTCGGAGAAAAGTTGGTCAGAGCATTAGCTTTTAATGTAGCAATAATGAACACTTTTGCATGTCAACTGAGTACAATTGTGCATTAAATATATTGCATTCGTATATTACAGGAAGTCACTTTATAGTTATTAATGTTGTTTTTGGTAACCATAGGATGGCATGCATCACGTTTCACAGTCTGACGACGACTCTTTCTGTCGCCAAGCTTCCTCTATTTCACAGCTAAAAAAGCAGATCGACCCTGCCTGACCGACAGATCAACAATAATCGTTAAGAGTCGACTCAAGCGTTAGTAACTGCAGGTTCGTACACCCTAAAGGAAAACACCTTACGAGCATTCCAGCAGTAATAGCAGTGTACATTTAAGATGAAGATCTGCAGACTTAACACTTACTAATGACGACAGCGAAAGGCGTCTTAGATGAGCAACTTTCCCTTACATACCCAGGAATTTGGGACATCGGGTTTACTCCGCATGTTCCTCAACCTAAGTAACTGAAAAAAAATTTTTCGCCTTCGTAGTGGTCATTGCATCTCTTTAATACCTCCTATCTGGGACCCGCTGTTTTATTCACTTCATTATTTCCCGAGAAACTTGTTTCACCTTGTTCGTTCGCACCTCTATTATATGCGTTCCTTTTACTGCATTACGCAAGAGCTTTACTGTTAGGTAGATGCGAAATTTTGAAGAAAGCGAATCTCACTTGCAAAAATTTGTTTACCTCGTGATAATTTCGAGATGTGTTCACCTTTCACATATGCTACTTTACATAACATCGTTGCAAATTTCATGTGTTTTGGGACGTCTGGTGATCTCATAAAAGGCACATGCCTCTGTAAAGTGGCTTCACTGCAGTGCAGATTTTCTTATTATTACTGGTATGGAGTTTTACGTGCCGAAACTACGATCTGATTAAGAGGCACGCCGTAGTGAGGGCTCCGGAATAATTTGGACCACCTGGGTTTCTTTAACGTACACCTTAATCTAAGTACATGGGCGTTTTCGCATTTCGACGGAAGCGAAATGCAGTCGCTGTGGCCGGGATTCGATCCCGCGACCTCGTGCTGAGCAGCACAACTCAGCGCAGCTTTACAAAGGTACCTTCTTTCTTATTCTCAGAAACATTACGTAATCAATCAAAACTTCACACATATGAAGAGTTAGTCATAGTTATTACGTATTTTGAATGACTTGGGCTGGTGAAGGCGCATTTCTCTGGTCTCAATATATAAACTTCACTATGGAGTTTCCTATGGTGCAACAAAGTGGCCGTTGAACCCAGAAAAGTTTGTGCACTCAAGCCAAATTTTTCAGGCAGTGAGAATATGACATAACGATTATTTGATAGACCTGGGTGTACAAAAAACTGTTGCTTTGTAGATAATTTGTGAAATCCTTTTCTAATTGAGTAATGCGAGCTCACAGCAAGTAAGTGAAGTAGTCGTGGTCCCTTTTGACTCAGGGCAGGCGTTGGCAGTGACCACCTGGCACCGACAGATGGCGCTAGTGGTGCATGTCTCAAATTCCTGGACATGAATTGGCAGAAGCAAGCAAGAAGTATTGGTTTGACTATTAATTAGGAGTTTCTTGTCCCTGCTCATGGCTTTGTACAACACTTTGCACGAAACGGCATTTTCATCTCTGTGTTCTGTGTCATCGGTGTGGAGAATTAGAGAAAATTATTGTATGTTTCGTTCAATTTTATTGCGATAGCTATTATATGACACTCCAGGCGCATTTCTGCCGTCGGCGTCGTTGTCCCCGTGACGTCCCGTATAGAGTCCAAGTGTGATAGCATCGTCCCCGCGCACCGTATGCTGTATGTGCGAATCAAAGCGAGCGAGGGTGAGCCGACGATGGCGGCTCAATGTCGCCCATGCAAGGGGGGAAAGCGGGGAGGAAGCACACAGTCTTCCGTCGCGCTCTTGGCACCGGGGGAGAAGAGAGGGGTCGTGTGCAACTTCTGCATCAACTGCGTAGGGCGCGGCCACGCGGCCTTTATTTTGTAAACCATCTACGATGGGGAGTGAGTGCGGATAGCGTCGTGTGCGCAGTCTTTTCGCCGCTTAGTTCTCGTTCAAATGAGAGGCAGCACGAAGGTCAATTCGCTCGCCGCTGCTGGCGCGCTTCCTCACTCCAGGGTTTAGACAGGAAGTTTCAGCGGCCATCGAATGGGATGTCTTCATGTTTGCTTTTGGGCGCGTGACACAACGCTTGTTAATTTAGCTAGTAATCGAATGTTTCCACGCTTATACGGCCGATAAAATTACTATCCGTACTTCATATAGCTGTCTACTAATTTGCTATAGCAATCGATATTTCGCCTTTCGGGCAAAACGGCGACTTTCTTCGAAGCACCTCGTCTAAACATCTGTATGGAAGTTTCTTTGTGAAGGGAGAATTTTTTTGCAGAAGAACTGTTTAATAAACATTTTTCATCTTTAGAGGTAAGCATAACGAGCACGACAAATCCCTGATCTTGCATGATTCTACGCTGTGTTATGTCAAATTAATGTCCGCGCATTTTAACTAGACACACTGCGTGAAAATTTTCTGCAGAAAATAAGAAAATGGATGCAATATATCAACAAAGTTAAAAGCCATCGGCTTGCATCCAAATTTTGGATCATTTCAGAGCAGTGTACAACGCTGCAATAACGATGTTATATTTACATATATAGATGTTAGTAAAGACGTACCTGATATATCTTTTTGTGACTTCAAACAGAAAAATGGTCAATCTAGACCCCTTGTGTTTGCACACAACGTAGGCTAGAAGAAATCCACTGAAACAAGAAAAAAAATCGAACAAGGCCGATGAACACGGAGTTATTTCGTAAATGGACTGTACTGTTGAGATGGAAACTATAATTTATTCATCAGTATCTCCTCTAAGTTGTGTTAACTCTGCGAACGCCGCGGATTGATAATTTCCTGTACACTATGCACCAAAACACTTGGACTGACACCTAATGTCAGTGACGGGAAGGTGAAACGTGTGAATAGGTGCGCTGAAAGGGGGTAAGATTACGCAGCTAAGAAAATGTGACGAAAAAGAACAAAACGGTACCAGCAAGCGCCGCAAAAACGATATATTTACTGATGCGCATTCGCGTTTGTAAAAGTTTAAGTTGTGTGCAATAAATCATGGGGTTAAGGAACGATGCTTGCGCAAATGTTGACGTTGCTTTAAAGGGAGGCTGACATGAGGTCTGATCTACAGGGATGAGAGAAGCTACCATCCAGCATGATTTGAGCAATTCAAGACATCACCAATCAGCGCCTCTAGCCAGCGACCACTTCAGGACGTGCGATTTCTTGGAGATAACGCCGTCCTTCGTGAATAAATAATCCACCGTGCTGGTGGGATGATAGAAAAATTGAACTTACGAATGCACGTCATTGTACAATTAGACATCACTCTTACTGTTACGTAATGCGAAACCATCGCCGAAAGGTATCTAGCAAATCTATTTTAACTACCACTCTAAAATAAGGTTACACCCTTTGAGGCGTGTCATGTTCCCAAACAATCAACCTCATCTGTGTGACTTGCATTTCCGTTCTTGAAAACTCTGCTCCGATACTTTCCTGTACATTCGGAGATCTCCCCTGTCTCAAACTTAATGCGAAACTTTTGCATTGCGAAGCCACCTTAAGCAGGCGATGTGAACGTGTATACGTACGTCAGAAAGAAGAGACTGTCGAAGCCGATACTTCCCAATCCTGCGAATACACTTGTCCAGCCGTCGGCGTATAATACTACGTTGACCATGCGGGCTGAAAACGGAAGGAGACATTTCGAGCTGAAATTTGGGCAATTGCAATTCTTGCACCCTCTTGTTTCTACTATACCATTCTGATCCTTTTTAAATGTATTTGTAACATCTCTCACCGGCTGAGCCGCTACTTTGCTTTTACACCCGCTCTCTCTCTCTTCTTTAATGACCGCACATGCGTTCATTTAGATCATTTTAACGCGTGTGATGCTTTCAATACCCGACCAGCCATTAACAAGCGCGTTTTGTCTTTATTTAGTTTCTACTTTTCCAATCAGGCCGATGAATGCGCTAACCCATCAACGGTGGCATTCGTTTTCAATCGGGAGGCCAAGCACAAGACATCATGAAGGACTCGGCCCTCAGAAAAAAAGACAACACAGGTGTTGCAGTTTCCTTATCACAGAGAATGAGGAAAGAGGAGACAGAAATAGGCCATTTCCATTCGCTTTACAGTCGTTGTCAGGTAGAATGTATGTGTCTCCTAAAGAAATGAATTTCTTTGGAACTATATACTGCTAAATAGCTACACACTGCTAAAAATAATCAAGCAGAAAAAAATATTGACGTGATATTCGGCGCAGTGGTTCAGTGGCCCTTATGGTATCCTGCTGTTCAAAAGGTCGTGGGCTCATTTTCAATCGTTATTTTGAATAGGTCAGAATTAAAAAAAAAGGTTCGTGTTTGATTTGAAAGCGCGAACGGTCGCAATTGTATGCCAGCCTCTTCGTCCCTCACAGACTGAAAGCACGCTGCATTGCAACACCTTTTGTGAAAAGTGTAGAATGTGTTTAGTACTACAGATTTCTTTTGGTTTATTTAGTTGTACCTGGGCATACTTTTTACCCAAACACATAAAATGAAAAGAATTGGTACTTCATGGAATAAAAGCCAACGGTGGCATACCCATCGTGGACGTATTGAGCAACTCAGAATAGCTTCTGCCCTTACAAGTTTATTAGGTAGGTGGCCTAGAATATAAATTTCTTCAGTATACTCATCTAAGGCCACAGTTTCTACTTGAAATGCTGCGGAGAAAACACCTCGCATTCAGCTATAGAGCTGACTTTAGTGCCAGTTATGCGCTGGCGGGAAAACTTTTCTTTTAGAGCGAAGGTGTTTATGGCTAGGGTTCCGTGTATTTTTCGTGTCCGTCAACAAATCTGCGTGTGCAAAAGCTTAGCTCCCGAATTTGATTCAGAATCGCTTTATTCTATGCAAAAGCTTACACGTCTCGTCCCTTGGATATGCATTTTCAGTAAATTAGTTATCAACAGGCACCCTTTTCAACATTAGTAGACGCTCAGGTATCTTTTTGGCCCTTTCTTACGGGGGTATGATCCATTGCCTAAGGGGGAAGGACCCATTCATTGTCCTACGTGTCGAACAAACTTCTCGTTCGGTAGGCGTAGAAATGCTTACCCATTTAATAACACAGGTGATACGAGAATGTGTGTGCGTTCCTATTGTCACGATGACCACCGATCAGCACAATATATGTGTTCGTAGTTTCGTTCGAGATTCTGTGTTACCTCTGTGTCATGTGCTAAACAGCTTCGCTGGTCAGCCATCTTCACAGAGTGGAACGGCTAATGATTTTGTCTTCGAGCTCAGGCGCGAGTGAAGCAGAGTATGAGGGAGGTGGCCCGTTGATGAGGCAATAACGAGGATGACTTGGCGATGACGACGCGGTCGCCGTCGACGTAGTGTAAAGGACAGACGAACGGAGGCCAACCGAATTTCGCACATTCCACTGCTGCCTCAGTTAAACTGTAGTAGAATATCACTTAAAGGCAAGCTTTGAGAGCCACCCAATGCAGCAGTAACGGGCCCGGTGACTACGGCACGACGATTGTTACAAATTAATTGTAAACACACGACGACAAAATGACAGAACGAGACACCGCAAAGAATGCAAGTTCATCGTTGCGTGTTTTTGATGGGGTTACAACAATGCAGTGGCAACAACAACACAAGAAAATCATATTCTCCAACCTTGTGAACGACGTACCGACGTTAGCGGCAACAGCAGCGCGACGACGGCGGTACAACGGCTGACACGTGGTGGAGCCGGGATCGGATCCCGGCTGGGGATAGATAGTTTTTTAGTTTTAAATCTAAGCTCCTTACTCTGAGAAAATATTGCGATAAACATGACGGTACTAGCTACAGACACCGGAGACGTAAATGAAGAGCCCTTATCGGTGACGTACTTTAAAACTCTATAATTGATCTTAATCCGCTACATAAACCCATTACATTAAGTATTCTGAGTTGCTCAGGATGACGATGAACAATGTGTCGTTGGATTCATCTACAACCGTCAAGGCGGGGCTCAAAAATTTGTTCACGGCACGGTTAATGTCTCGTCGGTGTTGTCCATTGTGGTTGATATAGTGCGCGGGGCAACAGGCCACCCGTACTAATTGACACTGAATTAAGAGGATTTAAAGCTATATAAAGACAGTATCGTGCAAGGAATTCTTTGATTTCCCGCTTTTTTTTCTGTTTGTCTACTTGTTTTCGCTTCTGAATGGACGATTTATGGCAAGGCTGTGCCGCACCGCATGAGCCAACACAAGGTTTCTCTTGATTTTGTTCGGAACCTGCTTCTAGTGCGTTCAGAAGAAAGTTTGTGCATCCTTAGGATGATCAAATTTAAGTTTGCCTGTGCTTACATTGCTTTAAGAAAATGTTTACTTGGGTGTTCCACGACGTGTGGCCAAAATACTCCGCTGTTCAGGAGCAATATATTCGAAAAATGGCTAAGCGCAACGGAACGAGTGCTGACTATTTCGTATTTATCTGCGCTCCACACGGTTGACTCGGTAGGAGACCTCCCGTTCGTTTGTAGGCAACCTAAGGGTGACGGGTTGGAGGGTGGGCGCGCTACGTGCGTGGGCTTTTACATCTCGCGACGCAAGCACGCTTCACCACGTTGCGCGTGTGCAGCAGGGCAGGCGCTTGCATTGTAACTCTTCATTCGTTCCTGACTGTGTACAAGCAAGAGTTGTACGTTTTATGTGAGCTCTATATAGAAATGGCGAAATTGCAAACTTGCCTCCATCCTGGCGAAAAAAAAAACAATTGCAAATGCCCACAGCCCTCGCTGATGTCCAAAAACAACCATACTTGAACTGTTGTCTCGCATTTCAACATGGGCTTGCTGTTTCCGCTGTTCTTTTATTTGTCGAATTGACAGGATCGTTTGCCTACTCTATACTTAGCTCTTTGGCTTTAACGCTTTCCGCGACAGTTGCTCGCGACCCTTCTGAGCGTCTAAATGATAAGGCTCCTTATTATTCCAAAGTGATCGCGAGCGCTTTCAGGACGATGCGGTTCGAACAAAAACAAAATGCCACGCGATGGACGATGTTCAATAAGTCTGTAGCGCGAATACGAGTGCCGTATCTCTTTTACCATACGGAAAACCTCCGCACGCTGGCACGATTCCCGCTTGAAGTACGGCAGATGTTTATGACCGCCAACCGTGCCAAGAAGCGAGACAAGTCAACAAGCAAAAGGCCGCACGTAATTGGCACTTCGCGTAGCGCGCTAAAATCTTGCGTCGACTAATTTCGCTAGGCGGAGCAGTTCACCCGCCTCGAGTTCGTCCATTTGCACATTTTTTTGCAGGCGAATGTGCATGTCTTATTTGTCATTTTCATCCGTTAATTACGCGTACCTCGCTAGTACGCCAAGTCAGTGTGCCGGTGTGCGCGTGTTTGTGTGTGTGCGCGTCCGTGCTTGCTCGTCCATGTTCGCGTGTGCCTAGGTGCGCCGTGTATACCGCGACAACCTCCGTAGCCCCGCGGTGTTGCTTGGGGACGCAAAACCCGTGGGTCGTCAATCATGGTGGGACCAGTGCCATTCCCAGTCGGGTCAACGTTCTTCTCGCACTCGACAACAGACACCTTGGACTCACGTACACCACACGTGCGAGTTTGAGACGTAGCAGTGCCCAACGACTATCCAGATGAGACTGACGGCCTTCATGCCATGCAGGAATCCCAGGCTGCAGTCACCAGAGATTGCGTCTCCCGTTGTTTTGAATATGCTCCGAGTATTAGCCACCATGGAAAAGGACGCCAGAGCAGTGACTAAAATGTCTGCAAAAGAAAGAAAACGACGGACAGCATCTTGTGAACACATTATTTTGTTAGTTGACTATATTATTATTATTATTATTATTATTATTATTATTATTATTATTATTATTATTATTATTATTATTATTATTATTATTATTATTGTGGAATCGCGCCTAGGAGACGTTATCGTATGGGTAGTACCGCGTATTCCTTTTCGCGTAATCATACAAGAAATATCAAGCATTACCAGGGCTCAAATATAGAAAATATAAAAGATGTTTACATATTAAATCAAAACTGAGGTGTAAGTAGAACTCAGTACACGTTCACGCATAATTCACATTCAAAGAAGCGCATTGTACAGCATATCAGCTATAGTTTTATACTGTTAGTCGGGATGTTCCAATGCTGTTGTTTAAAGAATTAAAAACAATTAAATAAATATTGTGTGGTTTTGCGCGCCAAAACAACGATCTGATTCTGAGGCACGCCGTAGTGTGGGACTCAGGAAATTTGTACCACCTGGGGTTCTTTAACGTTCTCCCATAAACCAAAGTACACGGGTGTTCTCACGCTTCGCTCCCATCGAAATGCGACCGCCATGCCCGGGATTCAATCCCGCGACCTCGTGCTTAGCAGCCCAACACTATAGCCACTAAGAAACTACGGCGGGTTTAAAAACAATTGCAAATTAGAACGCCTTTCTGAACACGTCATGCATAGTTTCAGTACGCATAGTGCAGACATACCACATGCCTTTTTTTATTTCTTAAACACTAAAGAAGAGTTTACACCCTTTGGGGTGTATATCTGCCACACAACGACAATCGCCATCTGCCTTGCTTGCGTTTCCTTTCTTGAAAACGCCGCGCCCGCTGCTTTCCTGTCGGGAATGCTATGTCATGGTGATAATGCAAATGCCGTTCGTTACTGGGAAGTACCGGGCTCGCAGCGTTAAAGAAAGGAAATGCGGACAAGATAGATGACGTTTATTGTTGTGTGGCAAGATACGACTCAAAGGGGGAAAACTTTTCTTACAGCGTAGACTTATACCACATCTTTTAGAATCGCTTCTGTAAGATAGCACAATTCTAGGCATTGAGCTGGATTACTCGGAGACTGGAAGAGAGTGGTGTGGATCAGAGAGCAAACGGGTATAGCCGGTATGCGTATTGACATTCAGAGAAAAAAATGGAGCTGGACAGGCCATGTAATGCGTAGGATGGATAACCGGTGGACCATTAGAGTTACAGAACGGGTGCCGAGAGAAGGGAAGGGCCGTCGAGGATGGCGAAAGACTAGGTGGGGTGATGAAATTGAGAAATTCGCTGGCGCTAGCTGGAATCGGTTGGCGCAGGACAGGGGTAATTGGAGATCGGCGGCAGAGGCCTTCGTCCTTCAGTGGACATAAGATAGGACGATGATGATGATGACGATGATGATGATGATTTGAAGAGGCGGATATTGCATGGGGAATCGAAATGCGTAATCGACTCTTCAGGAAAATTTCACGAACTTAATTGTTAACCAAGTATATTACGGGGTATTTTGAATTTCATGAATTCTAGCCAGTGAGTTTGCACGGTGTACCTACGTGGAACGTATCCACGGCATTACACCTGTTTCAAGACATTTTGTGTCCATAGTGTGCGACGAAATACATTCGCCTTCCAGTTGCTTCTGTGCTTCAATGCATAAAACGGTGTTTTCATAAAAAAAGAAAAAAACATCCGAGGACACCTAAGTACTTCTTCTGAATCGTGAATGCGAAAGCATTAGCCGCTAGGCGCTCCTTGGAGTTATGAACACCTCGCGGGCAAGCGAGCTCGTTCAGGCTCTTGGCGCATGTTCAATTGGCCTTACCGAGACGTAGCTAGAACGCAGGCGAGAGCTTGCGCGGACAAGGAACGCGCGGTTAACACGGGCTTGCGAGAGCAAGGGTAGCGTGTCGTCGCGGCGATGCCCTCTCCCCTCACGCAACACCTGGTGCACTGATGCGGCCGCAGGCGTCCCCTCTCGGCCGCTGTGCTCCGCCGAGGCGCGCTCGCGACGTGGCGTCACAGCCAATGGGAGTTTGGACGCCGTTTCGCTGCTACAGGCTACAGGCGTCGGCTTTGTCGCTCGACGGGCAGTTAGACGCTTTCGCGTCGATGGTGTGTGCGGAAATTACAGCGCACTTTTTCCCACGTATTTGACGGCGATATATCGCAAGGGGTGCCATCCACAGAACTCGTTCAAGTGCATATGCCTTGCAAACCGGCTACAATTCTTAAATTGCAATATGTGCCGCAAAGTAGTTAGTTAACACATGATTAGGGAAAATTTGTGAATGAATCAATTATGTATTTCGATTTATTGTGCAAGTAATGTCGGCCTTTTCGAGGAATCCAGTTCAAGGATTATAATTCTGGCATATGGCACAGGTATAATCTTTTTTATAACTTTCTAGAACCATCGCTTCCTCCCACTCCGTACGCCACCCTCCCACAAAAAACGCATAGAAAAACACCTTTTATACTGAGCACACCTCTGGTAAGCGCATCTATAAACACCAGCCGTCGACCTCATTCGTGGCGAAAGTGACATAACTGCACATTTGGCAGATTGAGTATAAAGTAAAAGCTGCTTCGAGAACGAACCTACAAGCCACATGGGCCTCGCTACCGTCGCGTTATATTATTCGTACGAACACAAGACTTCCTTAGAACGCAAGCACGTACAAATAAAGCTGCCTAATTAAAGAGACGTGCCATCAATTCCATGTGACAACGTTCGAGGCTTATGGACTGCGTGCATTCATTTAAGGTTGCTTTCTTTCCTTCTTTCTTTATTTCTTTGTTCGCAAGAACCGATTGTCATTATCCGACTACCTTCGCTGTCATTCCCTATCTTGATCAGTTACGGCGTTCTTACGAAACATTCTTTCGTTACGAGCCACTTTGCGAAGCCGACTACGCACCCTGCCGTCGCTGAGACTAAGTTCTGAGCATTTATTGCATGGCAGAGAGAAATTTTTTTTACAAATCCCTGAGGTTTTACGTGCCGAAAACCACGATCTGATTAGGAGACGTGTCATAGTCAACGTCAACTAATCGACAACCGCTTCTCCTGTCCGCTGTTACTGTCAGCTCTAACGTTCTGCGTGCCTCACCCTAACCTGCTTAATCCTAGCATTTTCCACGTGAATTCCTCTTGCACCTCTAACGCTATAACGCGTCTTCTAACACAACAAAATAACTTGCGTGATGATCTCGATATATTCAGTTCTACTATTGGCCCATTATCTGACTTCTGTCTCTGAATAATTCATTTTTTGTTGCACTTTATACTACTGTTGTTTAAGGTATTCTGTTTTGTTTTTACGCTTTACGTTCTTTATGTAACACAAGTGCACCAATATTGAGGCGTAAAGCTGTTCGTGGGCACTTTAAGAAAAAAAATAAGGAAAATATGGGAGACTCGGTGTTAACTTTGACGGCATGCTGTTCTTTAACCTGCACCTAATTGTAAGTGCGCGTGCGCTCTTGCATTTCGCCTTCATCAGAATTCTACCGCAGCGGCCGGGATCGAGCCTGCGGGACTGGGCCATGGCGGGGGATAAGCGGCGACGACGGCAATCCGATAGAGGCGGAACCCGGAAATACCTGCCCACATGGCCTTGAGTGCGGGAACGCAATGTTTCCGGAAAATATGCGGAGCCCTTCACTATCCCGCATCTCAGAAGCCCGAGTGCTTCTCGCTCCAGCAATATATATGTTACACAATTTTTAATTGATCTTGGTACGCAATTGCGCCTTATGTGGTAGATGCGAATTCGGTCCCCACCGGCGACACGTTATCTCTGCGTCCATTTTAATTCTCCTTTACCTTATGGCTCGAAGATTTCAACTTAACACAATTTTTCTCGTGCTTAGAGCAGAAACTTGGGACAAAATGGACTGAAGGCGATCCACGTGCGAGCGAAACTTTTTTGTTGAATGTAGCACTTGTGCGTGTTTCCACTCCTGTCCGTTGTGGCTCAAGTTTTTTGCACTATGGATGCGAAAATATGTCGCACCAAAAAGGCCGGAACGCAGCCCTTGCAAGGTTCATGACAATAAACTTCCCCCATGCTTTCCCTGCCTTAAGTGTCTCTTAGTTTGTGTTGTTGTGCCTACCAAAAAAATGGAACCCCTCGGATTCTCTTATACTTCTCGCTGATTGCATAGCGAGGGCCTCGAATTTATCCGTCTTGATGCAATAAGGTATAGAATACTAGAGCTCATTTACCTGTCGCCTGTTCCTATAGAAGCTCACGAACTACGTGTCGCCTGCGGTTTAAAGGCGGTTCCATGTCCGCCGCCGTGAGCTAACAGCCCCAAAGCTGATGTACACAAACACCCAAGAAACTGGCCGGAGGAAGGGCACGGGTTGCGTAATGCGGAGCGTGTGGTTCCGTCGCAAACTGAGGCAGGTTATCTCTTCGTCCACATTAATTTCCCTTTACGTTACTATGCGTAAATTTTCATTAAACATATTAAACTTCCCCCACGCTTTCTTTGGCTTCATTGTCTGTTACTTCGCATGATTGTGAGTAACAAGAGATTGAGCCTCTCGGGTCCCTTTACTGTTCTCGCTAATAGATGATGTTCAGATATCCGCCCGAGCGACGACTCCCGCTTAGTAACAGAAGCCGATCTCGAAGGCTATGATTTTGCTGACTACATTGTAAGAGCGGGAAATACATCATGGGTGCCATATTTTTGACGCCACCTATCGTATGCGCTATTTGTAGGCGAAATGAACTCACTGCGAGGCGTATTTCGTTCACTCAGGACCGGTCACTTGGAGCCACAGGCGTTTTGTGAAAATATTGTCGCCCAGAGAGGAATGTCGTGGATAATACAATAATCAATGATGAGCATGCTTAGTAACAATGGTCGAAACAAGGGGAGCGTTAAACCACACCGAACATTTCGACAATGAGAATTTTCTCCGCAATCACAAATGCCGTTTTTATTGTCCTCGTCAAGGAAACAAGGGCGGAATTCACTGAACTGCGCCGTTCGTACGCAATTTCTTAGTCAAAAAGTTCTTACGTTGCAGGAGATGAGGGTGCAACCGAAGTGGCACCGTATTTAACTTACGCCATCGTATGAGAGCGAGGAGCAAGCACTGCTCAGATTAAACTACACGGAATGAAAGAAGCGCTGTCCACTGATGGCACGAGTACACATCATGCATATGCAGTTGAGGCTATATTCTTACGACAAATCACTGCGCACCCCTATTCGACTGCGTCCTTTTCCGGGCGTCTGCTACAGCGCCGACAAACGCAACGGCGCTCGCCCATTCGCCGCACCACCGTCAAAATAATTGCTGTGGAAGTGCTACGCATTCTTCTCGTATTTCTGCGAGAGGCAGGACTGATGGACACGTGGTGACATATCTGGCGCAGGAAGAGACGCTCACTCGGAGCAATTGCCGGCCAGCTCTGCCAGGTTAACCCGCCTGCTACATCCCCACCACCACCGTATTACAAATCAACTGAATGTCGTATACTCAAGGAGCAAAAGCCCCCAGATTTTCTCTCTCGCGCCCGCTCTTACTCGCGCTTGCGCACCAACGGTTGGCGATCCCTCAAATGAACGTCGTATCATCTCCTTTCCTTTTCTCCCGCTCTCCCGTGGTGGCGGTCCCGTCGAAACGTAACGCGGGTCTAGTTTCATCCGGCTCCTCGGAGCGGCGGTCCTGTCGTCCACGCGAATGTATATAAATATCACGGTAAATGAGTTCGTAGCTTTGTTCGAAATTCTGTGTCACCTCTGTGTAGTGTGCTAAATAAACAGCTTCACTGGTCATCCACCTTCACAGAGTGGAATGGAGCATGATTTTTTTTAATACGGCCCCTGGTCTACACCGAAGCAATTTTAGCAACAAACACGTTTACTAACCCGTGTCCCGTACATCGAACACGTTGACCACGGACTTACTCTGTTTCTTGTTTTTCTGAAACGTTCTTGTACTGCGGACATCTACGGCTGTGCCAATCGCAATCATAGCCGTGAGAAAAGCTATAAATGCGCTGCAAAGAGAAAAACGAGAAAGAACCCATCAGATTTCACATCATGGCGATGCTTCGCTTAACATTTGGCGACGCGCATCTCAAGCACTTACACGATGACAAGTTGTGTTCTTGTCCAGCCAGGAGAAATTTCTGTAACGCAATCCGATATGGTGACATGTATTCCGGGAGGAAGCACTGAAAAATACAGAAAAACAATGAGTTCATCTGTGGAGTTGATCTGGGGTCGCATAAGGTAACCATTATTTTCATTCCCAACGCCTCTCTCTGCGGGCAACTTTATGCCGACTGGACTCGAGGCCGTTCGCCGAGTCAAAGATACTCGGACCGTGGCCACACCCGTCACTAGCTCGAAAAGCGATTCGTGCACTAGTGCAGTACTAGAAGTGCACCGGCTTAAGAGAACGTTTATAGTGTCCTTGTGTATGGTGTCCCTCCCACACGTACTCAGTGCTTACTCTCTCCCTTTCTTCCTCTTTCTGTTCCCCTTTCCCCTAAATGCACCTAAATTCTTCAGTTTCGCAAGCGCAACAGAAAGAAAGGTTATAGAAGTTATACTAAATGTTAAAGCTTCCTTTTTTTCACACGCTAGAGAAGAGATGGCGCAAGAATGTAGCTCCGGTCACTCGTTGTCTCATAAAGAGTGTTCTATAGATATGGGCGCTATGCACTCTGATGCCCTCGCGTGTAACATATTACATAAATCGTATTGCATAGAACGTTCACATATGACACACACACACATATAACTACTGTAACGTAGTTGTGCCTTCAAATGTATACAGCGGCCAAAATACACTAACTGGAGGTCGATTCGAGGCGACAGATCTCAGCTTTAAAGTCTCATTTTGAAAGTGACCCTCTGTTGTTCATGTAGGAATTGATTGTTTTTCTACTTATTTTTTGCAAGGAAAAATATTTCTTGCTAACTCCAACTTACCTGCTCTCATAAGTGCCTCCATTTCTCGTTCATTGCAGGCGTTCATCACGCAAATTCCAATGCGCACGAATGGGATTCTTCGCTCCTTAGCATGCGCTCTGAATCTTCCGATCTGTAAGAACATAATTTTTTTTCTGCGAAGGTGTTAAATGGCTCATTGAACAAAAAAGCCGGTGTCTGACGTCTGTATCAGCGAAATGGCAGGTCAATTCCCATTGACTCCGACGCCATGTCACGAGCACGCCTTGACGGAGCAGAGCGGGCGAAAGGGGACACCTGTTGCTGAATTAGCCCGCCAGGTGTTGCATGAGGGGAAAGGCCATAGGTAAACAGCGAACTTGTGGTTCTCGATGAAGCAGAGTTTCGTCAATGTTGGTCATGCCAGCTAGCCCCAGTCGAAAATTTATTTGACGTTGGTCAACACACTTAGGAATAATTAGGAACAAACGTACGTCATTGCCCATGCTGCAATATTAGTCTTACTTGTGTATCATATCTGATTTTTGTGTGTGTGTGTTCGCTATCATTTTCTTAGTGAAAGGGAAAATTGTCATCCACCCGAATGTAGCACGAAGCTTGTAATACCGGACCAGGACGAATTTTTCTTCCACTGCGTACCTTTATTTCTGAAAAACCCGCATCACTTTCCTTTTTAGCTTTGTGCTACATTCGGGTTGATAGCAAATGACCATTTCATTAACCTTTCTCTGTCTTGCGGGATTCCGCAGAACTGACCCTTTCTGGCACCTTCTTCAGGAAGCGTAGCAACAGAAAGTGAACCTGGAAAAGCCCTATTAGTGAAACAAGAAATGAAATTGATTGCATACTTTCTGTCGAACCCAGCATAGTGCAGGAAGTAGAAGTGTTAGGTAGGGTAAAGTGCAGTGATCGTAGGTTAGTGAGGGCTAGGATTCGCCTCAATTTGAAGAGATAAAGAGTAAATTTGGTTAATATAAAACAGGCCAACCTAGATGTAGTAAGGATAAAAGCAGACAAATTCAGGTTGGTACTTGGAAACAAATATGCAGCGTTAGAACAGAGAGCTGAAAATGACATAGAGATAATGAATGAAACCGTAACTAGACTGGCTTCAGAGGCAGCAATTGAAGTGGGAGGTAAGGCACCAAGGCAACCAGTAGGCAAGCTCTCCCAAGTAACAAAGGGCCTAATAAAACAAACGGCAAAGAATGAAAACGTCCAACTCAAGAGAACTGTCAAAACTAATCAACAAGGAGAAAATAAGGGATATTCGAAATTATAACGAGAGATAGACTCAGGAAGCTGTAAAAAAGGGACGCAGCATGAAATCAGTGACAAGTAAACTTGGCATAGGACAAACCAAGATGTATGCACTGAAAGATAGGCAAGGTAATATCATCAGCAATCTCGAAGCTATAGTAAATGCAGCGGAAGACCTGTACAGTACCCAGAGGAGCCACGATTCGAAGCAGTAATGAACAAGTCGCAGAGACGCCTTCTATAGCTAGCAATGAGGTTAGAACGGCCTTGCAAGACATGAAACACACAAAAGCTGCAAGAGAAGATGAAATAACAGTCGATTTAATCCAAGGTGCAGAAGACGTAATGCTTGAAAAACTGGCGACTCTGTATACGAAGGGTCTGTCGACATAAAGGGTCCGAGAAAACGGGAAGAATGCAAACGCTATACCAATCCGCAAAAATGGAGACGTTAAAGAATTGAAACATTATAGGCCTGTTAGGGCACTCCGAGTATTATATAAAATATCGACTAAGGTAATTTTCAATGGAATAACGGCAACACTGGACTTTAGACAACGAGGGGAACAGGCTGACTTCACGAAGGGATGCCCTCAAATGGTTCACATACATGTCAATTATCAGCTAATCAAGAAATCCGCAGAATGCAATCAGCCTATTTATATGGCTTTCATAGATTACGAAAAGGCATTTTATTCAGTAGAGATACCAGCAGTCATAGTTGCATTACGTAATCAAGGAGTGCAGGTCACTTACGTAAATATCTTGCAAAATATCTACAGAAATACCTCCGCTGCCTTAATTCTACACAAGAAAAGTAGGAAGGTACCTATAAAGAAAAGTGCCAGACAAGGAGACACGATCTCTCCAATGGTATTCACTGCGTGCTTGGATAAAGCATTCACGCTATTAAACTGTGAAGGCTTACGAGTAATCATCAACGGTGAATCTCACAGCGACCTTCGGTTTGCAGATGACACTGTCCTGTTAAGTCACGCTGTAGACGAGTTATAACAAATCATTGAGGAATTTAACAGATAGAGTGTAAGAGTGGGGTTGAAGATTAATATGCAGAAGACAAAGATAATCACGAATAGCCGAGCTAGGGAACAAGAGTTCAGGATCGTCAGCCAGCCTCTAGAGTCTAGGAGTACGTTTACCTAGGTCAATTAATCACAGGGAACCCTGATCATTAGAAGAAAATTCATAGAAGAATAAAAATGGGTTGGAGTGCATATGGCAGACATTGTCAGCTCCTGACTGGAAGCTTACCATTATCATGGAAAAGGAAGGTGTAAAATCAGTGTATTTTACCGGTGCTGACATATGGGGCAGCAACTTGGAGACTGACAAAGAAGCTGGAGAACTAGTTAAGGATCGCCCAAAGAGCGATGGAACGAAGAATGCTAGGCATAACGTTAAGAGACCGAAAGAGAGCTGTTTGAATCAGATAGCAAACAGGTATAGCCGATATTCTAATCGACATTAAGAGAAAGAAGTGGAGCTGGGCAGGTCATGTAATGCGTAGGTTAGATAACCGGTGAACCATTAGGATTACAGAATGGGTACCAAGAGGAGGGATGCGCATTTTAGGACAGCAGAAGAATAGATGGGGTGATGAAATTAGGAAACTCGCGGGCGCTAGTTGGGATCGGTTCACAGGACAGATGTAATTGGACATCACAGGGAGAGGCCTTCGTCTTGCAGTGAACGCAAAACAGGATTATTATTATTATTATTATTATTATTATTATTATTATTATTATTATTATTATTATTATTATTATTATTATTATTATTATTATTATTATTATTATTATTATTATTTGCCATATTCACCGCTTTACTTGTTGACTGTCCTTGAAACTTCCGCTTGCACTCTTGGACATTTGAATCCTGGGGCCTCCTTCAAGCTGTTTATGTGTAATGTAGTATGTTCATTTCTGTTGGTGGCTTTTCAGAACTCTCTGTTTTTATGTCTCTTGTCACATCACTGTCGCAAATCGTTGACTTCGGATGACTCGATATATTCTGTTAAGTCTATTAAGCTTCTCTTGCCCCAACCGTCACCTCAACATTGAACATGTGTATGGGCGAGCGCGCGATGCCGCCGAAGCTCTAACGACGCACTTACGCCCCATACGGACTGACCGTCGCGTCGAATATACATATGGCGCCTGGTAGCCTCCGGAGTGCTGTTTACGCTGGGCAGCACCATAGGCCTCGCGTGCTTGCTATCGCTGTCATTGCTTCGCCCTTTGAGCGAAACTGCAATGAACAAAATACTGCGCATTTAGGGGCTTGTACTTATGAATGTGCAACGAAGCTGCCACTGGTTCTTTGAAAACACGTTTCGCTTTCGTATTATGATCAATTCCTTTGAAAGAGGGATGAACTAATATTTTTTTATGCTTCTTCACTGACACACTGGTGCCTGTTCCATAACTCCCATTGCAAGTGGGCCTGTCAGTGGTGGCCGCTTTGTTTTTATGGCCTGGAAACAATCGAAACAAAATGTGTTCACAGCTAAGAGAAGCAGTCATGAGCATTCTATTTATGTCCGCTGCAGAACAAAGGCCTCTCCCAATGATGTCCAAGTGCGCAATCTGACCCAGTCTTACGCCCGAAAATTTCCTAGAGATGCAGTGGATAACTGCAGTGTTAGAACACAGGTTGCTATTTATGAGGGCATGAAACATACGTGTTTCATGGCGTCGTACATATTAAACAAGGCATCCCAGCATGTGGGCCGCAGCGCGTTTTTCTTTTAGGATTAAATTTTTGTGACACTTCGAAGCTGTCAACATGGGAGAAGCAGAAGCAGACATATGAAAAATAGGCTGACAAGTGATTATTTGGGAAATGAAATTGGTACAAATTGTCACCTCGCTGCACTAGAGGGTAATGCAGAGTAGAAATGAAAACGTACTCAAACATAACGTTACCCTGGGGTGCCTAAGAGCAATGGCCGCCATGATTCGGTCGTCCAGGTCGCTCCTGTTCCCTGAGTAAAGCTGCAGGTTGCAATACTGGCCGCGTACCGTCTCGTGCCCAAAGTCGTTTAGCACCACGGTTTCGACGCACTCGTCAAAGGCACCCAGGTCCGTTCGCGAAACCTGGAGAACGCCGGTGGGGTACTTGCCCGTCGCATCCAACACTGCGTGCAACATAATGGCCTTGTATGATCCCTTCTGCCCAGAAACATCAGAAGGAAAAAGATTCCAGATTAACTTGTCGTGAGTACTACTTTGAGATGTTGCAGTTGGGGAGAGCCGAAGCCTTTGCGTACAAAGTCCCTGAAGAACATGACAAGGAATAAGATGTGCACTGAAGGATATCTCACTTACACAACACCACTACGGCGCGAAGCCGAGGATTGCGACGACGGTGATTAGACAACTCGTCTGCCGACATCACCTCTAGCAGCTAAAGTTGTGGCACTGGGCCTACGATGACAAATGAAAACACCACCGTGGAGTAGCAATTCCAGTGGTGGAAACAGAGAGTAGTCTTGTTCACATAACTGAAATGTAAGGTATAAATTGGAAAACGCATCACTAATGGGTCTCCATCAAGATACTTTCCTAAAGAACTAGTCATTACTAAACAGAGCCAATCGACTTATTGCAGAATTAACTCAAACAGGATCTTTGGCTCGAACGATTATAGATCTGACAGTGAGTCACCCGACTTACCGATATTGATAACTTATTTCGCAACCCTTGTACTTAAGCTACAGCTTTAGTAAAATTAATTAGAATATTTCCACGAATTCACGAATTTACTGCATATCTATAGTTAAACCAGCACGCAGTGATCGTATCCAGTTTTCATTTCTTCACTTATCAATCAATAAATGTGATCCCCTTCCGAGGTCAGTAGCTGAGACAACTAGCATTGAAAAATTCGTTTAGTTATTATTTTTTCCTAATCAATCAGAAATAAAAAAAGTGGTTGTAAGCTCGATTTCTGTTTTTTTCTTGGTGTGTTTTTACATTAACATGCCACTTCCGTCGCCGCCAAATTACCATGCTCGGTCACCTCGGCGTCTCGTTTGGAGTCCACTTCGATCCCGCCAGTGTTCGGGCTGTCCTCGATTTTTCTATTCTGGCCAGTGCTAAGGGCGTCCGAAGCATTGTGGTCCTTTGCGCTTACATCCGCCGATTTGTGAAAAATTTTGCGTTCATCGCCCATCCGCTGACTGACCTCCTGAAAATAGGTACTCCCTTTTACTGGGACCCCATCAAGCTACTTCCTTCTCGTGCCTTGTCACGCGGCTAACTACCCCGCCAATTCGTCCGCTCCAACACAGGTTCGCAAAGGCGTTAGTAGTCATGAAATTGGCACTGTTTTAGCCCAGTGTCAGTGGGGACATAACCGTTATTGTCTACTACGCAAATCGTATCCTCTTCCATGCCGAACGCATTCTATTCTATTACGGAGCGTGAGTACCTTCCATTTGTTTGAGCAGTAAGCAAATTCCGTCTTTACGTACATGACCGAACTTTCATTTTTACGACCGATTACCATGCCCTTTATTGGCTTTCGACCCTCAAAGATCCCACTACGATCTCCCCACTACGAGCCACCTTGTTCTTTCCAGGACGTACGACCATGTCCAGCGAACATTTTTCTGGCCTGGGCTCTACCATTCCGTGCTACCTTATGTCACTGCCTGCGAATCATACCAACGTCGTAAAAGGCCTGTTCCTGCTGGTTTCCTCCAGCGAATTGATGTACTCACCGAACCATTTCATCGTAATGGCTTCGAACTCCTTGGCTCTTTCCCCATCTCGAAAGCTGGAAATAAGTGGATCGCCGTCGCTAGGAATTATTCGACCCGTTACGCCATCACACGAGCTATGCGCAACCAATGTTGCTGACTTCCTTGTAAAAGATATATTACACCATGTAGCCCTTTTTCACAGACCGGGGCTGCTATTTTCTATCTAGGCCACAACCCTGAAACTAACGGCCTCACTGGGGGCCTGAATTAAAGAAATCGCAGATATGCTTTCGATGTATGTTCAGACCATCGAGACTGGGACACTGTCATTGCCCGCCGCGGTAGCCCTGTGGCGCTGCTGAGCTTGAGGTCACGGGTTCGATGCCGGCCGCGGCGGCCGCATTTCAATGGCGGTGAAATGCACAATCATATCCCTGTACTTAGATTTAGGTACACGTTAAATAACCCCAGGTGGTGCAAAATTAATCCGGAGCCCACCATTATGGCATGCCTCATAATCATATCGTGGTTTCGGCACGTAAAACCCTAGAATTTGCGGGGTCAGACGTACTCCTCGCTAGGAATATGCAGCAGCGGTTAACGTGAACGAAAACTATTTGTTAAGTGAGCCTTACAGACTGGAGAGAACTGCACTCACAATCAACGCATTCGATACTGCTAAACTAACTTGTCCAATTCTTCTAATAATCGTCACTGTTCAATGGCTGCTTAACCTTGGCCTCGACGGGGCACACGGCTCGCGGACACGCGCTTGCGGCGAAGGCCCGTGGCAACCTCCCCCTCTTCCTTGGCGTTGGCTTATGAACCCGTGGGGCCGCTTCCTCCGAGGTTCGCCGAACCTCACGTGACGAGTCTGGTACGAGCATCCACGCAGTATCGTGACGGAGATCGGCTGCTCATTTCTCATTCTGATTAGAAGTCAGCGGCATCCCGGCGATCCCGACAAGTTTCACGATTTTAATTTCTTTACATTGCCCTCCCTTTTGTGACGTTTGTGTGCAACTGCTCACGTCGCGACACCGCATCGCTACTTTCCTTTCTATCCCTACTTTGGATCTGGACCAACGTTGCCTTTCCATGCGCTCTTTCCAACCCCTGCCGAGGCCCCGTCTGGGTACGCTGGCGACGCCACTGCCGCAGCAGCAAAGTCACACCAGATTGCCCGCCTTCTCCTCTCTGCGGCACAAACACGGTAGAAGTCCCTTTATGACAGCCGCCATCGAGCCGTCAACTTGAGCGTGGGCAACCTCGTTCTTCTATGGAAACCTCCACAGCGCGCGGGCCTATAATAAGAGCAACTTTCCAGGTACTCCGGCCCCTATCACGTCCGTCCGAAAAGTCAGCGACGTCCCGTGAGAAATATTCCCGCTCGATGCTTACACATCGTTCCGTTGTTCCGAGCCATACCATTCGACCGACTTGTATACAGGCAGTGCATCGGCGCTTTCGCCGCCGGATGTATTATCATGCTGCTACGAGTAGAACGACCGACTATGACGGCGATCAGTGGTACGAAAAAGAAGACGCAGTGTTTTGGGAGAGACTACCGTCATATTAGCTGTGCTGTGATAGCTTGTAAATAGTAAATGCTTTTTATGTCACTTTTGCTCACTACAGGTGGCACTTTGTTGGAACCAAGCGGTATATCTGTGCTATATTTCTTCGCAGAAAACATTTTACCTGAACTCTTTACCTAGGAGAAATAATTATCTGTCCCAGTTAAAACAAGGTTGAATCGTTTTATAACGTTTCTAATTAGATGACGCTACTTGTAATCACCTGAGTGATATCCACAATTGCCTATTATGCCGACAAACATTTGCTGTTACCATTGTGTTCTTTTTTGTTATTTTAAGAGCTTACAACAATTGACTATAATTGCGTTGTGCCGTCTGTCCACGCGAATTATATTGTATTGGCCGTATATTTATCACAGTTTTCGTAACCTTTGGACGTTATTTAGTGTTTTTTGTAGGTATGCATTATGCCCAGAAGGGCCTTTCGGGTAAATAAAGAGAAAGAGGAAAAAGAGAACCATCCAACAAATCTAATGTCATCTTTGTTCAAAGAAAACTTAAACGCCTTCTTAATCGATGCAGAGCTTGCGTTATGAATGGCACAATATTTGTTTTCAACTGACTTATAAATTGTTTAAGCCTGTAAAATCAATCGATACCCACTAATGGGCGTTACCCAACTGCAACTTCTTCCAACTATTAATCGGTTGCTTTGTGTCATCCACGAAATATTAAAACGAATACTTATATTTTCGGGCATCTTTCTTTTACCAGCTAACAAATGTTAAGTTATCGCTCACCGCAAGACGCGCCTTTCATCGGACGTTTCTCGAATGTTATTGCTGGTTCTGTTTGTTGCCTATGTTGTCACCGAGCCTTGCGTAATCAGAGTGCGTGCGCGACGCATAGGGTGGTGTAGTACATATTCTAGAACTTACGCGAGCACCAGCGATTCGTTGACTCATTGAGTCAAGTATATACATTAAATAGCCGACGACCTTGACCCGCAGATCAGATTTTCGCCGATCGTCGACTGTACTCGTCGTTATCGTTGTGCATTTAGTGTGACCTGTTTTCCTGGGCGCAGGTTCACCCAATAGACAGTTAGTTTTGTGACTTGCCCTTAAGGGCTACAGTCGAATTTTCAGCGACATGACAAAGTGACAATATCTTAGTATGGGAGCGACTGTTACGAAAATGATGTTTCATTTGACGGTATGAAAGTACGAGACCCGAACTAAGTGTAACCCCATAGCACAATTAGCGTGAAGGTGTCTCGCGTTGCATTGCGAGACGCATAACACCGTGGTTGCAGAACCGGCCCAACGAATAAACGGTGCGGCTTACTATCAGGCAGCCTGAGAAAACCAAAGTTGCATTCTCGCCTTTAAGCGCCATCTTTGTGGCGGTGTAGTCGTGAGGCGGCTCTATTATGCGAGGATTGGCGATCGTCGGCGTGCGGCTATTCATGACTCCAAAATGCAGTAATCGCCTTCATCTTCCAGCTACTAATGACCTGCGAATTTCACTGTGCCAACACGAATGAACGAAATCACGCAAAGCGGTTTTTGCTTGCTTGGACATTCAGTATCCGTCCGGGCGGCGTTGCACGAGTCGTGCTACTTTGCAAACGGAACGTATACGTCGAGCTTCTTTCGGCGACGACGTGAGCTACAAACCTGTGAGAAGTGGAAGCACCGGTGCTATGCTGCTATTCGTCGAAGCTGCTAATAACGCTCCATGCACTCAATTAAGGAGCACTGTAATTTCTCCGCTCGCGTTAGGTTCTCGCTCCGAGTGTTCAAGCTGAAACTGTGCAAGCCATATGGCACGTTTTTGCCTTGTGAAGGATGGAGAACAAACGTGATCGGCAAGCTGCATGTCAGGTCTTCGGTTCGGTGGCTGCTTCAGGTTCTGTGCGCGGCCTCTTCCTTTCGCCGCTGCACCTGTCAAGGTCACGAACAACAGGGGTTGCGCGTGCTTTAATTCGTAATTCGTAACGGTTCTTTGGCGAGTACCCCGGAGAAACCGTATCTGTCACGTAACGCCTTGTAAGTGGGAAGTAAGTACGTGACTGGTCCCGTTAAGACATTTCATCCTTATATTACACTGGTCACGTCACCGTCGCTTCGACATACTCGTGTGATGCAATAAAAAGGTATAAAATGATAAGAATAACTGGTTGCTAGATGTGGTTTGGCAAAAAATGCGTTGTGGTAGCGGTTAGACGCTCACTTTATACGGTCACCTTGAAGGGGTCGGATGTGCCGAGACGAGTTGTTAGAATGGCACCAAACAAGCGTAAGCTTGGTGAAACGGAGAAAGAGGCGTAGCAACGCTGAAAGGCAAAGGGAATGTCGTAGTCGGCAGAGGGGGAAGAAGGAGAACAGCGACAGGTACCGTAAATACCAGATTATAGGTCAAATTTGTTTTCAGAAAAAAAAAAGCTGGAAAAAGTCGACCCCCGTCTTATATACCGGTCATTTTCACCGGTTTATACCGGCTTTCTTTGTTTCATTTCTTTAGAATTAATTCTGGGTGGGGGGGGGGGGGCAGGGGGTGCCGCCACCTATATTCCGGCCCGACCTATATTCGCGTTTTAAGGGTACTCTAAAGGAAATAATCAACAACAAGGAGAGGGAAGGAAGTGTTCAGAAGTGGATCGGAAACGAGGGGCGCTATAACGTAAAACTATTCCAAACTTTTCTATTCCAATTCTGCTATCAGCCCTCTACGATTGGTCAAAAACTTTTTTCGACTACGCCCACTTCCCCTGTCTGTCACGCGACGTCACGAAAACTGCGATACCTCCCCATCTGATATGATGTGTACACACTGATTATGTATGATTTGACAGAAAAAAGAAACAACAGTTATTTCTGATTCGACCCCTTTTCGCCATTAGCCCGCGGCTATTGGTAAAAAGTTTTCGGGCTCCACCCACTTCACCTGCCTGTCACGCGATGTCACAAAACCGCACAAACTCACCGCGTCAAAGTGACGTGTACGCGATAAACATGCATTAATAGGCCGAACAAAACTGAATTTTCTTCGGAATAGCCGTAGGCTGCCCCGTTCCAAAAGGAATAAAAAATGGCTGCCGCCGATCGCTGAGACGCTGGCTACTCGCACCTGCCGGAGAGCATGGGTGTATTTGCGTATAATAAAACTTCTTGCGTGGCCGTGTAACGTTTTGGAGCCCTCTCGGCACGTTTACCACCTCATTCTGCCAACTCTTCTTTGCTGAGGGTCAGTTTTAGCGTCATTCTTAAGCTTCCGTTGCATGCCTCCGTAATTTTCGACCAGCCACCACAAGCTAAGTAAGGGAAAGCCGACCAATCGCAGACGCCGGCACCACCCTCTTCATACGGTTATCGATTTTCAGTGCACTAGCTCTGCCCCAGTGAATCCCTCTCCACTTGAACGTTCTCCTCGCCTCTTGTGAGCCAATTAGATACGACAAGCCGCTCAGTGTAGGCAATGTTATTCGTTTTTCAAGGAAACAAAAGTGACCTCCTATGAACGAGGAGAGCGTTTGATTGGTCTGTTCAGACAACCCTGCGGGTGACCGCCCGGTGCTTGCGTCGGTGGTTACGCAAATTTGACGTCAAGAGATTGGAATAGAAACATATTGGAATAGTTTTACGTTATAGGGCCCCATGTTATAGGGCGACGCTGGATGCAAAAGATATGCTACAGAAATTCTTAAAATCGTCTCCTAAGGCGTAAGCAGTCTTTGGCTCCGGACAAATTGATAGATAGACATGCATAAGCTAGCAACATAAGCAAGCAAGAGCCAAGTAACAGCCTAGCCAAAGAATGCTTACGCATTGGTAGACAATTATCCCAATTTCTGCATTTTCTCACACTCGCGTTCTGTGCACTGGTTAATTAAACCAGGGTATTAAACCAGACACAGTGAACACACAGACATAAGGAAACTAGATGTAAGTTGTGTGCTGCTGTTACGAGCTAGTAGCAGCCCCCGATTCGCAACGTCTACTGCGTCGGCCGTGGTTTAACACGCAGATTTGATTTCATTGGCTCATTTTGTTGTGCCCATGGCTGTAAAAAAATGCCTTAGGTTGTTGCCTGCGTTGCCATGGATTTCTTGTTTCTATTTACCATTCTGTAGTTGCGTGACCTGCAGTAACCGGCCCTACTGTGTATGATCTGAACTGTGTGTTCTGCTGTATTCTGTTAGATCTGTCCTCTAGCTCTTGCTTTCCTATTTCCTCCCCTCCTTCCTAGCTTCCTTTTCTGTGTTGCTGTCCTCTCCCTTCTGAAGAGTAGGCAGGCGTTGTGCCCGTCCGGTGACAGTTTCCAGCCTGCTTCTCGCTTTTCCTTTGCTGTTAAATGTATATATGTTTTCAAAACAAATAATAAACAAATTGCTTCGCTTGCAGCCACAAACGGCAAAAGCACCAGCTATTCGAATAGTTATGCTGTTGCTCGAGCAATTTCATTTTGCCGTGCCGTCAGTAATATGGCGGATGGCGCTTCACTGCAGTCGATGAATGGCGCTTGACATTTTGTATATCCCCTATTCCTCCGTGCTCGAGTAAGAAGAACGTGGTGCGCACGTTTCTTGCGCAGGCCTAGACAGGACGGTAGGCGACTACTTGATTCATAAGCGAGGCGCCTACTTTCCCACAGACATGTAGGTTGTCGTATTTTGCTATAGTTGCTGTCCCTACGCCCTCAGTGCCCCAATGTTTCAAGGCGCGGTTTTTTTTTTCTTGTGACCTCTCTTATCAATGCCTCTGCGCTCTCTAGAGCAAAAAATATTCATATGATCCATAGGTGCAGTCATGCGTCGCTACCTATGTGAATTTTGCTCCGCTAGTGAAATGTCACTCACTCTTTATGACGAAACGACTTGACATATGGCCTCCTGTGCAAGATATATGAAAAAAAATACAACAGCAGCACTTCAGCGCGAAAATAGGGGGAAATATATATATATATATATATATATATATATATATATATATATATATATATATATATATATATATATATATATATATATATATATATGCGCCTTAATAGTAAAAAATGTAAGGAAATTCTACAAGAAGTACTTGTATCGGCACCTTCATGGACCAATTGCACAGCCAAATAAGCAGGAAGTGGTGGGATTTCAGCAGCCTGGCGGATTCGACGTCAGAGTTTTTGTGGCTGCGATCACTTGCGGAATTCGTGCCTGTGCACCTAGGGTTCCAAAAGCCAACAATGACAACGTCGAAACCTTGGGCGACGTGACACTTCCCGACCGCATAAAGCGTGTTTTAGCCAGAGGACCAAAGTTCGCCATCGAATCTGAAACGACAGCGCCTGAGCTGCTCAGCTTGGCGAGACAAGTGCCTGCACTGGCTCCGGAAAGAGAGGCTGACAGGTGTATGTCCGAAGAACTGGACGTTCTCGCGAAGTGTAGACAGAACTGTGATATAACAGTCAGACAAACGAGATCATTTTGAGAACTAATTCGCTATCCCTGTTACCCTCAGATACGGAAGGAGGTTTTCTTAGTTTTCTAGGAAAACCTGCCTAAGTCCAAAGCTCAAGAAGCAATTCTATCAGCTTTCACGTTACATAGAAAAGTTCCCCTGCTGACAGTAAAGGCACAGGCCAAAAAGTTACGTAAAAAATTAAATTTGGACGGTTTAGTTAAACCCACTGACGAAAGCGAACGTAACAGCCTGCATAAGTTTTTCAGCGCGAGAACCCACAAACTAGGCATTTCGCTAATGGTAATTGTGTCAGGAAACGGTACGTTGCAAAAAAGCGTATCTTTGTTTTTGCAGAAAAACTTAAACCTATTCCAAGTAAATGGTTCGTGCCGTGTGCGGAAATCGGAATATGTCATCGCGTTTTCAGACAAATGATAAGACAAAAGCTACATGGCATGCTCATTCGACATTAGGGGCCTGTATTACTCTTTGCCACATCGTGAACTTCTGTCCTGTGTTGAAGACTGCATAGACAAATGTGGTTTCGTTGCTTTTCGGAGCGCTACAGGTTTGGCTGGACAAAGCTTTTTGGGAGCTTTTAACGATGTACTTTAACTCGAAATTTACGACATGGGATGATAAGTCTTATATTCCGACTAACGGTATCTGCACTGGCTCTTGCATAGGACCCATTCTGAGTGATCTTTACTTAGCAAAGCTTAACAGCCGACTGCAAGACCAACTGCAAATTTCAAAATTAACTGAAATATCCCGTTACATTGGCGATTTTCTAGTAATTTTTAATATTCACAAAGCGGGCCTGGAACCATTAATGATTCAGGTTCTGAATCAATTCCGTGAAAGTATTAAACCACTCAATTCCACTTTTTAATTACCCGTGGAAAGATCAATCAGATTTTTAGATTTGAAGCTTATGTTTTCGAACACTCACATTTGCTGGGCGTGCGAGCCACGCGCCAGCAAGCCGCTTCTTCCATTCGAATCTTCTCATTCAAGAGAGAGAGAGAGATGAAAGGAAGGCCGGTGTGTTAACCAGTCAAGACTCCTGTTGTGTACCCTCAATCAAAACTCGTAAAAAGGCCTATAGCAACAACGTGTTTTACGATGCCTTAAACAAATAATGCTTTCACTCAGTGACAGATTGCTTTAGCAAGCAGATAGACCGTCTTCAAATAGCGGGGTATCCGGAGCAGCTTCTAATACCCGTAGCGGAATCGGTTTTAAGAAGTTAAAGAGGAAACCGCAGGACAGCCAAGCAGCATTAGAACACAACAGAAAAGAAAAAAATAACTTTGATACCCTACATACATAAGTTAACCCATAATATGAAAAAGATATGAAACCGCGTCAGCGTAAATGTTGTGTTTTCATCTCCTAAAACACTCCGCAATTTGTTCAAAAGTAAACAAAACAGCAAATAAGCCAATGTCTTGCTCCATAGGACACGAAAACCGGTTTTTAAAAAAAACTGTGTTGAGAGTGTTGTCTATTCGGTCCCGCTGTTCTATGGAAAGAAATATGCAGTACAGACAGGTAGATGTATAAATGAGAGACTAAAAGAGCATAGCCACAAATTACGTAGAGTGGTTAGTGGCCACCTAGGTATCCACTGCAGGGATTGCGGTTGCAGTTTAATCTTTTCAGGAACAAACATTATGAAAAAAAAAACTAAGAAAAAAGAACTAGAGAAATAATTGGAGCCGCAGAAATAGTACACCTAAAAGAAGCTTGTGTTAGTATGTCTCCTCTGACGCTCTCCCAAAGAGAACTCGATTTTTTGACTATCAAATAGCACAACACGTGCTTGTGACGCAAGTCGATGATGTAGTTTGACGAGAGATAGGGATAGCTGTATCATTCTATTTTGTCTTAATTTCCTTGCATTTTTTTTACTGTTAAGGTTATGCCACATGTCAAAAAATAAACATCACTTGTAAGTCAGCGCCGTGCTCGCCTTTCTTCGTGTTGTGCTCCGTCAATTTTGCGCTGTCTCCCTACCTTCACGCCCTGAGCCAACTAGCCCAAGCCACAATCGTAGCAGACTTTAGCGATTCCGTCGGCTCTGAACTCATTTGCTTCGACAGCTGCATTCTCCCACAATGAAGGCCACCATCTTGTTTTCGCTTGCCTGTTTTTACTGAAATAATATCGCTCCCCCGCTTCGGGAGAGTGGCTAAGAAGCCAGCGCGGTTTCAAGGTTATTGGTTGAGGTGCAGAATGAGTGCCGCGGTATACGATATTATTTCAGGTAAGAATTTGACGAAAGAGAGATATTTATTATAATTTTTAAATATTAATTTTGTCTCGAGCGAAATGATGCAATGCTGCCTACCAGATTTCAATGAGTTTGCATATTTTTCCTGTGCATTTGCAGTGCCGCTATATCGGGCACATGGCGGCTCTGAATCCTGTGAGCTCCTATGTAATAAACTATATATATATGTAGCGCGTAATTGTAACGACGGTAATTGTTCGCACAGCGACGTCATCGATGCTTTCTTCATTGTTTTCCACCAACCGCCTGGTTTTGGGCGCATCCTCTATTTTATGTATGTGCCATGTTTGAGAGCTGATCATTGTCATGTACGTCTATCTTATTCCGTCGACGGGGCTTTCACGTGCACGACAGAGAAGAATTACCAGCCGACAAACCGCCATCTCACCAAGAACAATTTCTGTGCGGTGCACTGATTACCATCATCCTCGTACAGTGTTGCTTGCATCTACAGTGCTTCATTTTCTGTCCTCCGAAATACATGCATAGACGCCACAGCTCTCAAAACGTTGCAGCAATCGGCCACCACGGTTGTGGTGCGATACCAAAGGAAACTATCCTTTCTGCATTTCGGTCATGCATACCAGTTTTGATTGCGATGTGCTTCCCCGTTAGGTGAGACTCATCAAATAGTAGACCGTCACGCGGTTCATCAAGTTACGTGATATTGTGAGAATTTAGATGAAATCATTTCTTCAAACACCTATGTAGAACACACCAGAGGTAAGTCGCATCTTTAAAGTTAATAAAGTGAGGTTCAATAATTTGAAACGCATTAAAAGACGACAGTGAATAAACGAAACGAAAATGTCACACTTCTCTAAGCTATGTTCTTTTAATAAAAGTACATTTAGGACACATGATTATGCACCTGAAGGCCATTTATGATCAAAATGAATGTCAGCCTGACTGGTATCAAATTTTGATAATATGTTTACCTTCTCCTTTCTAGTTTTCACATCCACATTGCACCACATGCATATTTTGCACTTTTAGTGAATATTTTAGGCCACTATATAGCCGTGTTTCATTACTCCCCGCAATTAACACCCATATATCATTGAGAAGCACTGATCATCGACTTGGCGCTCTTTGGCCACATCTGGCCCTTGCGCCAATAAACACTACTAATCAATCAATCCTTTCTAGTTTATAGTGCGATGTTGCTTTGTACCACATTTGTTTTCTTTGCACGTTCTGTTCGCTGTCCTGTCAATGATTGATTATGACTATCTGTTGCTCACAATATTGTAAATAGTTCTTTTACAAAGATCATTTTACTCATTGTAGTAAATGCCGTGAAAGAAAAAAAAATGGTGCGTAATAGCTCATTGATTACCTCACCCAACTCCCAAATGCACGTAAGTGCAGTGACGTGGGTTCAAATCCCAATCATCGCCATCGGGCCCAGTTTTATTTTTTTACGCTCAATGTCGAGGATGAAAGTGAGAATGAATAGGCTGCTTGGGACGACGACAAAAACGTGTCGATGACGACAACGGTCGTTGTCAGCGTAACGGTATCAACGGACAGAATGACGGACGCAGAAAGCTAACCCAATTTCCAGCAGTTCACTGCCCTCGCAGATAAAAAAAGGAAGGAAACAAAAGAGAGAGTATTGCTTAATGCCTAAGTACTTGTAAATGTCAAGACAACAGTGGTTATCAATCGCCCATGTGAGAGGCTGCCCAGGCGCAAAAGGTTGAAGGATATGTGGTACACCAAATATACGCATGCTACGCTTTTTTTTTAGTGCACGTTTTCATGTTAGCTGAGGACAGGAGGGTGTAAAAGAGGGGCGAAGACAAGCAAAGCTTCAGACGCTCAGCAGTGCCTTTCTCCTCCACCTCATTCCCCTGTTACGGCACTTGAGCAGTGAACCTATGGAAAGTTCCAAAGTAAGCAATGCTCTGAAACTTCCGGGGGTACCCCACCTCCCCTTCCCCATGCGTACGTTAAGCAGTACAAGCGGCACATCGGTTTTGCCGCCCTCGCATTGTTATGTCTCATGAACAGCAAGCGCAGAATAGGAGTAGAGGTAATTAAGCTCGAGACTCGGCGTTTCCTGCCTTCTTGTTGAAGTGTGCATACGCAGTTAGCCGCCTCACACTATTTGGTGCCTTGAAAAGCGGAGACGGAAGATAGGGATAAGAGCAAGCAAAGTAACGCACGATCCGCTACGTTATCCTCCATTTAAATTGTAGACTACAAATGTACAAATCATGTACTACAAATGTACAAATCACACACTGGGTGTTTCAGCGAACACTTTCAAACATATTAAAGGTTTCCTGTGGCAGATAGCATAATTATAGTCCATGAGCTGGTCTACTCGAAGAGGCGGACATTACTTACACGAAAAATGGAAACGGATAATCGACTACATAGCAAAATCTCACTCATTAAGTTTTTAACTAATTACCTTATTGCACATATTGCAATTTAAAAATTCTAGCCGGGAAGTTCTCAAGCCGGATCCTTTGGGAAGGAATTCACAGGATGACACCAGTTTTGAGATATTAATTCCCGAACTTTGCGGAACAATGCATTAAAGTTCCAGTTAGTTTCGAGCTTCAATGCATAAAAGGACGTTTTCTTAGGAAAGTAAGCGGAACGACAGTGCGTTTTTACCGCAAATTTGACGGCGCGTATCTCGTAAATGGTGTCATCTCTATAATTATTTTCACGTGTATATGCCTTCCAGCCTTACCCGCTAGATTTTGTAAATGGAAATAAGTGCCATAAGGTAATCATTTGAAAACTTAATTAGTGATTTTCTTGTTGATTAGTCGATTATGCGTTTCTATTTTTCGTGAAAGTAATGTTCGCCTCTTCGAGTAGACTAGTTCACGGGCTAGAATTGTGCTGTCTGCCACAGGCAATGTAAAAAAAAACTGAAAGTGTTTCATGAAACACCCTGTATATAGGGCCGGTATTCTTGGTCGTTCACTTTCGACGATACCGACACTTTCGTGAGATTTTGCGTCATTACAGCACCGGACGCGTCAGCGCCTTAATGAAATAGCATTGTGTAGCCACAGTGCCAAACCCGCTTTCTTAGCACAGCACCTACAATTTGGCCGCCCACGGATGCCTAGCCTCCGGTGCTAGTCACGCGAAATCACGCGACAGTGAATGTAACCACAAAAGCGAACGTCCTAGAATACCGCACCTGATCTTCCCACCTAACGTAGGTACGTAATTAGGTCACTTCAAAGGCGGGCGCCAAGTGTAAATGGACACGGGTGAGTGCAAGTTAAGCAGTACATGCTCAACCATTTCTAATATGTCGTCCAAGCAGTAGTATAAATGGTACAGTTTCGCACCGCTTCGCGTTGTCATATCACCTGAATGGCCGGGGCATTCTAAGAGAAGGAGGGAGTGGGGTGCAAAGGCCCCTGACGCTTCCCTTAGTGATCTCGCAGGGGAGTGGTGGAAACGCCCACCCACGTGAGGTAGAACACTCGCGCGCCAGATGAGAAATTGAGCGCTTGAGTCTGGAAAGAAACTTGACCTGCGGATGTAAGTAGGCGCTGGCGCGCAGCGCTGCCCTTGCCCCTACAGAACTCTCGAATGAACAATCCGTGCTGCACTCAAAGTGAGCGTAAATCTATAGGCCGTAAGAGAAAGTGCTTCTCAGGTGACGGCTTCCAGCAACGACCATAAAGAACGAGGATGCGTCGCCATCCGTTGTCACAGCATCCTCATCCTTTATGCATCCATCTAACAGCAAAAATTGCGACAGAACGTTAAAAAGGTGCCAACCACTTTTTTCTTTATCGCAATCTTTCGTGGCATCGCCAATTTACCGGACACGTTACCTTGAACAGATTGTTTTTCAACCGTTCGCCGCCACTTACAGCCTATTTAAATACGGTCTGCGTGCACCAACAGTAATTCCTTCGAGTCATGTGTGAGGGCGCTGATATCAACGCGCGAAAGCGCCTTGACACGTGGGCCCTTTCCAGATCCTGCGCACGTTCTTTTTAGCTTTGCAAAATTTAACTCACTTTTGACGTGTTCGTGAAAAACGAATCGTTTAGATGTCTCTCAGTACGCTCGCCAACTCTTGCATTTGCATATAAGCTCTTGCCTTTTGGTCGCTGGTCAGAAAGAGAGATAGTTAACCTTTTCGTATTAACAAATGAAAGTTCTGAAGAAAAGTAGTTTGAGCTTCTCAAGGGAATTACGAGCAATATTGTGTTTGTCTGGTTCGCGCAGCACTCACTTGTTTTTATTTTCTTTGAGGGTGGACACAAATTATTTGAAACTATATTGCAGTGTTTGGCGACTTTCTCCATAGCATAAATTGCTCTCTGTTTGGGGCAACCGATATTAACGGCACCTCTCGCGCGAGAAATATAGGGCTATCAGGCCTACTGTGCAGCCCGCAGAGCACAAAGAGCAGCGAGCCTCTACCACGGAAGAAGACAACTGCTATACGGCCCGCAAGCACTCACGTCTGAGAACCCACGGTTCCAGGTTGCGGATCCCACGCACCAGCTTGAAGAGACCAAGGCTGCATTGGACCGAGATGTCCGCGGCCAAGACCTTGCGCATGAGGCCGCGCGGTGCCCGGTCCATGGCGCTGGCGATCCACTGCTTGAGCGTATCCAAATACTTAACTTCCGGCTCTTCGGTAGATGCGATGAAAGGGCTCGCGTCCTCCGTCTTGCCGTCGCACAACGTCAGCCACGAACACACAAGCAGTGCGAGGGGCAGCACGGCTGTGGATGCATCCGCTCTCCGGAACAAAATCATAGTGCCGCCCAACCCAACCTTGCAACAGTTCGAATTTCGAGAACCCAAGAAAGATAATTGACTGAGCCGATTAGTTAGGCAGCCTGTACAAAATACGTTTAAATGTTATTTTTTTTGTTACTTCACTTTCATAGTGACAGCATTGTTCGTTGATTCGGGCCGGTTGGCGTGCGTCTTGTCAGCGGCACGCAAATGTCTAAATTCGCCCTACCACGACTTCGCTACACACGCTCGGCTTCAAGAGGGAAAGGATGGCAAAAGGCAAGGGCAGAAAAAAGGCGAGGGCAGAAAAAAGGAGAGGGCCTTCCCTCCTGCTGCTGGGCTCATCGTCAACACGTTGGTGCAACGTGATGCGCTGCCGAAGCGACAGGAGATAAAGCTGCGGAGAAGCTGAAGGTTTCGCTCGTTTCCCTCATTCTCTTTCAGCGCATGTCGTGAAACTGGTAATTATTGCACCTGTTTTGGATGAGCGCAATTCTTCGAGCCAGCCATCGACTTTCAATGATGCCAAATTTCTGTCGCTCGCGATTAATTTACCGAACATACAGCTCCACCGCATGATTATATTGCACCCTGAAACATCGTCTACAATACCTCCGTTACATGCGAAGTCCTTCAAGAAAAGCCTGGCCGATGCTTACGTAATTGAAATTGTTTCTTCCCGTTGTGGTGACACTCCTGCAATAATGCTTTTGAGGTTACTGCAGACACATTCTGAAAGCAAAGAGTTCTTCCTGGTCTTCAGTTTTTCCGGTAACAGATGCCAACATCGTTTGTTTCCTTTTCTTTTGTTTTTATTTTCTGATTAGGTTTATCCAGTGCAACTTCCCTTTAGAGTGAACAAGTGTGGCGCGCGTGATGCGAAAGTTACTCTCTGTGGCTCTATCACATTAAATTTATTGCATGGACATTGGTGTTGCATTTGTGTTTCTTTTCTCTACACATCACGCAGATCGAACCGCGATTGTGATGCGAATTCAGACGCTTCTGTTCTAAGTAGCTGCCACCAGCGGGTTATGTATATAGCTCCTGCTGTATGCGTTCAAGGTCATCCAGGTTTCTTCACCTAAGATACGTTTGTGCTCAGTTGGCAGCTAATAGGCATGTCCTTCCATGCTGAAATAACATTTGCAACGACCTTGCATTCATCGGTCACAGCGCATACAGCGAAGCCATAAGAAAAACTAAATGGGAAAGCATTAAGATCGTTTCGTATGTTGCTTTTCTCCGTGGTAAGTGCCTTACTTCAGCCGTGCGTACGCGGTAGCTCTCTTTCTCTCTCTCTCTCTCTCTATTTATATATATATATATATATATATATATATATATATATATATATATATATATATATATATATATATATATATATATTTATATATCCTCTTTTTAGGCCTAGAAGACAGTCTGTGGGCAGATCCGGACCGTCTGATAGGTATATATGGGCTGAATTTCCGCAAAGGCAAGCATCACTACAGGGACAAATCCCAACATCGAATTAGGTAATTATGAATATTTGAACGTTGAGGTAGTAAATGTGTAATTAGGGTCACATGTTGTAATCGTGAACTTGCTGAGCATGTCCATTTTGTCGGAGGCCCGAGAATATATATATATATATATATATATATATATATATATATATATATATATATATATATATATATATATATATATATATCCCATGTTTCAATTTGGTCTTCCAAATTAGCGCGAAATGCATTGGCGCTTAACCGACCATTTCTAACTACCAAATGCGTTCTCTTGCACCCTTCGGGACACAATTACTCCGAATGCCTATGCATTTCTGGAGTATTTTGGGGTCTGGTGTCTCAAATTTCTGCTGATCTCGATAAGAATCCCGCTTAACGTGCCTCGAGGACTGACCAGCTTCCATTTCACAACAATAACGTCTCTCCAAAAGTAAGGTTTATTTCACTGGAAATTCGCTAATTAATTACTTGGACACTGCGATTCACAGTGTATAGGTAATGTTCACCCTGTTTAAAAGACGACAACAACAAAAACATTGGTACAATATTGTAACGGCGTATAGTGACGGTGCACGAGCGTAAACACTAACCCAAGAGATGATGAAAGAGATCGTTCATTGTGTGAATTTGTGCTTAAGAAGCCAGCCGTCGCTTACGTTACTTAAACTGTGCCAAAATGCAGAAACGCTAGTGTACTAAAATTTAGACACTTGTTAAAGAACCGCAGGGGGTCAACGTTAATGAGCAGCCCTCCACTATGTTGTCCATCATAGCCCACCGCGCAGTTTCGGGACGTTAATCCTATAATTTAATTGAACACGTATACGGTACAACGATAGCAGCGAGCATAGCCGACGGTCTTCGAAGCCAGTCCCACTGCTCAAGCCTGCTACTGTTTATAAGTGTATCATCGCACATACCAGAACAATCCTCGATGCCCGCATGGGAATGAGAACGCGCTACACTATTCCTGTCCCGCGTATGCGGTCTGGTTAGATGGGGTCATCTCGCTATACCGAATTCGTGACAACATTCGCGAAGTTTACAGTGCAGTGAACGTGCCTTGTGGGAAAAGCGACAACACGATAAGCGAAATAAAGTAAGACAACGCACTTATATATATGGCAATGTAATAAAATTTATTTTGATGTAAACGCGTAGCTTCATGTTTTCCTTCGATATGTCTGTTTGCCATGAACGGCAGGGAAACTGTTCACATGTACATAGATCTTGGCCCGCATTCAGGAAACTTCTCTTACATAATAACATTTCCGTATTGGAAGGCGTTCGAGTGCCCGCCGCTCCTGATAGCGATCTGCGTGATAGCCAGACCATCTCCGCGCCGACGGGCAATTGAGACGCGGCCCTTATATGTAAAAGAAGGTATGCGAATGCAGGTGCTCCTGCTTTAGAGCACAACAAATTTTACGATACTTCTTGTTCTGCTCGCAGGCCACTGACCATTAGTGGAAAAAGGGATGTCTCCGGAGTCAACATTCCAACACTTCGTCAGGAACAAAACTCCCCTTCTCGGAACGTTGAAGACCTTGTTCCCGCGATCCTGCGACCTTGTGCGGATCAGCAGAAGGTTGTTACCAGTAGACCGCCGCGACGGTTTGAGTACTTACATTATGTTAACAGTATGCCGTGAATTTTTTCTACTGTGCATGCGAGAAAGCTTCTGTTTGAGGACAAAAAAAAGAAGGAAAATGGATAGGAGGCGCTTCAGACTTGTTGATTCATCTCAAGTTACGTTTCCAATCGTGTGGACACGTCGCGCTTGACGGCACTCTATAGTAGCGAGGTGCAAGATAATTTGTCGCTATCGCGTGTTCTCTTTTTGGACGCGGAAAAAATGCACTCGCGAAAGTGAGCGCCGACAAACAGTTTAATTGGATGTTTTCGAGGATAGCCTTAAACTTGTTCATTCACAGACAACCGAGAAAAATAAAACAACCGTATTCTGTAGTGATCGGTTTGCTAGAATAGAAAATTATCGGAAGTTGCGCAAGGTTACTGCCAACTACTTTGCGTCAGCCTTACCAACTTAGATTTTGCTAGTATTGTTAAAGGTCTTAGCTAAGGTCAAATGAGACACTGTGTATATGGACGTCGTCTAATCACTGACCGCATCACTTGTCGCATCACTTGGCACAATGGTTCAGTTTTTGAATACCACTAGTCAGAATTAGAATCATGTATAGTCACGACACTATAAGGACCCAACACACACACACACACACACACACACACACACACACACACACACACACACACACACACACACACACACACACACACACACACACACACGCACGCACACGCGCACGCACACGCACACGCGCACGCACACACGCGCACACACACACACACACACACACACACACACACGCACACACACGCACACACGCACGCACACACACACACACACACACATGCACACACACACACACACACCACACACACACATACACACACATGCACACGCGCGCACATGCACACACACACGCACACACACAGCCCTGTTTACCGACAGTATACATCGACAGCGATGGCTGGATGTCACCCCTCTAACAACATGCCTTACCTCTGTGATTACTTGTAGCAGAAACTTGACTGATACTAATTTATTTTCTTTCTTTTTACACTTTTGACCTCCCTCGTAATTTTCATTCCTCGCGGCGCACAAATTCAGCATTTGGGGCTCCACAGGCGTTGTTTGCCGAGCACGTCGAGCAGAGACCGTAGCAGGACCCTGTGCAGGAAGCAGGACTCTGTGCTCCGTCGTGCACAGGGTCCTGCGTTGCACATCGGGACAGGTGCAGGCGCCCTGTTTCGAGAAAACGTGGCCCAGATACCCTAGGGGGCATGTGTGTACTGCAACCTTCGATGCAGATTCTGCGCAAGGCAGAGTTTGTGAAATTGTGGCGACGACAACGTGCAACGATATATGCGGCGGAATAGATGGCGTTCTGTCCATCCGCCTCTTTTCGTAATCAAGCGCGTCGTGTGCCTTGGCGTTGTTGTTGATGCTGGACGGTGGGAGGTCATGTTGGCACTCAACGTTGAGTCGGAACGGGCAGGAGCTTATTCTGTCTAAAACTAAGGAATACCTAAAAAATAAGCTAAACTAAAAAAGCAAGAATAGAAAAGAACGAAACGCAGATACAAGAAAGGCAGCGCGGAAACCATAATCCCCGCTCGCACATGGATGTTTGTAATTCAGAGTGGGCAGTCGCAGCAAGCTTGGAGGTTTTGGCCGCCTAATGCAGCCAACTCAATGGCAATTCTGGCTGCAGGCGTGCGCAGGTGCCTGATCCCCTAATAAAACACAGGATAAATGAGTTAGCCTTGGATGAGCTTTCAGTTTGACTCAGCAACGTGCCCCTTTCGTGGCTGCCAGTAGACCCTGAACGGCTCTGACAAGTGGCTGCTGTGCCATCGCACGTCGGTGAACAGAGCCAGTCTGAAAGTGCCCCAGTGCTTCCCATCAACATGCATTTATCTCGCGCTTTTGCATTTTGCATGCCTTTGCGATATGGCGAGGAATATTTTGTTCTGTTTATTGCTGCTGCCGCTGCCGCCTTGGCAGCTATAAACGTAGTATATAGGATGTACTTTTCTGTACGGTCGGCGTTCTTGTGTGAGCGATACCGCCAGCCTGCTACGAAAACTAAAATATTCACCAAAAGACTTATAAAGTTACTGATGTGTGAGTAACAAAATAATCATGTTTGATATTCAAGAAGAGTGGTCACTTAAGGTAAACATTGTGTAGAGATTCGCTGATAAGTGACCCAAAAATCCCTAAAGGTCCAAGTATATATAGAGTTTTTACAGGAAAGTGAGAAAATAAAGAGGGTAGGGTTTGGCGCCTTCACTGGAGATAGATAGAGAGATTCTTATTTGTGGAAGGAAGAATTGGGGTAAAGTGCAGCGCAGTAACTGTCTCTCAGGTGAGGACACCTCAACCGCGCCACTGCAGATACGGAACGAGCCTCCGGTGATACGTTATCTCCCGAATATGACTGTCCAATGATAGTCAACCGTTGATACTAAAGATAAAAATAATCCTACAAAAGTCTGCTATGAAACTGTAAATACTTAAGGCTTGGAAGGTAAAATTTCAAGTCAGTGACCGCGTCATGCGGTGGAAGAAATGTTAAGGACTACAAGAGAGGGCGGTTTGGGCTTGACGACATACTGTACAAGTATACATACTCGACGGTTGAAGGTGGCAAGCTGGCATTGAATTCTGCCCGAGTGATGACTACGGTAGGCGTATCGAGCTGAAGCGCTTTACACTATACAAATGAGTCATTACATAGCACGTGTCAGCGCGGCGTAGCGCGTTAAATACGGAGGAATCAGTTCTAAATATCACGTTTTCTTTTTTTTTCTTCAGTTACGAGACTCACTGCCCGCTCTGGACCATTACGATCAGCTTTCCTCGGTGACGGTTGTGGTTGAGGCGGCTTTAGTACTGGGTAGGTTTACAGGGCCTCTCGAGGCCGCGAAATTCTCCGCCTATGCCTCTCTTGCATTTTCACTACATTGGCTATGTTACCACAAGTCCAACACGTTAGTGTTTTTTATAGGAATGCGTGAAGGAGACGTGAAGCTTGTTTGCGGACTACGACGGACACTTCCAAAAACACAAGGTGTTGTTGACACACATTCGGAAGGTCTTTCGTTTGAGAAAGTCATTGTTACCCACCTGCCATCTTCTTTCTTTCACTGCCTCAACCGGATCTAATTTATCCTATTCTGAGCATTACCGTCATCGTCAGCATCTTTCACAACCCCTGCCACAGTGTCCCAATGGATACGGCGTTCCGATGTTATGCACAAAGCCACAGGTCGAATTGCCGCCTACGGCGACAGCATCCCGCCATTGGAGTGGCATACAAATGCGACCGTTTACATAATTTAAGTACGCGGCAACGAATACCACATGGCCGTAAGCATATAGGGCGCTCTTCATAGCTCACCGAGCAGCTTTCGGACTGATAGACTGTGATCGGGTACTCATCTTTCTCAGTGTGCTCCTGCCCTAAGCCTCGGCCGCTTCCCCTTTCAACTACGTACTCCGGTAGATACAGCGCCTTCCGTCAGAAGCAGTTGCTATCCGGAAAGACCCCTGTAGCTGTCGAGCCTTGGCTGGCGGGGTAACTCTCCAGCAACGGACTATAGACGACACATCCCTTTTCTTAATTTATATTGCTACAGAACAATTGCTTCATTGACCAAGAGCAGGCCTATCATGACTGACGAGACGATGAGAACGACGTTAAAACTTGGCACAGGATGCCTGTTCTGGGCAGGGCAATATGCACATGCGCTTGTAAGTATATCTATGGTCATTCCCGTGCATCTTCGTACGCAACATTTTGGTGGAGCTTTGCGCTTTTTGATCAGATTTTTATTCCAGCGCTTCTGCGTTCATGGAGTCTGGTGAGAAGCTGACGAGAAATCGGCCGCATGTGCTAGCAAAATATGTTTCTTCCGACCGCTACGTTCTGTGTTTCGGTGTTGCTGTTGGCGCGCGAAGTTTCAGTGCTGGTTCTCTTTAGTAGTGGTGGCGTAGCGGCGTTCCCCTGCTACGCCTCCAGGGCGCCGGATCGAATCCCGGCCGCAGCAGACGCATTTCGACGGTGGTGAAGCGTAAGAATGTCTGTGTACCGTAAATTGTATACACCTCAAGGAACGCCAGCTGGTCAAAATTAAACCCGGAGTCCCTCACTACGGCGTGCCGCATAATCAAATCATGGTTCTGGCACATAAAATCGCAAATTTTAATTTTTTTTAGTAACACACGCTGCAATTTAGCGTCAGTAAATTCGCCACTCATTTTGAGGCAATTGTGTCCAGCGTCTCACCTGACTGGGAATCTGTGTGCTGGAATGCAAGAGCGCATGCGCTTTGTGGAACGGGCATCCCTAAGGACTGGACGCGCTGAGCGTTCTCAAGCGCAGATACAAGCGAGCATCTGACATCGTTCAAAATATCATAATATTTTTGTGGCCTCCTTACCGGCTGGCGTCAGCATATTTTAGCATAGTACACTCAAGCTACCGTAGCGCCTTGTGGCGAGCACTGGTTCCTTTAACGACCCGCATAGTCGCAGTTCCTGGCTTTTGCACATGGGTAATAGGACCGAGGCAGATTCTGAAAGAGGAGTAGAAATCTCTCGCCGGGCAGGCAAATTTCTTTTTTATTGACATGATATAAGGAGATACCAACGCACAATTTAAGGCGCCGGCTACTCCTTAGCTCTTGAATTGTTCTATCTTACAAAATACACGGTTCAAGATTGCACACCACATAACTTTTTCACACAAACAGCAGGACTTCTCACGCAACGTTTTCACAGTAACACTAGGACGTAAGAAACACATGGTACATACAAGATACAAGCTAAATGTCTCCGCAGTTCTGTAGAAAAAAGTCTCAAAAATACAAATGATTCTGTAGCCTAATAACACAGTCTCTAGTCAGCGGGTGGTGCATGCATCGTGTAAATGCATTATCACATATAGTCACATCAGAACCGTTAACATAACATAATCCACAAACATTGAAATGAAAGGAACAATAAAAGCATCAATAACGGCCAACAATACCACCGTCTTCAAGAAATGCCTTTAGTGCTTTTAAAGCGCTCTTCTGCAAGGTCGTTCTTGGCCAAGGACCCAAACGTTTATTTAAACTGAAAGGTCTGCGGTGTTATGTAATTAGGGTTTATTTAAATCCGCGTCTTGGCGTGTCGTAATGCGAGCACTCTAGGAGGAGGGGATGTATATCTTCGTCTACAAATCCACAATCACATTGCGGGATTTCCGCGCGGCCAATTCTGCGTAAGTAATGTTTAATGTAGGCAGTGCCTAGCCTTAATCGATGAATAAGGGTTTCCGTATTTCTGTCTAATGACAACGAATTTTTGAATTCAATAAACGGATCAATATGATACACATCCGAGCTTTTGGAATTCTGGTCAAACCACGTATTTCTCCACATTTTGAAAGACGCGGTCCTTATAACGCAGCGTAATTCATTCTTTGATATTGGGAGCGGAACCACATCATCTTTGAGGTGTGCTTGTCGTGCTGCTTCATCGGCTGCTGTGTTGCCAGGAATGCTACAATGCCCTGGCATCCACTGGAATGCTATTTCATGTTTCGCTTCGCTTGCCTTTGTGAGGACTTTAAGTGTTTCGTATATTATACTGTCACTGATTGTTTTTCCTTTCGTGCTGCAGAGTGATGTTAGAGCCACCTGTGAATCGCTGAAAATTACCAATTTGCGTGCATCTCGTACTGACAATATAAATTTTATCGCACATAGGATTGCGAACAGTTCAGCCGTTGTAGGCGAAGTCGCACGAGTTAACTTAAATGATTCTTGTTTGTTGAGGTGCGATATAATGAATGGTGAAGTTGAAGAGGTTGCTGTACTGGAGTCATCTGTATAGACGCGTATGTATCCTGAATACCGCATATATATCTGGTGAATTGCTAGTTGTTGAGCAGCTTGAATGAACATGTCTCTTTTTCTGATTATCCCGTCTACAGACAATTCGATTTTTGGAAGTGTATGCAGCTATGGAGGATATTCGACGTCTGAGTTCTAAAATTCATTTCTTGGCAATATATGAAGGTTTTCTCCAATTTCTTCATGAACATAACTTCTATTTCATTTCATTATGTCTAGAGCCAATGAGTTGCTTTTATGCCGGGTTTGAAGACGGAAATAATGTCGGCATGCTTCTGTAGTTCTCCTAACTAGAAATGGTGATTGGTGAGCCTCAGCTATTACAAGACAGCTAGAAGTCGCTCGTGGAACTCCTAAACATATGCGTAGTCCTCTAGCCAAAAGTCTGAAGTCGCTCGTCTGACGTGTGGGAAAGTCCGTTTAAAATGGGCGCAGAATACGCAATGTTTTGTCGTATTACGTCAGCATGGACGATACTGATCCACCCCAAGATTTGCCTGCAAATCTGCAAAGTACAATCCCTATTGCCTTGACCTCATTTGCGAGTTTTTTTATGTCGGGTACTCAGCATAGCTGCCTATCAAGTATTATGCCAAGAAATCGATGCTGAGTGATAATCATTAGAGCGTGTCCTTCCAGATTGCGAGTGAAATTTTTGAACTGCCTCCGAGTGAAGGGCAATACAGCTGTCTTTGCGTGTGATAGAACCATTACTCTCTCTCTCTCTCTCTCTCTCTCTCTCTCTCTCAGAAAAAATTGGTTAATGATATTTATGCCGTCTTGCGATGCCATCTGAAGTAACAGAGCATTAGACCCAGATGTCCAAATACACACATCATCTGCACACCGTGAAAACTTTAACTGCGATGGCAGCCTTCTTGTTAAATCAGCCATGACACAGTTAAAAAGGAAAGGATCGAGTACGCTTTCCTGCGGTACTCCCTGTTTGACAACATGTTCAGCACTCTTTCCTTCACGCGTCTGAACAAATATTTTGCGACCTGATAAAAATTCAGAAATCTATCACAAGGACCTGCCAGACATTCTGAGTTCCAACATACTTAGCAGAAAATGAACGTGACTAGCTGTGCCAAATGCCCTTTTGATGTCTAAGAATACTGTTATCAAGTTTCCACATGCACGTCCGTGCTCCACAAAGGTTAGTATATCCAATATTGCATCCATTGTGCAGCTTTGTTTTCTAAAGCCAGTTGGACAACACATCCGTTTCATTACACCACCATTGAAGTCGCGCGTCAATCATTTTCTCTATTACATTGCATGAACAATTTGGTCAAAATAACAGGGCGGAAGGATTCAAGGCACAAGGACGTCTTACCCGGTTTTAATATCGGGATGATTCGAGCGACTTTCCAGGAGTCAGGTTCAGTTTCGTCTATCCATAAGTTATTATAGATGACTAAAGGAGCATTTGTACCTGTAGGCCCGAGGTTTCTTAGCAAATTGTACATAATGCCGTCCGACCCAGCAGCACACTTTTGGTGACATGATGCAACTGCACATTGAAGCTCGCTTAATGTGAAAGCATGATCTAATTTAGGATGTTGTGTCCAATAGCAAGCAATAATTTTCTGCTTAGCTAACACTACTGAAATATCAAATTCTGCACATTGTGCTGAGAAAGCAGCTCTGTAATTAAGATCGGAAAATTCATCTGTAACTATTATCTCACACGAGTCCCGAGCTACAGCGAGAGCATGAAATGGGAAGCTCTGTGTTACAGGTCCACTTAAACAACGAATCACTAGAAAAATTCGTGGCACAGAAGTGTGAGGAGACAGCGAGCCGCAGAAATCACGCCAGTACCATTTACCTAAATTTTCCATGCGTCTGCATATTACATTGCGAATTTTCTTAGCGTTTTTGTAGGCTGCTAAACTGTCGCTCCGTCGGTACGAACTTTCGAATCGGCGTCTGATGGCTCTTAGGTGTTCATACTGTCCGTCAAATGCAGTATAATCTTTTGGAATTGAGACCTTTGTGCATATGTTCACATTATTTTGCAAAATTTCTGTAAATCCTTCCACTGTTGTATGTTGATTAATTTGATCCGTTAGGCGGTGCCGACAAGCTTGCCATTTGGTTAGTCTGCTGTAACGCCTGATATCATAGTACATGATAGGCTGATTTACAAGGATCGGAAAATTATCACTTCCGCGCGTTTCCATATATGTTGTCCATTCCATACCATTCACTAGATCATGTGAACACAGGGTAACGTCTATGCAGGTTGAATAATTATATTCACGAAGAAATGTTGGCGACCCATCATTTAAAGCTGTCAAGTTCCATTTATCTATGGCGCACTCAATAACGTTACCTCGTGCATCACAGTGATCACTGCCCCAGATAATGTTGTATGCACTGAAGTGCTCAGATATAAATACACTAGAATGAGCTATTTTGAAGATATCCACTAGCGCTTCTACTGAAATCCGGTTTGAAGTTTGTAGGTGCCGTTATGCATCTGTTATGCAGAGCTTAACAAAGGATGCTATACATGCGATGAATTCCGGAAAGTCTGAATCACTGTACTGAATATGATAAGATGCTAAGTCCTTTCTGACGCACAGGGGCACTCTGCTAACAGCCCCTTGACGAGACGTCTTGTATATCACATAATTCGTGAGGCGAAAATTGTCACTGATTCCCGCCTCTTGAATGCAAAGTATTGGAGAGTTGTATTGTACAAGCCGTTTACTAAAGTCAGCACACTTCTTTCGAAGACTGTTGGCATTCCACTGAAATATGGAGACAATTCTGTAGCGGCTATTCATTTACTGCTTGCCGCAGTTTTGTCCCGGATTGTTGGCACAATAGTGCTTCCAGAGGCAACAAGGCTTTCACTTGTGGTAGGCTGCTTGCTTCCGGCAGAGCAGACAGGATTGCCTTAAGAGCTGCGAAAAAGCATTGGCATTACTTCTGCAGTAGGTGCGTAAGGTCACTGAGAATAATGTGTGCGAATATTGGAGCTTTCTAGTGTATTACTTTCTGCCTGTTGTCGTGTGGGTTTCCGTAGCATTGAGGCATAAGACTGGGCGCTTGGCGGTGATCCTCTTAATTGGTCTCTTGATTGCACCGTTGGTTGTTCTCTTGGAGAGGAATAGCTTGTTGGTTCTCTTGGCTGTGGTGGTTCCGGTGCCCGCTGAGGTGGGTGACCTTGCACTGTATGAAAAATCTCAAGATTTGGGGCGGGTTCATTGCGTCGCGGTGGTCTTCCATGTATAAGTCCATGTCGATGCATTTGTGCCACTGCCTTGTTCTGAGGGCAGCCTGAGTAGGAGCCGGCATGGTTCCCCGCACAGTTCCCACGTTTAGGCTCAGGAGTGACTTGCACTCCTTGTGGTCATGATCTTCTGAGCAGATTTTGCATCGACGTGTGCTGCGGCAGTTTTTCGCCATGTACCCAAATCACTGGCAATTATAGCAGCGAAGTGCTGGTCCTATATATTCCTCGACAGGATGACTGGTGAAACCGAAGTAAATTCTTCCTGGAATAGGGCGATCCTCTCCGGAAGTCAGAATTACTGTGTGAAGTGGGTGTGACCTTACTGCTCCATCATCCTGGCGATAATACTTTATCTGTCTGCATGCCGATATAACTCCTGCATCTTTAAAGCAGTCTAGGAGTTGCTCGCTTGTATACTGCAGAGGTACATGTCTTATTTCCCAACATTTCGGGTATATGACTCTGGGATGAAGGGCTTGATTTCCAGGCCGCCTACACTTGACCGCATCGAAAGCTGTTTTGCGGATGCTAAGGAAGTAACGCTGACATTGAAACTTCCACCTCTGGTCACCCTGAATGGCTTCATTTTTCTTTGGCAACGGAAACTGTTTCGGCAGACACTCGGTTTGGATTCACTTGCCAAAAAGTAGGAACTTCGCTTATTGTGCGAAAGAGAACCGGGATGCCTTCTGCTCGTTTTTTCTTATACGTGACCAAAGTAAATGGTGCATGCTCATTCACCTCTTCTCCATCACTTAGCTCATAATTCGATGTTGTATCATCATATTTGCTGTCCTCTAGACGAGGTTCCTTGCTCTCAACTTCACCGTCAGCCATTATTCCTGAAGTTGCCGAAGTTGATTCCGATTTGTGGAGAACTAATGGTGCCGGCTTTATGAAGCTTTGTGACGCCCGCAAGGCCCCAGGCTTTTCATTACGGCCTGTAGTATCATTCATATGGCTTGCTACACTTGAATAAGGCTCGCGACGATGTTCTCGGCTTCCGACCACTGTAGTGGCCCGGTAATAGCCAGGTCCTCAAAAAAGAAACGTCGTACCTGTAAGGCGCATGGCCCGCTGAATCTTCACCCGACGTTTTGTTAGTCAATCGTCGTCAATGCTGACCGTAAATGTCCAAAAAAAAAACAGAAATATCAGAGCACTACACAAAGACAGCGACCAAACAGATAGACTTCTTCTTCTTCCCTTTCGGGCAGGCACGTATTCGTTATGCTGCAAACGCACATTCCAACAAGTGCGTTGGATCGGCTAAACGATCTGCTTCCAATCAGGCTATTTTTGTAATGTCACATCCGAAGGCTTTTGCAACGTGAATAAAAGAAAAGCTGTTGGGCCCAATAGGTGGTTATGAACAAAAGATCCCACAGTTGTTCAACGTGCGCTCTACCGCATTGCTTGAAAAAAAAACAAATTAGAAGAGATGCGTTTTAAATTGCATAATTCACCAAATAGTTTTATAAGGAATGTAGCGTCAGCAGAGATTAGCCCTTTCCATAGTAATTGAAAGTAAACCTATACATCATTCATAAATGACCAAAATGGGCTACATTGTGGTTTATCAACGCGATAAAGAGGAATTCCCAGTATAGTATTAGCCAATGGCATGGCCTCCGACATTTTCAACATAAGTGCTTGATTGTCTCGATGCTCTGGCCCCTACCACCGAGGTACCTCAACCACGTATGTGTACGGCCCCTTTTGGTTTCAAATAAAAAAAAAATATATTTTACGTTTCTCTTTGTCCACAATTCTTCGCCCGAAAGAAACTCTTTTCTCAGGAAAGAATTACAGTTTTGTCCGTAACGCGAAGCAGTGACGCGATATCTGGTGAAATTTAACCCGCCGTGGTTGCTCAGTGGCTATGGTGTTGGGCTGCTGAGCACGAGGTCGCGGGATCGAATCCCGGCCTAGGCGGCCGCATTTCGATGGGGGCGAAAACACCCGTGTACTTAGATTTAGGTGCACGTTAAAGAACCCCAGGTAGTCAAAATTTCCGGAGTCCCCCACTACGGCGTGCCTCATAATCGGAAAGTGGTTTTGGCACGTAAAACCCCATAATTTTTTTATATCGGGTGAAATATGATGCGCAGTAAGCTTTAGACTGTTTTGCGCGGTGTTTGTTGGAGTGAACATTCGCAGGTGCGAGCGAGCAGACTTCTTCCATGAAGAAAAGGAAGTGTTAGTCGCATTGGTTTGTGGAAGCTTGTGCCTCCCAGTGGTGAAGTGGAAATACTCGGCTTTTCTTTCTCCTGTTACCTACCTCGATAATAATGTCAGCGCCATCCAGTAAATAGTACAAGAACCAGAGCGCTAAAAGAAGACTAATGAAGACGATGCAGACGAGCTCAATTATTGCCATTACATGTAGAAGAAAACTTAATTTACGATTGCCTCTGCAACAGGGAAGGTGACGTGCGAGAAGACGCTGACGCCAGCTCTATCCAGTACGCAGACGTTGTGCGGTCCTTAGCTAATCGTGACAGCTACTAACACGATCGGGCACTCCAAGATCAGTATTCTCCCACTGCTGTAGCATCAGCGTTTTTCAATGAAATGATCGTCCAACTGAGAGATCTGTGTGAACAAATTCAATATCTTCCAGATCGGTGTTCTGTATTGGCAATGTATTTACCATACCGGTATTTTAGTGCTTCTTGTGGAGATCGAACTTTGCTGTAGCAGCACGTTTCAAGGATGAATAGGGACTCTGTGGCGTTCTCTGTAGGTGTCTGCGTTGCAGTGCTTGTGGAAGAGACCCATTAGTTCTTTGATCTGTTTGTTTCCCTCAAGAATCTTGTGCGTGAAACAAATACATTGAAAAAAAAAATAGTCAGAATGGCTGAGATATAGAGTCCTGGACTTCCAATTTGTTGGTCGTAATTTTGAACCTTCACGGCATTAGGACATAATTTATTTTTTAGTAATTTTCTCGCTCATAATTTTGACATTCCCTCGATGTAGGGCGGCGGACATCGGCGTACGTCAAAGCAACCACGGGAGTGAGCCCATAACAGCTATTGCAGGAACAACGCATGGGAAAGCACAAGCCGGCGCACAGCGTTATGAACTCTCTGCTTTCTTCTTTTTGTGTGTGCTAGTTAAATTGTATTGTTGTTCCTGGAAAAGTTGTAGTGGAATCGATAGTTTGGCGAGTTGGTACGGTAACATAATTTTTTTTCAGCGTGAGAATACGAAGACGTAGACGATATAGGCAGAAGCAGCGCTTACTCTTAAGTTAAGATTATGTTGAAAAAGATCAAGTATAAGTGATTACAACCCACATACAATCCAAAGGAACACGTGGTCCGATTCGTATTTATATCTGACCACGCGTTCCTTTGGAATCTTATGTGTGTTGCTATCGCTTATGTACGATATTTTTCAATAAAATCTACAGTTGAGAGTGAGAGCTCGTCCTGTGTATCTAGGCGACGTCTTCGTCCTTTCACGCTGCAACGAAATTATGTCGGGGAAATTCTTGCGTCTACAAATGAGGACGTTGTCGATGCCGTGCCATCAATAGTACGTAACAATGGACAGCGCCCGTCGTGTTCGGTGTTCTCTTCTTTCGTTTGTTTTACTTGCGCTACCATGTCTTCGACGAGTATGCACCAACTTACCCTAGAACAAGTTATTTTGAGTATGCAACAATGTGCGCCTGTATTGGTCACGCAAGTAGGTGATGCAGGTGCGACAGTAAGCTTGACGTAGGCATTGGCGAGTCGACATATAACAAGCAAAATGCTTGTGTGATGATTTTATCTTTCTTGTGATGCGACATTGTTGCGACATCCCTCACGGGAGGAATTCGTGCGCTAGGCGATGCGTGTCGATGTCCCCGCCACAAGGTAACATTAAGTTCTGACAGGAGTCGTGAAACAGCATCGCAGTGTTGCTAATGTCGGTCCTGGAGCTGGAGGATGCGAATCGGTCGCAGCGTTGACGTTTGCCCCGCTTCGTAATTGATGAACTTTTTTTTCGAAGCCAGGTATACGCGGCCGTTTACGCGGTAGTCCTTGAGTCGAAGCCAGGATAATTAATCTTATACGCGAGAATACGAGAGGAGAAACACAACGTTCATGAATTACGGCGGTATTTCCAGACAGACAATGCAACGAAAAATTCGTGGCCCTCGGCTCTTTGGTTACCTTGGCGAGGTGATAAAAAAGGAGGTTTGAAATCCAAGTGCGTTTCGGTTGTTTTAGATTCCTTACGGGCACTTGGGGGCACCGCGCGTCTCCTCGCAATCGGATCCGTTGAGTTGTGAGCAGGTCATGCTTGCGAAGGACCGAAAGCGAGCGGCCACAGCGTGACTTCGACCTCGATTTTAAAAGCGAAGCGTACCCCTGAACTGCTATTTTTCAATATCATGCCCTGCGGCATAGAGCAGGCGGTGTGTTTTATATGCGCGCATACGTAACTGGTTCTCTTCAATAAAGTCCCAGTTTGTATCTATGGTGTGCACCAGGCTGCTCAACGCAAATAAAGAAAGATAAAAAAGACACGGTACACACAGTTATGAGACCTTTCGTGTTCGTTCGTCGGACGTCTGACGACCGAACACTGTATAGGTCTTATTATCGTATCTTGCACTCTAATTTTAAACCCTACTTCTTTCTTCATTGAACAGCTTGGCTAATGTTAGCTGGGACACCCCGTCTAGTACAAAGATATTTCATTGTTTGACGTCCTTGAGCCCTTGTAACAGCTAAGCAGCTTTCAAAGGAAAGTCATCTAAGGCGACATCAAATTTTAAGCCTCCAACAACACATACCAGCATAGAGCGACGATTAATGTGCGTAACCTAAACTTTGGCATTTAACGTCCCGAAGCTGCTCCGTGGGTATCGAAGCACGCCGTAGTGGAAGGCTTCGCGGGTTAATTTTCGGCACATCGTGTTGTTTAATATATGCACCTAAACTCGAGAACAAAAGCGTTTTTTTTTTTACATTTTGCCCCTATCGAAACGGGGGTCGCTGCGGCTGGGAATCGAGCACGGGACCTCGAGCTCAGCAGACGAGCGCCGAAACCACTTGAGCGCTGCCCTTCTGTATGTACTCGGTGAAATTAGTCCTGCAACTTCGCTCCTCGCTAGCATTTGCCGTGTAACACAGATACATCTCCTGGACTGTCGGCACTTGACGGCAGCTCAGTTGCACATTTCCCCAAAAGACTCCTTCAGCGACAGATGCACGCTTCGTGAATACGAAAGGCTGCTCGCTTCGCGGGATTCCTGTCCTAATGCGCATACAGAGATTAGCATATTAAAACACTGCAATCAAGCCTAAGCCTGTGCTGAATGTTGCAAGCACTCGTAAGAAGCAGAAGTTATATCTATGAGTGATAACTTATAGAAAACGTATAAAACTATACAGCTAAAATACGTGCGTCGCCGTATGTTACTACAGTAACATATTTCTGTACAATAACATATGACGCCTGTAAAACACGCGTCTTGGATTTTTTTTTTATTCAGATGGGGTGCAATTTCTATTTCCCTATTGGAGAACCGTTTATCTTAGTATGTACGTTGGTAACCCTTATTTTTGTTTCTAGTTTTGTTTGTTTCCATATTGAGGATGTGCTGCACTCATGTTGTCTTAATAGTGACTGCTTCTATTTCTGTTATTCAATATACAGATACGCTGAAGGCCATCCAAGCGGTGCCAACTGCGCAGCAAGGGGTACCACTTTGTCTGCCTGTCCCGAGAAATCCTGCGACGGTGTCCTCCATCTGTTCGCTCTTGAACTGAACCGAAACATCCGATTAAAATTCCGACTGGGCGACCTCCGTTCTCCTGGGCAGAAGTTGTGGTCACACAGCCCGCTAAGGAACCGTACGATCCGAGGAGCCTTGAAACGATGCGGATCGCGCCGTGTTGCAGCAAAAACGCACAAGACCTGCTTTAATCTCGCGTCTTGTGCTTTCGTGCGGTAGGGATGGAGTTTCGCAATAAATTGACAACTTCCGTTTTTCAGTGGAATCGTTAAAGGTTTCGGCCTCTTGTGGATTTATGTCACGCTCAGGAGAAGCTTGTTGGCGTCAGTAATTTATTTGACATAGAGAACTGTTACAAATAGTGTCCTAAAGCAGTAGAAAGTCAATGATTTGGTCTCACATTTGCTGAACGGTGCAATGACACAAGCATTGTGGCCCTCTCACGAGCGTGCTCCTTTGATGTCGAGAAATTCCTCTATGCGACTCTTGTGTCACTGCCTACGCGAAAATGTTAGCCTCCTGTGCACGTGGACACAGAGAGGACACGTAAATAATGCACCTGTAGCACAAGATAGCGCCAGCTCAGGCCACCTCTGACGCGCCTATTCAAATACATGTAAAACGCAAAAACGTTTTTCTGAGATAACTCCTGGACCGATGTTAATGAACTTTGTTGCATTTGAGAGATAAAGTCAAATTCTAGCGACTGTTGCAAGCGGAATTTTGATTTAGGGCCTGAATTTTGTTACAAGAATTTTCAAAAATTCGGAAATTAGAAAAATAGAGAAGCACGAGGTTTAAAAATTGATATCTCTGCATCAAGAACAGATATTGCGGTGCTGTAAACGCCATCTATTAGATCATTCAAAACGGACAACTTCTATGTGTCATTTTATACCTTACGCGAATTCGTTACGTTGTTTACAAGGGGTCTGCAAAAGCTGTATTTCCATATTACAAATTTTTGAGATTCATGTGCAAGATATCTATTATGTCCGCTTTAGATGTGCTATTAGATGCAATTGACAGAATTGTGTTATCATTTTTATTGCTGAGTTACAAAGTTGTAAACTTGATAGTTTTGTTTTTTGAAAGTTTTAGATTTTCGCCATTTTTTAATAAATATTAACAACCTGAATCGAAAATTCGAAACCAAGAGTCACTAGATCTTAAGTTTTCTTTAAAATGCAACAAACCTCGTCAAATTTGGTGCAGTGGTTGCTGAGAAAGAGAAATTCTCCTTTTACATTAGATAAGACACCCGAGCTAAAGCTTCCTCTTAAAGGGACACTAAAGCGAAACAATAAATCAGTTTAGAATAAAGAAGCATTGTTTCAGAACCCTGAAGGCAGTCACTTCTAAAAAATAGTTTGATTATTAGATGAGAAAATGAAGGTCCAAGTATCAGTATTTGAATTTCACGCCAGAACCCCAGCGCCGGTACGTCAGCGTGACGTCATGGATTCCAAAGTATGTTTTCGCATTTGGGCTGCGTTGGCTGAGTAAAGGTTCCTGAAACTTGCCATGTTTAATATTTGGTTCCTTGTAGTACCGTAGTTGTTGTAGTAGTACTATCTGTACCGCTATATATAATTAGTAGGCCCTAGAAGATGCCATAAATTCCATGACGTCACAGCCACCAGGCGCGGGAACTTAAGTAGGCGTCGCCACCCGTATTTCGTTCTTGCACTTTTTCTGGCTTACCAAACGTCTTATCGTTGTAAGGGTGGTGTTTTTGGTGTTGTAGAAAAGTAATTTACTGATGCAGAAGAAATCATTTTTCACTTTAGTGTCCCTTTAAGATAGCTGCTCCACACAGTTACTCGGCTGTCAGCCTTCTTCATGTAACAGCGTCCGCTGTGCAGTGGTGCCACCTTAAGGGGGTAAATTGACCAAAAAACTGACTTTTTTGATTTCATCAATAAAAAATAATACACACTGTGGGGAGCAAAACAGTGCAGTGGCGAGCGCGTAGGAGCGCTCTAAGCCATTTAAAAATGGCGCCAAAAACCGCGCCTCCTGGTATTTAAAAATGACAGTCGCACGTGTTTGTTTACATGTTGTTTTCCGTCATTTTTTCAGTGTTTACGTAATTTTTATAATAACTATGGTTAGATCTGTTAAGTATATTCACTTTTTGGCATTTTTTATAAGTTGCGATTGCAAATTTGTCCACCAGGGGTGCTTTTATAGCGAATCGAAGCCTACTGGTTGTTTTTTGTTGTGGGCACCTTCCGCGCGTGTTATTTGACGTTGTATTGTCGGGTATTTTGCCTCATTATGGTAAGAACGGCTGGGAAGTGGACGAGGAAGAGGAAGTTTCGCGGCAACCAATTTACAAGGAAAGATTTTTGCGCTGTCTGTAGAAAAACATGGAGTGATGTACACCAAATATATTGGTGACGGGGACAGCAAGGCATACGTTGCTGTGAAAGAAGTAAAACCATATAGCAAAGACATTGAAAAGCACGAGTGTGTCGGCCATGTGCAAAAGCTTATGGGAACCAGGCTTAGAAACCTGAAGACTACTTTGAAAGGTAAGAAGCTGGCAGATGGACTTCCACTATCTGGGAGAGGCCGTCTCACAGAGAAGGATATTGACTCCCTACAATTTTACTACGGCAAGGTCATTCGTGAGAACACTGATAGCTTAGAAAGCATGCGAAAGGCCGTGTGGGCAATCTATTTTCTTAAGTTATCCACTGACGAAGAGCCCAACCATGGACTGTGCCCCAAAGGAGCGTCATCATGGTGTGGGTACAACCGTGCCCTCAGTGAAGGTAATACTGAGGCAAATTGCCATAAAGACAGCCTACCAACTGCTGTTCTGGAAGTAGTCAAGCCAGCGTTCCAGGCTTTATTATCACCATGCCTTCTGAGCAAGTGTCTCCACGGCCGGACACAAAACAGTAACGAGTCAATGAATCAGCTGATTTGGTGCCGCTGTCCGAAAACAACATTTGTTGGCACTGACACGTTGAAACTTGCCGCTTGCCATGCTGTGGCGTTCTACACTGACGGCAATCAAGCACGAATCGCTGTTTTGGAAACACTTGGCATCACGCCAGATTGTTCTGTACAGTCGGTCTGAACCGGCTTGACAAGGGGCGTGTTGAAAGGGCCGAGTTCCGAAGCTCATCGGAAAGCAAGGAGCATCGCAGAAAAAAGAGAAACATGAAGAAAGGCTTTGGGGAAGACACCAAAAAAGCCAGAAAGTGTGTGTACTCTGCTGGTGCATTTTGAACCGTTGTAGTGCGGGTGCAAACCTAAATATGCTTTTTTCTCAATATCACTTTCTTCAAATTTTTCGGAACTTGATGTACCTTTTCTGGGAAACTATACAGCCGATTACGCTGAAAATTTCCCAGATTATACTCACATCCTTTGCAAGTAATCTGAACCTAACTGTTTGAAAAAATCGCTCAGTTATAATTTTTAAAAAAGATTATTAAAAAGACCCTCCACGGTACGAGACATGTGACGGAAATATTTTTTTTGTTCTTGTGACGTGAATGCGGGAAAGCATTTTTTAAAGATTCCAGTTAAACCCACTGTTATACGGAATAATTGTGCAAAATTTCACGGTCATGCTGTTTTTTGTTTCTGAGAAAAGGTACATTTTATTTTCCATCATAGCTTAAAATTTCGTTCTCAACTACAAAAAAAAAATAGAAAGGCTGCAGTGAAAAAATTACACCAATTAATGCCAACGCTATTCCTATTGAGCGTGAAGAATTTCACGCTAATATATAGAACAGTTGTTGAGATATAAAGCTAAAACCAAGTTGGCTCATGCACCCTATCATACCCCCTTAAGCAGCGCGCGAAAGCTTAAGGGCACGTCTTTAAGTTACGGAAGGTTTTAAGGACAGTTCATGACACCATAACATCATTCATCAACGCTAGAAAAAACACCATTGAGGTTTAATCGACGTTCTGTTTGCAAAATTTTTTTGATTATATGGAGCAACTGAAAACTGGCCCTCTAATGTTTTTTGGCGTTCCACTGACTTACATCGAGCGGAAATGCCATTCTCATTTCTATTGATTATGCTGTGTTCTGTAACTATGCTTTGTTCACATTCTGTTTTTTTTTTTTTGTCATAGATAGCCTGTTGATGTAAACAAGCATAATTTTTGTTTCGCTCCCTTTCTTAGGTTTCTTTGCTCGATCTGTCCTTCGAGGCGAGAATATAAAAGATTTCTTACTCAATTTTTTTTGCTTCCAACAAGTGTAACCTAAAGATGCATTTGGCATCTAGCCTTCGACGTTGAGTATGAACGGCGACAGTCGTAGGTGCCACAATTTTTCGTCGTTACTAGACGCAGGTGTTAGAAAAAAAGGAAGTGGAAAATAAAATCACATTGCTACTTATTTACTACTTCAAGTAGCCTATTAGGTACGGCACATCTCTTATGTGATCATGTGCTCATGCTATAGAACGTTGCACGTGTGACTGGCAAGAAACGTGCGAGCGGCATTAGGTCGATGTCAAAAGAGAAAAAAAAAGTGATCATATCAAAAACAAATTAATGTAACCCTACGGGGAAACAGTTCTCGTTGTATTTCTGCATTCGGAACATAGTTTATTTTCTTACACCTATCGCATAAATAAAAATGCGTAACATGTGTTTTTTTTTTTAACGAAGTCGAATGTCACAAAATTCAGTTGTTTCCGTTAAAGAGGAGCGATGTGCAAAACTTTTTTTTAGCGTAAATAGAGCACATGAACATGGGAGAGCATCGTGAAGTATGTGCAGAGATTTTGCATGTAATCAGCATTCAGCGTATGGGAACTGAACAAAAAATACATTCGCATTCATTACAATTGTAATTATCTAGCAATAAACCCAACAAAAGAAAGTAGGTCCTTCTGTCCGCTTCAGACAAACTAACTCTATGGACATAGGCCTCAGACTTTACTATAGTCTCGTAACTCAGTTTGACTCTTGCAGATGTCAATCTTTAATACAGTTATCTCTTCAGAGCGTGGGAACGGTCGTCGGTACATTTTAGGAAATGTGACTTAGCTGCATCGTCGTTACAATAATGATATCCCTTCAAGTTAATTGTCATTTTTGTTGTTTACCACTGCAGTGGAAGTGCAGTAATAAACAGAAGTAAAACAGTAGAGAATGCGCACTACGCTAATAAAAGTACCGCAGATGTCGCCAAAAGGCAGGCGTACTTCGACGTCAGCAGGAACCTAAAAAAAGTAACTTCTTAACGAGGAAGGAAGAGCTACACATTCTGAATACTTATTCGCCCCTTTTGTGCCAGAGCAATCTGAGTTGGGGGCTTTATTGGAAACCTGACCCCGCAAGCTGCAACTTTATCTCTTTTTTTACTCCGCAAACATTCGCGTCAAACTCAAAACACTCAAGCTCGCCAATACAACACATGCAACCGATCGATGTTGACCTGGTCGATCTTTTTTTCACTTTTCCATCAATGCCATCCCGTGAGAAAGTGCGCCTTGTTTATGAAACGAAAGGCGATAACACGTAGCCCGACACTCTCCCAAATTGGAAAATTGCTGGCTTTTAAGACACTGTGCAGCATTCAGTGGCATTGGTCTTGAAGCAAACATCAGCCATATATTATCCGCAACTGATAGGTGAGAATGACCGCACGAGTGACGTACATACCTATATATATATATATATATATATATATATATGTATGTATGTATGCACTAATTAGGAATTTACTTGACACAGGCTTTTCCGTGAACCCAGGGTGAGCATTCACGTTGCCTATAACATCCTGTGCTGCGTTTTTAGTCAAATCCCGGCTAGCAACGTCATGTAAATGCCTAGCTTTTGTACACATCTACCCAAGTACTTAAAAACAACTTGCAAGGACAGGCATAACATAGTCACTGCACGTCTGCTCCCGGCAGCCCCTTAAAGGGTGCTCATTTGCAGTCCTTTAAATTTCTTTAAAATGCAGCGCATTTATGTCGAACTGCACTGTATCTCATTGAAAAAAAGCTTTTAAAAGTCGCATTTCTCTGAAATCAAATAAACAACAGGCACCTTAAAGCAACCTCTGAGGATAGCTATAGGGGCCTGTAGGTACGGCATATCTTATTTTGTTGTAGGACAAGCTGAACGACAAGGACAACAGAAAGGCCCTTATGTAATACCCCGTCGCGGGGTCTTTAAGAAATAAAAATGAAATGAAATGAAATGAAATGTGCACAAACGATGTGTGTGTCAGATGTGCCTTTCTGTTATTCTTGTCCTTCAGCTTGCGCTGCAACCTTTGGTTTAGCGCATACATTGAATTATATTCCAGTATTTGCTAACCCATGGGTTACCCGTGTACTTACAAAGACAGGCGCAACTGGAAACCCCGAAGACATTAGACGAGCTACTGCCTGCACTACACTATGCGTTGCCTGGATCACGTTTGGAAAAGGACGGATCCGAGTGCAGAGTTCCCTACTATCGCAGCGGCTTAGAAAGTGAAGCTCAGCGTCAATACAGCCGTTTTGAAGATAGTGGAAAACGAAGAAACTGCGTACGTCGTATCTTATACTGCATGTTCCCATCAAGGCTGACGGCATTGAGATGAGTGTCCTTGTGGATAGCAGAGCCACCATGTCTATAATTAACAAAACCTGTATAGACGACCACCTTCTGAACACTGGCAAAACATTGCGCGTCCAGCGCTGCGATGGTACGCCAACTTCATATAACGAGTAGGTTTTCTGTAAACGCTGAATTTCAAGGACAGCTTGTTAGTAGTGAAGTGCTAGTTATATCTGATGTCAGCTACAACTTCTTATTATCTGAGACCCAAATGGTAATAGCTAAAGATTATAACCTTTACCGGTAAGATAAGGAGTTAGCTGAAGACAACGCGATGCATGGAGACTCCCAAAGAAGGGGCAAGTGCGCCACAATTATTTAACAAACTTAACAATAGATCCAAATAAAGTACCCAAGCTTGTTTGCATCGAAAGCTACCCTCTAGCGATAAAGACTCATGCACTGCCCTTCGTATATCACAGATAAAACAGTGGTCAGGAAAGCCCCTTACAACACGTACAGGGAAAAGGCACGGTTAAAGAAAGAACTGCAAGCAATGTTGGACGCTGACATTGCTCGGCCATCGGTATCGCCTCTTCAACTATTATTATTGCTCCTAAAGAAGATGGTACCGTTCTGTCTATGTACCACGTATTGAGCAACAGAAAGCTGTATCGGGAGTTTTTCAAGTTCCTGTACAGTTTTCACATTGACACCTTTTCATGTAATTATAATATTCGAGAAGTTGATGAAATAAATTATGTAATTAGGTAGAATGAAAATAAAATAATACGAGTATCTCCAAGCGATGGCAGACAACATTACGTTCGTTGTGTCTAGCTACGTGGCATTCGCATATTTTTAAACTCTGACTAAAGTTAGGTGGGACACCCTGTATAGTGCCATATATTCAAGGGTGCCCCATTCACTTATTGACACGTTGTCTATAGAATGGGCGTAAGTCTCCGTGCCAGTTGGGGTAGACGTGTGTAGACACTGTCCGCGAAACGTGTTATGGCAGGAAGCAGCGCTACTCTCTCTGTCATTGTTTAACGATTGGCATTCACTCTTGCCGACGTTCCGGGGCTGAAGGATTTTCTTTGAAGGTTAGCGACACAACGCTGGCAGATGAGCAAATTTCTGTATCCTCTAAGAGAGCCCTCCATCTCGAAGTGCCTGGAAGACGTACGGACAGTTGCAGCAACGGTCCGCGAACTTGGCTACACAGATTGATTCCATTAATTAACAGTCACTATTTTTGCAGCCAACGACTGCACACGTGTTCAATCCACATGATTCAATCCAGTATGATTGGAGCGCAGTGCGTTAGCGAAGACGCAGTTTCATTTCCGACAGCTGATCGCGCAGAAGCAAGGTGGAAGCGGTAATGGTTTCGTATTCGTGCGCTGCCGCTGAGGCGACATGAGGCGCGCCGCCTAAAACGCCATCTAGTTTCTCTAGAACAAACTGCTGCGCAAAAACGGTCAATACCGAAAGAAAGCAATCTACAGAAGGCAGTTTCGACTGCGGGCCTTTCTAAACCATAGGGTCACTGAAATTGCTTCAGTGTATCTGTCGCTCTTTATATTCTGCTTCTGTAGACGTATCTTGTCAAACTACTCAGCTTAATCCTGATTTAGTTATTTTACAAGAAACCTGGTTAAATTATGCGAAATTTTTTTCAAATAAAATTTTACGTATCATTTCATCTAGACCATCCTACTAGAAGTATCGGATTAATCCCATTTATTTCATTTAACATTTGCCATAAGGCCCAATTTCATTTCGACTTGCTACTCCTGAGTTTGAAATCCTAGCGGTAGAGCTGAATCTCCCTCCATGTTGCTCCTTTGCAATAGTTCAAGCAGAAAGTCGGGCTAGTTGGTAACGAGCATAATAAGAGATGATTCCTAGCGTAACAGGACCGGGACTAAATAAAGAACGTGGGACCATGTTGGACTTCAACTCAATTTATTACCTGCACAAGCAACCGTATATAGCACTCGAAAGACGTTATCACTGTGCACCTATATCAAGACCATGTGGCGGTCTACGCTTTCGCGGATAATTGAGTTTCTTGTCCGAAAGTGCAAAAAAAAAAAAATACTGCTAACGCAGGCGTCTGCTTCTCTTACAATTGTTAAAACTTCGCAGATTTCCCTCTCGTGTTGCGAGACGGCTAAGCGCACTGGTCTTATCGTAGCAAGGGCGACGTGGGCATCTTCTACAATTGTCCGCGAGGTGCCGAATCCCCCCTATCGCCTGTACGGTCGCAGGATGCACCCGCAGCCTCATATTTATGCACCGGCCAGTTTGACCGACGTAGCACCACCCACATGATAGCGCAGTCCTGTAAACTACTGCAGTTTTGCACTCAATAAAACGCTTGGCGTGGTTCACATTGCATGCCTTGCCTTAATTGACTATGCCCATTTACTAAGCCGCACATGCCTGCAAGCTTGTTGGGTGACGTTTCTGTCGTTTTTACGGCGCCCAACCCGCGAATACACGAAAATATGGCCGCCCGTCTGGCCGCCCGAGCACTTTGCATGTATCGCGGGCTTCTCTCATACTTGAAAAAAAACCCTTTTATGCAGCACGTATTGCGCTACAGAAAGCTGGTTCGGGAATTTTCTTTGATGTTGCTCTACTATTTTCTCGTTGACACTTTTCATCTAATTATAATTTCTGAGAAGTTGATTAATTATTTAAGATTAATTATGTAAATAGGCGCAATGCGAAAAATATTCTGAGTGTCTCCAAGTGACGGCAAACAACATTACCTTGGTTCTGTCCAGCTGCGTGGCATTTGCATATTTTTTTAAGTTTGGGCTTAAGTCAGGTGGGACACCCCGGTATATACTGAGAGCGATCTGCCGGATAAGAAAACAAATGCACCCAAGTTGGTTTTGTTGTCTGCACATACGCATCCGTGAAGCTGCGTGGTCTGTTAAAGCTTGTCTCGTCAATAACGCAACTGGTCAGATGCAATTGGTTCCGGGAAAAAATGTAACTGGATTATACAGTGAGCATTACCAAGCAACAAAAGTAACCAGTCACTTACAACACCGTACCAGAAAATGTAATTGATCGCAAGTAATTAATTACATGTAATTCGTCACTTACAACTCACCAGCACGGAATCGAGCTCTCCTCCCCCCCCCCCCCCACACACACTTTATACCACTTTTTCTTCTAGCTTGATCTCGATAAGGCCTTTTTGCAGGCGACCTTAGCATGCAAAGAAGCCGTTTGTCGCATCCACGCCAGCGCATGCTGTGCATGTGCTTGTGCCACGCCGAAGACTGAAGGCAAGGCTGGCGGCGTGGCACGTGTTCGTTTCGAGAATTTCACAAGATGAATGATCCTTGAGCAACGTCTTTCTTCTATGCTTTGCAGCACAAACGCGTTCTCCTCACTGAGAGAAGATAGAGATAATTTACGCGTTTCAACTGGCTGGCCTTGCACTCTTAATGCTGTTTGCTCGCTTAACGTCGGCGTGTCGAAATAACCCATTTTTATGGGCGTATTTTGCGTAACAACATTTCGGGCGTAACATTAGAACACGCAGGTTGTCGCGAGCCCGTAATGAAACCCTGAAGCGGAGCTTAGGAGATGCCTGGCTCAGGACAACAAGATTCTGGCGCGTAAAAGCGATTAACCGCAAGGCCAACGGTAAACTGCACTCGCGAATCGCTACATCTGCTCACTGTGGTAGGAAAATGACCCGACTTATATGCGAGAGTCGCATATATCGTACCGCTTTCCCTAGACAGCGACAGGCTCGCAACTGGCTCAGAAATACATATATATATATATATATATATATATATATATATATATATATATATATATATATATATATATATATATATATATATATATATATATATATACTTATTTACTACGTCAGTAGTTGTTGTGGCCGGAAAACATGGCTCGTACCTGAGAGCGGGTTCGCATGGCTACACAGGAGGAGGAATGCATGCATAGCAAAAAAGGAAAGGAAGAAAGAAGGAATCAGCTAATAAAAGGAAAATATTTGGGGCCACCATGGGACCGTTCAACTTTATTGCACCGCACAAGAAAGAGTGCACCACTATCAGTGCCCCTATCAGCACAACTTTCCGGTAGCATGAACTTGTGCCGAGCTGAGAGAATGGCCTACGGCTGGCACCCAACTGAAATGCACCGAAACACAAGAAATTGCAGTTCAATGTAATTAAACTCGTTGTCTTGACGGAAACTTGAGGAACATTCTGCTGAAGATGGAAAGCAGGAAATTACTTATTCTTTTCAGTAACAATTTCCTTTCTTCCTATATATATTTTTTTCGGGGGGGGGGGGGGAGGGGGGATGCGCACACCATTGATATATCGTCCGCTACAAAATTGCCTGCTGTGGCCTTCTTAAAAAAACATTGCCGAGAATTTAAAGGCTGTTGTAATAAAGTAGGTCTAAATTGTCACGTGCATTTTGCTCTACGAAGTACGCATTGTACGAACTACTGGAGGCGATGCGACACGAAGCCATCCTGCATGTGGAGACCGTGGTGGTTAGTCGGTATTTGGAAGCTGTGCGTTTGTATGAATCTAATTCGAAGATTTCAATTTTACAAATAATAGGGGATCTTGTTGATAATTCCTTCTGACTCTTTGCAACTTAGCCTTCAAGCCGCGATCCAATTTCGTGGTGGCACAAAAGATGACGAGCCTGGAGTTGCTGGCCAATCTGGCGGCAGCTCGCCGTAGCCAGAGATGTGTCGCCGGCGTTTTCGACGGAAGCGAGGAAATATGCACGGCTGCAATGACGTAAAAACGCGCATGATTGGTATCGCTATTGACATTGGCCGCCACGACGTACGGTGGCGCCATCCTCCGTGGATAAATTATTCGAAGCGCAAAACGGCGCGCTCCTCATGCTTCGACTGCAGCCGCTCAAATAAACCAACGTGCGGGCGCCCTTCGGGACATTTATGTGAGTGCCTTCGAAGTAGGGAAATCGGAAGCTGGGGCTCTGCAAACTGAGAATACCGAACCCGCTAACATGCCGCATCTTCACAAAATACGATGCACGGCCACTGTCTGCAGTCGTCGCAATGGAGTGCGCCTAGATGGTTACTTCTTTTTTTATTTTTTTGCGCCAGAATTACAGGCCAATATATTCGTGCTGTACACTATCTGTAACACAGCAGCCAATGTCGTCTCAATGCCGTGATTCCAGTGATTCTTAACGAGCGGTTGCACTTGCACATGCATGTTATCGCGCAATATTTATATTTGGGCGCGATATTTTGCAGGCGTGATATCACGCGCGATTATCATGGCCATTTATCGCGCGGTACTTCCATTTCGCTGCTAGCGGTAGCTCTGGTGCGTCGCCTTTTTATTATTTTTTTTGTGTGGTTTAATTTTTTTGAAGATGGAATGCGAAAAAACGCACTTTGTTTATTTAAGTGGACTATATGAAGGGACGCCCATTATACTGGAACGACAAATTAAAATGGCCGTGTAGCTAATTAGATATATGCACTAATGATTTTTTAATACAGATCTCGTTGAAATTGCGTAATTGAAGGTGAGGCACGGTGAAGTCATATCTGCGTAGCAGAAATCCTGAGGCATCACTGGCATGTCTGTCGCCGAAATGTGCTAAAATATGCACTTGTGTTTCAGCTATTATCATATAGAAATCACAGAAAGAGGCTCATGTCAACCTGTTAACAGGAATGCCAATATATTCCGTACCACATTCTGCCGACGCAGATGTCAAAATTGGCACTAGTCTTGGTATTTCCGCTTAGCAGCCATAAATTCACAACTGCTCAATTTCATTATTTCATCAAGTAGCATAAGGAGAACGCTTAAGGTAAAAAAGTTAGTGAATCTTTTCAATGACAGCCGCCTTACAATACGATTTGCCATGAAAATGATGTCAGCATCTCCAGATAACCTATCTGAACAAGTCGAGCAATCAAATGTCCCTGGATGTGCTTGGTATGCGGCTTTACGGCCGAAAAACGATTAAAGCGGGTCAATAAAGAGCGTCAGGTTCCGTCACGATTGTCATTCGTCACAATCCCAGTATACCTATGCGTAACGTACGTATCTGCACCATATGTAGCAGCATATGTGAGCATTCCACAGGACAAAAGCAAATATTGTTGTGCGAACGCCCTTCCCGGATAGCGAGAGAGAGAGAGAGAGACATAGAAGAGAGGAAAGGCTGGGAGGTTAAGCAGACGCGCGTCCGGTGTGCTTCCCTGCACTGGGCGAATAGATATATGGGTGTAAAGAGTGAGAGAGTAGCTATAGGGAGCACAGTTGTCATGCGTGACAGTTTGAATTTCATTGTAGTTTTCTTAGCCGGAATGACAACAGCACCTAAAGAGCTGGTAGATGAGACCGAACCATCGGTATAGATGTGTATTCGGTCCCCGTATGTCTCATTGATTAATAGCAGCGTCATATGTGTTAGAACTATTTTTCCGTCATCTGCTTTCTTTACATCCGGAATACTTAGGCGCAACTAAGACTGTTGGGTCACAAGGGAAATGAAGGCCTTGCTGCTGGTGTGTATCCTGATGGAAGACAATATATGGTGATGATAACTTCATAAAACGTTGTACGAGTTCTCTGCCAGAGAAAGAACGCCAAGTGATGGTCGGGGACACGGGAAAGATGCCGGATAGGCGTCCTGAGACAATCCACAACGCATATTTTGGCATGATGGTCTTTGGTAAGCACGCATACTGGCATGATGGTCTTTGGTTGCAGGTGTTGACACGCAGCGAGGAAGTCCTAAACACGGGCGCAGTGCTTTGCTCTGTGAGCTCTCCAATGAGCGAACATTTGACTTGCGCGTACTGGGCAACACGGGAAAGCTGTAGCATAAACTTCCTAGGAATAGAGCTCTTACTACTGAAGCATGGAGCGTACGAATGCATCCCACGTTTTCCCGCACATACCTGGGCAATCTACAACAGTTTTTTCTTCAGGTTCGAAAGAGCATTCGTTATTTAGCTGGAGATTTGTTAGCCCACGGAGACATGCCGATGGCCCTTCGGAATGATTCAAAGTTCTTTTTTCTGAATTCCTCATGTTCAATTATTTACATAGGTAAGCTGCAACCCACAGCGCCGGCTAGTTCTTCCGTGTTGCTAAAGCTGTCGTTCTCAGCCCACTCCCTTACTGCCTTCGCTGACGACGCGGCAGTTGTGCCTGCGTAATCACTCATGCTACGTCACACTGATTGCAGCGCCAGTATATTCAGTGGTGGAAGTTGCCCCCAATATTTAGGGGAAGCTTTCTTTGCGAACTCTCTGGAACTTTCCTGGCCGTGACTGCGCGCTGCCCTCTTAACGTAGAGCTCATACAACAAAAAAAATCGAATTATGTACCCATTGATGGGAATGAACCACGGTCCCCCAACACAGAAGTGCAATTCTCTCGCAGCATTAATTTTTACTTTCTTTCTTCTTTTTATGTGTGTGTGTGTGTGGCCGGGTGTACGCGCACTGAATTTTGGGACATATGCGTTGGCTACGATGAATATTTTTTTTCTCGCGGCTACCATGATTCCTAAAGATTTTGCTGTCATGGGTGCAATCTAGAGCCTAATGAAAATGCACGCGTTGCTATTATCACCAATATAAATCGCTGCTCAAAGCATGAAGTGACGTGCACTGTAACTTCAGGCAGTTGTGTTGAGTACCATCAGAACGATTACAAAAATTTGTTTTGCCTATGCAATGAGTGGCTGTAGGCTGGCCGTAGGAAATAAATGGACATAAAGAAAAAAAGTCAAGGACCACTCCCTTCTTGCTCCTTTTTTTTTTCTTTTTTGCTGTCACTGTAGGAGCAGAGAAATGAGCACACAGAGGAAATCAGATAAGAAAAACACCAGAAAGTGATACACATCTAATACTGCGTACATGGCCTCCTCAAGGGCAGGGAGTATGTATTTGTAAGCTGAATCTGCTTAACATCATAAGTCATTTGTTGTCTATAAAGGTAACGCTGTTAATTTAACAGTAATAATGTGATATAATCGAGCACTGTAAAGTAATCATTGCCTGATTTACCTTGCCATTTACAGATGACATAAAATGTGAAAATCTAGTTGGGGGGGGGGTCAAGAATGTCCATAAGGCATAGATAATCCTCAGAATACCTAAACCAATTTTTTTTCCATAAGGGAACTCGGCGTAGCCTCGACCATGGCTTACTTCGAGCAGTACCGCCGAGCACTACGCACCTATTCACAAAGAACAAAATTGTGCATGTTTTACTGGCCCGTCCAAGGCATTTCATATAATCATAAGCTTCTCAGCTTTCCTTGCTATCGTCCAAGTTACTGCGCCATCGGTTAATACTGGCAGAAAACATCGATCATATAGTATTTTTGTAGAATATCGTTAAGCTTTCATCGATGAATTGAGTGTTCCTCTTATACGCGTTCCAGCCCAACTTATTTTTCGGGTGGAGGGGAGAGGCTGGGGGCGGCCCATTTCCTTCTCCCTATCCGGGTCCTCCGTGTCTACTTTGCATCAACGCACTCAATCACAGTTTCAACATGCCGACTGACAATCACGCAGTCTAGTTTTCTTGCTAGACTATCGAGCAGTAGAACTGAAGGCTGGGCAGTTTTTTCTTTATTATGGGTTTTTACATGCCAAAACCACGATCTGATAATGAGGCATGCCGTAGTGGGGGGGCTTCGGAAACTTGGACCACCTGGGGTTCTTTAACGGGCACCTAAATCTAAGTACACGGGTATTTTCTGATTTCGTCCCCATCGAAATGCGGCCGCCGTGGCCGGGACTCGATCCCGCGACCTCGTGCTTAGCAGCCCAACACCACAGCCACTAAGAAGCCACGGCGGGTGCTGGGCAGTTCATCAATCTTTTCAGCATTATTTCAGTATTCTGCATAATAATCTTCAAACCACCGTTAGACTTTGTTGGTCCAATTCCAATCGTGTTATGCATTAAACTAACCTAAGCATTCATGAACCGATTTGAACAGAAATGCCAATTGAACAAACTTTAGGAGACCTACGGGAGGTGCTCGCTCAAGTGAACTTTGCTCACTTGAGCAAAGCATATGCTTGCCTATGCTTAGGAATCAGCTATGACCAAGAGAACGACACCCAAACGAGATTTATTCACCATAGCTCAGCAGCTGCGAAAACACTGATAGTGGCAACGTGTAAATGTTGCTGGCGTTACTGCGACGACTCCACTTAATTTCTTCTAGTGGACATCTTATGCTCGTCGTTCACTGGAGGCAGCCAGCGCTTAAGGTCTCCCTTGAGTGGAGGGAGAGGGGGGTGGGGTGCCTCATAGGCCGGCACCAGTACAGCGCGCGCACACTCACATACGCGCATATATATATATATATATCATGAAAAGCCAACAAAGACACCAAGGAAATCATAGGGAAAATTACTTGTACTTGTTAATTGAATTAAAGCAATTATAAATTAGTGGAGGTTGTTGGATCGTTACCCACCTGCGGCAATTTGTTTTTTCGTCCACTTTCATTGCCACTAATTTATAATTTCATTACTGCAATTAATAAGTACATGTAATTTCTCCTATGTTTTCCTTGGTGTCTGTTTGTCGGCTTCTCATGATATGATTAATAAATATCGTGCCCCTCAGTTCAACCCCCTTTCTTCTCGTTCTTATATGTATATCAATATATATATATATATATATATATATATATATATATATATATATATATATATATATATATATGTCTGCGTTTGGGACCGACCGTTAGCGCAGGGCACGGACTCTCAGCACGATCGGCATTCACGAGCAAAAGTGCTATATCTATCGCTTTTGTGGATATTTTGGAAATAGGGAAATGGATGCAGCTGCAGGACGATACCTGCTTTCTTGTTTTTGCTCATGACAGATCAAACGATTAATCACGATTTAATCAATAATAGAAATATTGGAGAGTTAGAATTGCCCTACGCAAGGCAATACTGGTAATAAAAACACCTCAAGCGCTTGTCGAATTGGTGCCGGAGTGCTACAGTTAGAAGCGCGCGATTGTTCAGCAAATGATTCCAGTAAATTAACACCTACGCTGCGCTGAATTAGTTCTTGCCTGCGGTAGGGGTTACAGCAATCCATAATACCGCTGTAACTATTGATATCTATCTGGCTAGGTTAGCCATCCTAGTCAGACCTCCATTTCTATGTAAAGCTCGGCCGACAGTCGGTAGGAAGGCCGTGACTAGCCGTGACTAATGGTGCTGTGTGGCGCTGTTTTTGAACTGCACGCTGTTTGGAACGGGAAGTCTTGAATGCAGAATATGTAACAAAAAAATAAAGAAAACAAAGTAAATGTCGGGAGACATAAAGTCATCTCAGTGGAGCAAGTCTGTTCCACTGAACTTTAACCCGCGCTAAACTTTGTTCCAAGTTTATTGCATTGCTGCTTCGACATTTTTCCGACGACGCTGCGGAAATGATCACTCGTGGACACAGCGCCACCTTGGGCACAAAATGACAAGCACCAGTCCCAGTCGTAGCCTAGCGCCAGATTCGAATAAGCAAGTCTTGCCGTGAGCTACTTCAACCCTTTGAAAACGCCTTCCAAGCTTTTTGGAAAGTGGAGAGTCGTTCAGGACATCCCACTTTCGACGGGCTGCGGCTAGCGAGATGAGTCTATAAAGCCGTGGCCTCAAATTGATGTCACCGGACCAAGTTCATATAACACGGCTCTCAACGGACAGCAGTGTATGATTACGATTGATACCGGCTTTAGCTGCCTTAGGGTTCACAAGGGATGGATTACAGCCTAAAAGGGAAGCCAATGTTTTGTGGACCCCGTGTTTGGGACTTCTGTGTTAAAGTATGAGAAGACAATCGTAAGGTGCTGTCTCTATGGTCACTAAGCACTATTTTCGTTTTAAAAGTGCACAGCCGTTCGCGTCGAATAGATATAAAATAACTGGTACTGAGTTGGCTCAAAGAGCAGGTAATGCAGACCTGTCACAAATGATAGAGTTGCATCTTTAACAGCGAGCTAAGCAAATATAACCTTTATGAAGGATAACCTATAAGGAAGAAGAAATAAAAAAGTACTAGTCCTCCCTTTAGAGGCAAACGCTAGTTGGAATCGGTTAACGCTGGACAGCGGTAAAGGAGATCGAAGGGAGAGGCCTTCGTCCTGCAGTGGACGTAAACTAGGCTGATCATGACGATGTTACCAAGGAAGCTCGCATTACTTAAGATTAGCTATCCATGTGCATATGGACAAAGGACATAGAAAGTGTGATCGCAGGAGCGTGGGGATCGTCAGATGGAAAAACACTAAAGGTCGTTGGAAGTAGGGCACTATACCACAATTCTGAGTAAATGCTGGGAATAAATGCATTCCTGTATGTTGATGTTATGTGTCGATGTCGGCTATGCGTCGCTGTTATGCTGCCCCCGAATGCAATGGTTCGCCCATTTCCTATACCTATACTGGCGACGCTACATTGTTTTCTCCTAAACGAAGAGAAACTTGTATGTTCAGCAACTTCTTCATGCACTTGTGTCTAAAGTAGTCGCCAATACGTTAGCACTACAGCAACTTAGCATAGGTGCATTGCAGTCTGGACATATTGGCGAGCCAGACTGCTGAACTTTAAGTAAAATAACTGTTAGTGTAAGCTGCGTTAAGTACAACTCTCTGAAAGCAGTTTTGTCTCGCCTGTCACGGCTGCGCGGCCTATGAATGAACATGTACCTTGTGTCAATTTTGTCACGGCAGGCCATATTTATTGTCCGAGTTGCGGCAGACAGAACGCAATAACGCCACACTGGTGCATATCCACTTGCCACCACTCCTTTTCTAAAAATTGGTATACGGATCGAAATCTATTCCAATCCCTATACTCATGTCATCTTGGCTCCTTCAGAATCCGCCTTGCCCATTCGAAAATTGTGATTCGGATATGTCGGCCATACAAACTCAACCATCGGCTCTGTTCCGGCGGGAAGTGCAATTCTCCCATCGCACTGGACGTCACCGATTTGTACTCTAATGTGCTAGAAGTAGTGGCCATCAGGAAATGGACAAACAATATATGGATAAAAAAGTCAATAACGCGTTTGTGCACGTCTCCGAAAAAAACAAAAGATTCGTGATGAATGAATAACCTTCTGTCTACATCAACGCCTGTCCACTCAGATTATCTCAACCCTCCAGAGGAATGCGAGAATAATCTCTTGGATTTCTTTGATCATATCTTGGGTAACTAGATACGCACCAACGTCGCGTAAGTTTGCCTAGGTAATGCGGAAAAGACAGAGCAGACTTCACCTCCATTTATGGCGACCGGTTTCCCTTGCTCTCTGCGTGAGGAAACTGATGGAAAAGGTTGTATCGCCAGATTGACATAATGGCTTGAACGCCATGAGCTTCTTTAAGTGTGTTTGACTGTTTTCCGGCATCCTCTGAGCACCCAAGATAACATCTTCGATTTGGTAGGCCACACTGAACACCAATGTGTTGACAGCTTTTCTACGCTGGCAATATTTCTTGGTGTATCAAAAGGTAATGGTTGCGTTCTCGAGGGCTCTATAACTTGACGACTGGTGAACATGAGCGTCATAGTTTATCTCTTACACTTTATACCTCAGCGAATTTGTCACCGGCAGACGCAAGTGAAATTAGAAACACCACTGAGTACCGCGTGACTATTCTCGCGGTACTCACACTTTGTAAGACAAGTGCAACCATAAGCGCCCAGCAATTGCGTGGTCATGAAATTCTCTTGACATGTAGAGACGAAGGAAACCGGAATAAGAATAACCGGGACCCAGAATAACCTTAGTGATCGTAAGTATACCGGCATAAGGCACCATTGTGAAGCCTGAATCGAGTAAGTTGGAGTTGTATGTGACTGTTTAGTGGACGTTTCGAGCCACTTAGCTGCTCAATAAGAGAGCGGCAATACGAGCAATTGTGTTGATGCAGGATGAGGGTATTCAGAATACAGGAAGGGAAGGCGTCTATCGGGGCTAAAGAACTGCCGTCCGGAGTATATCCATGATCCGCACTCATTGCACACTGGCGGCGCACGCGAACCCTTTAGAATATTTAGCACGAAACTCTATCATGGTGGCGATCTACCCTCGGTTTTTCGTTTCACTCTGAATACATATGAATGTTGCACAATTCAGCGTTTCTCATCGAAGTGGGAAACACGCGGGTACTGAGGAAGAACACTGATAAGGTATACTTGCATAATAGTAGCTGCTTTGGCGCCGAATTTGCGCGCCGTTAGTAAGTGGGCACCTATTTTAGCCCTTCTCCCTCCATACCACCGACGGAAATTGGCACTCCCAAAGAATTGGAACAAAAACAGACGGAGCCACCGCTCGGTAAATGCAGTTGCTTCGCCCGAATGACGTGAACTCGAAATAAATATCCAAACCTATTGCTGCACTCAAAGTAAATAGCCAATACATCGTGGCACTGGCAGCAACTCGCTAATGCAGTCTAAAAAATAGCCAGAAAGCATAGAATTATATTCCTTAGCTTCACTGTGGTTTGCACAATGCGCTGCCAATATTTTTTCTCGAACCTGACAGCAAAACTGGTCCCAGAGTGTTTGGAAGCGTGATCGATATTTATTACTTTTGATGGCGTTCCTTGTATTCATATTTTGTTTTTAGTCGGATGGGCAGAGATGAGAATTTTTTTGTAAGCTTGCATCGCATCACTCCATTGTATTCTTGCAACCCTACCTGCTCCATCAACTCTTAAACCTGCGGCGACCACAGAAAAGTGGTCCTTTGTATCTGCACAGTCCTCGCATACGTTCCCCATGCGGCGCAGCCTCACGCCAAAAACAAATCGTTCAAGGTGAAAACCTTACGCCTACATACCTTAGTGAGCAGCTGTGGTGCCGAAGTGCACCTCCGGAAGAAGCAGTACCCTCGGACTTCTGTACTTTCGTTCCCTCTTTGTTTCTCTTATCCCTTTAAGGACGCTAAAAAATGGATAAAAGCGTGAGAAAAAGACTGAATTTTTATTTTTGCGTGCAAAGAAGTCGGTTGATCAGAGAAAGTAGGATCATGCTAAACGTTTGTGTGAAGAAGGCAAAGTTTATTAGAAAATGTTACACTGTAATGAAGGTGGGCTTCACTACTCCACGGGGGGGGGGGGGAGCTTCATTGCATGTGTGGTTTGCATGTTCCCAATTTCACTCTTCAACTGGCTTCAACTGGCTATTTGTGCCATATGATGTTGTTTACAAAAAGCACAGAGCAACGGAAGAACACAAGTGTACAGGAATCCGCCACCCTTCTATTGGGCTGAGCGCCATATTTAAGTGAAATGTTCCACGATGCCTAAGGTTGGCTTTTTTCCTTCGCCTTGTCGTTCGGTGGTAAAGCCCACGGTGTCGGCGGAAAGTCATAGCACTTTTCTTTTTAGTGTAAAGTGAGGTTCGCTTTTGCTTCGAAAAATAAAGAAAAGTTTCGGTATATTCGCCCTACAGCGGTAGCATGCTCAACGAAGACTAAACTGCATCGACGGAAAGCTTAACGCGTTACTGCTGGTGTCACAGCCATAAGACCTTTCAACGTAAATAGGGTAACTAGACCGGCGTAAATGTAGGTATTGTTTTATGGGCTACTAATGACACCCGTCTCAGCTAAAGCTATTGACGTATGTATAACTGCACATATTTTTCGGGCTGTTATCTATGCTACACTGTTTACGGAATCCATACACTGGCAGCCAAAGTAACATTGGTCGGCAGCCAGTCTTTAGCACATCCACAAACCCACCTACAATTCTTTAAACTAGGAAGTGTAACTTCTTTTAGGATATTCAATTATTTGCGCGTCTCAAGAATTTTCGGTAGCTTCATACCCGTCCGTCTTAGGCCGACTTCACACACAACTTGTAGTTTGGAAAAAGAAAACACAGCCATTCTGCCCGGCGAAGGTGGATGACCAGCGCAGCTGTAAACATCGGGGTAAGAAAACTTGTGGTAAACCCTTTATTGCATCACTCATTGTCACTTAGTAACGACGGTCACAATGTCTATGTGGTCGCTATGCCATACGCTGATCGGCATACTCGCAACTGCAGACACATTCTTTGATAATGTCAAATCAATGCACGTACGCCGTTGGGTGGTCGGTTGGGCCGGAACGGTGTAGCATCGCAAGCGATATGTGTGCAACACGAAACGCGTAAACCACTCCACTTTTGGTCCCTACCCATTGGCACTGGCAACGACCACAGGATAGTGTCATCGCAACTAACCCACGCAAAGTGAGTAGCCACGAACCTTACGGACTATGAGCCATTGCATATTTTGCTTGCTTACAGGACTACGAGCCATTGCTAACGGGGGTATGAGCCATTGATGATGACACTTTTCAACACGCTATTCTGTATGTTGTATGCATGATTCGACAAAATGTAAGCACTGTTCGATTCACTTTGCTGAGTGCTTGTAGCCTCTGCCTTACGGGACTATCAGCCATTGCATTTTTTGCTTTCTTGCGAGAGTATGAGTTCTTACGGGGCTATGGTATGGTGTGATGAACTTTATTAATGTCCTGAAGTTCAACCCTTAGGTTGACGCAGGCGGCTCCCACGTCGCGACAGTAAGATTTAACCTTACCGCCGTATCGTGGGCCTTCTGGACGGCCTGTACTTGATCGAAAAGAACTCCACTGTGTAGGACTCGTCGCCACCGGTCTCTCTCCTTGTCACAATCTGTGAAAGACACACACTATTAAAATTTTCACATCCTTATGGGTGTAATGAGGCTGTATTTATCTTTTCGCCCTTGTAAACACCCTTGAAAACCCTTTTTGACGGAAAGGGGTGTTCAATAAGAAAACACCCTTGGAACACCCCAGTCTTTCTAATTTACACCCTAATTTTAAGGGAGTAAGTGAACAAGCTTACAGTATATGATAAATGAACGTTGGCAGTTAACGCGTTGATATTGGCTATACATGAAGCACGCGCTACCTGCGCTTGAATCAGGTAGCTGGAGTGATTAGATCGGGGCATCTAGGCAGCAACGCACTGACTCCGAACAGCGGTCAAAGATGAAGTTTCCCACGAATGTTGATATCGAACGGATGACACTAACGCGCCGACTTTGCATAGCCAGATATCTGCAAAAGGCTTCGCATGATCAATGGCAAAATATTTACAATGATATCACTGAATACTTAAAGGTGTGCAACCAGTTACACTGGAAATAGTTAGGAGTGAGGGCTAACGGTAAATAGCTCACCAACTTACGGTTTGCAGATGACATTGGCATACTCAGCAACGCTGCAGATTATTTGCAACAAACGTTTCAGGACCTTAGTGAAGAATGTGTAAGAGTCTCATTGAAAGTTAGTAGGCAGAAGAGAAAAGTAATGTTCCACAGCCTGGCGAGAGAACGAAATGGCATGGTCGGCAGTCTGCCTCTAGAACCTGCGCAGTAATACGTTTATCGAGGTTAATTACTCGCAGATGCCTCTGATCAAGGAAATTAACAAAAATAAAAAAATTAGTTGGAGAGCTTACGGCAGGCATTACTAAATCATGACCATGGAGCTTACTGCTAATCATCGCTTTCTACCGTTACTAACGTATGGGGCCGAAACTTGGAAGTTACCAAAGAAGCTTGGGAAAACGTTGAGGATCGCGCAACGAGCGATGAAATGAAAAATATTAGGCATGACGATAATAGACTGTAAGACAGCGATGTCGATTAGAGAGCGAAAGGGGATAGCTGATATTCTGGTTGACATTAAGAGGAAGAAGTCGTGCTGGGCAGACATTGCAATGCGTAAGGGAGAGAACTGCTGGTCTATTGGAGTTGCAGAATGGGTGCTAAGGGAAGGGAAGCACGGGCGAGGTCGGCAGAGAATAAGGTGGACGTGATGGAATTGGGAAACTTGAAGACACGTGGAACCAGTTAGCACAAGACAGGGGGATTGGAGATCGCTGGAGAAGCTTTCGTCCCGCGATGGACATCAAAATAGGCTGATGACGATGATGTCGCGACAGCCATGCCAGCTTCGTGGCATGTCATTCATTTTATATCGTTAAGCTTTCATCGATGAATTGAGTGTTCCTCTTATACGCGTTCCAGCCCAACTTATTTTTCGGGTGGAGGGGAGAGGCTGGGGGCGGCCCATTTCCTTCTCCCTATCCGGGTCCTCCGTGTCTACTTTCCATCAACGCACTCAATCACAGTTTCAACATGCCGACTGACAATCACGCAGTCTAGTTTTCTTGCTAGACTATCGAGCAGTAGAACTGAAGGCTGGGCAGTTTTTTCTTTATTATGGGTTTTTACATGCCAAAACCACGATCTGATAATGAGGCATGCCGTAGGGGGGGGGCTTCGGAAACTTGGACCACCTGGGGTTCTTTAACGGGCACCTAAATCTAAGTACACGGGTATTTTCTGATTTCGTCCCCATCGAAATGCGGCCGCCGTGGCCGGGACTCGATCCCGCGACCTCGTGCTTAGCAGCCCAACACCACAGCCACTAAGAAGCCACGGCGGGTGCTGGGCAGTTCATCAATCTTTTCAGCATTATTTTAGTATTCTGCATAATAATCTTCAAACCACCGTTAGACTTTGTTTGTTCAATTCCAATCGTGTTTATGCATTAAACTAACCTTCATGAACCGATTTGAACAGAAATGCCAATTGAACAAACTTTAGGAGACCTACGGGAGGTGCTCGCTCAAGTGAACTTTGCTCATTTGAGCAAAGCATATGCTTGCATATGCTTAGGAATTAGTTATGGCCAAGAGAACGACACCCAAACGAGATTTATTCACCATAGCTCAGTAGCTGCGAAAACACTGATAGTGGCAACGTGTAAATGTTGCTGGCGTTACTGCGACGACTACACTTAATTTCTTCTGGTGGACGCCTTATGCTCGTCGTTCACTGGAGGCAGCCAGCGCTTAAGGTCTCCCTTGAGTGGAGGGAGAGGGGGGTAGGGTGCCTCATAGGCCGGCACCAGTACAGCGCGCGCACACTCACATACGCTATATATATATATATGTATATATATATATATATATATATATATATATATATATATATATATATGTCATGAGAAGCCAACAAAGACACCAAGGAAATCATAGGGAAAATTACTTGTCCTTGTTAATTGAATTAAAGAAATTCTAAATTAGTGGACGTTGTTGGATCGTTACCCACCTGCGGCAATTTGTTTTTTCATCCACTTTCATTGCCACTAATTTATAATTTCATTACTGCAATTAATAAGTACATGTAATTTCTCCTATGTTTTCCTTGGTGTCTGTTTGTCGGCTTCTCATGATATGATTAATAAATATCGTGCCCCTCAGTTCAACCCCCTTTCTTCTCGTTCTTATATATATATATATATATATATATATATATATATATATATATATATATATATATATATATATATATATATATATATATATGTCTGCGTTTGGGACCGACCGTTAGCGCAGGGCACGGACTCTCAGCACGATCGGCATTCACGAGCAAAAGTGCTATATCTATCGCTTTTGTGGATATTTTGGAAATAGGGAAATGGATGCAGCAGCAGGACGATACCTGCTTTCTTGTTTTTGCTCATGACAGATCAAACGATTAATCACGATTTAATCAATAATACAAATATTGGAGAGTTAGAATTGCCCTACGCAAGGCAATACTGGTAATAAAAACACCTCAAGCGCTTGTCGAATTGGTGCCGGAGTGCTACAGTTAGAAGCGCGCGATTGTTCAGCAAATGATTCCAGTAAATTAACACCTACGCTGCGCTGAATTAGTTCTTGCCTGCGGTAGGGGTTACAGCAATCCATGATGCCGCTGTAACTATTGATATCTATCTGGCTAGGTGAGCCACCCTAGTCAGACCTCCATTTCTATGTAAAGCTCGGCCGACAGTCGGTAGGAAGGCCGTGACTAGCCGTGACTAATGGTGCTGTGTGGCGCTGTTTTTGAACTGCACGCTGTTTGGAACGGGAAGTCTTGAATGCAGAATATGTAAAAAAAAATAAAGAAAACAAAGTAAATGTCGGGAGACATAAAGTCATCTCAGTGGAGCAAGTCTGTTCCACCGAACTTTGACCCGCGCTAAACTTTGTTCCAAGTTTATTTCATTGCTGCTTCGACATTTTTCCGACGACGCTGCGGAAATGATCACGCATGGACACAGCGCCACCTTGGGCACAAAATGACAAGCACCAGTCCCCGTCGTAGCCTAGCGCCAGATTCGAATAAGCAAGTCTTGCCGTGAGCTACTTCAACCCTTTGAAAACGCCTTCCAAGCTTTTTGAAAAGTGGAGAGTCGTTCAGGACATCCCACTTTCGACGGGCTGCGGCTAGCGAGATCAGTCTATAAAGCAGTGGCCTCAAACTGGTGTCACCGGACCAAGTTCATATAACACGGCTCTCAACAGACAGCAGTGTATGATTACTATTGATACCGGCTTTAGCTGCCTTAAGGTTCACAAGGGATGGATTTCAGCCTGAAAAGGAAGCCAATGTTTTGTGGACCCCGTGTTTGGGACTTCTGTGTTAAAGTGTGAGAAGACAATCGTAAGGTCTGTCTCTATGGTCACTAAGCACTATTTTCGTTTTAAAAGTGCACAGCCGTTCGCGTCGAATCGATATAAAATACATGGCACTGAGTTGGCTCAAAGAGCAGGTAATGCAGACCTGTCACAAATGATAAAGTTGCATCTTTAACAGCGAGCTAAGCAAATATAACCTTTATGAAGAATAACCTATAAGGAGGAAGAAATAAAAAAGTACTAGTCCTCCCTTTACAGGCAAACGTTAGCGCTGGACAGCGGTAAAGGAGATCGCAGGGAGAGGCCTTCGTCCTGCAGTGGACATAAACTAGGCTGATCATGACGATGTTACCAAGGAAGCTCGCATTACTTAAGATTAGCTATCCATGTGCATATGGACAAAGGACATAGAAAGTGTGATCGCAGGAGCGTGGGGATCGTCAGATGGAAAAACACTAAAGGTCGTTGGAAGTAGGGCACTATACCACAATTCTGAGTAAATGCTGGGAATAGATGCATTCCTGTATGTTGATGTTATGTGTCGATGTGGGCTATGCGTCGCTGTTGTGCTGCCCCCGAATGCAATGGTTCGCCCATTTCCTATACCTGTACTGGCGACGCTACATTGTTTTCTCCTAAACGAAGAGAAACTTGTATGTTCAGCAACTTCTTCATGCAGTTGTGTCTAAAGTGGTCGCCAATACGTTAGCACTACAACAACTTAACATAGGTGCATTGCAGTCTGGACATATTGGCGAGCCAGACTGCTGAACTTTAAGTAAAATAACTGTTAGTGTAAGCTACGCTAAGTACAACTCTCTGAAAGCAGTTTTGTCTCGCCTGTCACGGCTGCGCGGCCTATGAATGAACACGTACCTTGTGTCAATTTTGTCACAACAGGCCATATTTATTGTCTGAGTTGCGGCAGACAGAACGCAATAACGCCACACTGGTGCATATCCACATGCCACCACTCCTTCTAAAAATTGGTATACGGATCGAAATCTATTCCAATCCCTATACTGATGTCATCTTGGCTCCTTCAGAATCCGGCTTGCTCATTCGAAAATTGTGATTCGGATATGTCGGCCATACAAACTCAACCATCGGCTCTGTTTCGGCGGGAAGTGCAATTCTCCCATCGCACTGGACGTCACCGATTTGTACTCTAATGTGCTAGAAATAGTGGCCATCAGGATATGGACAAACAAAATATGGATAAAAAAAAGTCAATAACGCATTTGTGCACGTCTCCGAAAAAAAAAAAAGATTCGTGATGAATGAATAACCTTCTGTCTACATCAACGCCTGTCCAATCAGGTTATCTCAACCCTCCAGAGGAATGCGAGAATAATCTCTTGGATTTCTTTGATCATATCTTGGGTAACTAGATACGCACCAACGTCGCGTAAGTTTGCCTAGGTAATGCGGAAAAGACAGAACAGACTTCACCTCCATTTATGGCGACCGGTTTCCCTTGCTCTCTGCGTGAGGAAACTGATGGAAAAGGTTGTATCGCCAGATTGACATAATGGCTTGAACGCCATGAGCTTCTTTAAGTGTGTTTGACTGTTTTCCGGCATCCTCTGAGCACCCAAGATAACATCTTCGATTTGGTAGGCCACACTGAACACCAATGTGTTGACAGCTTTTCTACGCTGGCAATATTTCTTGGTGTATCAAAAGGTAATGGTTGCGTTCTCGAGGGCTCAATAACTTGTCGACTGGTGAACATGAGCGTCATAGTTTATCTCTTATACTTTGTACCTCAGCGAATTTGTCACCGGCAGACGCAAGTGAAATTAGAAACACCACTGAGTACCGCGAGAATACTCTCGCGGTACTCACACTTTGTAAGTCAAGTGGAACCATAAGCGCCAGGCAATTGCGTCGTCATGAAATTCTCTTGACTTGTAGAGACGAAGGAAACCGGAATAAGAATAACCGGGACCCAGAATAACCTTAGTGATCGTAAGTATACCGGTATAAGGCACCATTGTGAAGCCTGAATCGAGTAAGTTGGAGTTGTATGTGACTGTTTAGTGGACGTTTCGAGCCACTTAGCTGCTCAATAAGAGAGCGGCAATACGAGCAAATGTGTTGATGCAGGATGAGGGTATTCAGCATACAGGAAGGGAAGGCGTCTATCGGGGCTAAAGAACTGCCGCCCGGAGTACATCCATCATCCGCACTCATTCCACACTGGCGGCGCACGCGAACCCTTTAGTATATTTATCACGAAACTCTATCATGGTGGCGATCTACCCTCGGTTTTTCGTTTCACTCTGAATACATATGAATGTTGCACAATTCAACGTTTCTCATCGAAGTGGGAAACACGTGGGTACTGAGGAAGAACACTGATAAGGTATACTTGCATAATAGTAGCTGCTTTGGCGCCGAATTTGCGCGCCGTTAGTAAGTGGGCACCTATTTTAGCCCTTCTCCCTCCATACCACCGATAGAAATTGGCACTCCCAAACAATTGGAACAAAAACAGACGGAGCCACCGCTCGGTAAATGCAGTTGCTTCGCCCGAATGACGTGAACTCGAAATAAATATCCAAACCTATTGCTGCACTCAAAGTAAATAGCCAATACATCGTGGCACTGGCAGCAAGTCGCTAATGCAGTCTAAAAAATAGCCAGAAAGCATAGAATTATATTCCTTAGCTTCACTGTGGTTTGCACAATGCGCTGCCAATATTTTTTCTCGAACCTGACAGCAAAACTGGTCCCAGAGTGTTTGGAAGCGTGATCGATATTTATTACTTTTGATGGCGTTCCTTGTATTCATATTTTGTTTTTAGTCGGATGGGCAGAGATGAGAATTTTTTTGTAAGCTTGCATCGCATCACTCCATTGTATTCTTGCAACCCTACCTGCTCCATCAACTCTTAAACCTGCGGCGACCACAGAAAAGTGGTCCTTTGTATCTGCACAGTCCTCGCATACGTTCCCCATGCGGCGCAGCCTCACGCCAAAAACAAATCGTTCAAGGTGAAAACCTTACGCCTACATACCTTAGTGAGCAGCTGTGGTGCCGAAGTGCACCTCCGGAAGAAGCAGTACCCTCGGACTTCTGTACTTTCGTTCCCTCTTTGTTTCTCTTATCCCTTTAAGGACGCTAAAAAATGGATAAAAGCGTGAGAAAAAGACTGAATTTTTATTTTTGCGTGCAAAGAAGTCGGTTGATCAGAGAAAGTAGGATCATGCTAAACGTTTGTGTGAAGAAGGCAAAGTTTATTAGAAAATGTTACACTGTAATGAAGGTGGGCTTCACTACTCCACGGGGGGGGGGAGCTTCATTGCATGTGTGGTTTGCATGTTCCCAATTTCACTCTTCAACTGGCTTCAACTGGCTATTTGTGCCACATGATGTTGTTTACAAAAAGCACAGAGCAACGGAAGAACACAAGTGTACAGGAATCCGCCACCCATCTATTGGGCTGAGCGCCATATTTAAGTGAAATGTTCCACGATGCCTAAGGTTGGCTTTTTTCCTTCGCCTTGTCGTTCGGTGGTAAAGCCCACGGTGTCGGCGGAAAGTCATAGCACTTTTTTTTTAGTGTAAAGTGAGGTTCGCTTTTGCTTCGAAAAATAAAGGAAAGTTTCGGTATATTCGCGCTACAGCGGTAGCATGCTCAACGAAGACTAAACTGCATCGACGGAAAGCTTAACGCTTTACTGCTGGTGTCACAGCCATAAGACCTTTCAACGTAAATAGGGAAACTAGACCGGCGTAAATGTAGGTATTGTTTTATGGGCTACTAATGACACCCGTCTCAGCTAAAGCTATTGACGTATGTATAACTGCACATATTTTTCGGGCTGTTATCGATGCTACACTGTTTACGGAATTCATACACTGGCAGCCAAAGTAACATTGGTCGGCAGCCAGTCTTTAGCACATCCACAAACCCACCTACAATTCTTTAAACTAGGAAGTGTAACTTCTTTTAGGATATTCAATTATTTGCGCGTCTCAAGAATTTTCGGTAGCTTCATACCCGTCCGTCTTAGGCCGACTTCACACACAACTTGTAGTTTGGAAAAAAAACAGAGCCATTCTGCCCGGGGAAGGTGGATGACCAGCGCAGCCGTAAACATCGGGGTAAGAAAACTTGTGGTAAACCCTTTATTGCATCACTCATTGTCACTTAGTAACGACGGTCACAATATCTGTGTGGTCGCTATGCTATACGCTGATCGGCATACTCGCAACTGCAGACACATTCTTTGATAATGTCAAATCAATGCACGTACGCCGTTGGGTGGTCGGTTGGGCCGGAACGGTGTAGCATCGCAAGCGATATGTGTGCAACACGAAACGCGTAAACCACTCCACTTTTGGTCCCTACCCATTGGCACTGGCAACGACCACAGGATAGTGTCATCGCAACTAACCCACGCAAAGTGAGTAGCCACGAACCTTACGGACTATGAGCCATTGCATATTTTGCTTACTTACAGGACTACGAGCCATTGCTAACGGGGGTATGAGCCATTGATGATGACACTTTTCAACACGCTATTCTGTATGTTGTATGCATGATTCGACAAAATGTAAGCACTGTTCGATTCACTTTGCTGAGTGCTTGTAGCCTCCGCCTTACGGGACTATCAGCCATTGCATTTTTTGCTTTCTTGCGAGAGTATGAGTTCTTACGGGGCTATGGTATGGTGTGATGAACTTTATTAATGTCCTGAAGTTCAACCCTTAGGTTGACGCAGGCGGCTCCCACGTCGCGACAGTAAGATTTAACCTTACCGCCGTATCGTGGGCCTTCTGGACGGCCTGTACTTGATCGAAAAGAACTCCACTGTGTAGGACTCGTCGCCACCGGTCTCTCTCCTTGTCACAATCTGTGAAAGACACACACTATTAAAATTTTCACATCCTTATGGGTGTAATGAGGCTGTATTTATCTTTTCGCCCTTGTAAACACCCTTGAAAACCCTTTTTGACGGAAAGGGGTGTTCAATAAGAAAACACCCTTGGAACACCCCAGTCTTTCTAATTTACACCCTAATTTTAAGGGAGTAAGTGAACAAGCTTACAGTATATGATAAATGAACGTTGGCAGTTAACGCGTTGATATTGGCTATACATGAAGCACGCGCTACCTGCGCTTGAATCAGGTAGCTGGAGTGATTAGATCGGGGCATCTAGGCAGCAACGCACTGACTCCGAACAGCAGTCAAAGATGAAGTTTCCCACGAATGTTGATATCGAACGGATGACACTAACGCGCCGACTTTGCATAGCCAGATATCTGCAAAAGGCTTCGCATGATCAATGGCAAAATATTTACAATGATATCACTGAATACTTAAAGGTGTGCAACCAGTTACACTGGAAATAGTTAGGAGTGAGGGCTAACGGTAAATAGCTCACCAACTTACGGTTTGCAGATGACATTGGCATACTCAGCAACGCTGCAGATTATTTGCAACAAACGTTTCAGGACCTTTGTGAAGAATGTGTAAGAGTCTCATTGAAAGTTAGTAGGCAGAAGAGAAAAGTAATGTTCCACAGCCTGGCGTGAGAACGAAATGTCATGGTCGGCAGTCTGCCTCTAGAACCTGCGCAGAAATACGTTTATCGAGGTTAATTACTCGCAGATGCCTCTGATCAAGGAAATTAACAAAAATAAAAAAATTAGTTGGAGAGCTTACGGCAGGCATTACTAAATCATGACCATGGAGCTTACTGCTAATCATCGCTTTCTACCGTTACTAACGTATGGGGCCGAAACTTGGAAGTTACCAAAGAAGCTTGGGAAAACGTTGAGGATCGCGCAACGAGCGATGAAATGAAAAATATTAGGCATGACGATAATAGACTGTAAGACAGCGATGTCGATTAGAGAGCGAAAGGGGATAGCTGATATTCTGGTTGACATTAAGAGGAAGAAGTCGTGCTGGGCAGACATTGCAATGCGTAAGGGAGAGAACTGCTGGTCTATTGGAGTTGCAGAATGGGTGCTAAGGGAAGGGAAGCACGGGCGAGGTCGGCAGAGAATAAGGTGGACGTGATGGAATTGGGAAACTTGAAGACACGTGGAACCAGTTAGCACAAGACAGGGGGATTGGAGATCGCTGGAGAAGCTTTCGTCCTGCGATGGACATCAAAATAGGCTGATGACGATGATGTCGCGACAGCCATGCCAGCTTCGTGGCATGTCATTCATTTTATGTCATGCATGCGTGTCATGCACGTTCTGATAGCTCGATTCGCGTCGATTGCGGCGAGGGGGTGGGGGCGAGTAGCGGCGTAGGCAAGGGGGTCACGCCGGGCACTTGTAACGCTCACGAACAGTAAATTTTTGCTACTATGGCAATGGCCCAGCTCCTTCCCCATCCTTGGTCGATTGGGACCCCCCTCCCTCACACGAAAGATTTTCTGGCTACGCCACTGTGGGGAGGGGGGTGCAAGATTGCTCTAGACCCCTCCCCCTAACTTGTCAACGGAAACGGGGGAGGGGAGGGAGCTGCCGCTGGGCCGCAAACCTTAGGCAGCCCAATTACCGGCTGCATTTCCTTTTGGACGTGAATACTGCTCTAATGTCATTACACAGTGGGATTCATGGCGGTTCGAGGGCATGCGACAATAAAAAAAAACCACATACAGCCATCAGCAAGTCTTAGCTTGAGCAGATCTTCGTGAGCTGGGCAAGGCTCTCATAAAAAAAAAGCTTCGCACCCCTCTTACATGCATTGTCAACTCTGGCTCACCGCCGACTGCACCTTTCCGATAAAAAAATCACAGAGAAACTCCTCTGGGATTTGTCTAAGTATGCGTAAGCATTGGGACTCTTCCTCATCTACACGTAGTCCATGTCGTTATCAATGTTATGAGACTTGATCCGACGAGTATAAGCGACAGCGCTGCGCCGACACCAGCTGCTGTGATCGGCGGCGCCAAGTGAATGGCGCAAGCGAAGTACTGCAGGTGGCGGGGCCAGATGCTCTGATGACTTTCTGTTCACTTTGAGCCGTTATCACTCTTTAGCACTTCTCATCCGCGTCGAACCATTATCAACCGTTCTCCGGCGGCGGCTGCTTGTGGCACGGCCGCGCGAACCGTATCTTGAAAGCGAACTGCAATGCGGACAGAGTGTGCCCACTGCTGAAAACTTCACGCGCTGTGTTCTCGCCGTTTACTTCGCTTTGAACACAGACGCGCGTACACCTATCTTGAAAGTTAACTGCGAGAAGCGCATAGTGCGGCATGAGCTGAGAGCTTCGTGAGCGCTGTGTTCTCGCCGCTTCGGTCGCGTTGAAGCGAAAGCTAGCATGAAGGTGAATTCACTCGTTGCTGCGGGTTCTATTTTGAAAGATATCGTGCGGTACTGACTGACGGAAGGATGGTTTTTCTTGTTGGGTAAGTATAGTAATGCTTACGTTATAAAAAAATCGCAGGATTCGCTAATTTCGCGATAACGACCAACACGAACCTACTCCCCTGCCCCCCGCTGAGCAATGCCGTCTTGGTCTCCCCCTCCAAACCCCCGGGAAAATGCAAACTACGCCTATGTCTCAGTTGAAGAAACGATAATGAAACGTTAACAATGACAAGAACGGCGTTTCCTAACGCGTTGTCCCATGGCCTCCGAGATTTGCATGGGAAGTTGGCGCGCGTGAATCTGGGAGCCCATAATTGACCGCTTAATCGCACAACAAGACAAAAAATAATGCCAAGCGACCCAGTAAAAAATGTAAACAAAGAACTGATCTTAACTATACTGTTTGAGGAAAAGAAATAAAAAATTAGACAGCCGCAACACACGCCACTAAAGCCACCACCGCCGGCATAACGTAGGAACCAACAGTTGGCAACATTCATTCGCGCTTTTCCGCTACACCGCTGCTTCGTCTGCGCAACGAAAGCCGCCATCTTCTCGCGCCTAACGTTTTGTTTTTCTGCAAGTCCGCGCACGCAGCTCATCGTGGATGCACGGCTGCACGGCGTCGCATTATGACCTGCGGCATTTTCTCGTGTTCGCACAATCGGTGTGAGACATGTCGCATGTGAAATGTTTGATAGAAGTGCCTCACGTCCAAGTGAAGCGGCCATATGGGTGCTATGGCGGTGTGCCCCGTTCTCGGAAGCGTCGACCGGTTTCCGGCATGCGGATTTCAGGTACGTGAAAATGCGTTTCGCCCTCCTATTGAGCTCCAGAGCAAAGCGTGCAATATTTCATGTGAAAGATGCAGTGCCCGTCATCATGGTGAATTGCTAGCGGCAAACGAGAACTGTGGCACTTAGCGCACACTGCGGCTGCTAAGTCAGCGTGGAAATTGTTTTACGTTGCCGTAATATGTTGCTGTCAGTCTAACCTGCGGCTTGTGGACAGCTAGCCCATTGACTTTTGCTTGTGGCAGCCATACGTATGTAAATGGAAGTGGTAATAATTTTCGAGAGCAGACAGTTGTTTCGCTCGATGTTTGGTCGTGTTCATGGCGTTATGAAGGCTAGAAAACTGGCTTGATCGTACTTAGTTCTAACTCCAAGAGGCGCAACGTTGGCGCTGTATGTGTTTGTTTTCCGTGCCGTGAGTACCACTTACATGCTCTTGTTGCATGAGAGTGGTAGCTGCTACATCCCGCCTGGGCAGAATACAATAAAAGCAATTTCCTCATTTTCATACGTATGCAATGTGACGTAACAAAATTTCCAGCGTTTTATTCGGAGCGTAAATATCCAGTATAGTTTAGTGGGAAACTCAAATTCTATCTTAGCTTAGTAGGCGTGAAACAAATGAAACTCGCATTCCTTTTTGAATTGTTCGCCCAAACCGCACCGCCCGCAGATGCGTCATCGGGTATTTGACTGTAGCTTCGTTACGTGAGTTGTTTTATACGCAAATATTGCGCGGTTAAGTATCCTGTTAATTTATGCCGACGCTCGTTCTTCCTAACTTTAAGCGATTACTATCCCTGAGTACCGGACGATGCCAAACTTGTTGTGAGGTGTAGCAAACGCGGGAAATACAAAGTGGCGTGGCTGCAATATCCTGTTACGTTTCTTGCATTCAAAGCCAACAGACACAGTACGACTGATTTATTTCCATTTCTGCTGTACTTGATCAATCTAATTTGACAACTGTATTTGCTCTTTAATGGTCATCATTTATTGTGTATTCAGCTTGGCTGCCAGAAAATGCTTGAATTTTTTTCAGTATCCAAGTGACTGAATATTTCACTGACGACCGTGTGTGAAACACCCAAGATGACAAAACTGATAGCGAAATGATGTTTCTTTTATAGAGTTTGGACTCGACTTTTGGTGAGGATGTCGATCGACCTTGGGCCTGGTGACAGCACACCCGACATGCCCAAAGTGCAGCTTGTCAGTTGAGCGCCCCCGAATGGACCATCAACATAGGAAAATGAAGCAGAGCCAGCTAGGGGCAATTTTTATTTTGGAACAGAACACCGACAGCTGCCTCTTTTTTTAAGAACTGAATAACATATTTACAAACCAATCCTTTCTCTTTGTGCAACCTACATTGAATTGTTTTTTGCTTGTTATACAGATCTTCAGAAAGCAGTTTTTCTGAACCCTTTTTGCATGCACAAATAATTAAAGAGGAGTGCCCTTTCTGAAGGAATTGATACTCTGAAATGTGCATTCGGCACACACAGGGATGCAAAATAACCAACAACTTTAAAGCGGTAAAAAAAAAGTTTGAAAGATGTTCTAACATCCTAACCCGCCTTGGCACACGGAACTAAATATAACAGCAACAGAGGTGCATGCAGAGAAGTGTTTGTAATTGTTCGCAAGATATAGACATTGTCTAAGAAATTGTTTTTATTTACTCGGAGCTTCATGGTGCCATGGCAGTGCAGTAAAAGCTCAAGATGATGTCCTGCTCCTAATAAAGCACTTTTAGATATTAAAATGAAATTCTGGGCTTTTACATGCTAAAGTAACAACCTGAAGTTTTAGGCACCTGGCCTTCTTTAATGTACACCTGAATCTAAGTGCATAAGCGTTATTGCATTTTACCCCCATTTGAGGGCAGCTGCCATTTTGAAGCTGTGACCAGCATGACTGAGCAGCATGGCACCATAGTAACTCGGCTATATATAACGCCAGGTCAGGATGAGAAATACTGCTTAGAACCACCAACTTCTTGGCTCACAAGCACTTTGCACTAAGTTAAAAGAGTATGGAGTACTGACAGCGACCATATATGTACCAATTTCTTTTTGGGCTGTAGACTGCATTATTAGGGTGCGAAGCGTCAGTTGGTCAAAACCAGCCTAAATTACAGAACCAGCTCAAAATACGCACTATGTATAGCTGGATTTGGACATGAAAAGGCAGTCAATTCATGTCGCCGAAAATGGAGGTGGCAGTCACACTATTTCACGCATTTTGCCTAAAACATAGTCAATAATAATTAATTTCTAAAATATTCTTCTCAAAAAGTGTTTTTTGCAAGCCTGAAAGAAGGAGCCAAATGGTGTTCAGGTGCACGAGTGGTTAGTTGCACGGCACTTGCATGTATTCACAGGTTTCTTTCAAGCTTGAAAAAAAAATTTGTATTGCACCTATTGAGCAATAGAAAGCTGGATTGGGAATTTTTCAGGATTCTCTACAATTTTCGCACAGACACTTTTGCTTTGAATATAATATTTGAGTAGTTAAATAGTCATTAATAACTAATTAATTACGAAAAATGCAAAAATTGGTTTCACTTGCTCAAAACGATGGAAAACGACATTACCTTGGTTCTGTCCAGCTACGTGGCACTAGTACATATTTAAAGCTTGCACAAGTCACACAGACCATCTGGTACTTACAAGGCATATATAGAAGCGGCAAAGTTGTGTGAGCCAGCCATGTGTAGCGGATCATGAGAAAGAGCCATGTTTCTTTGACTTAAGGGCCCGATGAGATTTACATGCTCGACACCTTGTATCAGTTTGTTCTAGGCCTGCTCGTAGTTTAGCTGCTACATAAACAATATTTCTCCACATGTAAGCTCATATGCATCTTTCAAGTATATTGCCTCATGTTTCCAAAATAAACCATCCTCGTGCTTCCTTCATTATGCCTTCATCTGTTGCTGTGCTAAATTTTTAACTTGCAACTGCACAAATTTTCATCTAGTTTTCATATTTCCTCGTTGTTTGATGGCTTTATTTCTGAACAAGTTGTTTACTTTAAACCCTGTTGGACACAGCAGTGCTGTCTAGAGTGTAAATTAGTTTTTTTTTCAGATTGACGTTAATACACCTTGCCTGGGCAGTGTAAGGCTTCGTAACACGGCCCTGCAATAATGTTTTATATTGCATTCCAGCATCATGCAAAAGCTGTTTACTTACCAGATGAGAATATGCATAAGTGTTGGAAGTAACAGAACTAGAAGAAGCCAGCAGATAATGAGGCCAAGGAAACCATACAGGAGCATGTTTGAAGTTTTTTATATGAAGTATAGAAATGAAAAATTCAAGGGAAATGAAAGTGGATAAAAAGACATCCACCTGTGAGTGCGGAACGGACCCATAACGTTAAAATTAAATTATGGGGTTTTACGTGCCAAAACCACTTTCTGATTATAAGGCACGCCGTAGTGGAGGACTCCGAAAATTTCGACCACCTGTGGTTCTTTAACGTGCACCTAAATCTAAGTACACTGGTGTTTTCGCATTTCGCCCCCATCGAAATGCGGCAGCCGTGGCCGGGATTCGATCCCGCGACCTTGTGCTCAGCAGCCTAACACCATAGCCACTGAGCAACCACGGCGGGTGGACCCATAACGTTCACATTACGCATGTGATATACTAACCACTGTGGTATACGGTCGCGTTCGAGCGTCGATAATCTGAGGGGCCATTGTGGACGTTTGAATGCTGCCTTGGTAGCCCAGTGGTTAGGGCATCGCATGCCTAATGCAAAAGTTGTAGGTTCGTTCTCCACCCATGGCTGCTTGTATTTTTTTTTACCATTTTCATTTCCCTTTATCATTTCTACATTTCAATAGAAAATTAGAAATAAGTTTCCACGTGCCTTCCTTGGCATCTTCCAGCTGTGATTACGAAAAATTTTGACCCCCAGTTCCCCTTCTTCTCGTCGGGAAGAATAGGAGCTTCTTTTAAAAATAATGAATTCACCTTGTACAGCATCTCACTGTGGTCTCAAAAGAAATCTTATAACAGCATGTGTATTACTAAGTGAACTTTTTGTTAAGATGATGATATAGCCTGGGACTTAATTAGTAGCCTTTGTGTACAGAGATACGACTAGTCCAATAAATAGGAGGATATTAAGAAGCACTTCTAACGTGGTGTGATCATGTGTTTCAAAAAACTGTAATCTAACATGATTTCAGGCATAACTGTTGCCTCTGAAAAGTATTTGGATCATCTGCATTGGCATTGTTTTTAGAGAGCACCAATACTGCTTTGATCGAAGTAGCTTCGTGGACGAGAAAGCATCGCTTCTTGCTGAATCAAGGAAATATTATCTGCATATCTGAGGTGCATGTGTCATATGCTCGAATACTGTTTAAAGGCTCCTAATAAGAAAATTGCTTCACTAGCCTTCCAGAGATTGCTGAGATTGCTTCAGTAGTCTATGCTACTTGATCATTACCAATTTACCAGAGCGAACTTTCATCACAGCTGGCTTTGCAATGTTTATGCAAAATACCACAATTGCCTACTAGACATGCGACTGCACTAAAACTTGGAATTAATGTCCAGTAAGATTTATGGGACAGCAAAATTTAGTTTAGTACTCCAGAACAAAATGCCAGGCACTTCGATTATTTCTGCCATAGGGTTTCTTACAGTAATTATACTAGAGGGAACTCTGGCGCTGCAGTCGTTGTAACACCATGGGAATGCTGGGAAGTACATGGATTTGTCTGATCTTCGTGCTTGTGAATTCAGACGTTCTTTTGGCTTTATATATTATACGCTATATAAACCTTGTCGTAAATGTCAGCGCAGTCTATACTCTTCGAAGTGCAGAAGACGCCACCAACATGCATAATTGCTATTAATTGCAACGATTGAGCTTGTCCCGGTGGCCAAATCGAAAGGCACCAAGCGTCTCAGGGCACTGGTATGCCTGCGATAAATTCATAAGGGCGTTGCATTCGCTTCTCGTTACATGCGTCCGTGGCTTAATGGTTTCAATATCGGACTTCTGTTCTGGAGTTCCTGTGTTCGAATCCTGTCGTCGGACGATTTTAATGATGATCATTTAATTATTTATTACGCAGTATATTGTTGAAGATGACTAGTTTACAAAGTCACAAAGCTGTTTGAAGCCAAACAGACAAAGTTTAGGCAAATCCATGTACTTCCCATAATTATCATGTGGTACAACCGTGCTTGTTTCAGCTCCTGTAGACGCTCAGAGTTCCCTCTAGTAATTATTGTATGAAACTCTCTGTGATTTCTGCACCACGCTCGTGCGAAGCGGCACCACACCTGCTGCGTAAACATGCACTACCTTTCGGCCAAGTGCAGGGAATGCTGTGAACTCGCCCTGTACAAAGCTTGCACTAAGTAAAACGAATCACAACGTGCAGTTGCTGCCATGTAGAACTGGTGGAACGAGTAGTGAAATGCAGCACCTCCTGAACTAGTTCAGAAAGTGCAGGTGAATCGAAAAGAAATTATATAGTAACAGAAGTTGAGTAATTCTATATTACATTCACGAAATATACTTCATGATACCTTTCCATTTATTTCTTTAGTTATTAAGAATCCCTTTTGCATTGTTGGACAAAACTACAGAATGCCAACATATTTTCCAGCATTCACTGGTAGCAAACATGTCAAAACTTGTTCTAGTTTCGGAATTGCCGCTTTAGCCGTTAACCCCAACTTAGTTCCGGAAACATGTACCAAATTAAATTTTTATGTACTCATTTTTACGGTGTCATTCTCATTCTAAAAATATATAACTTCATTGGTCTCTGGTTATAAATAACACAAAAATAAAAGCTGCTCTTGAGGGCAGCTTTCGCTCAATGCCGACTGTAACTCATCTTTGACAGTCAGAACAGCATAACATCGGGGAGAAAGAGTGCGACTCGTCATTGGCGATATTGGTACTACCTCCAGTCACAAGTACAGCTCGGGATCAAGGGTTAATGGTTGCGGCTTCGTTGCTGCCCAATTTTAATTCTGCAGCTGTTACACATAGGTGTAGCGTGTGTATGTACGTATGCATGCATTAAAATGGCTTCATGCTAGAGCAAAGCAACTGTAGTGGAGAGAGGCATCAGTCATCTTTATATATTTGCTTTGTAAAGATGCGCTAAGTTTATCTTTTGCAGTATAGACTTGGCGCTCTTTGGCCAAAGATGCCCTTGTGCTATTAAAACCTATCAATTAATTATCTTTTTGCCATAGCAGGTGCTTATTTCTTTGCAGAATCGGTGCGCCAGTTTTAATTTGTTTTTCTTGAACCGTGCGCTTCACACTCACAGGACTGCATCTCATCTGAACTGTTCCTTTTTCAATAAAAAATGTTGAGGTTGTCTTTGTGAAACTTGATTTCTTGCCTCAAACGAACTTGTACAAACTGACCAAGCTGATAATTCTACCTGCTTATATATGAAATATGTTGCGGTTATGAACCTTCATAATGAATGACACATAGCACAAAAATTTTATGTATTAAAACAATTTCAGCAAATTTCCCGTGTTTTTCGCGTTCGTGTCGTCCCCTTCTCTACGCTTGTGTCCTGTCTGCACGCGTCACCTCTTTTTTTGCATTTTAAATATCGTTTAAACTTAACCATGCTTTTTTACCACAATGCAGGGAGAAAAAGTTCTGGTAACACCATGCATTCAGTATGGTGGCCCAGACGTGTATGCAAGCAACCTCCTTCATAGGAACCAAGAACTACTCTTCAGTGTCTCGCAGGCTTCCATGCGAAGCCCTTAACGGATGGCTGCTCATCTATCAGCGTGTCCATCACCAAGACTGCCGTTGTAAAGCTTCTGAACCCCTTTAAGAAAGCTTAATCATCTTTTTATTTACTTTTCAGTGTTGGCCGTAGAATCCGAACATTTTTGATGTTTTTAACATTTTTACCTGGCACAAAGCGGTGCAATAACTTTTATACCAGTGTAATGTATTTAAGTGATGCTCACTCTCATGCCCATCTGGTTTTGTTAGTGTTTAAGTAATTTCAATGTCTGATGAGGTAACAGCATTTGAATTTGTCATCGTGGCTCGTTTCAATGAGCTGCTAGGAAATAAGACATAAAACTTACCACACGCCAGTTGTAGCATTTTTGTTTTCATGACTACAGTATACGCGTTTCAAAAGATTGAAAGTGTGGAAAAAAGCCTCAAGAACATAATCATCCTAGGATTGTCACGTCCTTACAGCTCTGCAATGACTAATGTCTCATACATCTTGGGAGCACATTCGTCGCAACGCCTAAAGGTGTATTTGATAAGAGAATAGCTTGCACCCAGATTTGCCGCACAGTTGAAGGCTGATGGCTTTTTTGTCTTCTTCATGTTACCACTATGTATTCAATACTCATTTAGATGTAAAGGACACTACAAGCACCGAAGTACCAAATGGCACTTGCATTTCAGGAGACAAAGTGTCCAGCATGCCTGTCACAAAACGTGTTCTAGGGGCTACCTTGCCTGTATAGGTAAATGGACACCAGATGCTCTTTGTACAATGTAATCTGTATTCTTGTCTGGAGTGCCTGAAAGATGTGCTACGGGCTGTACTGGCACTGTCTGAAGATAATGCATGGTTCTAGAAAGCCTGCAGCTGAGCATCTGCCACCGTACTGAAGGAACTGTCCTAATTTATTTTATTGATGTGGTTGAAATTTAGGAGCTGCAATGAGTAGTTGTGACTGAGGCAGAGTGCTGTCGAACTAAAGCACAAATTACACACCTCCACTCACGCAATGCACTCTGTAAGTCTTGCTACGTGGTATCTGTATTTTCTGCCTGACCTTATGGCACCTTTACGAGCAGTTGCAAATGATTGCAGCTGCTGAGGCTTTATCAACTGGCAAGGCGAAAAAAGAATGCTGTGCCACTAGTGTGGCTGCACACTCCGAGATGCAAGCTATCTTGAACCAGGTGTTCGGTAGACCGTAACTGTGCAACCAAAACATGGCGTTTCTTCCCTATAGGCAACTGCGTTCACAACTGCACGCAAGTGTGCTGTCACAACAGAAAGTTTAGAACACGCAGCACTTTTACCGGTGTTTCTTCAAAACATTAGTGCAAGTCATTATTTCACCAAGGCTGGTAATCATGCATAGGTAATGAGAACAGGGCATTTGTGACGCACAAGGGATCATGTGTCTAAAGTTTAATTAGATCAGTAATTTATGAGATGGAATTATAGAAAGTATACCTTTTGTTCCTCAGTGGTCTCTTGCAGAGACATGACCACTTCCGGAAGTTTAGTTTTGATTTTTATGTCTAGATTCGGTGTGCATATTGCAACTATAACTAACAGTCAGTGCTCTGTCCTGCCCAGTTTTATGCTGTCTGTGATATTTGCAATATTTTGCAGTTCAGCTGAGCGAAGTATATGTCTTTACTATTACTAGTTTTCATGTTCAACTTTTGTGCAGTGCTCACTAGTTATTACTAGCCATATTTTGTTCACATAGACACACTCAAACTTGTTCTTTCTTATATCGCCGGTTATTTTCGTACTTTATGATAAGATGCAGTGCTTTTCGAATGAAAACATGTGATAGTTTGTAGTGAGGTTATTTAAAAAGCTTTTCTACTTAAAATTTAATTGAACAAGCCTGTGCCATTGTTCGGTGCTTATGTCTTTGTATTGGTATGGTTTTACTCCTTATTTTCCTTTTTACATTTAATATGTGCAAACTTTATTATGTAACCATTTCTCTTTCATGACATAATAAATACTTTTCTTCTCACAAATTTTACGATGGTTTTGTTCAATTAGGTAACCTTAGACTAGCTGATTGTTATTCTGATAGCTTAAATTACAATGCCTGTGGGATATTCTGTGCAAGCACATGGTGAAAAATAAACTAAATTATTGGGTATAAGCAGGTCACTGGCAGTAAATGGAGCATACATAAATTTCAGGAAATAGTGCATGTTTATATATTAAACAGCATGCACAGCTACACATAGGTCTACACATAGGTGCTACCTTTAGGTCATTATATATGTGAAGGTACTAGTAGAAGCATTCCGTGGAGATAAATAACTGATGAATAGAGGTATAAAATATGTGCTTAAAACAGCAAAAACAGCTTGACAGGCAAACGTATGCTTCTGTAGTACTGCACTGGTTACCGTCGCCAACCCATGCATTGCTTGTGCTCGATTGCATTCAATATGAGCTACAACAACGAGCTGTGGTGGCTTTCCCTCCTGGTCGAGCTGGTGTTGCTGCGAAAATTTTTCACCAAGAAAAGTGGAGGTTTTTAATTTTTTCAGAAATGTATGTAACATCATGCTTTTGGTTGTGTGCTGTTTCCATGGAGTGATAAGTACTGGTGCACCAAGGCGCGGGAGATCCTGTGTCCTTAGTGCAGTGCGCTTTGTTATTGCGCTCTGCATCCTGCCGGCAGTGTACTATCACTGCAGAGGAAGATGACGAAAACCATAGGGTGTGTGCATTGCTGCAATCGTAAAACTTAAATGTTTTGCCTGAATGGGTCGCACGTTATATATGCTACCACATGACAGACCAGAAGCGCAATATGACGACGCCTCACACATTCTGGCTCATACTGAACAAGGTAGTTAAGGCTAAGGCTAAGCAGCATTCACAACAGCTAGTCTGTCCATTAACTACATGGCTGTAGTGAACACTAAAATACTTGCAGGGATAACACCCTTTTAGAAGGGTGTTGTCCATGCTACACCCATATTTATAGGGTGGTGTCTGTGTTACACACATATAGGAAGGGTGTTATTTGTTTTACACCCATAGCCAAGGTGACGTCCTATTATCACCCTTTCCTTTGTGGGGAGTTAATTTACACCCCTTTGTTTGGGGTGTAGCGATACACCCAAAAAGGGTGTCACCCGTGGGAGAAGTCATTTACACCCTTAAGGGTGTCAAAATTTTCAGAGTGCAGGACACTGCCAAAGCATGTGATCCAGATTAATGATGTCATTACACTTCTCGCAATTGATTGGTGCCTCTCTTTCTGGATATAGCTTGTTAATAAAGTTTGGACTTGGATAAGTTCTTGTCTGCAACAATCTGAGTCACCGCTTGAGCTCTATTGAGCTTAGCGTGTGGCACTGGGAATTCCCTTGTGTTCATGTAGTAATGCCTCGTGATTTCATTATATGTAAGTAATTGGTCCCTGTTTTCCTGTATATTAAAGGGACACTAAAGTGAAAATGATTTCTTCTGCATCAGTAAATTACCGTTCTACAACACCAAAAACGCCACTCTTACAACGATAAGACGTTTGGTGAGCCAGAAAAAGCGCAAGAACGAAATGCGGGTGGCGACACCTACTTTAATTCCCGCACCTGGGGGCTGTGACGTCTTGGATTTTGATGGCATCTTCTAGGGCCTACTAATTATATATAGTGGAACAGACTGACTACATTGCGTTCTAAAGGAACCAAGTATTAAACATGCCAAGTTTCAGGAACCTTTATTCAGCCAACGCGGCCCAAATGCGAAAACATACTTTGGAATCCTTGACGTCACTCTGACGTCCCGGCGGGGGGTTTCGGCGCGAAATTCAAATACTGACACTTGGACCTTCATTTCCTCATCTAATAATCAAACTACTTTTTAATGACTGCCTGCAGGGTTCTCAAACAGTGCTTCATTAGTGTAAACTGATTTATTGTTTCGCTTTAGTGTCCCTTTAAGGTCCTGGTCGCGTAGTGGACGGATAGTAAGTCCTCGTGCCGCTGCGTTAGCCATCTCGTTTAAATTCTTCCGAGATTAATCGACAGACCCCATGTGCGCAGGAAACCAGCGGGTTTCGATCCCTTGGCTGTCCAACTCACCGATCAGCTGGGCAGCCCTTTTGGTTACAAAGCCATTGGTAAAGTGTTTAATAGCCATCTTAGAGTCACTGTAAATCCTCGTTCACTTATTATTCCTTAAAGCCAATGCTATCGCTACATGTTCCGCGACTGTCATGCCTTTAGTCATGATTGTAATAGCATCCCGAGTGAGACCATCTGCATCTACTACTACTGCCGTAAAGACTTTCTTTTCTCTTACCCATGCAGCATCTACAAAAGCCGCGTGTTCTTTGTCGTGTTCGATCTCTTGCAGGAGAGCTTTGGCCCTTGCCTTTCGTCTTTCCAGGTTGTGCACCGGTTGCATATTTCAGGGGAAAGCAGTCGTCTTGATTATCTTTCTGATGCTATCATTTAGTTCTACTGTGCCTTCACCTAAAATTTTGGATTCCGTTGGGCAACCTCTTCTAGTATTTCTCTACCTGATCTGAGCCATTGGTGATGATATTTTTTGTGTGCGGACACGAAAGTTCTATGGTACCCTAGCCATATACATCTCCGCTGTAAAAATGTGTAATGTCATGCCCATGATTAGTTATGAATGATGACAAATCGTTTCTTCACGATTCGTGTAACACTTACCGTGATGACACCTGCTTGCTTCTTCCAAAACACATCAAAGTTTATTGTCATACGTGGTGACGGTATAACAAAAGAGTGGGGTGCGAAATTTTGTGGCTGCTAAGTAGTTTTCTTGCCACCTCAATATTTGCTGTCTTGCGCATGTTATATTCATCCTCACAGAGAACAAGATATCATATGTTGGGTTGCTTTATAAGCACAGGCCAGCACTACCATCTAACCCATCTTTTTAAAAGGGAAAGTGCAGAGACACGCGACAATTTTTTAATAACAGCAAAAATTGAATGGTTTAGTATGGGAATTTTAATTGGAAGTATTGCATGGTCGACCCTGAGCAACTGTGAGTACTGCGTCCGTGCTACCGACGGTGTCCTATACAAGGTGCTCCCCTGTACGACCATCGCCGTAATCCAAGTTAACTCAAGAAATAGCATTTGTGCCGGAATGTCCAGCATCAGTTTACGCTGCATGTCAAATAGCAGCCGATCAGCTAAGCTATAAATCATACAGTCATAAGTTTAGTTGTGGCGAGAAGCTTAGAAAGAACTGTTCACGTCTCGGTGGATATCCGCAGTGTCCAAACGCGAGCCTGTGGTGGTAGGTCGTGAAAGAAATAGCAAGCACCTAAATACGGACAGACAGGTGAGAGGAGAGAGGGGGCGAGTTGAAGAGGCAGACAAATACTATATCGTGGCGGTTTTTCAAAATAATCAATCACACGCCATTATGTCTGCGAAATCATGAAGTGGCATTGCCAAAGAGTGCGTTTATTCTCATACATCGTTCATTCGCGGAGAGAGAGAGAGAGAGAGAGAGAAGGGGGAGGAGATCTCTTATATAAAAACTGGAGAGGTTTGCCTGGTGGCACGCGCAGCTTGCTACCCCAGGTGAATGCGATGATAGGTGAAATGATACAGACAGGACATACAACATACGACAAGCACATAACACACACACACCCACACACCTACAAAACGCACTACGCACAATTCACAGAAATTAAATTAACAGGAAGAATAATGGGATCCGAGGAATATAGTATTTTGTTAGTCACAACCCAATGAAGAAAGATATAACGAAATTAGCGAAAGCCTGCGAGAAATTAATTTCACTTAATTGAAATGTTGAAATAAGCACCTATGTCGTTGAGACCAGTGTCTCGCAGAAAAGTTAGAAGCGCTTTCGTAGCGCGAGACCCGCAGGCGGCACTATAGTTTAGTGCATGGTACAAGTAGACGTCGTAGCTCAAAGTGCGATCCAAGAGCTACATTTAGTACATTAGTACAATGTTTTGGAGTGAGAAACGGCTGCAATAGCAGATTAATGTAAGTGTGCTATCTGCTCTTGTACATTACACACTGGACACAGTGGCGACCCTGTCCATTTAACATGTTCACAAGTATTTTGCATGGGAAACGTTCACACTAATGCGATGCAGGCATGCTTTATCACGCCTGTTAAACCATTCGTGGAGGCTCTATCGCCAATTCACAAGTTTGGCCTGTTGGTCCTCCATTCGCAGGCGACACGACCGCACTGTGCACGACCGTCGCCAGGTCGTCCACGCACTAGCCAGGCAAAACGTGGGTGCACGAAGCCTCGATAGGTGGCGGCAGCATCCTGCAGGTGCGGACGGCCAACCGCAAAGCCGTCGGCCTTGTCGTCGTCAAGATCGCCGGTCATCTTTTCGTGAAGGCCATCGCTATTCGCTGTCATGGGTTAGCAGGTTCGTAGTAGTGTTGAGTCGTTATACCGGGTGTGCAAAATTAATCTTTATGGTTTTCTTAAAGTTAGACACTGGGAGGCACGCGAAGACCGCTTCTGCAGATAAGTTATGTGACCAGAGGGACACAAAGTGAGGCGATAATTATCGCTATCAGCAGCCCAATTAACTAAAATTGTATAATTAACTGTTTATTGACTGCAGAAAGTAGGTATGTTTGTATTGAAAAGTACGAGGCAGTCTTGTTTCTGCACAGTATCAGTTGGAAGAATTCTTTTACAGTGGGATACAACTTTAAAAAAAAAGTAGTTGGCAACCAAGGCACACGGACCGCGCGGGATTGTTACTCCGCTAGCCAATCACAGAAGCAAACACACAGAAGAATCACACACACATAGAATCACAGAAGCATGTCATGCGACCATTTCAAAATGGCGTCGTACTTGATACCTCCGGGGCGTCTGCTGTTCTTATGGAGTCTTTTCATCGGCGGAAGCGATGAGGTGTACAAGAGACACAGACAAAGTGTATGAAGTCTGAACATTTCACTCTTCAAAAGTTGGCGGCACAGTTCATTTCACTGCTGACCCCATTTACTCTTGAAACTCACTCTAAGAAAAAAAAAAGGATTGCCTCTTGCCCCATTAAGGGAGAAACGGTGATGTCCTGTATGTTCGTCTTTAAATAGAACAAGTTTCCTCCCTCATGGACGGGAGCAACGGTTCCCCACTCTCCAAAACCAACATGGCCGACTCCAGCAAACGAAGCGATGGATGCGACTAGGGCGCTATAACGTAAAGCTCCCTCTCCACTTGAGCATGCTCCTCGCCTCTTGTGAGCCAATTAGATAAGACTAGCCACTCAGTGCAGGCAACGGTATTCGTTTTTCTAGCAAACAAAAGTGACATCCTATGAACGAGGGGAGCGTTTCATTGGTCTGTTCAGACAACCCTGCGGGTGACCGCCCGATGCTTGCGTCGGCGGTTACGCAAATTTGACGTCAGGAGATTGGAATAACAACATATTGGAATAGTTTTACGTTATACGGCCCCTAGGCCTACGAACTGGGCTGTTTTGCAGCTGGAACATAAAATACGCGTCATAAGCATAGTGTACCTTACTGATATTTGCAACAAAGAAAAAAGGCACTCCCGCTAAGCTTTCTTTGGCGCATACAAGGAACGAGGTGCAAGTAGGACACGATCTTGTAGCGATGCCTTCCGCTCGACTGCCCCGCTTATCACCCATCGGTGACGGCCGGCTGGTCATGTTAATAACGTGGGCGGAGCGTCGCTCTAATCACTATCCAAGCGCGAAAGGGAATGGCATCGCTAGAACATCGCGGCGTTGTACTTAGGCAAACATAGGGATATCCATACGTCAATCCGTCGCACACACACTATTTTTGACTAACGACTTTGTAAACATTCTTATGTAAACAACGCTATTAGCGTCAACTGTTGAGGCTTGAAATTACTAAACCATATAGCTACGGCGCGGCCCGATAGATGACGGTAAAAGCTGACGAAAAAAAAAAGAAAGCGGCAGTTCCATTTCGCAATTTCTGTTTGGCAAAGTGACGACAAAACAATGCACAACATAGGCATACCATGCACAACACATAGGCTACACTGTTCGAGTCAGGGCAGAGCAACACAACACAGCCTAGTATTCTGCGCAGAACAGAGCAACCACAATACACGGCACATACACAAACACTGCTCGAGCTGCCCACATCCATATATATGCTTTGGAACCTTGTTACTTAGCCATGATGTTTCGACCATTGTAATGTCAGTGAGTGACTCTGTTATACGTAAATCAGCAATAAATTTCGATAGAATACTTGTTTGGGTACAGCCACCTCGTAGGCGCGGCAAATCCACGTAGGCCTGTTAATATAAAACCCCGCTATAATGAATGCTTTTGACTAGCGACTTTCAATTATCAACACGGTGACAACGGCGATCTAAGCCTTTCACTTCGAAGTCGCAGCAGATGGCGCTTCAAGGACCGCTGACGCTTACAAAATACATTCTGTTGAGATCGCTTCTACGTTTTCTCGCCAACGTTTTCTCGTACGGACGCCTTTGCAGCGGAGTCCGTATATGCCGCTGCAAAGCGGGTACGTGCGAGCCGGCGTGCGGTGTTCCGGACCGGAGGCCGGGCTTATAGTGTAGGGATGAATGTGACCGGGACGCTGAAGCCACCGCTTTCGAGCAAGACTTAGAAATCATGTTTTGCCTTCCTGTCCACAGACTAAATGTATTCGGCTACGTCGAGTACGTCGTTCGCTGCTACACCCTGAACAGCTGCGTGCGATTTCTAAGCATATTGAAGGAGAGCGGACGCAAATACTAGCATAGCATCAAAAGAGGCTATAATACAAGTTACTCGCCGTGATGCCAGGATACTGCTACATACGAGAACCAAAGATTACTCACCGCGGTTGGCGTGACTGTCCCCGCTCACCATTGACGACATCAGAAGGCTAACTGCTGGTGTCTGTGGTGTTATATCCATCTCCAGGAGAGTCGTGGTAACCAAGATTGTTGCGATACAGTCTACGATAGGCTACCACTACTATAACCGTAGCGTAAATACAGCGGCTAAAGCATAACCGCCGCGACAAGTGACCGGGAAGGATAGCTCCGACTTTGGAGTATGGAGTCATTCTCGGAGCGCCTCTACTGCGAAGCTGTATCTCCGCTATGCTAGCCGTGCTTTCTGCTACAGAGAAGGTGATTTCGCTTCGTACCGACGTTCGAGTACGACAGCGCCCTGGAGGTTTCTGGAATCCCGCCACTCGAAACAGTGTATACAGCGCTGCCGTACCCATGCTTGGTCTCCCGTTCACGTATGGGCATATCCGTTTGTCCCGTACCCTTGTGCCTTTTATTAGGCTTTTCGCACTTTGCAGTTTCAGTTGTCAGTTGTGGGGTTCTCACACACGTACTCTTGGGACAAAGGAACGACAACACAGTAGTGCAAACAATCACAAGGGCATTTATTGCACCTTTCATACATATAATGCCTGCTAGCCGAGTTGCTATACACGAAACATGCCGATGGGCGCGCGATAAATCTTGAAGTCCGACTCACCGCGACCGGATATAGCGAGCGAATATGTTCGCCCCATGCTGGATCCCAACGCCTGGTCGTTCGCGCGTACGGTCACGCGAGCGGTGGCGCGTTCGAACGAGGTCTCACGAGACGGTCTCGCAGAAGCAAGGATCGGAGCACGCGCTGCTTGACCATCTCGAACCGAAGAGTCAGTGTGTTCTCCCTTGCGCCCCCAAGTAACCCCGCCGTGAGGCGGCGTTAGCAGCGCCACACTTGCGCCATCTCTCGCACTGCGCTTCAACCACTCCGACCGCCGCGGGCGCCAGGCGACGCGGCGAAGCCGCACTGTAGGAGACGGAAGCTTTGCGGGAAAAGCAACATATCAGGGGACGCGTGAGAGTCGCGCATCCCCACACAGTCTACTTGTTATCTTCGAGAGTCCCTCCTTTTCTTCACAGACGCCGAGAGCCGTATGTGAAAAACTGCAACGCGGAAGTCAGCAATTTGTAAAAGCTTTTTTTTTCAAATTTATTTTCTGGATACTTTCTGTCTGTGCGTTTGCTTGCACTCCGCATTTTAGGAACTATATCTATTGTTGGTCGGCGCTTCCCGTCTCTGTAGTGTATAGTGCGCGCTACACGATGCATCACGGAGAAACTGCCGCTGGCAGGCGGAGACGCAGACCAACCGGCACGCAAGTGACGCTGGATATACAGCTGTATATCCGGCTGCATGGTGCGCTCGAGCGCCTTCTTGCTCTGGCGGCAGGGTTTGTGTTCCAGCTGTGGATTTGACGGCGTCGCTTGCGGCGGTGATGCGCTCAAACCGCTCGGCTACGTGGCGACAGCGCCAGCAAACGTATTTTGCTTTCACTTCGAAGCCGTTGAGGATGGCGCTTCAAAACGGCCTCAAATGCACACATTTGAGATAGCTTAACCTTTTACTCATCCTAATTTCATGCATCAAAACGAGAAAACCTGGCTGATACCTGCGGTGTATTGGCCGAGATGCTAGAGTACGGGCTTGCCTCGCTGGGTGTCAGGAACCAGGCGGTGCTTTGAGTTGAACTATTCTCAGCTCCTATCGCAGCTCCCGTTCGAGCTAGAGGTTTGACACTGGTGTTCGCTTCTCATGAAAGGTTTAGACCTCAGGTGTTGTTACTTAGTCTTACTTTCCGTGGAAAGAAGTTATTGTAGCCGATGTTCGGGTCAGCGGCGGCGGCGACGCAAGATACGCACGCAAGGGAGAAACGTTCCTTTCCTTTTGATTGCCGCAAGAGGGCGCGACATTGAAGTGGGTGTGAAGGAGGAACGCACCAGGCCTGAAGGAGGAAAATGGCTAGGTCCTGCTTTCTCGCTTGCTTTTTCTTTAAGAGTGTTTCACTGCCAACTGAGGTGAAACTTGACAATAAATAGTTGCAGCGAAGCATGCGTTTTATTTCAGCTCAATAAAGAATTAGGCTTTCACCGTTCCGCTGTAGTAGACGAGTGAAAACGTACAAAATTACGAGCTTATAATTTTATTTTTGTGGTTACCGCGTTATTTAGGTAACAGGGAAAGTTTGTAGTGCGAACTATTTGCAGCCTCGCGGAGGAACAGTGGCTAGCGGTTATGAGGGCGTGGGCGGGGCTTCACTGCAGACATGAATTGTATCCAACTGTAGCGTGTCTGTGCTCCGAGGTATCCGCCTCCAAATTTTAATTGTCGTTTGCATGATTACGCATGCAAGAGAGGATCGGCGCGAAGCTTCTCCCTGATGTGACGCGGCTGTTGCGTGCGGCGTTTAGTCTGACAACGGGGTGGAGGCATAGGCAAAGATGATAATTGTTCCCCTTCCCCTCTCGGCTGTCGAAGTGCGACGTCAGCCGGGGCTGTTGATGTCGATTGGTCCGCTTTCCCTTACTGAGCTTGTGGTGGCTGGAGCTTGCGGTGGTGTTTTACCGAGCGTGAAAGCGGCCAGCGAATGCACGCAAAGTCCCTCGAGCGGCCAGTCGCGCGGTAATTTTGCGTGTATTTGCGGGCTTCTTTCACGCTCGAAAAAACACTTATGTAGCACATAATCAGCAACAGAAAGCTGTACCGGGAGTTTTTCATGGCGCTCTACAATTTTCTCACTGGCACTTTTGATCTAATTATAATATTTGAGGAGTTGAGTAATTAATTAAGTCAAGTTATCTATTTAGACGGAATGAAAAAAAAATAATTTGAGTATGTCCAAGCGACGGCAAACAACAGTACCTTGGTTCTGTCCAGCTACGTGACATTCGCATATTTTTAAACTGTGCCTCAAGTTAGCTGGGGCACCCTGTATATATTGTTACAAGGCCTGAGGCGTTTATTCAGAAGGCTCGGCGCTAAAGCTGTGGATGGGTCGAGGCTGCCTTGCATGCTTGCTTGCTTCCTATACCATGGCGCGTGCCCACTGCGGGGGACTGGTCAAGAAGCCGGCGGTTAGGCCGAAAACGGTTATAAGAAAACACGTGTTCTTGAAACCAGAGCAAGTTAGAAGACCATAAATTTTAATCAATTTAGTTTGATTTTTGTTAATTAATAAATAATAAATCAGTAAATTAACATAAATTCCAATTTTATGATATAAATCAGTAGACTAACTAGGCATTCCCCTTGCATCACCGAGTATCTCGCATACGGCCCTGCATGCGTTTTTTGTTTTGTTATTGAAGTGAATATTAGGAGAGGTTCGTACCTTTATGGTGACACCGGCTACTCCTTGGCACTTGGCCAACGAAACAAATTTTCGTACAAAGGGAGAATAGCGACACAAATTATAACACACTGTAGAACACTGAATGAATAAAAATATACAGTCCAACAGTACATGAGTCGCAAAGTTTTCTGTGGCTAAAACCCAATGTAGTTGCCCAAAAGGAGAGAGCGTTTTCAGTGTTTATAGCAAAGGCTAATTTTTGCAATGGAATTTCGAAGTACTTCTTTGTCTGGATTGCGAATCGGCGGCAGGTTAATAAAAAGTTATCAATGATTTCAGGTTCTTTGCAGAAATGACATAGAAGGGAGAACGCCACTTCACCAAAAGCGAAGTCATCGTCTTCTATCTCTTCCACCGCTCCTTTACTTCGTCATCGTGTCGTTAGAATATAAATCCAGAGATGATAGTCCGGTGGCGGACTTAGGTGTAGCCCAACGTTCGGCATGTAGTGGCGCCTGTATTCCAAATGTTTATCTACGTCTCCCTCATCAGGCTCAGAAAGAAACAAATGTACTGTTATTGTTTTAACCAACAGTTCCGCTAAACCGACCTCGTGACTAACGAATCTTTGCCATTTGTTCATTAAAGACCGGGTTCATTTTTTTTTAAATGTAACTGCCCTCCTCACTGTTATAATGTCACAAAAATTATCAAAATACACATTTAAAAATAGTTGGCCCATATTCACGAAAGTTCTGGCGCAATAATGGTTTGTAATCCCAAATTCCGACCAATCCGGATGTTGGACATTAGTGAAAGCAGCCGGTCAATGGCCAAGAACACGTAAACGAATGAAAAGCCTTCCGTACGTTGTCTGGGCACTTCATTCCGCTGCGCAGTCTTCACTTCCACGACTCCTAAAGATATTTCCGCGATGAAGTGGCAACGTTGGTGACTGCGTTCGAAGCGTTCGGGCGATTTATTCTGAGATGTGGCGAAAAAGCTACCAAATATTGCTGGCACGGAGGCCGCTATCACACGTTCGCCGTATCGCAAAGCGACACCTGCGAGCACGAAACCACGGGGGCACGGCGTGGGCGGCCTCATCGTTGCGTGGACGGGTTTACACACACGCTTCCGGTGGAGCTTGCGACTTCGCTTTGAAAAGTGCGATTTTGTAAGGAAAATGTGCACTTTGGAGAGACCCTATTCCAAGGTAACGTAAGCCGAGTATATATGATGACAACAATAACAACAACAACAACAACAATAATAATTATAATAATAGTAATAATATAGCAGCTGCATTGTTGTCCTATATATATATATATATATATATATATATATATATATATATATATATATATATATATATATATATATATATAAACGAGAAGAAGGTGGTTAACCGACGGGCCCGATATTTATTAAGCATATGATCAGAAGCCAACGAACATTGATACCAAGGGCAACATAGGGGAAATTACTTGTAATTACTGACTGAATTAAAGAAAATGATAAATTAACGGAAACGAAACTCGATGAAAGAACAACTTGCCACAGGTGAGGAGCAATCCCACGTCTTTGCATTACGCGTGCGATGCTCTGTTGTTTCGAGTTGTTTTTCATCCACTTTCATTTCCATGAATTTATCGTTTTCTTTAATTCATTTAGTAAGTACAAGTAATTTCCCCTATGTTGACTTGGTGTCAGTGTTGGTTGGCTTTTTACGATATATATATATATATATATATATATATATATATATATATATATATATTGTAGCGAAGAGAGACGCTAGTGGGTCGAACGCTCCTGCTCAGCAACGGCTCTCGTGCTTGGAAGCTGTGACTGCCCTGCCCGTGACTGCCCTGCCCGTGACTGTGACTGCCCTCCGAGCTCAGCCAAATAAACACCTTTAGAATTGGTGGGGGTGCTGAGTACCCTCAAACGATCATCCTGGAACTCCGGTCCCGTACCCTACCATCTACCATGCCCCATGACATCTCCCAGCAAACGCTTCCTCCTGCACCCACTGCGTGTCCCGGGGTGCCTCGTCATCGCTACCCTCCTATCTACACTGGAGCGGACGACGCTGACGTGGACGAATGGCTCACGGCGTACGACAGGGTAGGCGACCATAACAAGTGGGATGAAGCGGCCAAACTGGGCCATGTTCTGTTCGACCTCGCTGGAGTGGCCAGCCTGTGGTATAACAACCATCAAGCAGAGTTCTAGACATGGTCGGAATTTAAGACTTCCCTCGCCGATATATTTGGTCGCCCTGCTGTTCGCAAGCTGCGTGCCGAGCAACGTTTGCGAGAACGAGCTCAAGAGCTAGGCGAAACATTCACCAGTTCTATCGAAGACGTCCTGGACCTATGCAGGAAAGTCGATTCGACCATGGCGGAGTCTGATCGAATCCGAAACATCCTGAAGGGCATAGAAGACGACGCCTTTAACATGTTGCTGGCCAAAAGTCACGCTCTGTGGCTGAAATTGTCACACTGTGCCAGAGCTATGAAGAACTCCGCAGGCAGCGGTCACTGACCCGTCGATCTCTACCGCGTGACGAACACCTCGCTGGTTTGGCTGCCATGTCCAACCAGGCAGCGTTGCTCGCAGAAATGAAGGCGTTCGTCCGCGAGGAAGTTGCCCGGCAACTCTCGTTCATAGATTTTGCACAGCCGCAGTTGGTACACGCGCCTACGCCAAGTTTTGCGCCTCCGCTTCGCCGTGTCATAGCGCAAGAACAGCACAAGGTTTTGCCTGAGCACCACGAGCGTGTTCCTGCGGCAGCGCCTCACAGCTACGCCGAAGTCATGGCCAGGCTCCAACAGATCCCGACGGCTGTGCCACTCAGCTACGCGGAAGTCGTCACCCAGCCTCAACAACTCCCTCAACGGGGACCTCTCACGTACACCGAAGTCCTCGCTATGCCCCGACAACATCCTGCTATGCAATCACTTCACCAGCCGCCACGTCCAACGCGTCCTTCCACATGGATTGGACCTGCCGCAACGACTCGGTGGCGTACAGCAGACAATCGACCGATATGTTTTGCGTGCGGCTATGCAGGCCACGTCGCACGCCACTGTAGTCGCGTGCAGTCGCCTAGCGCTACACCATATGTGCCAAGTTCTATGGCGGGTTCTCCCCGCCCTTATTACGACGACGAACCTCGGGCTGCGTCACCACCATTCCGCCGGTCCGCCAACATCCGCCGCTCAACTTCTCCACGCCGACGCTCCCCATCACCGATGCGGCCTCGTCCCGAAGCTCGGGAGGAGGAAAACTAATCGTCGCAGTCCATGAGGCAAGGGCTGCGACGCCGTCGAAACGCGGAAGTCCTCAACGTAGCCCGACCAATGTGATAGACGTGTTAGTTGACGGTGTGCGCACATATGCCCTCGTGGATACCGGAGCCGCTGTATCAGTTATGGACGCAAAGCTTTGTCGCTTCCTTCGAAAGGTTACGACGCCAATTGCTGGATTCGCCCTCCGCACAGCAGGCGCACAGCGTATTCACCCGATTGCGGCGTGCACCGCTCGTCTTCTCATCGAGGACGTTGTATACGCCGTCGAATTTATTGTGATTTCCTCGTGCTCCCACGAAGTTATCCTGGGGTGGGACTTTCTCGCCCGCCACGATGCCGTCATTCATTGCGCACGGGCCGAACTAGAACTGTCGCCGATCTCAGATATGACGCTTGCCGATAATGCTTCTTTTGCGAACAAACTACTCGTCAGGCACGACACCAACGTTCCTCCCAACTCGTCAGTGATTTTATCAATGCATTGCAGCAGCCTCTCTGACGCCATCGCACTACTTTCTCCGTCGAGCCGCTTTTATTCTCGAAAAGGTCTGCTGCTGCCTTTTGCGACTGCGAACGTCAAACAGGGCTCCACAGCTATTTTTGTCTGTAACCCCTTCTCATACCCTGTGGTGCTGCTTCAAGGCGAATGTCTTGGCCACGTGGAAGTGATCGACGCCGTACAAATTACAGATGTTCCCGAAGACACGTCCTGCGCCAGTTACAACACGCTCGGTTCTCTCTCTACGTCCGACCCTTTGCCCACAGGTGTGTTCGATTCATCTATTGCAGATGGCCTCACTCCACCTCAGCGTTCGCAGCTTCTGCGCATCTTAGAAGAATTTCGTTCTTCTTTTGATGTCGGGCAACCTTCCCTGGGCCGGGCGTCTGCTGTCACGCACCATATCGACACTGGCTCCCAACCGCCATTACGGCAACGACCATATCGCGTCTTTGCCACAGAACGTCGTGTGATTAATGAGCAAGTGGACGATATGCTTCGCCGCGAAGTGATCCGACCCTCGAACAGTCCATGGGCATCCCCTGTTGTCCTTGTTACGAAAAAAGACGGCTCGGTACGGTTCTGTGTAGACTATCGGCGCGTGAACAAGATCACTCGCAAAGATGTATACCCGTTGCCGCGAATCGATGATGCCATCGATAGCCTACAAGGAGCAGAATTCTTTTCATCTCTAGATTTACGCTCCGGCTATTGGCAAGTACCCATGGCCGATGTCGATAGGCCGAAAACAGCCTTTCTCACACCCGACAGCTTATACGAATTTAACGTCATGCCGTTTGGACTTTGTAATGCGCCAGCAACCTTTGAACGTATGATGGACACAGTTCTCCGCGGTTTGAAGTGGCACACGTGCTTATGTTATCTCGACGACGTTGTTGTTTTTGCCTCTGACTTCACCACGCACCTTCAACGCCTACGGCGCGTTTTGACGTGCTTAGCAAACGCTGGCCTTCAACTGAACCTAAAGAAGTGCCGATTTGCAGCGCGGAAGCTCACGATACTAGGTTACATCGTCTCGAAGGATGGAATCCTCCCCGATCCAGACAAACTTCGAGCCGTAGCTGAATTTCCTAAACCGACGTCCGTCAAAGAACTGCGCAGTTTTGTAGATTTGTGTTCCTACTTCAGGCGCTTCATTCGCAATTTCGCCGCCGTCATATCGCCCCTGACGAAGATCCTTGGCAGCAACGGACCTCTCCATTCGTCGTCGTCCGAGTGCGACGAGGCGTTCACTAAGCTCCGTCGTTTGCTGACATCTCCTCCCACTTTGCGCCACTACGACCCAACGGCACCTACTGAGGTACACACAGATGCCAGCGATGCTGGCCTCGGCGCTGTCCTAGCGCAGCGCAAAGAAGGGTTTCCTGAATATGTTGTGGCATATGCAAGCCGTATGCTTACTAAAGCCGAGACCAATCACACCGTCACGGAAAAAGAATGCCTGACGATCATCTGGGCGCTTACCAAGTTTCGGCCCTATTTGTATGGTCTCCAATTTGATATCGTCACGGACCACAATGCACTATGCTGGCTGTCGTCATTGAAGGATCCCTCAGGCCGTCTCGCCCGCTGGGCGCTTCGCTTACAGGATTACGATATCCGCGTACTGTACCGCAACGGACGCCAGCATGCTGATGCTGACGCCCTCTCACCATCTCCCTTGCCAGACGACAATGCCTGCTGCGCAATATCCCAGCTTGACGTTTCTTCCGTCGACATTGGGACCATCGCTTCTGAGCAACGCAAGGACCCCTGGATTGCCTCCATCATAGACTGCCTTGCTGATCCGTCATCGCAGCCAACCACTCGTGCATTGCGCCGTCAAGTTCGCCATTTCGCCATTCGCGACGACCTGCTTCACCGACGCAATTACACCTCTGACGGCCGCCAGTGGTTATTAGTTGTACCTCGAAGCCTGCGTTCTGAAATCTGCACATCGTTCCTCTCTGATCCACAGTGCGCTCACTCGGGACTTTTCAAAACCTACCAACGCCTCCGACGACGCTACTACTGGCGAGGAATGTACAAATACATTCAAAAGTTCGTTCGCTCATGCCCCGACTGCCAGCGCCGAAAATCTTCACCCCAACTCTCGCCAGCTGGTCTGCAGCCTCTACCCTGCCCTACTCGGCCGTTCGGGTGCGTTGGCATCGATTTGTATGGGCCACTTCCCCTGACGTCGGCTGGTAACTGCTGGGCCATTGTGGCAGTAGATCACCTTACACGATACGCTGAAACCGCCGCTCTCCCAGCAGCTACAGCGCGCGATGTTGCATCATTCCTGCTTCGCCGATTCATCCTGCGGCATGGTCCACCTCAAGAACTGCTCAGCGATCGCGGACGCGTCTTCCTGTCGGAAGTAGTTGAAGCGATTCTCAGAGTGCCACGTTGTTCATCGTACGACTACGGCGTACCACCCTCAAACGAATGGCCTCACAGAACGCTTCAACCGTACGCTCGGCGACATGCTTTTAATGTACGTTGCCTCCGACCACACGAACTTGGACGCCATTCTGCCATTCGTCACCTACGCGTATAATGCCGCTACGCAGAGCACCACTGGATTTTCACCCTATTTCTTGCTGTATGGTCGACACCCTTCGCACACCATCGACACCATTCTTCCGTACCGGCCGGATGCTTCCGAGTGCGTGCCTATTTCTGACACGGTCAGACATGCAGAAGAGTGCCGCGACCTCGCTCGGGCCTTTACTTCCGCTGATCAAGAGCGCCAGAGGAGCACTCACGGTGACGCCACTGCCACGGTCACCTTCATCCGGGAGCGCTCGTGTGGCTCTCAGTCCCTTTAACTGCCCCTGGCCTCTCATCAAAACTGGTCCTTAAGTATGAAGGCCCTTATCGTGTTCTCGAACGCGCATCTCCTGTGAACTATGTCATAGAACCAGTTGGCCCATCTTCAGACATGCGCCGCCGTGGACGAGACATTGTCCATGTCGACCGTTTAAAGCGTTACTACGACCCGCTCATCGTGACGAGCTGTTACGTCGCCGGACGGCTCCCTTCTCGCTCCCGAGGGGTGATTGTAGCGAAGAGAGACGCTAGTGGGTTCAGTGCTACTGGCTCTAAACGCTAGTGGGTCGAGCGCTCCTGCTCAGCAACGGCTCTCGTCGTTCTGATATATATATATATATATATATATATATATATATATATATAATAAAAAATAATAAAAAAATAAATAAATACATCTGGCAGGGACAGCTGACAGTTTCATTTTCTGCCAGTTACGCTATAGTGTGTGTGTGTGTAGGTGGGGGGGGGGGGGGGGGGCCGTGAGACCTCCTTCCTCCACATCCGCAATGCTTTCGAGAGAAATGGTGTTCCTGTACACGCTCACTGGGAACTGCAGTGCAACCTGCCACCTAGAAGAACAGGTGAACCTTTGTTTAGCTGGCGTGCGTGCGGGTTCGTAGCTCCATATAGGAAACATCCGGTTTTTGGTTAACAAAATATTTTACATTGCTATAATGCCCAAAAGTTGAACATAGCTTCACTTTGTCGCATCCGTGTTGGCTATGATCTGAGTTCTAAATGTGAAAGATTTTAGATCAGGTAAATGCATCTGGAATGAAGGAGCGCGAACTGGTGCTGCGTACAAAAAACGTGCACTTCGAGTTCTCTTACTCATTACGCGTAAGATGAATGTACAGTGATCGGCTAACAACAGTGGCTGCCAGCACAGCTTGGTGAGTTATATAGGCGCCTCTCCAAAAAGCCACTCCTGTCCTATCAGATCTTGGTGTTGTACAGCAGCTGGCGATCTGATTGGATAAACTTTATTGAACGTCCTGCAGGAAGCAGCTGGCCATTTCGTATTTCTTCTCCGTGCCGTTTCAGGCCTCCGTGCAATCTTTCACTATTCATTTGGCAACGATATACTCGCGGAAAACTCAATTGAGCTGTGCGGTTGGCCGCTGTTCTTTGGTGCTGCTCGTCAACCTGGGCGTTAAGCTCGGAGCTTCGTGGCTCGAAAGACGTATTGAAAGAGCCTTTAGCACTTTGTTTTCGCTGATTTCCAGGCGTCCTGCAGCGTCCTTCCAAGGTGAGACGAGTCTTCTTTTTTTTTTCACCCCGTGAGCGATAGCACTCGTTCTATGACATTTACCTACGTTGCTGCAGTATTTGCTGTTTTTGTTAAAGACATGCTAGAAATATTCGAGCCAAAGTCCCGCATCAACTGTGCTGTGAGACCCGCGGGACATTCTGCGCCTTCGTTAAATCGTTCGTGTATGCGACGACCGAGTACGGAGCAGCAGTAATAGCCTTTGACATGGGAATTTCCCAGGGGTCGCAGTCATCGTGGAAATATTGCGAGTCATAATTCTCACGAAGGTCCGCAGCAATCGCACTATTATATTACATTTTTCTTGCACTTTGCGCAAAAAGCGTATAGAGTGTGTACGCGCTTAAAGGGACCCTGAAACGCTTTTGACGATTTTCTACAAACGTATTGAGTCGTTAGAGTAGGTCCTTCTGATCATTAATTGACACATATAAGTGCTCCGCGTAAAGCGTGTAATTTATTATAAGGTTTTAAATATGCACATCGCTGCCGATCGCAGCGCACTGCTCGGCGGAATTTTAAGCCGCCCCTACCCATATGACCGAAATCACCCACACGACGTCAGTGGGGCGAGCTATCCGATTGGCTGACAAGGGCGCGTGATCGATAATTTTTCCAACTTTATGGTAAACAAATGATCTTCGTAATAGTTTGAATGTTAGTTAATTTGTTTTTATCAAAAGAAAGTAACATAAAGAGAATGCACAAGAATAATTTTTCAGTACGCTTAAGCACTTCCGGCACACAGCATGTGTCGTCTGCTTGTGTTACAACGTACTCCATTTTGAAGAGAGCGCCGCGGTCAGAGTCGGTCTCAGTCTTTTCGCGAGCACTATGATTCGACTTTGTTGCCTTGTGGACTGCAAACGTAGCGACTGGCAATATGTCAAGCTGCGACATCGTGTCCCTCTGCAAGGCAGCGTCCGAGCGAACTGGCTGCTGCGCATCGGACTGCCGCTATTCGATCGGCGCCAGGATTTGCGCGTTTGTGGCCGTCACTTTACACCGGAAGATTACTAACGCAATAGCGTTTCCCGAGTCCGGTATTAGGGAAAACGCAAGCGCAAGGGGACAGAGTCTGGCCGCTTGACTTTGCCGTAACGGGATGAGCCATGAGATGAGCAGAAGGGCAAATGCGAATGGTCTGCACGGTGCAGCCACCTGGTGGCACAGAGCTCAACCATACACAGTAGCAGCAACGAAGTGTATTCTTCTTTGCTGCTGGTGTGTATTTTTCGCAGGAGTGTAACACGTTGTTTTTATAAATGTTTAAAATGTTTTACACTTGGTTAGAGCAATATTAGCGCTTTGTTTGGCTGGTTAAGCGCTGCACCAACAAGTGTATCGACCGCGCAGACCGATCAGGCCGCTCACGTACGTCTACGCTAAACTTCCTTCATCAGCTTGAGTTTATGCCTGCAGTCATTTGCCGAAATGACCAGCTTGCCTGTGGTTACCGGAATACAAGATACGTTCGGCGCTACGACAGAATGCTCGCAACGCACGCTGCTTCGATAGCTCTCGCTTGGGGTCGACGGCCAAGCGGCTAGCGGAGCGGTCTCGCGCGGGCGGGGGCGGGCTCCAAAACAACCGGAAGTGGACGATGTGACGTCGCATCGTGACGCTGAACCAGTGAAGGCGGAGCTTAGCCCCACTCGCTCGGCGAGCGAGTTGAGGAGGAAAAGCATGGCTAGGGAGGAGGGTAGCTTCTAATCGCTTGTAGCTCCATTAATACGTAACGCTTCACTTAAATTGTGGTGCGAATGTTCCACTTAAGCTGAATCCTACGCGTCTACAAAATTTGTCCGAACCGTTTCAGGGGCCCTTTAATGCACAATATGGATAAACTACAGGGATTCACAGATACGTGTGAAAATTATCATGCAGAAAGGTGAACTAAAGTAAACAAAAAAATGAAAAGACGCTCGAACAAGAAAACATAGACTAGAACAGGTGATTCACAAGATAACATCAAAGTGCGGTATGATATCTCTGCATATCCGACTACTAACCTACATTCTCAGAGCCAGGAAACTCGGCGTCAGAGAACAAATAGCGGCAATACAAAGCCGCTATCATAATACAAAAGTACGTGTCCTGTCCTGTAGTCGTCCTGTGGGGAGAGTTCAACTTAAGCACCAGGCCGAAGGGTTTTAAATGCTTGTTTCTTTCGCTTGTAAAATCGCGTTTGAATTTATTTTCATAGTACACTCAATCGGAGATATTAATATTTTCATTAAATGCCGCGGGTGTTACTCGAACTCGAGCTGTAAAACAGTGCCTGTCCGGCTTAAGTACAGCTTTAGCATCCCATCCTTTTCGTATTTCTTCAGTGCAACAATTATTCTTTAAATACTAGCGTAATAAAGGAATCGAGCAATTGAACTATTTGTTACAGCGCATCCATCTAGCTTACCACCTTCGTTGTGCTACGACATGTATAATGACTTTAATAAAAAAGGAAAACGCTCGCGCTACGCTACGCTCTTGGCAGAGAGAGAGAGAAAGGCGGGTAGTTTAACCGGGGTACACATGGTTTGCTACCGTACGCTGGAAAAATGCGGAAGTGGAAAGAAAACGAAAAAAGAAAATGATAAAGGTTGATGTGTACGCATGCACATCATTCGATCACCGTTCATTTAAAGTCGGTTGCAGAGGCCCGCCGCATTTTTTTTTAATTATGCAGGCTCAACATAAGTGTTGCAATGAATTCGAAGCGAACCTTCCGTGAAGCGAATAATTAAATCCGATAAAACTGTTCGTTTGCATCACGTCGTTTTGCTGCGCAGTAATCTCACCCACGTGACCCACGCCGACCGCGGATATTACACATTGTCTCCGGGATCGGCCCAGTTTTCATTATACCCTCTCCAAGATCGGCCCAATTTACTATTTCATTCTCTCCATGACCGACTCAGCTTACTCGACGAGAAACCGCGCGACCAAGCAGACGGGCCAAAGCGCCGAGAATAAGGCATAGCAAGAGTCGTTTCAATAAAGGAATTATGCGCGTGAATGTGTACATTTGTTACAGTGACTATATTTGTATACCATTTAGTTTTTCATATCGTAATACGGTAGAGAACAGAGGCGGTCATCAGCCCATCTGCGGGGCTATTACCGATGGCTATATATAGTGTGTCCCTCGTAACTTGAACCAAACGTTCATGAAAAATAGGCAAAAGTCACGTACCTGGACAGAACTAATGTTGTTTGCCGTCGCTTGGACATACTCAGATTATTTTTTTCTTTCTCCCTGATTAGATAATTAGCCTTAATTAATTAATCGACATCTAAAATACAATTAATACATGAAAGGTGTCAATGAGAAAATTGTAGAGCAACATGAAAAACTCCCGATACAGCTTTCTGTTGATCGATACATAAAAGTGTTTTGCGAGCGTGAAACAAGCCCGCAAATACATGCGCAAAATTGCCGCGCGACTGTCCGCTCGAGGCACCATGTGCTGGGGTCAGCCTGCCATGTGCTGGGGTTAGCCTGCCATGAAGGGATCTGTAAATATTGTGTATGTATGTCGATGTCATAGTTCGCTTATCTTGTATTTTTTGGCAGTAGAAATATTTTTCACCATCAAAAAAGTGCGTTATTAAAACTCTTATGTACGCAGATTTTATTCATTCACGTTCCCCATTTCCTGTTTACGCTATATATGGCAAAAAAAAAAATTTTCAGTCAATGAGAAACGCGCATTTTGCCAAGGACTGCTGTGTCGACAATGTCTTTTTTTTTCATTTTTCACGAGAATACTTTTCACAATCACGTTAGGCGTCCAGTAAACGTTTTCAATGATGGCATGAAAGCACTGAAACCATCTCATACTTAGTTAACGTGGCCCCCTTACTTGAAGAAAGGCTGCGCGAATTGTACTGCTCCACATGATGTTAGACACAGTACAAAACGCCGCACCGCAACACCTTTCCTTTTTTTCTTTTACGTGTGCAAAATGACAGTGTCCTGAAGATAGTGATGCCAAGGAACTAACCACTCGAACTCTTGAAGAGCCTACAGATTGAGCCAATTTAACTATGCAGCTGTAAAACATCTCACTAATTATCATTCTCGCCATTGTTAATCTATGGCGGCGCACTGAGCCCCAATATGTTCTAGCGAAACGCGATGGGAGGAGTGGGCCCAAATATGGCGGACGCCGTAGCAGACGACGCGGTTGTGTCCACCCTAGGAGAGGGCGCGCGCATCGAGGCACCCTATTGTGGCCTATCGTTCCGCCATTTTTGCTGGGGCGTCAATATCAACATTGTCGTCCCATGCATCGTTTTGTTTTTTATTCAAAAGTGTGGCTCTAGCAACTACTCATGAAAACTATTGTTTTCCGTTGAAACCCTAGCGAAAACAACAAAGCGACAGGCCACCAAGACAGGTCCCGCCCCCTAGCGGTGCCGAACATTTATTCTGCATCCTTCCCCCATTGCGGCGGTACGCCTTCGGAGCACCATCCTTCGTACATCATGTTCTACAGTATTACGAAAAAACAAACCAAAAAGCATTGTATTGTTCTTGTCCATGTATTCAAAAGTTGTGTCGAAACCTAAGCAATCAGGCACAACGTTTTGATGCTTTCGAAGACCTTTTCAAGGATGACTGAACCTGCGACCAACGCCTGTCACTATAGAACAATTCTTTCTTAGAAGTGAAAGGAAATTGAGCTGATTCTTTGTCTTTTTTTTTTTGTTAGGCGGGTGTGAATGAATTTTTTCATTTGTTTCGAGGAAAGTAAATCACCATTTAAAAGTTGAAAGGTTTTCGGTTCTTTACAATGCAGTCCTTTATTGCAGTATACTGCTAGCCTACGCTTATGGCTGCATTATATATACACCACGTATCATGATACGGCTTCTAGATCTACTTGGACGGAGCATCACCTCCCGTGCCTCACAGACTCAGAAGATACTCCCGACTTTCTTTTCCTTGTTCACGTACTCTTTGACTGCTTTTTGACTTGCCTCAATTGCGCTGTTCGAAGGCAGACAGTAATTCTCCTCAGTGACGCACGCGTTGAAGGCTAAAGCAGAAAGGAGAATGGAGCGTGTTTGCGTTCGAAGGCTCTGCCTAAGGAAATACTAGTTTTCTAATATTAATAACGACAACATTAATCAACCATAATCAAATATAAGAGAGAGATTTTATTCATAGAATGGCAAAGATGTGGGCCTCCACTAGTGTGATCTAGCCCACTACTGAGCATTGGGAGAAGGGAGAAAGGGAATGAAAAGAGGGAATGATTGGGATGAATTAGAGGGATGCTAGATGCACGATGTTGCAGGACCACTCATGGCATGGGCCTACTAGGTGCTGTAGAAATGTTCGCAAACATCAATCAGTGAACATTCCTGCGTGTCTTGGCTAACCTCCAGTGACGCAAGATAAGGTCCTTAAAGACCTCGATACGCATCAAAAGGATAAACTACTTATCGGCACTCCCTCATGAGCTTACGAAAGTGCATGACCGCCGTGATTCGTAAGTTCTAGTCATTAGGCCACTACAAATGTATATGGCGAATTGCATTTGACAATCAAAGGAAATAGAATGTCGCAGGAAACAGTTTCAATAATCAGAATGTAACCACTACCTATCAGAAGTAGGTACATATGCTATCATGCAGGGTGGTAATTTTTATGTTTTACGGAATTTTCAAAAATCGCCTGTTGCAGATAACATGAAATTTATTTATCAATAGGTCATCACGGGCATCGTAGAAACGCTTGCGCACATTAAGAAATGGCGCAGTTGCGAAAATACTACGTTGCAGATGAACACAAGTCATAAGGGTATCAGCGAAGTTGTCAATGAGAATATGCATGCCTCTACCTTTAATAAGTTCGTGTTGTCTCGGTGATAATGTGGTGTGCATATTTAGAAAGCCGGAGGTTGTCAATTATAAACGCTTCTGCAAAATTTTCATCCTTCAAGTGTCGATCCTGACGCGTCCACAATCACACCGAAGCTTCTCTAGCACAACACTCATGTTCTCCAACGGTGAGTGCCGCGGCCATTATGAACGCAGGCTGACGTAGTAAGCGGACGTCCTTGGATGGAAGAAGTGAAAGAAAGAAATGCCAGATATTACGAAAGGAAGTCGCCCCTCGCGTATCCACTGGAAGGCCGCTCGAGACGCGTGAAGCAGCGGCAGCAGCATGTCGATAAGTTTTCTCGCGATCGGTTCTGACGCCTGACGCCGCGCCGCCTCTGCACACATGCCAAAAGGTAAGCGCTCACTTGGGTGTACGCGCACGTGCGCACCGCTTGCCACTTTGCACGCGAATGCCGAGATAACATATCCGCAGGCGCTAAAAGCGATAAACAAATTACGGTCAAAATTACTTCTCCACGCGCTCGCTCGCATGCCCTTGCGACTTCGTGTGGACGAGCGAGCGTATTTCATATATGAATGGGAAAGGAATGGGTTGAAAGGGGAAAGTTACGGAGCGGTGCGTCGACACCGTCGGAGCACCGGGTACATAGAAGTCGAGAAGATCTCAACCACTTGGTGCAAATCTTTCACAACCGGTTGAAATTATTGTTCTCCATACCAAACAACCCCGGAAAATGGAAGCATGGGTAGTGTGCTGACAGAACGTGGCGATTAAAACCAAAAGAATTACTCGAAAATTATCGGCAGACGTGAGCGTGTCACCTTTCCGATGCAGCCTTTTGGCCGAATCGGCACACCTGCATTGGAACGCGACGTTGTACCCTCGAGCAAGTTTTCATTTTTTTTTTTTTTGTAGACGCTAGCTATTTTTTTTTTATGAAGCTGTCTCGAACAGTATAGCGCTGCTGTGGAATTCACGCTTGGCATCGTAGGATGCGCCCTTCGAAATTCGCATTTTACTTTCACATCCAGCCTTGTCGTCGTGGCAGGAATATATAACAACCTCAGGGCGTAAGGCGAATATTTGAGAACTGCTTTAGCATAATCCTGGCAATAATCCTTCGAAACAATGGCTGAGAACGAACGGGTTAGTAAAGCGTACGCGGTTGTCGTTTTTGAGGATGACTGAAACTACAACGAAAACTTTCAGACGTGAACAGTGAGTTATGGTTTTGCTGAAGTAGGTCCAGCCCTGCGTTCTTGTTTCCACAAAACGGTTATCCTTCGTCTGAAGGTAAACTCAAGCATGCATTTATTTTTGTCAGTGATTGCATGATTTACATAGACAAAAAATATTATAGACATCTCATAGTTGAGGCGATCCTTCTTGAGGTAGCCAACTTTTCTTTTAATTGGGTCTGCGTAATTCCATGTCTGCTTACGTCGTAAGCTTCCACACATCAGACACTTGAGGAGGTCGAAGGCCATTCGTCCACTTAAGCAAGTGTTTATTCCATTACTGGCTACAAGTCTTATCGGCAAACATCAGCCATCTCATTCCTTGGTGTAGAAGCCACTAGCGAATTCGCCACTATGCTGAATTGCGGCGTCTTGTGCAGTCGTAAACGTCGCAAGTCTCCATTCATGCAGCTAACGCAGTAAGTGATTTTGGAAAAGCATGTCAGCGATCGTAGAAGACTTTGTCCTCGCCTGTAGCGCAAAAGTTGCATGAACGAGACAAACACATAAAATAAAAGCGATGGTTTTCCGCCCGGTAATTCCGAAGAAGTGCGACGTCAGCCGGGGATGTTGATGTCGGATTGCGATGTTCAAATATGCTAAGAACGGATGCCCAGTGCTTCGCCTTTTTTATGTCATAGCGGTGAGAAAGTTTGGCAGAGACACTTAAGACTGCTTAGGTGTGGTAATTCGAAAGCATTGTAGTCGCTTTGGGGAAATGTTTTCGCTTAGGTATTCATTCGTATGTCGTCGTGCCCGGTGTAAGCTTGCACGGCGTTCCTGTTTGTGTTCCCTTTCTTCGCCTTCGGTGGCGTGCTTCCGTGGGCGACCACGTTTCACAGATGCCGCTGAGGTAGACGTTTCGAAGTGCACCCCAGTAAACACGGCACCGATAAAATCTGAAGAGCAGGTGACGCGCGGGAGGCGGCGACGTGACGTGTGCAAGGACGCACGCACTATGCACACCTAATTTTATACACTCATGATTTGGCGTCGAGAGTGGATCGTAGTAGACAGGTAGACACAGCACCAGTGGCGTAGCTAGGTCGTCTGGCACCCCCCCCCCCCGCCGGGTGTAGCCGGCGGAAAGGGTGTCTTCAGGCGTATATGACAACCCCCCTCCCCCACTGGCCCCTTGCACCCGGGGCCCACGGCCCCCCGGCCCCCCCTGTTGCTACGCCACTGCACAGCACCCATAAAATACGAAGAGCAGGTGACACGTGGGAGGCAGTGACGTGACGTGTGCGAGGACGCACGCACTAGGCACAACTTTAGTCAACCATAACCATGGAGCCGCCTTGGCGTCGGGAAAGCGTGCTAGCCTCGCACCGCGGAGGTCAGTGTTCGATTCCCACCCAGAACGAGATGTGCCCAAATTTTTTCTGTGTTTCGTCAGTTGGCTTTGCTTACAGAAGCCTGCCTGACGAATTTCATGTCAGTCCGAGCATTTTTGACGGGTTTTTACTCTTCGCGCCGTAGGCCATTTTTGGTACCATCTTTCGGTCAGGCCGCCGACAACAACGCCAGACTTCCGCGTAATGAGGCATATAATTATTTCGCATTAAAACTGTCCCTAACCTAAAAGAAATAAACAGTATTGCTTACTTGGGCGACGAAGTGAGTAATAGCCATCTGAGTCAACAGTTGCCTTTTTGTCTGTTTAACGTTTGTGCCAGACTGTCTGACACAAAAGTTAACGAAGCTTCAGAGGCTGGAAAGTATGCATAAATGTTGGTCATAATGACGATTTCAACGCTGGTCCCCCTCATAAAAAGTATCCATGAGCTTAAGCGAGCAAAGGCTGCTGACATTTTTGTTCTGTTCTTTCCCTAACGCTTCTTTCGGAAAACTCTTCTGCTCAAGTTCATCTTGCTTTTGCGCATGGGTAATATAAACTGCACGAGGTGAATCCTAGGGGCCATTCACAAGGCATTTAGTTTGCAAGTCTTATTGACTATCGGCCGGCCACCTTTACTAATAATATTAGCCCTGCTCTATTCTTGATTTGCGGGGAGAGGACAAGAAATGGGGGTGTGCGATGCATTCTAGAAATGCTTGTTCAGACAGCAACTCAATAATAACGTTGAATTCAAACTCAATTCTTTATTTTCAATAAAATTTGAGAGTCGCCCATACAAGAACAATTTCAATTTAATTATCAGTGCTTGTGAGCACACGTACATGGTAGTAGGGACAAATACGGACAAATGTATACTGGCACATTGCAGGAACGAAGGCAGCATTAAAAGTTACAACATACGAATGAATATTCAAGCGCAATAGCATTTAAATATTCATTTATACTATACATTCGATATATATAGTGCACAAAACGAGTGTAAGCAGCATTTCACAGAAGTGCATTGAGAAACAGTCGACATTTTCCTGGTGCCATGGACGACATGACATGCATCATTAACATCTTGTTAGAAAACGAAATCCCGCATTTGTTTTCTGATGCGTGTAAAACAGGCAACTCTATTTTTATATCCGTTTAACAATGATGGCAAAGTGAATCTCAGTGATTGCCGAAAGTAACCACATGCCGACGCCATTTGTTGGGGCAGCGTGTGTGAGTCACTCTGTTGTTTAGTTATAGGGCGGCCATTCGTTCTAAAAACGTTCCAAATTGCTTTCTAGCTCGTGAATAAGAGTTAAATTAATGAAAATCAAACATGCGCTGCATACAAATTTATCGCTGCGCAATGGCGTAATGTGGAATGAGTGAATCAGGATCAGGAATAGCAATGACTATGAGTAACGACCAGGAAGCCTTTTATTTTGCACAAATTTTTGAGGGCAGCTCAATGCGATGAATAAAAATTGCCACGAAAGTTCCAGTGCGTTCCAGTGCAAAAAAAAAAAAGAACTCCGAGCCCTTGCTCCGAAGTGCGGCCGCTGCGGTATCCCGAGCTTCACCAAAATTATAGCCAAGCGGCATCGCTTCATGCTGGCGTCTCTTTCAGAATAGCACGTCATGTGTACTGAGCCAACGGATGCTGATTCGACAGACATATGAAGAGCATGAATAACAGTGCGAACTAGACCTCTACATGTTCGCGTCCATGACACCAAATTGAGTGAGCCAGTTCAGAAGTCCAGTTGGCACATCCCTTGGCACCGAACCGACAGCTAAATTCACAAGGCTTTTCGTTCATAAACTGTTTGCCGTTGGGCGGTTCACCCTCGTTAATTGTATGTCTTACATCACGATTGACTGTCATCTACTCTGACGATCAGGTCAATCGTGAAACGTCTTTGCTAATGCGGGCCCGGATTCGCAAAAACTGTTTTATAGCAGTATTGGTTCAGAAAAGAAAATTTCAGCCAATCCTGATACTGGCATATCATTAATAGCGAAGTCGGCTGGCCAATCGCAACGAGCACTTGCGAATCGAACGCTTTGCGAATTCAGCACATTAGTCCCGAGTTTACACCGCTTCGTTTTTGACGTCAAGATTACCCGCCGCAGTTGGCCAGAGGCTGTTGCGTTGCGCTGCTGAGCTTGAGGCCGCGAATTCGATCCCGGCCGCGGCCGCCGCATTCCAATGGCGACAGGAAGCAAAAACGATCGTGTACATTCTGCACTGTGTGCACGTTAAAGAACCCCCGTTAGTCAAAATTAACCCGGAGGCACTACCGCGTGCCTCATAATCAGATCGTGGTTTTGGGAAGTGCCCGGAATTTATTTTAACGTCCAAGATCACCTCGCCACTTGGCGTTTAGTCGAGGCGACTATAAGTTCACGAACAGTGTTTCGAATTTACGATTGCTGGCTGCAGCTTAACTGTCAGACGCGACCGCATTTAACGGCACCTTGCAAAGCGGATCAGACCGTGTCAACCTACGTCTGCGCAGACGATCTTACTTAGCTCGACCCAACATTTGGTATGTCTGATCAGGGTATGCAAGAATTAAGACAGACTAAAAGAAACACGGTAGTGTCGACGTGAAGGCTTTGCGAAAAAGCGTACTTTATTTCATAACCGAGCTAGTGACAGAGGCTGCTGCATTGTGTGCAGGCACACAAAGAGAGAGAGAAATAGAAGAGAGGAAAGGCAGGGAGGGTAACCAGACGCACGTCCGGTTTAAGGTTGACCAGACGTACGTCCGGTTTGCATCAAGTTATATAACATACCGACGTGCATAAATTGCTGCTCCTCTTTCCTCGTACTATCGCTGTGGCGCAACATATGTACATGATTAGTTCGGATTGCTGTAATGCCATTTAGTGTCGAAAGGCTCGTCCGAGCTTGGCTACACTTCTACTGCCTTGCGCCTCCGTGTCGCAGAGTTGGCTGACATTCACTCGTCGGGTTTCATGTTAATCATGGGTTCTCTATAGAAGGCCGCATATGAAAATGGTTTCCTTATTGCCCGAAGCCTCTCATATTTCCGGCTTTCCTACCCATGATATTAAGCAGGACGCCACAGACGTTCTGACGTCACCATGGTAACGCGAAAACTCGCGTTATTTGAAAGCAATAAAGATTTTAGGGTTGGCTCTTGATGCACAAACGTCCCCTATCGGTATTCATTGTGACTTTACTTTTTTTCTTCAAATTTTTATGCACAGAGGAACGCTCCACCACAGTCGTGTTACCAAGATGGCTATGTCCTCAGTTTCCTAGACATTTCAATTTTATTGTTGTTTTTAACGAAGAGTTCACATATGACCTTTGATAAGTTCTTTCCGTTGCAGTTTTTCCGCTTGTGAACTCATTTCTGTGCTGCTCGCCTTTCGCTTGAAAGGCAAGCCAGCGCCTTTTTTTTTCTCTCTCTCTTATCGCGTCGCTCATTATCTTCTAGGACCAGAAGCTTATAAGGGCGCGTTCCCCATAACGCCCCCTTGCAATTGGCTGCGATAGCAGGCTGCACAAAGCGATAGCAGGCTGCACAAGGCTGCACTTCCCGTTTGCTAATTGTTTTGTTGCTGCGCTCGAGGTGGATTCGCAGGGGCGGTGTTTTTTTTTTCTGCGGAGCACTCAATAAGAAGTAGATGAGGGGCCGAATTCACAAAGGTTCTCGTTCGAAAAAACCATGTGTTATTTGCTGGTTGCATTCGTCATTATTACGCCCCCACTGCGGTAGCGCAGTGGTTATGACGTTGCTCAGCTGAGCTCGAAGTCGCGGTTTTGATCTCGGCCGTGGTGGCCACATTCCAGTAGGGGACTGAGTTCATCTGCCCGCTCATTCTATTGTCCCGACAGGAATGGGCTTGTCGCAACGGCAACAGGGCAGGCTTAAGTGTGACAGTGTTTGCTGTCACGAAAGCATTAAAGTGATAGTGGAAATGTCGCGAAGGCTGTTAATGCGGAAAGTTGGGCTAGTTAAGAGCTCGACATTGTGGAGTATTTCCCGCACATTAGGAAAGAAGGAAAATGTACGACAAGATTGAAGTACCAGTGACTTGCGGCGTTCCTTTCTCGCCATCTTTCTTTTCAGTACAGGATTTTTTATCACAGCTAAAGAAACGCCGTTACAGCGAGCGGTCGTTGACGCTGGCGCGTTACTTCTATGGTCTACGGCGTCAACGCTAAGTGCTTGGGACCACCTATAGCAAACAACTTAATGTGCGCCACAAATGGAGCTGCTGCGCGCGTGGGCTATGTGGCAACCAAATGGAACGTATTTCCGGTGCATTTCGAGCTCGGTGCCCTTGCTCCTAGTTCAACACGCACCATGGTGTGGTACGCACACAGCTGCTCAGCAAGAACGGCAGCACGTGCGCACAGCGCCCATGTAAGCAGTGGGAGCCAGAACGCTGTGCTGGCTCTGGCAGATCCGGCTGGTGCTGGCATGTATCCGGCAAACCTGCTATCTGGTTTAACCGGAGGGAAGTGAATCCGGCCTTGAAAACCGGTTATCCGGTTATTCGGATTTATTAGAACAAGTATACAGGAAATCCGGTTTTAAGTAACCGGTTAGCCGGATAGTCGGATATATAAGCACGAATACGGGGCACCACTAACGCTTGACTATAATATTTGGTTCCTTCGCATGTACGAGGTGTGTTCAAAAAGAAACCGAACTTTTGAAATAGCGCGCCAACCGGCAGGGGGAGCGCGCTGCGGCTACTGAACGCATGTAGCGGAAGGTTTGGACAACAAGCTGTCATTTTCCGCGTTTCGCTCTGACCGTTAGTTGGCGAGCTACAGCCGCTGAAGTGAGCACATGAACAAGCTGTTCTTCGGATTGGTGCCAAAGTGACAATGAAGGAATTGGAAGAACAGCGTGTGTGTGTGAAGTTCTGCTAGAAACTTGGGAAAAATTTCACAGAGACATTTCAGTTGCTTAGCCAAGCATACGAGGAGCACTGTATGAGTCGCACGCAGTGCTATAATTGGTTCAAGCGTTTTCAACACGGTAGAATGTTGGTCGGTGATGATCCCAAGCCTGGACGACCTTCCACATCCACAGATGATGACCACGTCGAGAGTGTTCGAACTGTGATTAGTGGAAATTGTCGTTTGACTGTTCGAGAAGTCACTAACGAAGCGGGTATCAGCGTAGGATCATGTCATGAAATTTTGAGTGGCAAACACGGGATGCGTTGTGTCAGTGCAAAATTCGTGCCGCGTTTGTTGACTGACCAACAGAAGCAGACCCGTGTTGAAATAAGCCAGGAACGGCTCGCCGCTGGCAATGACGATGAAAACTTTCTTAAGAACATATAACAGGGGCGATGAGACATGGGTTTATGGCTATGATGTTGAAACGAAAGTGCAGTCATCCCAGTGGGTGGCCAAAGGTTCCCCTCGTCCAAAAAAAGCACGCATGAGTCGGTCAAAAATGAAGGAGATGTTGGTTGTGTTTTTTTACTGCTAAGGCATTGTTCATCAGGAATTTGTGCCACATGGCCAGACGGTAAATAAAGAAGTTTACCAGGGAATCCTAGCACGTTTGAGAGATTCTGTGCGCAGGAAGAATTGTGGGAAAATCAGACTTGGATGTTGCATCATGACAATGCCCCGGCTCACGCGTGGCTCCTTGTCCTCAGTTACTTTGTGAGACACCGCACTCCTGTTGTGCCCCGCCCACCATATTTCCTGGGCCTAGCCCCAGCAGACTTTTTTCTATTCCCCAAGCTGAAAACCACCTTGAAAGGACGTCGTTTCCAAACCGTAGAGGAGATCCAGGACAATGCGAGAAGAGACCTCGCACCATTCCAGAAAGTGCGTTCCAGGAGGCTTTCCATAAATGGAAGAAAAGATGGGAAGAGTGCATTGCCAGTAAAGGAGACTACTTTGAAGGGGACAACACTTAAAATGTTGTACCACAAGCAGTAAAGGTGTTATAGCAAAAGTTCGGTTTCTTTTTTACCACACCTCGTATTACGACATCATATGCACATAGCAATAATACGCAGCTGTAAAATAGCAAAAAAAAAAACTGCGAGCTTGCCCATGAAGCTTGGGCATAGTCAATACAGCATATAAAAAATGAAGAGCTTAAAGTATCTCTGAAGTTTCCGGTGAACCCCAAAGTCCTCCTTAAATTTAGTGAAGACCTCCTCTACCGTGAGAACCCTTGCGACAGCACCAAAACACGTCAATGGGTCACTGATCAAAGTTAATTGGCCTGCGACCACACTGTAGGGCAATATTTCTCATCCGTGGCGCTAACACACAGTTGCCAAAGGCAGACACATCTCAGGCTGTAACTCTCAGGATTTTGCTTTACAGGTGGCAACAGTTTTAGTTCAATTAAAGTATATAAAGGCCAAAGCAAATAGACATTGAAAGCTTGAACACAACTATTCATTACTCCACGAGCGAATCCTTTGTGTGAATTTACAAAACTATGCCACATTTGCGACACAGGCTGCGTTTATGCTCACTATGTAAACAAAATTTTTCCCTTACCCTACTTAATTTGTTGCGGAATAAACGCCCTTACAGTTGTTTACAGGTGTTACAGTGCGTCCAAATTATGTCCCGAGTGTGTCTCAGAGAGATACGAGTGGCAGGTGACTGAGGTACATGGAGCTGGGAATTGAACAGTATGCGGAGTGCCGCTGCTTCATTGTGACAGGTACTCATTCCGTTTTTATCAGCCGGAGGCGTCATGTTGTTGAATGTGTATCAAATATTGTATCTAATTGCCTGCCCGTCACCTGGCTCCTCATCTGGCCTTTGGTCCTGGAATCGAGAAATAATGCTCTCTAGCGAGCAGACACCGAGCTCTGCTGGGTGTCCCAGTTCGAATAATTGTTGAGATATATATCTATACAAACCGTTTTCAATGAAATGAACTGTGCACTCAGGCTCTAGTTTCATCGCGTGTGTCTTCGTCACCGGGCGAATAACACCATATCGCTGCAGATGATGGTAGTGGTGATGTGAAGAACACTAACTGACGATGTGAACATGAGAACAGCAACAAATTTATCCCGGCAGCTCTGGCTGTGCGCGTGGCCTTCGAACGCAGGCTGCTCAAACCCACGCGCAGTGTTGACGTATACGCTGGAAGTAATTCGTCGCTTTCTTGTTCAACATTCGCACCACGGAGTAGAACTATTCAAACAACTTCAATATCAATACAGAAAGAAACAAAATATACGGATATTCGAATATCCCGATATTATAACCGAACAAGCGGACAGGCAAACCGATTACTCCGGTTACGCGCTTTTCGAATTTCAATACAACAGTGACCAAATAGCCAGATTTTGCCGTAATATCAACATAATGTTGCTGCACTAGAGGTGCGCCCACTTGGCTTGGGCACTTTTGCATCGAAACGCAATGCACGTCTCCGAAGACCTTCTATCCTTTCATTCAGGGGCCGTGCATGCGCGTCTATACGGTGACAACACGACAAAGTCGACGACACCGCAAGTCGACAGATAAAGTGATAGGTGTAACTTTAATGGGGCAGGAAGCCAGTGGTGTGGATTAGAGGGCAAACGGGGGTATAGCCGACATTCCAGTTCATATTAAGAGGAAGAAGGGAAGTTGAGTAGGTCATGTAATACGTAGGGCAGATAACCAAAATGGCGCCATATGAAGGGATGTGCAGTCGAAGGCGGAAGAGTGTTCGTTGGTGTGATGAAATTAGGAAATTTGCAGTCATAGGATGAAGTGAGCTAACGCAATGCAGGAGTATTCGAGATCGCTTGTAGAGGCCTTCGACGGCATAAGAGATGATGATGATGATGATGATGATGATGATGATGATGGTGGTGGTGGTGGTGGTGGCGGCGATGATCAGACCATGTTGAATGAGCGTTAGACCGATAATATGCGTGGTTGCGGCCTTAAGCTGCAAGCGCGCAAAATACGATTAAACTCTGATTACAAAGGGAACATCACGCATCGAGCGTTCAATGCGTGTGCTGACGTCTCGCGAAAAATACGCCGGAAATACGTTTTGTGTAGTTGCCGCTTACCATTTGAGCCATAATCGCTCCCCTGTGTGCTACCGATGGGTGAGAATGTACTCGTGCTTACTGCGCGGAGATGGAGGGAGGTTCACGAGGTGAAACTTCCAAGTAGTAAAGCCAGTGAGATAATCTAATACAGACACGGTCATAAGGACGCAGTTGCATGGTGAAGGAGCAGTGCTGTTTCGTACATTTCAACACGAAACGAAACCGCAATCTCTTGTTTTTTTCCTTTCCCCGGCATTTTTACGGCGTGTTTGTGAACGCCAGGGAATTTGCTCCACGCTCTTGGCTTCACGTGACAATCTGACGCCGCCATTTGTTCTCGGAGATGAAAATACTTCGCCTTTGTGCTTATACAATGCTGCTCATGCACGTGCAGCTTGGTTTGTGAAAAGGGGCCATTTTCTCACCGTAATGGCGATGCCGAGCTACTTCCAAGCTCAAAAGCGCTCGTTTAATGAGTGTTTTCAGCTCAAAAAGCCAGTAGTTCGAAGCGCGACTGACAACATGCAACGATAGCCATGCGCTGATTTTTACCTGACGTCAAGGAACTTCACCTAAATGTGAGCTGTCTAGTGCGATTCGGGGCGACGTCCCTCGATACCCGCGCTTCGTCCTTGAAATAATGCAGGGCACTGCGGCAGCAATTATTCGGCTTTAAATTGTAAAATACTCTTGGTCAAATCTTATTTGCCAAGCTGCATACAGCTTATGCTTTATCCCTCTTCCTTCCTTTCCATTCGCCCACAGCTACCATGACTTTACTGGTGCTACTGTGCGCTGCCATCGCGTACGGAGCAAGCGCTCGTAATGCCAGCCACTCTGACCTTACGGTACGTAAGTTTTACACCTGTTCTTACGAGCGATTGTTTGCAGGCGTTGACCTCGACAAGATGTCAATGCATGCGTTACACGCATGCATCGACAGCATTTGTCGAAGCTGGCTTTTCGCCAATTAGCTTACCTGTGGAGGGAAGGACCAATTTCATTATTTCTATGGTTTTATAGGTGCTCTTGCTTGTGTGTATGTGTGTTGTTTGTATATTGTATTCTTAAAGACCTTCCTTAGCCTGTTACCGCCTCTCTCCCGTATCGCGTATGTTTCTGTCATTCCTTCATGGGCCGGTCCCGGAGATAGCGCTGCCTAAAAATGGGGGCGGATACGTGCTGCTGCATATGTGCCCCTGAGACCACTGGTCGCCGCGATGTTTCGGGTATATATATTATATATATACCCGAAACATCACGGCGGACAGTTGCCAGTGGTATATATATACGCATAGTGAAATTGTCCGATGGCAGGATTCGAACAGAGGACCCCTAGCACAGCAGCCCAATGCTCCAACCGTTAGGCCGCGGGCACATGCCTCAGCAGACGGAAAAAGACATCCTTAAAGGGACACTAAAGCAAAACAATAAATCAGTTTAGACTAATGAAGCATTGTTTGAGAACTCTGCAGGCAGTCATTTCAAAAAAATAGTTTTATTATTAGATCAGAAAATGAAGGTCCAAGTATCAGTATTTGAATTTCGCACAGAAACCCCAGTGCCTGTACGTCAGCGTGACGTCAGGGATACCAAAGTATGTTTTCGCATTTGGGCCATGTTGGCTGTATAAAAGTTCCCGAAGCTTGCCATGTGTAATATTTGCTTCCTTTAGAACACAATGTAATCAATCTGTACCGCTATATATAATTAGTAGGCCCTAGAAGATTCCATCAAAATCCAAGACATCACAGCCCCCAGGTGCGGGAACTTAAGTAGGCGTCGCCACCCGTATTTCGTTCTTGCGCTTTTTCTGGCTTACCAAACGTCTTATCGTTGTAAGAGTGCTGTTTTTGGTGTTGTAAAACGGTGATTCACTAATGCAGAAGAAATCATTTTACACTTTCGTGTCCCTTTAGGAATCTCCCGCATGCAAGCCAGCGCGTTGAGACGCTTGGCTCCGTTTTAATGCAATATCAATTATACGAACGCTCCACGCAATTTTTTCACCGTCGTTGATAATTACACATCAAAAACATAGGCAGAACCTATCTGACGCTGTGTGTGGACGATAATGTGCCCAGCGTAAAAGCAATATAGCGGCACGATGTATTGCCACCGTCGAAACGCCCTCTGAATATGAGCCGGGCTCCTCTCCCGCTACGCTGGTGGGGCTGCACGCTGATTTCCGCGGCACACGCTGCGCCTTCTTTCGGCGCCGCTGTAAAGTCCTCGCATGGCCCGGGTTCGATTCCGCCTAGCACCGAAGAAATCTAAAAATATATTGCTTGTGTCATTATAGAGCGGCATGTTCCCAGTAGAAGTTACCTAGTTAGCGAAGTTGGCGTCAAAGACGTTCATTGAAGAATGGCAGACGCTTATTAGCACATGCCCCGTGACCCAGTTTTGTATCAAAGAGATTCGTTGAAGAGCAGCACAGACCGAGGGGCACATCCACAGTGCTCCAAGTCCGCGTGAAAGAAATTATTTGAGGCGCGGTAATGCCCATGCCATATACCGAGTCCCGCATCTCCATGTCGGCGTCAAGGAGATTCGTTGAAGCGCGGCACTAAGTACACAGTGACACATGCCCAGTGACCCAAGCTGGTCCGACGATTGGTTTCGAATCCCGTTCCCTCAGAAGCATGCTCCTCAACCCGACGCGCTCCTTATTCGACCATGGACTGCCCAGCCACCCAGGTTTGCGGGAAGACGGTTAGTTAGTTAGTTAGTTAGTTAGTTAGTTAGTTAGTTAGTTAGTTAGTTAGTTAGTTAGTTAGTTAGTTAGTTAGTTAGTTAGTTAGTTAGTTAGTTAGACAGACAGACAGACAGACAGACAGACAGACAGACAGACAGATAGATAGATAGATAGATAGATAGATAGATAGATAGATAGATAGATAGATAGATAGATAGATAGATAGATAGATAGATAGATAGATAGATAGATAGATAGATAGATAGATAGATAGATAGCCAGCCAGCCAGCCAGCCAGCCGGCCTGCCGGCCAGCCTCCAGGAAGGGCATGAAGTACCCTAAGAATTCTAATGGTTAAAATGCAGATTTTTTAAAGCTTTATTACACTTTGTGAAGAACATTACTCGCAATAACTGTACGATTTCCATTTGCGTCTGAATTTGAACGCCAGTTAGCGAAAGATGTCTAGGCATGCTCGTGTTCCAATCGCGTACACTGGTGCTCAGAAGAAGCTGTATTGTAAGAGCTCACGTTAGACAGCTTAGTTTGCTTAAATTAATTACAACACAGACCGTGCAGGCCCTGCCGGCTTGTGGCACCGTTTTCCGACGCGTAGTAGCCATCGTAGTACCTGCCCGTGCGGGGTTTCTGCAGCAAAGCACCGCGTTCCTTACGTCGCACAAACATACCTCGCTTGCTCTCAGAACTTTAGCCGAGAAGTTGCAGCGGAATGAAAAACGCACTTAAGTAAGGAGGACCCACATACGCGCGAAGACCACTTCGTGGTCCAGACGCAGGACCAACGTGCCGCTGCGTAGGCGGCGCACGCTGTAGCTCAACGCCTATACACGCCGCTGCGGATACAGGATGCCAAGGCTAAACGGCAACGTCGAAAAAACCTTGCAGTTCAAAAGCGCCAAGCGAGCCTACTTCGTGCCCGCCGTGAGCATTTCACAGTACGGGAACGCGAGGCTGACGCAAGGCGACAACGCCGACAAGACTCTGTGGTACTCACTCGTGCCCATTTCGCGGTCATCTTGTTCTCTCTGTCCATGCCCATGCGTGATACGGTGCGTGAGCTCATAGTGTTACTAAAGCTACGATTCTTAATTCGTTTAATATGTTTCTATCGCATTCATATTTCTTCGCCCTTATGCTAGAACTGTGAGTTCTAAAATAAATAAATAAATAAAATGATCTGACGGGCGGATTTCAACAGCCCTATACTGTAACCATTACGCCGCCGACGCTTTTCCCCCACAACAGCGTGCCTTCTAACCAGATCGTAGTTTTCGCGTCTAAAAGCCCGCAAATTATTTAAAATTGATTAGCACGTGATCATAATTCAAAATGTGGGCCAGTCTTGAAAGTAGTGCAGTCTAAAAATGTGTGCTAATCACGTAGATAGTGCAATCATAAAATTGAAAAATCCAACGGTCCTCCTGTTTCCCTCACGCGAGGGGTGACCTGATGGAGTGTGATGCGCAGTGACTCCACCCCTATCTCACCCTTGTCTCGCCCACAAAGACGGCCTTTCAGTGACTTCAACAATAGGTTGAATCACCTCCCATCTTTTTCTACGTTACCGAGAATCTTCATATGCAGCGATAATAGCCGTTAACAAACAAGCAATAAATGAATAAAGGTCTATCTGGCAGCGGCAAACAAGAACCGTCTTCATTTCTAAACCAATACCGAAACCACTGCACTATAAGGACTCCGGCAAGCTGTATGTGCAGCGTGGATATGAAAGAAAAGAGAGAGAGAGAAAAAAAATAAGAATTGACGCCGTTCAAAGGCAAGACCAGAGAAGAGAGAGCAAAAACAACGAGTGCAAAGGCCAGCAAGTCAGCTCGACGAGCATCCGGTTTGCTACCCTACACTGCGGATAAGGGAAAGGTGGAACAGAAAAAGAAAACGAGGAAGAGAGTTAGCTCTGAAGGCACGCGGGAGGAAGCACAGGAGAACTATAAGTGGTTTCTCAAAGCGGTGCACTTCAAGTTCTGTACTAGTGCACGTATAGCTTTACTGTGCAAGGTTCTCTGGTCCTTTGACCGTTCTGTGAGTCAAAGGCCCAGATATCCTGCAACGATGCATATGGGGAAAGTATATGCGCATGAGACCTCACACGATGTCCGAATATATAAATCAGTATTGTTTGGCATGCGAGTTTGAGTGAGCTGCCGCCGTTACCTGTGCGTAGAAGAAACCTGCCTTTTTTTTTTTGCAAAATGGCTAGCCCATGCTGTGAAGGCTGCGAGAGCTCTAATAAGCGTAATTTGCTTGGGAATGCCTTGTTCCAGACTCTGTACAGACATAGCGGGATGTTCGCTCTCGAAGCCTCCGCTTTACGTGAACATACGGTTGTCTTCAGAAATTATCACTTTTTCACAATCTGCAGACTCCAGAAACCACCGATGGTGACGTGGATGGCCGCATCAAGTTGCCTGGAAAAGCAGCCCGCTTCATTGGCGCCTCAGTTGAGCTCTTGGACAGCGTATTGCCAGGAAATCTCGCGGATTCCATCAATGTAAGAATGAAAATACGTATATATAAAACATTTGTAAATATGTTTTTTTTTCTTGCTGATTTGCTGTCGCGCACATAGATAAAATACGTTCCGCGTATCATCCGGACCCCTAACTTCTCTCCTGAAAACGTGGTAAAGAAAAGCTATTCACTTTAAAACAGAATTGCGCAAACGGTACCAAGGAATGCCTAGGTTTAATGTTTTACTGAGATCAGTGCAGTCGCTTGCTCTGTCACGTCCACTCTATAAAACGGACCGCGACGTTGTGAGCTCTCAAACACACGAGGATGACTTCATGTCATGAACACGAGTAGCGCTCATCTTTCCTTTCCGTTTGCCTCTCTCTGTTTTTTTTTCTTTTTTTGAGTTCTTGCGCTAAAAAGCATCATGTTTCTCAAATACACATCATTCAGTAGCATAGCACTGGTTCAGCCGGAAGAATGTGCCTTGTCTATATATAGGGAAGGCACAAGGCACATTCTTCTGACTTTTTTTAACTTAAATGCGGTCGAAGATATTTCTCGTCCCAATATACTTGCAATAACTAAATACGTACGTGATCATTTATGAACTAGAAATGAATTGACAGTCGAAACTCACCGGGAAAATACGCCAGTTTACACAATATTCGTTCATTTTCTTTCTCCCTGTATGCTTCAGCGTGCCTTCCTATTCGCTCATATCGGCACACAATCTCATCTCGTTTGCTTCCTTTTCGTTTTTTTTTTTTTGTTTCATTATAAAACTTGGTATAGAACGATCTGTGGCGGCCAGGTGGTGGTGGCAGCTGTTGCTTTTCATTGGAGACCACGAAACAATGGAGATATTTGCGAAATTTTATACGAGATCCATAAATAAAACACTACATGCAAGCGGAGTATAACAACCTTATTTCATAAGCAGAAAACGAATACAGCTGGTATCGCAGATGCTTAAAGTGTCCGGTTTTCGTAATGCACGCAAAAAACAAGAAAGAAACGAACAAGAAAACATACAGCTGCTGTGTTCCTCGCTCTTGTTTCGCGTGGATGACGGCCCGCTTGCTCCGCAGGTGACAGACACGAGCAACGACAGCGCCTGCTACCCGCTCGTGGGCTGCTTCCGCACTCGGGACCCGCTGACGGTGCCGCTCTCCTTTCCCGATGCGCCGGAGAAGGTCAACACGAGCTTCCTTCTCTACTCAAGGCAGAACCGCGACTCGCCGCTGCGGCTCGACTACCGGTCTCGGGCGAGCGTCGAGCGGCTCAACCTTTTCCGCGAGCGCAAGCCGCTGAAGCTGATCGTCCACGGCTGGCACGAGACTGGCGACAGCGAATGGGTACTCGAAGCCAAAGATTCGCTCCTGAAACTGGTAAGCATTGGGGCATGCACGTGGCACCGCTGGCAAATCTCAATAGAGGAGTGAGCGCGTAATGCGACGCGAGAGGAAGCACCAACGGCATAAACTCAAGCGCGAAATTAACAAGGCGTCAGTTTGTGTAGTAATAATTCAGGCGGAAAAGTGGAAGCGCTGCGCAACCAGTCGCTAAGTGAAATAACGCTATATTAGATACCTTGGGTCACAGAGTGTATTATCTTGTGGGGGTTATACCATCTCGAAACTAGTATACAGTGGGTTACGAAGGACGCCGGGGTGGAGCGCTCCGGTTTAATTTTGACCGCCTGGGGTTCTTTAACGTGCACCTAGAGCGAAGTACACAAGCGTTTCTTCATTGCTTCGCCATCGAAATGCGGCCGCCACGACGGGAATCGAGCCCGCAACCCCGTGCTCAGCATCAGAACGCCATAACAACAAAGCCACGTGAAGAGTGAGGGAGAGAGAGTGATTTCAATAAAAAAGAGAGGGAGAAATCGCCCGAAGTAGCTTTAACTTGCGGCTCAATTCAGGGACAGGTGAGCTGGCGAGATCACCGTCGGGCGTCCGGCGATGGAGTCCCTCCTCACCACCGTGTCCTGCTGTCGTGTATCGTTGAAGTCGGCCAGAGCGAGGGAAAATAAAGGGATGAAGCAGGAATGTCAGCTAAAGAAAACACGTCTGATTGACTCAGCTACGCTGGGGCTAAAGAACAGGGGAATAAGAAGAAGAGACAGAGAGGAAGGCGGTGAATATGTGCAGGTGCGGACAGCATCATGCAAGCAAAGGCGCTCACACAAGGCAGTCGTGTTCAAAAAGCCCAAAACCGCCTTCACCGCCTTATGGGCCGATGATCAGTTGAGACGGTGTTCCAGTACCGTCCGTACGGATAGCGGAAGATCATCTAGTCGACGCACCGCATAGTAAATTGATTGTCTTTCGAAGTTAAATTGAGGACAGTGGCGCAATATGCGATATACGTTTTCCTCACTCGCCGCAGGCATTACATTTGTAAGTATACCACGGGAACACTCTCGTAAAAAAAAAAAGAGAAAGAGCTCGCGCATCCTCATGCTTCATTCGACTAAATATAATGCGGTAGCGTTATGGGATGCTATCATTATATTACCTATTTTCACCCGCATGACCTCTTCTACCTCGCGTTCGCCAAAGACCGACATCTACGATATAGTGGACGGCGTAAAAAGCAGAGTTTAATATGCAGGGTATTCGAGCTAATTTTAGCCAGAGTTTAAAAATATGCGCATACAACGAAGCTGGACAGATCCAAGGTAATGTTGTTTGCCGTCGCTTGGAGATACTCAAATTATTTTTTTCATTCCGCCTAATTAGATCATTAGTCTTAACTGATTATCAACTCCTCAGATAATATACTTAGATGAAAAGTGTCAATGAGAAAATTGTAGAGCAACATGAAAAACTCCCGATGTAGCTTTCTGTTGCTCAATACGTGCTACACAAAATTTGTGCTTTTCCGAGCGTGAAAAAAGCCCGAAAGTGCACGCAAAATTGCCGCGCGACTGGCCGCTCGAGGCACTTCGCGTGTATTCGCGGGCTTCTTTCACGCTCAGAAAAACACTTTTATGTAGCACGTATTGAGCAACTGAAAGCTACATCGGGAGTTTTTCATGTCGCTCTACAATTTTCTCATTGAAACATTTTCATCCAATTAATTTTTTTTTGAGAAGTTCATCTCTTAATTAAGACTAATTATATAATTAGGTAGAATAAAAAATTGCTTCAGCATTTCGAAGCGACGGCAAACAACACTAACTCGGTTCTGTCCAGCTACGTGGCATTCGCATATCTTTAAACTCTTTCTAAAGTTAGCTGGGACACCCCGTATACTTTCGCACACCATACACCTATCGTTATAGAATTAACTCACAACGGATTGACCACGCCTATCGCTATAGTATAAACACGCAGACATACACATACCGAGGAGAACCACAGCTTTCTCTTTATCACAGCCACCTCCATAAAGCGCTTTGTGGTAGGCGGGGAGCATTGCGCAATCCAGCGCGCCCACCGCCGCTCCTCCTTCGACGAGACTCTGTAACACCACTCCGCTGCTTCCCCTTCGCTACGCCGGTTGTATCCTGCCAGTTGCTTCGCCGAGCACCTGCCTCTCTACTTTTTGATGCTGGGACTTCCTGATGCACTCAACTGCTAGAATGCATGACTGACTTGCATTTCAATATAGATCCTAACTTACAAGCGGGCTGCATCTATTTATACTTTACTAGTGCTTCTGACCGCGTTGCACATTCCCGTTTGATTTCGAAATCTGCTCTTTGCCTAGATTCTCCTACGCTGCCATGACTTCATCGCTTTCTTTCTCTTTTTTTTCGCCAGCATTTTACAAGAGTTAGCGATTTTAATACATCCCTGTGTGACATAACATGAGGTGTGCACCTGAAGGCAGTGTTCTTGGCCGTTTATTGTTTCTTATACTCATTAACAACTTGCCCTCCGACATATATTGTCGCCTACGAATCTTTCCTGACGACTACATCATTTACCGCTAAATTGATTCCATGGATGACCATGTCGCTTTCTAAAGTGGCCTTAAGCTTTCTGAGTGTGGTGAAGCGCCATAGACGGGACAAAGTAAGGCTATCACGCTTCACCGTAGTCAAATATGACTCCCCAACTGCCCCAAAATTATACTCTTCTGATAACCTTAAACTCATCTTCAATTGGTGTAGTAAAGGGTAAATGGCACCTAACGCGACTAAATGTAAGGTTATCTCTTCCGGGGGGGGGGGGGGGGGGGCGTAAGCGCGCCAATTCTGACATGTCGTTCCCCATAGATAGCACACTAGAGTCTGAGGTGTTATCATACATTTAGGGCTTCACTTCACGCATAATCTTTCATAGGCCGCTTATATTAACGCCATTTGTGCCAAAGCTTCCAAGAGACTAGGGTACCTGCGCATAATTTGCGGAATTCCCCTAACAATGCGAAAAAATGGGCCAGTCAAACAAAAGTACAGGCGCAGCTTCAACATGCATCACTTACATTGTCACCATATCAAAACTACCTAATGCACCTTCTAAACTTCGTACAAAACAGAGCCGCTCGTTTCATTGCGAATAAGTACAGCCCCATTCGAGCATATCACAGATCATCACACTTGATACTTCTCTCCAGCCATTAGAGATTCGCCGCTTCATTGCCCTTTTATGCTTACTTGATAAATAACGTCGCAGCTGCAGGCCATCTCCATTACCTCTCTAAGCAGCCGCACGCACTCCGCGTCGCTTACATAATCACCATAGCATCAAGCGCATGCACGGAAGAACATAAACCTTCAATTAAGCGTGCGTTTGTTTCTTTCTTGTTGTTGTTGTCGGGGGGAGGGGGGTTGTGCTTTTGCGTAGCTTTTTCGCTTTTTCGTTCCTTCACAATGATTCACATTTCTATTAAAAACAGCTGCATTTTCTTTCTGTAGTTGTGCATTTGTTATTTGTGCTGCATTTACATACTTCTTCAAGAATAATATTGTGTACTTTGCACTAAAGTCTGTTTCTGGTTTTTTTTAAATCCTAGCCATGTACAATTCGTTCTCTTTCTCTTTTATTGCCCTGTATATTTTGCATTTGCTTAAACTAATGTCCTCTTCCGTTCCCTCGCTCCATGCATTTTTAGGTCCTGTAAGGTATCTTAAAATTATTATAAAATTACTGAATAAACAGCTTCACATTGTGCTCTGGAATCAAGACACAACTGCCGGGTACAACGGCGACGGCCCGTTTTTGACCTGTATAATGAAAGTAATGTCATGTGTCGACCAGATGACAGTTGTCTCGCGTCAGTGTAGCCCAAGTGCAACTCGTAACTGCAGTGTATTCTTTGGGAAGTTAAATGTACTCCTCTGAGCCAGTGGAATGGTGTGCGAAAATAAAATCATTTCGCAGCGTCCGTCCCGGCAGGAATCGGACACGAATAGGATGATTTATTATCGCAATGCTGGTATTGCTACTAACGGCGTTAGATAGTCCTCCATGGCCATAGTGCAGTCAATATTATCTCGGTACGGGCGGCTACTCTCCATTGCATTAGGATGATTTACCACTCCATAATGCGACAAAAAGATGCTGTAACAAAGTCATTCTCGCTATAGAGGTTTTTAATGTGTTCCTATTATTATTTTTCTTTTACTTTGTCTAGCTTGCGTGAGGGCCCTCGTCTGCTCGCCATTAGTCCTAGCGCACGCATTACCTGTTGGCCACGTCTTCTTTTTCTCCTTATCTCATCTTTCCGTTCGCCTCTCTCGTGCGGGATTGTCAACCGTGCGTGCTCTAACTCGTTTCACTTTGCAGCTGTTCTTACGATCCTCAATAAGCAGCGAAATAGTGGCAGAAAATTGCACTCTTGCCAGACACCACGCTGTAACCACGTGCGCAGGAAGACTGCAACGTGATCGTGGTGGACTGGCGGGGCGGCTCGCAGCAGGGCAACTACATCCGGTCGGCTGGAAACACAGCGCTCGTCGGCCGCGAGGGTTCGCTCTTGCTCCAGCAACTGTTGTCCGTCTACCGCGGCACCTTGAGTCCCGAGGACGTGCACGTGATAGGCCACAGCCTTGGCGGCCAGGCTTCTGGGTTCCTTGGTCGCCACTTCCTCAACCAGACCGGCGTGCGCTTAGGCAGGATCACCGGTGAGCCCTAACCGTTGAAGCACATACACACGTGTACGCACAAGGCACGGATGTGCGCGCCGGAGCTGCTATTTCAGTGGAAATTTTTCCCGTATTGAGCGAATTTTCAGGAGCTCGTAGGACGCAACGTGAAATGACGATGTTTGAAGAAACGTTCTTTCTTCTTCCTTTACCCAAGTTCTTCTGTCTGAAAGGCTTACACTTTCGGATAAATATTTGCTGTCAATTTCCGAGGATAAACGAACAAGCGAAGTGGCGCTTAAGCTGCTATTATAGAAGATAGGTAGATATTCGTTCTGAGCGTTCTTTTTTTGTTGTAAAAAAAGAACTCATCTGCCCATGAAAGAGGCAAGCAAACGACTACAGGGGGTTCGTTTTTCGCTATCTCCCCGCAGCAACGAAAACCGTCGGTCGCTCACGTGTCCATGTGGGATTCTCAAAAATAGATCCTGTCCTCGAGGTACTCCTCTCAGTGTACGGTTTATACTTCGAGCTTTATTTGAAAGATCACACCTTGCCGAAACCTGTCGTAGCAATATAACCACACAAAATGCACGAAAGCGCCCATGTACATAATACCATACGGGGTGGTGATTTATAAATTTTACGGTATCTCTAAAAATCGCCTGTTGCAGATAACAAAATTCGAGTCATTGAGCGGAATTACATTCATAAAAAAATTCAAACGCGTGTTTAACGCGTGTGTTAAGAGAATTAACCCGGCATAATGCCTGCCTCTGCTGCCACTCAAGAGGGGCGAGGAATCCGAATTGGCGTTGGTCAGCGCGAACTGCGAGCGGCCTTTTACGCGTGAAGCCAATGCAGTGCGCAGCGGCATCGAGGAGGAAGGCTAAGGCATTGAGCAGAGTTAATTATTGTGAGTAACGCGTGGGACCGCTGGTGTCGCTGCGCGCGGACGCGCAATCATGCGCCTGTTTTCATATTTCGCGCGTTTCTTAATAACGCGAAAAAAAAATAATTACGCCAGAAATAGCAAACTGAGAACAACTGAACAGGGCGTTTTAAAACGCAATTATTCTTTTTCTCTCAAAATTCGCCCTCAATTCAGTAATTAAAAGTTCGTTAATTAATGTCGTCTAATTATCGATAGTTCAATTATACAGAAGAAAAATCCTCCTGGTGAGGTACGCCACTGCTGGCAGAATACCATTGGATGCGTCCTCGTATATGCTATATTTCATTACTAAGAGCTTGGCTGACCGTCCGTGGTTGCTCAGTGGCTATGGTGTTGGGCTGCTGAGCACTAGGTCGCGAGATCGAACCTCGGCCACCGCGGCCGCATTTCAATGGGGGCGAAATGCGAAAACACCCGTGCACTTAGATTTCGGTGCACGTTAAAGAACCCCAGGTGGTCGAAATTTCCGGAGTCCCCCACTACGGCTTGCCTCATAATCAGAAAGTGGCTTTGGCACGTCAAACCCCATAATTTTTACGAGCTTGGTTAACGTTAGCTGGGGCACCCTGTAGCGACTGTCGTGGATGTACACTTGGGAAGTCTGAAGAAGTTCGGTAAAGCTTGGGCGTGTATACGCTTTGATGGGTGCGAAGATTCATCGTATAAGGTATGTCACCACCTTTGAAAATGCGTGGTTCTTAAATTGGCTTTCCTTTTGTTTTAGTTTTCTACATTTCCAAAATTCCTGTCTATTTGAGATTATTTAGCAGAAGAAATATGTTTCAAAAGTTACAACCATTTTTTCCACCATTTTTCATGCATTTCAAAACTAAACGAAAACATTACATTCCAGAAAGTGGCCGAATTCACCCAAAATGTTGCTACGCTCCGGTATTATTGCATTCAGTTTGGGTTTAGGAGATATGAGATACTTATGAGAATGCCTTACGGCCGTAATTATTTTTTTGAATTTGTTGAAATTTTTACTAGTGGTCTGCAGGACGTCTGCTGTTCGAGTTGGCGCACAATTTCGCACGCTTCATTTTGCCAGTCGTCAGCTTGTTTGTTGGTCAATTGGAGCTCGGGCTTGTTAATTTAGCGTGTCTAAGACAAATTTTAAATACTTCCGGTACTGTTTTACTCGCGGTAATGCTTTGGCAAAAATACTATTACCTCGCAAGTTCTTTGTAAAGTAGCAACACTAAAGTAAGTTGGCGCATTAGTCTGCAGGTATAAAAAATTGAAACAGCGCGACACAGGCAGAGCGAGTGAAGAGCACAGGACAGAGCGCTGCCCTGTGCTCTTTACTCGCTCGGCCTGTGTCACGCTGTTTCTGTTTTTTTATTCCAAAGATGAACCAACCAGCCCCTTTGAACACACAGTCTACAGGTGACACACACAACAGATGAAATATAAAGGCGAGCTGCAGCTTGTAGGTTCTAAGCAGGACTCAAGCTAGGGCCCTGGTGAACTTTAGGGATATCGGGTCTTGTTTTAGTAGGTGAACAATAGTTTTCATTGGAAACTTCAACATTGTTTTTCTCAAAAGTTAATTTTCGACATTCTCTTGTTACGCGCACACTCAAACATTTTTTTTGCTGATACTTTGTGTACTCTTTCTTTATGCACAAATCTGCACAATCAACCAGTTTGGATCAAAACATGCCATAAAGAATGAGAATACCAGCAATTGCTAGAAAAGAAACCTCAAGAAATGTGTGTGTGTGTGTTTTTTGTGTAGCAGACCTGCTTCGGCCTAGAGATATAGAAATATATATTATTCATTGCACAACTCAGTGATACTGCTAAAAATCTGCCAAACCGTTCGTGTTTTGTGCCTTTCAGTTTGTAGTTTTCACTGTTGGCATGACACCCATATTTTGGCACATTTTTATGTATTAAAAAAGTTTCTTTTTCATGTTTTAGTAGTTCAACCATCTTAAGATGCCTAATTAACTTGGCTTTACAAAAAAAGCAACTAAGATTGTAACTTTCAGACTTCTTTCTTTCCGAATTTGTTTCTGAAAGGCGGTTACATATTAAACTGGTGTTATGTGTGTGTTAAGTTTAGCATGCCCTTATGTGTATTTCATTTATCATCTCATTCACATGGGATAGAACACTACGCGTTCCACCAGGCAAACCACCATGGTTTTCATGAGTATTAGCTTTCTCTCTTTTATTGCTGTTGACTAGGTGGGGCAGAAGTTATGGTAAGTCCTTAAACAGCGAATTATAAAGCTGTAGCATCGATTGCAAGGATTTCGTCGCCCTGTGTGCTCTTATAGCAGCGCTACACACGTTCTTTACTGCTGCGTCTTTAGTTAAAATAATATTGTCTATCACGTAGTTCGTTGTTTCTTTCCTGCACATCATGGTCATATCTCACACAAGGGCGATGTAAATGAAGACGCATCTCAAGCAACAATGATTACTGCGTATAAAACAAGTTAAGACGCTAGATTACCAAAACTATTAACAACGCCTATATGGTGGTACTTGAAGATAAATGAAATGAAACTATTTTCCGCTCTCAATTTGTCACTGCGCCCTCCTGGAGCCTATTCACGCTTGCTCTCTAGTTTTCATCATATGCCCACTTTTTGTTTATTAGTCCGAGTGCACTTCCGTATCTTTCAGCAAGCTATTCATGTCTTTTCGTAGTACATGAAGCATTATTACCGCCGCCGCCGGGGGCTACTAAATGGATAAGTTTGCTTCATGTCACGCCTTCGCAGCTCTGGATGCCGCTGCTCCGCTGTTTGAAGACACCGACGTGTTCCTCTCCCGCCGTGACGCCCAGTTTGTGGACGCCATCCACACTAGCGCTGGAGGAAAAGTTATCAAGGGCGAGTTTGGTATCCTGAAGCCCTTTGGTCACGTGGACTTCTACCCAAACGGTGGTCAGAAGCAGCCCGGATGTCCAAAGCTTGGTCAGTGGGGAGTAATGGAGAGTGTTATGGTACATGTACTCTGTAGATAACCGCACAACTTTTGAGACATCACCTATGGCGTTTCCTAAAAGAAGAAAAAAAAAACAGGACGCCTCGTTTAAATTTCTATTCAAGGTGTAAAATTTTCTGGTTGCCCATTTGCAGTACCTCAGGTAATCATAAAGCCCACTTAATAATCTTGACGCTCTAGTGATTTCTTAAAGCACGAAAATTTGTCGCCTTGCTCGAAGGAACCATCCGCACGCTATAAAAAGTATAAGGCTAGTGGGTAAAATGCGTGCTTGCTCTTGGCTCTCCTTTCTAGTTAGTGCGCTCCGCACGAAAGAAAACATACGTCATTCACGAACATCTCGGCTGGTGGCAGTATTACCAGCCATGACTTGCATTAAGATTAAGCAGATGAACGAAGGGATATTTAACACATAACAGGAAAAACTGGCGTAGTGTAATGAGGGCGCTGGCGAAAGAAAATTCCTTTTGGAAGAAAGAATAGCTAAAAGTCGATAGTTTGCAAATGTAAATGAGAGCCCTCGCTGCTGTGTACGGTGTACAGCACGGTGTACAACCACGGTGTACGTCAGAGTACCAGTCCGGCTTCAGCCAGGGTCCATGGCAATCCAGTTCAATCCAAGAGGATACAAAATCTGATCGACAGAATAGTGGCAGCGAGCGCCGCTCTATTCGGCGTGTAAAAGTCAGCGGACGTTTGTCACGCTGGCCGACGTGGTGTGCGTCGAGGAAATAACGCAGAAGAGAGGCAGACAACTCATGCCAAGAAACACAAAGAAGTGTATTTACAATAGGAACACAAAAAAGGAACAATACACATCAGCGTAGCACTATCCAACGCTGCCGATACTAAAAATACGAATTCGTACGCGATGGAATGTGACGCGCGGCCTAGGATTCAATAAAGACAAAAAGTCCGATGACCTCACGCGGGGTCAGTTCGTGTAGACTGGTGGGTAGGCATGTTCGGCGTCGATCGTGCTGCTGGAGCTGGCTTTGGCTGTCGGTGGCTTGCGATGGGCTCAAGGCTGTGTGGGCGGGTAGCGGGAGGTGGAGATCGGGGAGGCGACGACGCGTACCGAGACCGCGGGTTAATGCCGCCTAGCTGTTGTCTCAGGCACCCGCACACGCCCGGCCGTGGCGCTCAGCAGCCGTCGCTTGCGCAGCCGCCTTCTGTCTTGGAAGCGGGCTCCTGGTAGCACCGGAACGGCGGCTTCCGACCCCGCTCGTAATCAGCGGTGCCCGGCTGGCTGCCTTAGTCACTGACTTCGGCCCGCTGAGACTCCAGGGATGTCCGCCGCGTCCAATCTCTATGGCTGGTTGCCGCCGCCTCCTTCTCCAGCCTACGTTTTCTCCTGCCTCTTCTGCCCCCACCACTTCTTCTAGAGCACACTTTCCGCATGCGTGGCCCAATGGTAGCCCAACGCGCCGTCGAAGCACCACGACACCATCCCTGAATGAGTGAAGTAACTTTATTTTGGTCCAGAGAAGACGCAGGGGAGATCCCGCGCCACCCGGCTAGTCCCACGTAGGGACCGCCAAGCCGAGCTTGACGGCCCGATCGCGGGCACTCTGGACGGCCAGGGTTTGGTCGTTGAGTTCGGGGCTGCCCAAGAGCGCAGCCCACCTATCCTCGCTGAAGGAGGAGCCGATGGCTTCACACTCCCACAACACATGGTCCCTGAATGGACCATTCCATTCACGCGCAGACATGGTCCAATCACGATAGCACCCGTTTCCGTACATCGCCGTCTTCGCGTCCCTTATTGGACCACCTATAGCGCACACGTGGCCCAATCGCGATGGTACGCATGTAGCTTTCTTGTCGTTCCTTTTTTCACATCACATGTCCGCACGCTGCCGCTTCGGCTCTTTACACTCTAAGAACAGTTTACACCCTTGGAGTGCCCCTTCTGCCACACAATAATAATCGTCATCTGCGTTGATGCGTTTCCCTTCTTTAATGCTGCGAGCCCGGTACTTTCCAATAACGAACGGCACGCGCGTTATCAGCATGATAGCATTGCCGACAGGAAATGCTGATAACGCGCGTGCCGTTCGTTACTGGAAAGTACCGGGCTCGCAGCGTTAAAGGAAGGAAACGCATCAAGGCAGATGACGATTATCGCTGTGTGGCAGAAGGGGCACTCCAAAGGGTGTAAACTGTTCTTAGAGTGTACTTCTCTTTCGTCAATCACTACATTCTACACTCCACAAAGGAACTTTCTTTCGGGAAAAACCCTTTTGCACAAATTAATAAATATACGAAACAACATTTCAACACAACAACCAAGCGAACTGCACTACACGACAACAGGCACATGTTCGATCAGACGTTCTCATTAGTAGGCACGCACAATCACAGGCGCGTACATAATTTAACACCAGCAGAAACACAGGAACATAAACCTGGGTAAAGATGACGGCAAAACAAGCTTTAATCAGTAAGCACTCATGTACAGAGTCACCCCTAGTTGATTTTTAATTCGGTTAGCATTCCTTGGGTCCTTAGGTCATTTTGAATCTATCTATCTATCTATCTATCTATCTATCTATCTATCTATCTATCTATCTATCTATCTATCTATCTATCTATCTATCTATCTATCTATCTATCTATCTATCTATCTATCTATCTATCTATCCTCTTACACCAACCCAGTGACTCAAATTGTCTACCAGTTTTCGCCACTACACTCTTAAACGAAATTACACCCTTTGGGTCGTATCTTGCTACACAACAATAATCGTCATCTATCTAGTGCACATTTCCTTTCTTAACGCTGCGAGCCTGGTGCTTCTAAGTCATGAACGGCGTGCCTATTATCAGCATGACAGAGTATTCTCGACAGGAAAATAGAGAGCGCAGCGTTTTCAAAAAAGGAAACGTAAGCAAGACAGATGACGATTAACGTTGTCTGGCAAATATGCACCCCAAAGGGTGTACATTTGTTTAAGAGTGTACACTCTTAGACACTCACGCGGCCGTATCTCGAGAGCGGTCTGCGTTGCGGGTAGAGTCTACACTCTTAGACAAAGGTACACCCTTTGGGGTGTATATCTGCCACACAACGATAATCGTCATCTGTCTTGCTTGCGTTTCCTTTCCTGAAAACGCCGCGCCCGCTACTTTCTTATCGGAAATGCTATGTCATGCTGATAACGCGCATGCCGTTCGTTACTGGAAAGTACCGGGCTCGCAGCGTCAAACAAAGGAAATGCGGACAGGACAGGTGTCGTTTATTGTTGTGTGGCAAGATACAACCCAAAGGGTGTAATTGTGTTTCAGAGTGTAGGTGCGCCGGCAGCTCGTAGCTTTGTGCATGCTGTGTGTTCTCGGCGCTCACTTTGCGTTCACGCGACAGGCAGCACGAAGATCGGTTCTCTCACTGTCTCACTTCAGCGTTTGGACAGCGAACGTACGTGGTCATCTAGCATGATGTGTTCATGCTTGCTGTGCACGCTGACGCCATGCTTGTTAATTTAGTTAGTAAGCGAATGTTTATAGGTTGATAAGGCCGATAAAAGTACTGTTTTTCTTGGTATGGCTATCTGCTAATTTGCTATCGCAATCGATGCTATGCTTTTCGGGCGAAGCTGCAACTTCTTCGTGTCCGCGTCCGTGGGCAAAAATATGCGCCGATTCCGGAGGTAATGCAATACCGCCCGACCTGAGGCGGAAGAGAGGCAAGCTTCAAGAACTCAGAAAATTGTAGCAAAAAGTGTATAAATTCTTTGGAATCACGTATACAACATACAGAACATTCGTTTCAATAAACAACAAGCACAAAACAAGCATCCTACACATATAATTGATGATAAAGTGTTCGTGATAAGAATGTGAAACATGTAGCGCTCCCCGCATACGTTTCCCGCTAAAGATTACTGTTGCGCAAACTGCCGCGGTGACGGCAGCTTGCGACGGGGAAGGGGGGGGGGGGTGCGGACGTCGCTGGCCTTTCGTACATAAAAGAAGCAGCCTAGCAACTTTCATTGTTGTTGCAGCACCGCTATGGGTAGACCAGACAACGTATAGTTATGACGCCAGAGGAGCGGCGTGGATACGAGGAGCAGCAAAGAGAAAAACAAACAGCAATACGACCAGTGACGGCGTGCTGTCAAAATTACCATTACCCGCATTACTCTATCTTAGGTACTTAGTATTACAGTCATTATTCTAATGCAAAATCACCACCCAAGCGCTCCGTACAGATGGTTAACCAGCGAAGCTGGAACGTGCGGCCCCGTTCTTTATCACTGGTTTAATCCCGACGGTTAATTAAACGACGGCTTTGTAGGCTACCGGATCCTCGGTACGAAGTTGCTGCTTGCGCTCGGGCTGCAGCATCGGCACGGCGTAGGCTAGCTCGTTCCCGGTTCTGCTCGCGGCGTTGCTGATCGAAAGCTGCCTGCTCCTCAGGAGTACGTATGACGCGTGGCCTGCCCATTGCAGAACCGGAGAGAAACTGCTGCGTGCCCGTTTGGCTGCGACAGAGAGCAACGACGTCACTGCTGGCGCAACCAATCGAGCGCCTTCTTTATTTGTTTCCGCGCATGCGCATTGGGCTGCACCGGAGGCGTTTTCGGCGCACAGGCGACAGATAGACGGAAGATTCGGCTAGTCGGCCCCAGTGATAAACACCGGGGCCGACGTGTCAGGTTCGTTGGTTAAGCATCTGTACGGAGTGCTTGGGTGGTGATTATTATTATTATTATTTTTATTATTATTATTATTATTGAGTTTTACGTGCCAAAACCACTTTCTCATTATGAGGCACGCCGTAGTGGAGGACTCCAGAAGTTTCGACCACCTGGGCTTCTTTAACGTGCACCTAAATCTAAGCACACGGGTGTTTTCGCATTTGGCCCCCATCGAATTGCGGTCGCCGTGGCCGGGATTCGATCCTGTGACCTCGTGCTCAGGAGCCCAACACCATAACCACTGAGCAACCACGGCGGGTTATTATTATTATTATTATTATTATTATTATTATTATTATTATTATTATTATTATTATTATTATTATTATCTTACTGTGAGTCCGAGTATAAGCGCTGCTGAGCATAACTGCAATTGATCATGATTTTCAGTGAATCCGTCTTGGCGTGATTTCGATTACTGAATGAAATATACATATTTATGACCTCTGCATGCAAGTGGCGATGTATCGATTCCTAATAAACTTTCGAAATTATTAGAAGTGGTTTTTTTCATGAGTTCTTAGTAATGCCTACTGGGAAGAGAAGCGATGCTGAGACACATATTATTAACGTGCATTTCACACGTCGTTGAAAGACTCTGCCGGAGGTGTCACTGAAGTCTGCAGGTTTTTTTTTTTTCAAAGTCAAAAAAGCACCCAAAGCAATTTGTAGTGAGGTGAATATACAGAAACATATTCATTCTCTAGCCATAGGCTATCCATACTATTAGAAATAATTGTTAGTTGGCTTGCTCCTTCTCTTTAAAAATATAATAAAATTTGTCCTGTGTATACAGGGTGTCCCAACTATCATGCAGCAAGAGTTAAATATTTGGAAATGTCACGTAGAACCGAAGTAATGTTGTTTGCCGTCGCTTGGAGATACTCAGGTTACTTATTGCATTCCACCTAATTGCCTACTTAGTCTTAATTAATTAACCCTCTATTGGTTGGCTTGCAACTGCTCTAGATCGCCAACACACGGATACACTAAAGTTTCTGCATTGCATTATTAACTCCTCTTGCCGGATTTCTTCACATAATTTGCTAAATCCTGCTAAACTGTCTAATACTAGAAGTCAGCGTCACCTAAACATCGCGCCTTATTTTGCCCGTACGGACATTTTTTAAATACATTTTCTTTTCCCGTGTAACTGAATATGGGAATTCTTTTACTGGTCCCCCCAATTCGTTCTCTTCCTTTAAACTTATTTTAGCTTGGGACACTACGCATGTGCTCGTGATCATGATGCGGTCCTGGTCGCTGCATCGTCGTGATTTCATTTTTGTCATGCTACTCTGAACATGTTATCATCATCACGCCATCGTCGTGCTTCAATACATAAAAAAGGGCTGTCTTTACAAAAGTAACTCGAACGCCAATGCATTTCGTCGCACACAGTCAACATTAATATGTCGAAACTGGTGCAGTCCTGGGAATTCATTCCAAGTGAATATCACTTGCGAACTCACTCGCTACAATTCGCAGATTAATATGTGCCGTAAAATATTTAATTCAACATTTAATTAACATAATAATGTTAATTATTCAATAATGATTTTGATTTCTCGTAGAAGTAATGGCCGCCTCATCGAGTAATTTAGAGCAAGTGTTAGAATTGTGTTATATGCCACAGGCAATATTTAAATATTTGGTGCAGTTAAAAAAAAGGACCCTATACATGTTCTCAGGTGGAAACGCTTGCGGCCACATTGCGGCGCTGTTACCGCCTGGGGCGTATTATTATTATTAATTATTTTTTTCTCGTAAAAGTTCATAGGGGCTTATACAGCCATAGACTAATAGCCCAACCGAGTGCCAGCGACCGCAGCACCACCTCATGGGTTTATTTCCGTTCAGGCCAAAAGCGATTTGGTCTCTGATATTCTGCGAAAGATGACATATCTTTGCACCTAAATGAAAAGCAACTACTTCTGTGTCGACCTCACTTATTGCAGAGCTGTACTGCGACCACAAGCTGTCCAAGGACTTCTTCTTGGAGTCCCTACGCAGCCAGCGATGCCGCTTCGTATCGGAACCCTGCGCCGGGGGCCTGGACGCTCTGCTGGCGGACCGCTGCATACGCAGGGGCGACCGCGGGGAGATGGGCTACTTCGCGGACCGGGCTCCCGGCCGAGGCGTCCAGACTTTGGAGACCAATAATGCGGCGCCTTACTGCCGCGAGAGGCACGTGCCCAGGAACCCGGCCCGGGACGACACACCAAGGCGCAACCGCAACAGACGACCGGCCAGAAATTGAAGACTCGCAATCTTATGCGACGTCTCCGAAGACTCTTCGGTTCTCTCAGTCAATAAACGCGCAAGATCTCGGTTTTCTCCGACATCAACAAGCTGGGCAGAAGGTCAGCGACGTGTTTGTTGCTTCAAGCAGCATTCAAACGTCGTCCGCTCACTTGAAACACCTCGCCTCACTACCATTAGCTCACCGCATAAACACACACGGAAACTTAAAATGTAACGATGGCGTGTCGATTGTGAATTCGAAGTCAGGTGCTTGAGCTAGTTCCCCTAAGAAAAACGGTGACTTTACTACTGCTTGTGAGTTAAGCTGGATTCACAAAATGGACCCGATTGTTGATCCAGTGCCACCGAATCATTGACAAGGGCGAAAGAAGGCCAGCTCTCGCCGCGTGATTAGAGAGTTTTAGACTTAGCGCCGCAACACTTTTGGGCCCCAAGCCGCATTGCGTTGGTTGCTCTTGGGTTCGGGGGAGCATCAGAGATTTAAAACTGGGGTAAGAGCAGCGATGGGTTGCGCGCTAGGGACGCCGCAGTGGTGAAAACAGAAGACGCTTGAAAGCGAAGAAACAACAAAATAATTAACTTTTTAGGTCGCAGGACGCCAACCTGTCCTCAGCTATCGTCTCCTTGCGTTGGGCTGCGCGTCTCTTGCCTATAAATATGCGAAAATCACCCGGAACATGGCAAGTCTGCTCTGCAACCAACTGTTGCGTGCCGATTTAGGTTGGATTGAAATGCGACCACCCATTCGAAGCTTTCTGGCCAGTCATGCTTGGCGCCATAACTTGACTATGCAATCCGAGCTCTGGATGGCTGCGGCTCGTATGTCTCTCATGACTATCACGCGACTGCTCGTCGCGCGTGCGAGCCAGCCAAGGTGGCTTGTGAACCCACGTTATATTTCGAGTTTAGCGTCTTTGGGTTTAACCTACCAGTAAAGTTTCGTTCGTTCTCCGTCCTCGCTTCACCGTTGGAACTCGAAGCTTCTCGGACGATGATCGGCAGTTGTTGATCAAACGCAGACAGGAAGCTTCAAGTTCCAACGGTGAAGCGAGGACGGAGAACGAACGAAACATTACTGGCGCAGCACGACAGGATCGGCAAGCCCCACAACGAGCAACGAGCAGCGAGCCAGGCGCAAGGCATCAGAGGGCCACCAGCCAATTCCGCAAGGGTTGCACTTCATCTGGACGAGGACGTCAGGCGGCGCCCCCAGCAGCAACGGGTGAGCGGGATTCCTTGCGTTTTGTCGAGGTTGGCATGGCTGTTGTTCAGTGAGGTTAATGGTGTTCACGCGCAGAACAGCAAATGCGATTGAGGCTAACATAAACATTGATACTGCATCTGAACAAATAGAGGGTCAGAGACGGCAGGAGCTGCAACGCGTCGGAGAGACTTGGCTGAAATCAGGATTACTGATAGATCAGTGAGGCTCCGTACCATGTACGTTAGACTTGGCTGAAATCAGGATTGCTGATAGATCAGTGAGCCTCCGTACTATGTACGTTAAAACGAGTCTGGGCTCTAACAGTCATTGAGACAGTCGAAGAGTGAGACTTTGTTTCTCAGTTGTTCAAGTTTGTAATGTATTTGTTTTACCTGCCATGTATATAGAAAAGTTTACGTATAAATATTTCTTGTACATCTGATCTGCATCGCTTCCTGTCTGCGTTTGATCAACAACTGCCGATCATCGTCCGAGAAGCTTCAAGTTCCAACGGTGAAGCGAGGACGGAGAACGAACGAAACATTACTCTACCGCAAAGACCCAAGGCCGTCTTGCGTTCTGCTCATGCTCAGTTATGGCCCGGTATCTTCTTGGGGCCTCAGAGCACTTGGGGCCCCAATTCTTAAACCTCTGTTGTTTGCAGTTCACACTCTCAAAACAGTTGCACCCTTTGGGGTGTATATTGCTACAGAACAATAATCGTCATCTGTCTTGCCCGCATTTCCCTTCTTTAACACTGCGAGCCGGGTACTTCCAAGTCACGAACGGCATGTGTGTTATCAGCATGACAGAGCCTTCTCGACAGGAAAGTAACGAGCGCAGCGTTTTCAAGAAAGGAAGCGCAGGCAAGGCAGATGATTATTGTGGTGTGGCAGATATACACCTCAAACGGTGTACCTTTGTCTAATAGTGAACTCTAAAATGCGTTTACACCCTTTGGGGATTATCTTGTCCCACCACAATAGTCTTCATCTGGCTCGTTTGCGTGTCCTCTCTTGAAAACTCGGCGCTCGCTACTCGGGGCTCACTATTTCTGCAGCACGTGGAGGGCATGATGAGTGAATACCCTGAAAAACCGATTATGGCCTCTGACGATAAGCTTCCGGTGGCATAATATAAAATAATGCTTCCTGTGCATGATTCTATTAGGCGCCTTGCTTAAGCTATGAGTTTTCTTGAGCCGAAGGAGGAGGAGGAGGAAAGAGAAAAGAAGAAGGCAGGGAGGTTAACCAGAATAACGTCCGGTTGGCTACCCTACACCGGGGGAATGGGAAAGGGGAAAGCAAAGATCACAGGGAGAGAGAGGAGGGAAGGAAAGAATGAAATTGTGGCAAGTTCGCTGACGCGTGCGGTTTTACAGAAATTGCCTTAATAGTCACAGGTGGTCGCACAAACCCGTCGTCCTTAAGAAACACAAAAGTGCCTTCACCGCTTTATGGGCCGACGGGCGATGGGGGCGGTGTTCCAGCAGCACCTGCACAGAAAGCGGCCGATTGTCCAGTTTTTGGAAAGCTTTGGCAAGTTCTTGTCGCTCTAGGGCATATCTTGGACAGTGGCACAGCAGGTGGTCGATGTTTTCTTCGGTGCCACAGACCTCGCATGCTGCACTGTCAGTCACCCCAATTAATGTAGAGTATGCCTTTGTGAAGGCCACTCCTAACCAAAGGCGACAGAGAAGCGTAGCTTCACGTCGAGGAAGTCCGGGTGGAGGTCGGAGCTGCAGGGATGGGTTTAGTCGATGTAGTCGTGTAAGTCGTAAGTTTTGCGAGTTCCACTCGGTCACTGTGAGGCTACGTGCCAGGTGTCGAAGCTGCCTTGCAGCGTCAGTCCTCGAAAGCGGAATCGGAATGCAGTGCTCTTCTTGATGAGCTGTGCGAGCAGCGTTATCGGCGGACTCATTGCCACTGATTCCACAGTGGCCAGGTACCCACTGAAAAACGACTTCGTGGCCTTTTTGTTGGACATCGTGGTGAAGTTTCACGACTTCGTATGTCAATTGGTCATGACATCCGTGTCGGAGAACTGACTGCGTGCACTGTAATGCCGGTTTTGAATCACAGAACACAGCCCATTTTCTGGGTCTTTCCGAAGCAATGAATTCCAGTGCTCGACGCAGGGCCGTTAGTTCTGCCGCCGTTGAGGTCGTGACATGCGATGTCCTGAACCGCAGTGTCATTCCTCGCGTTGGTATAACCACGGCACCACCAGAACTGCACGACGTAGTCGATCCGTCGGTATAGATGTGCACGTGGTTGCTGTACCTTTCATGCAGAAGAAGTAAGCTCAGCTGTTTTAGAGCAGGGGCCGGTAGATCTGTCTTCTTCTGTAGTCCTGGAATCGTTATCTCAACTTGTGGACGGCTCAAACACCACGGAGGAAACGCTGGCTTGGCCGCAGGTGCGTACCCTGAGGTAAACGACGCACGATGTGCACTGACAATACCGCTAAATGTCGAGCAGGGCCTTGCAGCAGTGAGGCTCGCCAAGTGGTGGGAAGGGGTCCTAGCATAATGCCTGAGATACATACGCATTGTCTCAACGGCAATGTGCGTCGTGATCGGGTAATCCTGCGCTAGGGCAATGGTTTCAGCCGTTGATGCACTGCGTGGTAAGCCAAGACATATCTTAAGGGCTTGGGCTTGAATACTCTGAATCGTACGCAGGTTAGTCTTGCAGGTGTTGGATATTGCAGGCAGGCTGTATCGCAGGAATCCAACGAACAACGCCATGTACAACTGTAACATAGCGTGTATAGATGCTCCCCAGCTTTTTCCTGCAAGGAACCTGAACAGGTGACAGATAGCAGTCAGCCGCTTTTTCACGTAATTGACGTGCGGAGTCCAAGACAGGTCTCTGTCAATTACGACTCCCAAGAACCTGTGGCTTCTGCTGTATGGTATAAGTTGTCCGTTAATAGATACGCCGTAACCAGACATTGGATTCCTCGTGAATGCCACCATTGCGCACTTTCCGCAGGAAATTTCAAGTCCTTGTTGACGAAGGTAGCAAGATGTCATTGTGGCTGCCTTCTGAAGCCGAGCACGAAGCTGAAGTCGTGTCACACCTGATACCCAAATGCAGATGTCGTCCGCATAGATGGAAAGTCGTACGGTGCTTGGCAGGTTGTAAACTAATCCACTGAGGGTGAGATTGAAAAGAGTCGGGCTAAGCACTCCTCCTTGAGGGACTCCTCGGCTACCGTAATGCTCGGACGTCGGGCCATTTTCTGTGTGCATGTAGAATGGTCTCCTCTGTAAGTAGTTGCACACCCACATATACATCTTACCACCAAGTCCGACGGCTTCTAACGTGCTAAGGATGGCTTCATGGGTGACACTATCATAAGCTCCTTTAACGTCTAGAAACAGAGCAGCAGATAGTCGCTTACAGGCCTTTTGGTGTTGCACAAATGTTATCAAGTCAACAACGCTGTCTGTTGACGAACGGCCCCGTCTGAATCCGGCCACAGCTTGTGGATAGATTTCATAGTACTCTAAGTACCATTCCAGACGTGTTAAAACCATTCTTTCCATAGTTTTTCCGACACAGCTGGCAAGTGCGATCGGACGGTATGAGGAAATGTCCAAAGGCGACTTGCCAGCTTTGAGAAGTGGAATGAGGCGAGTTGACTTCCACTCTTGCGGAACCGTACCCGTCTGCCAGGAGTCGTTGTATAGGAGCAAGAGCGCTTTCCGAGCTTGGTCTCCTAGGTTACACAGGGCACGGTATGTAATGCCGTCAGGTCCTGGCGCTGAAGAACGCCTGCACAAAGCCAGCGCAGCTTCCAGTTCTTCCATAGAAAAAGGGCATTCCATGCGGGGATCGCGTGAGAACAGTGGGTAGTCGAGCGTTCCCGTACCCGTTCCATCGGAATTTGCCTCGCCAGCAATCTTTCTGCAGAAAGATTCAGCGACGTCAATATCTCTACATTGTAGATAAAGTGCCAAAGACTTTAACGGGTGGCGCTGACCAGAGGTTGTGCGAAGGCCACGAACAGTCCTCCATATAAGCGACAAAGGTTTTCGCGGATCCAGGGACTCGCAAAAGGATGCCCATTGTCGCGAAGCCAGCTTGTTCATGTGACGCTGTATTTTCTTTTGTGTTCGTCTAGCCAATCTCAAATCATGATTTGACTTCGTGCGTCTATATCTTCGCTCCGCACGACGGCGAATGGCGCGAAGTTTTGCTAGTTCAATGTCGAAATCGGTGCGGGAAGAACTCCTCGAAAGCAGATGCGTGGTTGTTTGTATGGCATCCTTTATCGCGCCCTGTAGGTTATAAGTCTTGAGCCCAAAGTGCCTGCGGCACCCAAGCACATCTGGTTGCGAACTTCAGCGACCACTTCAACCTCAACATGGCGTCCTAGTCCCGAGTATATAAACTTGTACGGTGCTATGTTTGGCGGGCGTCAGCGAGAGAAAGACTAGCAAACAGCCACACAATGATAAAAACTTGCTAAAGCCTGCTATTGTGGAAACACTGCCTAGCATCAACACTATCTGATCCGAGCATATATGTAGTATCGAAGCCAAATCCAGTCAATAATTGAGGCTCAAGGTGGATTTATTTAACAGTCTTTCAACTTTCAATTTTATTTCGAATTTTCCTTCCTTTTTACAGCAAAAGAAAATGCAAGAGCAGGAACAAAAAGCTTCACAACCGCAGCTTGACGAGCTTCCTGTCCCCTTTCTTCGACAACCAATTGCGGAATATACACAAACAGACTGTGTTCATCATCATTATCATCATTCTGTTTTATGTCCACTGCAGGACGAAGCCCTCTCCCTGCGATCTCCAATTACCCCTGTCCTGCGCCAACCGTTTCCAACTAGCGCACTGCGAATTTTCTAATTTCATCGCTCTACCTAGTCTTCTGCCATCTTCGACTGCGTTTCCCTTCTCTTGGTACCCATTCTGTAACCCTAATGGTCCAACGGTTGTCTAGACGGCGCATTGCATGACCTGCCCAGTTCCATTTTTTTTCTCTTGATGTCAATTAGAATATCGTCTATACCCGTTTGCTCTCTCATCCAAACCACTCACTTTCTCTCTCTTAACGTTATGCCTAGCAAACTTCGTTCCATCGCTCCTTGCGCGGTCCTTAACTTGTTCTGAAGCTTCTTTGTCAATCTTCATGTCTCTGCCCCATATGTCAGCACTGGTAAAATGCACTGATTGTACACCTTCCTTTTCAGTGATAATGATAAGCTTCCAGTCAGGAGCTGACAATATCTGCCGTACGCGATCCAACCCATTTTTATTCTTCTATGAATTTCCTTCTCATGATCATGGTTCCCAGTGATTAATTGACCTAGGTAATTGTACTACTTCACAGACTCGAGGCTGACTGGTGATCTTGAACTCTTGTTCTCTTGCCCGGCTATTCATCATTATCTTTGCCTTCTGCACATTAATCGTCAACCCCACTCTCACACTCTTTCTGTTAAGGTCCTCAATCATTTGTTGTAATTCGTCTACGTTGTTGCTGAATAGAACAATGTCGTCGGCAAACCGAAGGTCGCTGAGATATTCGCCGTCGATCCTGACTCCTAAGCCTTCCCAGTTTAATATCTTCAATACTTCCAAACACGCAGTGAATAGCATTGGAGAGATTGTGTCTCCCTGCCTCACCCTTTTCTTCATAGGCATCTTCCTGCTTTTCTTGTGCAGAATTAAAGTAGCTGTAGAACCTCTGTAGATACTTTACAAAGTATTTACGTAAGCGGTCTGTACTCCTTGATTACATAATGCCTCTATGAGTGCTGGTATCTCTACTGAATCAAATGCCTTTTCGTAATATATGAAAGCCATATAGAGAGGCTTATTGTATTCTGCGGATTTCTCGATAACCTGATTAATGACATGGATGTGATCCATTGTAGAGTATCCCTTCCTAAAGCCGGACTGTTCCCTTGGTTGACTAAGGTCCCGTGTTGCCCTTAGTCTATTGGAGATTATTTTGGTAAATATTTCATATTATACTAGGGGTAAGCTAATGGGCCTGTATTTTTTCAATTCTTTAACGTCGTCCTTTTTGGGGATTAGTATAATGTTGGCATTTTTCCAGTGTTCTGGGACCCTTCCAGTCGATAGACGCTTCGTATAAAGAGCAACCAGTTTTCCAAGCATTATGTCTCCTCCAGCTTTGAATAAATCGACTGTTATTCCAACTTTTGCCGCTCTTCCTCATTTCATGTCTTGCAAGGTCCTTCTGATCTAATCGCTATTCATAGGAGGAGTTTCTGTATCCCGTTCATTACTGTTTTTAATGGCGGTATCCTGACCCCTCTGGGCATTGTAAAGGTCAGTAGAGAATTCTTCCGCTTCCTTTACTACATCTTCAAGATTGCTGATGATATTACCTTGCTTATCTTTCCGTGCATACATCTTGGTTTGTCATATGCCAAGTTTCTTTCTCACTGATTTCAGGCTGCATCCATTCTTTACGGATTATTCAGTCTTTCTCACGTTATAGTTTCGAATATCACTTATTTTCACCTTGTTTATCAGTTTTGACAGTTCCGCGAATTCTATCTTATCTCTTGAGTTGGACATTTTCATTCTCTATCGTTTCTTTATTAGGTCCTTTGTTACTTTGGAGAGCTTGCTACTGGATGCCTGGGTGCCTTGTCCCCCACTTCAATTGCTGCCTCTGAAGCCAGCCTAGTAACCGTTTCATTCATTCGCTCTATGTCATCATCATCTCTCTGTTCTAAGGCTGCATATTGGTTTGCAAGTGCCAGCCTGAATATGTCTGCTTTTACCCTTACTGCTTCTAGGTTGACCTGTTTCTTCTTGACCAATTTTGCCCTTTCTCTTTTCCAATTGAGTTTACTCCTAGCCTCACTAACCTATGATCATTGCACTTTACCCTACCTATCCCTTCTACATCCTGCACTGTGCTGGGATCACCAGAAAGTATGATTTCAATTTCATTTGCTGTTTCACCATTAGGGCTTTTCCAGGTCCACTTTCTGTTGATACGCTTCCTGAAAAAGGTGTTCATTATTCGAAGCTTATTCCTTTCTGCGAATTATACCAACATCTCTCCTCTACCGTTCCTAGAATCGACGCCGTAGTTGCCAATTGCTTGTTCACCAGCCTGCTTTTTCCCCCTTTTGCATTGAAGTCGTCCATTACTACAGTATACTGAGTTTGCACTTTTCTCATTGCTAATTCAACATCTTCATAAAACTGACCGACTTCTTCATCATTGTGAATGGATGTTGCAGCGTAGGCTTGTACTACGTTTAATCTACCGCTCTTATTAAGTATGATTACGACTACAGCTACCCTCTCATTAATATTGTAGAATTCGCCAATGTTGCCCACTATGTCCTTATGGATTAGGAATCCTACCTCGTATTGCGTCCTATCTGGCAGACCTCTATAGCAGAGGACATGGCTGTTATTCAGCAATGTATAAGCCTCAAGAGTTCTGTATTCTCACTAAGGCCGATGATATCCCAAACAATGTATGTGTTGCATATTTACAAAACGAATTGATATTATACATACATCCATATTCACATCAGAACATATATAACCTCTATATATATATTCCCATCTGTGCACATACGTATCTACACCTGTCCAACATCTATACATCTATACATGCAGACATACATCTATATCCAGAAAAAAAACTGAAAATAAAAGAAAGATCATGCACAAATGATAAGCAAAGCCAGTAAAAAAACACGTTATAAATAATACCAACAATTTTACTGACAATGTAACGACAATGTTCAGTGGAACATAAAAAGAAATGCGGAACGATGGAAAAGCGAAAGATTATGAACATGGTAAAATTTTCAAACCTTACGATTTAGAAAATTTGACCTTTTTAATTAATTTAATTTCATTGCCTTTCTCGTATTAGAGTCGAGTTCGGTATGGGAAGCATATATCACGTTTATATTCTCGGCACCTGGTACTGCAATCGCCTGAAATCGTAATTAGTTCTTGTGAAAGGTAACACCCACTGGCTCTGTTTTCTGAATTCATATAACGCTTCCTTTGACTTGACTAAGTTACACAAATTTATAAAAGCCTTGTTGTTACACCGAAATTTTTTAGTACTATGTTATAATCATAAAAACATTCAATAGGAAGCATATTAAGAGCGCAAAATACATCGAGTGTATTTACATCAAACGGTGCCATAAAAATATGTCGGACAGTTTTCATTTGCAATATTTTTAAGCTTCGAATGTTTGCTTGCGATGTCGTACCCCACACTAGATTACAATAGCTAACATGCGAAAGGAAGATACTGTTATATACCATCAGTTTTACCTTAGAGGGCAGAATGTGCCGTAATCGGCAGATTATTCCACATGTTTTCGCCAAAGTGGACACAATACGCTCAACGTGTGAATCCCAAATTAAGTGTTTGTTAAAAATTACTCCTAACGTTATTACATGATGAACCAATTCTATCCTTTTTGTGCCGAGATAAAGAACAGTATTGCAGTTTACTGTTTTTGTGGTGGCGTAAACAATACAGCCTTAATTTTATTCGCATTAATTGCTAATGAGTTCAGGTTACTCCACTTTTGTAACCGGTTTAAAGTCTTGATTGCCATATTTGTAAAACGCGCAATGTCATGTGATCTGAAAAAAAAAGGTTAGTATCATTCGCATAGACTATGAACTGTACATGTTCGCTAATATTGGTTATGTCATTAATATAAATATTAAATAAAATAGGTCCAAGTACACTTTCTTGTGGAACGCCTTGTGTTAATTCCCTTGCTGATGAAAGTTTTGATCCAATAGCGACACAGTGCTTTTTGTGCTCAAGATATGATTTCAAAAGTCTAAGGGGAATCCCGCGAAAGCCATAATAGTTTAATTTTGCAAATAGGGTTTTATAATTAATCGAATCGAAAGCCTTGGAAAAGTCAACGAATACACATACAGTTAACATGTTGTTCTCAAATTTATTTAAAATTAATTATTTTTGCGCTAACAAGGCAAGCGCTCTAGACATTCGATACCGGAAACCAAACTGCATATCTGATCGCCTGCTATGTTTATCACAAAATGAGGTAATTCTCTTGCAAATTATCTTTTCGCGACCATTCGAAATAACAGGAAGTATAGGTATTGACCTATAATTTGTTAACTCGGTTTTGTTTCCGGACTTAAATATAACAATCACATTCGCATGCGGCATTTCCTCAGGAAAGACGCAGTTTAATAAGCAAACGTTAAAAGTCTGACTAAATACATTTAACAAAAGGTCACGTGCAAATTTAATGGGTTTAATTTGAAATCAATTTATATCGCGCGATGTGCTGTTTTCTAAGGACATAAAGGTAGAGTATAATTCTAGTGTTGCAGGCTCAAAAAAAGGCTATGTAAGTATTGGGACTTCTCAGAAAGGAAGTTGAATTTATATCATGCGTCCTTAATGTTACAGACGTAATGTGATTGTTACATTTATCAGTTAATTCCTCACCAGTAATTACTTTATTATCAGTTGTCAGCTCTAATTCCGGCTTAATATGAGATTCCAGCATAGAAGTTTATTTACTTCACGCCAAACGGCATCGCTCCTAGTTCCCCCTCTATTAAAAACATTTTTGAAATGTCGGTTCTTGGCATTTCTCAGAAATTTATTTAAACAGTTTCTGTATTTTTTAAATGTAGTGAAGTCAGCGGGATCCCGAGTCTTCAGAAACTTTGCATACAAAGATTTTTTTCGCCGATCATTCTGAGGCATTCATCAGTAAGCCATGGTTTCCTAATTTTTTTCATTTTTTATTTTTTTTGTACGGGAAAGAACCTTCGTAAACGTTTAAAACTGTATGCATAAATATATTACACGCTTCATCTGCGTCTGTGCAGTCAAGTACGGAGCTGAAATTTAGTTTTTTGGTTTCCTTGCGAAAGTTTTCTAGAGTTTTCTAATTAAGTGCTTGAATCTGAAATGGCTCAGAACGATGAGACTTCCAAAATGCGCGATTCACCTTATATATCATGCACACGAGTGATCTCCTATGTTTCCTTTAAATTACACCAGACTGTACATAACCGTCCGAGCTATTCGTGATAAACAAATCAAGCAAGCTTTCGGAGTTGGTACAAATTCGTGGGTGCCACAATTACGTTTCTGCAGCAGAAAGAATCAAGAATAATCTGCAATCTTCCCGACTTCGGTGTATTAACTAAAAGGCTAAAATTGAAATCCCCGCCAATGACAAGTTGCAAGTGATTTGTGCTGACGAAGCACAACAATCTTTCAAGAAACGCGAAAAAACTCTCAACGACGTCGCTAGGAGGACGATACACAACAGTGCAAACACACTTCTGTGATTCTGGACTGAACACTTCGTGATCTGTTGTCAATGCAGAGTAAGCTGGAAGCATTCTACATGAAATTTCCTCAGATACAAGCTGTAATAAACCCCCGCCACACCTATGAGAGCGATTCAAATAGAAGGTTTCGAAACCAGGCATTCGAAACACTTCCCAGTCTGATCTATGCGATGTTTCCGTAATCATTACATTGTCAAATTGAAACGGGAACTCACCGATAAGCGCGATCAACTGGTCATGTTTGTGTCTACCGACTGTGCGTCACAGTGAATAAATGAAAGGCAATCGCACGAATTCGGCTTTATGACGTCTCTTGCTGAAACCATTCCCATGGCGCAAATAAAATAAGAAAACTGATCAAGGAAATCTTTTTGTACACGTGTCTACTCGCTCATATTTTGCAGATGTGCCTCGCAACGAAGTCAAATTTCATAATTTCATAATTTCATGATTTATTTATTGGTAAAAATACAGAAAATTGCATGTACGTAGTATACATAAATAGGTTCCATATTCGAAGACTGTATCGAGACATCCATAAAGATATTTATGATGATATACAATGTTTAAAGCATCAGTAGTACAGATGAGAGCTAAGAGTAGTATCAAAACGTGTTTGTAGCATATGAATAATAAGAACACTTGTTAACATCATGACAGTATAAAAAACAGAATAAAAGTAGAAAAGAAAATACAGACAATATCAGTAAGTATTTATTATTAATGTTTTTGTACTCTTTTAAATTGGTATAAATTCTTTGCATTTTTGATGATAGGTGGTATAGTATTCCAAAGCGATATCAAAGAAAATTCCGCAGTCTGTTTACCATAGTTAGTACGCACTTTAGACGGAAATTATTATTGAGAGCAAATATAATGTGACTATATATGAGCTATCAGGTCACAAGGTGAGAAATAGATCGATGGTAGTTCCTTAGTCATATATTTGTAGAATAATATCCCTAGATAATATTTGGTGAGTTCTGAAATGGCTAGGATGTTGTTTTTACGTAGTAGTGATTTTCCATTTGAAAAGCGTGAACTGCTTGTAATAATTCTTATGGATTCGTTCTGGATTATCTGGACGGATGCCAAGTGAGCATTATAAGTGTTATCCCAGCATATTATGCCGTAGTTAATATGTGAGTGAATTAATGAGTTGTATAGCGAGATTAATGTACCCTGTGTAAAGTAAGGACGAGTTATCTTTATATTTCAAGTTGCAGTCAAGAGAAATCCCAAGGAAAGATGGGCATGGATTGGGAGAGATAGACTACGAGCCAAATGTTAAAGAAGTTAAAGAAGAATTGCATAGGATGTTACAAAACGCCAGTTTAGTTCCCGTTTCTTAGCAATGGCCATGCCAAGAAGCTTCTTTAGCTGTGGACAAATATGCTCATTTGCAAATATTGCTTGCCACTTGTCAAATCCTAGATCACTGGAATTATTTCTAGCCTTCCGCGCTTTCTCAAGCACTTTCTCACGCTTTGCACGGTGGTTGAAAACAACCACAATGCTCTGCTCCGTATCCGCCCTTCGTGAAGCGACTCGATAGCAAATCTCAATGTCTTCCTTCTTAATCGGTTCACCCAGTGCGTTGCCTACTTTGCCTAGCACATCAACTAGGTTTTCAGCTTTCTCCTACGGAATTCCCTTAATTTCGATGTTTTTGTTACGAGATTATTGGTCTTGAACAGCGACCTTGGGCGATGTTTCACGCAATTGTTTTTTTAGTGCTTCGACTTCCTGCATAAGTGCCTGTTGCAATGTTTTGAGAGCTACATTTTCCGCTTTCATTTCATCACAGTCCTCCTTGAGTGTTTCGAACTCTTTGTTGATAAACTCAGGACTATCTTTAAGCTCCCTTATCTCCTCGCGCAGTTCCCGCGTTAAATTTGACACTTCCGTTGTCACCATGAAAAGCAGTCAAAGATAACAGTGGTTTCGCAACAGAGGCAGCAAGCTAACAAATAGATAAGTTTCACTATAAGGTAAAGTCTCAAACCTGGAAAATCAAGCAGGGAAATGTTAGGCGTCTTTCCTACACGCTGCTTCTGTTGCGAAATGGTGTTTCGTCGATGCCGCAGCGTTCTTTTATTTCAGGTCCTGGTGGCGACAAGATCCACGTGATCCAGCAAGGTTCAGCAGGATCAGCTGATAACCGCACGGTCTGGCTGCACCCACTCGAGCAGTGGTAACGCTGCGCTTGTCTTCTATTCTTCTGTGACGGTTTACTCAAGCCTGTGTGTGTGTGCGTGCGTGCGTGCGCGCGTGCGGGCGCGCGTGCGGGCGCGCGTGCGTGCGCGCGTGCGTGCGTGCGCGCGCGCAACGCCAATGCCGCTGACGTGCCGGATCGCTCAATAGAGCAGTTTTCAACCAAAGTACATACGTCGACTCGACACTGCAACGTTAACGCCAAAGGAAAAAGAATGAATTGGAAACAAGAGACTTTCCTTCAACACAGGAATAATAAAGAAATCTTGAAAGCTTGGGTAAGCTGAGTTAATTGAGATGGGTAGGCGTGGAAAATTCATCGGGGCTTAGAGACGAAAGCGAAGAAAGGGCAACTGCACTCGCGTCGACATGAGCCTTTCTTTGTCTGCATGCCAGGCTGAACTTTCATAATGATATCTTTAAGAGCTTCATGATTCCCACATAATTCCTTTTTAGGGTCACCCTTATTTCAAACATAAACAGTAAGGCACCTCCTGCGATACTTACGGTAGCGATGGTCATCGTTATTCTGATGCGGCATGCTTGAAGTGACCGCATGTGTTCACTGCGCGGATGGGTGATTCGCGATTCGTCTGTGTTAAGACATCGAGAAGCACATTGCTTTTTTTTACATGTATGCCTTAATGCACAGAAGCCTGAATGTAGAGGCGTATCCTCTTACTCAATGTACTGCAGACTCCAGCAGTGGCTCCGACAGAATGTGACTTCTTTGTTCGCCTTTCTCTATTGGTGAGACAAGAATTTTATTCCGCTATATCAGTATGAATATAGCTATTATCAACTAAGGGATCTAATTAAGTTCAATTATTTACTCTTTGTAACCTTTAAAGAAGGAAACGTACGGATTTGTTACACGCGCTTCAGTTTTTCTGAAGATATCCCGTTCTTGCTGAGAAAGCTATTCCGTTTTTAGTTGAAAAAAGAACAGAACGCGCTTCATTTGGCTATTTAAAGCCATAGGAAATCGGAGCGAGTAGACACACGGCGCTTTCTCTTCTTTGAGAAACAATCGGGCAACCGGTTCGGCCTTGCCAAGCGCTTAGCTTAGGCGCACCAGCCGGCAGCGTCGACAGAGTGGCGCGAGTATGGCAAGCGTGCTCCTGAATATTGCGCACCTTGAGGGTGCCTCGATGTCGTCCTTGCCCACCACTCCGCACGGAGTGGCGGGCAAGGACGGTAGGAGTCTATCGTACTACTGCACGCCACCTGAATATATTGGCATTCCAATGAAAGGCTGCGCTGTCTGAAAAGTAATAGGCGCCCTCAATTGTTTCCTCGTTTCATTTATTTCATGTTTTTTTTATTTTTTTGCATTATTGACAACCCTCTCACTTTCAACTCCATTAGACATTTGGTTATCTTGAAGGGTGAAGCAATCGCTGTTCCAGCCTACAAGGTCAAGCCTAGGCACAAACGCGGTTCATCACTCCATCTGTTACTTAAAGCGTGCGATCATCGTGCTATATTTTCTCGTCTCTTCTCTGGCGTTCATGCATTATTATAGCTCACAACATATTTACCTTAAAATTGTGGTTATGTTCGTGGTAAGCTTTTTTTTTCTTCTTATCATTAGGGGCTCTAAGCCCTCACCAAACGTCAACTTTTTTGACGAAGCAACGATAATTTCTACAACAGTATACTGGCGCACTTGCTGAATCCATCCCAAGTGAATATAATCACATAGGCTCTTGCTGTAATGTATCAGTCTTGTTAGGTAGTCGGCTGTTCACGTGGCTTTCCCTGTATTTTACTTTCCTCTTCGCCTACTGGACGCAGCTCCTGTACGGATTTGGAAGCAGAAGCTCGTAAATTAGACCGTAAAACTGCTCGCTTTCTTAGAGCTACCATTGCAGTAAACACGACACTAGGGCCCTAAATGCTGCCTCGCAGTGAATCCCCAACGCAAGTTCGAGATAGTTCAATGCTGCTTCTTGATATTGGCGTGGCTTTATGAGGCTCAAACTTCAACAATGACTTTTCTTTTTGTTGCGATATGCCGTTACAACGCTGCAGCATACGGTTAATAACAACAGTAGACTATTAGTATTATATTCAATAACAACTTGCCCAGTTTACCCAGTTATCTTCTTAGATAACGTTGAAACAAGAGAAATGAGAGGAGGAACGTATGCCGTGCGACACATAAATAAAACGGCCTTCACAAGTCGCTTGCGACCGTCTACAAACCGACAGCTCGTAACGAACCACCGTCCCTCTTTGCCTTGTGAAATATTTATACTCGTGAATTGACAACCAACCTTGAAAACGACGGCCTGCGCATGCTTTATAAAACAACTACAATTGAAATGCCCACTGTGCCAAATTTCTCGGTACACGCGACGTGGCATGGAGGACGATCAACCTGAGAAATTGCGGAAACTCCTTGTTTACTTGCGGCGAAGCTATCCCAGCGTCGCATTCGTCCATTTCAAAGAACCTAGAAAAGATTAAAGAGGGCGTGGTCCAGAGCACGACGCATGCATGCTCGCATCTCTGCGTTGACAACTGACCTTGCTTCTGTTGTCTTTTTTTTTCAGCTCGTCATTTTGCTTCTTATTCACATCTCACTCATCAACCTAAGTTGCGCATGCTGAAAAAAGGAAACCTTCGCAAACTGCTTTTTTGGTCGAAAGCTGCGTCATGACTAGTTAACTTATATATAATGAAAAAGCATTCCCAATTTCTTTTCTTGCACCATTCTGTGTAATTTTGTAACGCCTTATTCATTTGTGTACGGCGCTGCAATGAAATTGAAGCTAGCACTACTTTCTGTGGTCAGAGATCACGTTCCGCTGTTCTGTACTATGTCCTGGCGCATCAAGTGAGGATGTCATGAAGCAACAGCGAGAATCAGTCGGCGCACATATTTCAAGCCACACTACTTTGCCAGCTACCTCGGTCTGACAAAGACGGAAAAATGTCAATTATTAATAATTCATTTTCAGACGACAGCGTTAAGGAGCTCGTGTCGCAGAAAAGCCGGTGTCGTCCGCGACAGTGTCGGCGTCGGCGGAGTTGGCCGTGAGCGATAAATTCCAGAAGGCACTACATAAATAAGAAAACATCGTGCAAGATGGGCTGGTGGGAATCAAACCATGGTCTCCGGAGTGTGAGACGGAGACGCTACCACTCAGCCACGAGTTCGATCGTTCAAAGCCGGACAAAATCGCCTCCAGTGAATGCGGTGTTGCCTTAGAAACGTGCCGTAGAAAGTTATACTGCGGTGTATATCTGTAATTATGACCATGTAAATTACAGCAGTCGCAGTTTCACGAGTAGCGAAGTACGTTTCCGCTACATTTCTTCTGGGCTCTGCGCACACGCAGAGCCATCTTGCGGCAAACACAGAAGACCCTCTCCTCGCAATGTACGGCGCTGCCCCGACACGTGGCGCGCCACTCGCCCCATGATCGCGTCCGCCTTCATGGCGCGTCGCGGCCCGGCTGTTCGTGCCGATCGCGACGTTTGGTTCGCGTAGATCGTTTGAGTAGGCGGTGCGAACGGGGTGCGATAACGCTATCGCGTTCCACTCTTGAAGGCGACGCTTAAGCGTCCTCCAATTTTTATTTGCACGCTGAAGGCGCAGGGCATGAACGTTTTTACCTTTCTAAAAAAAGTTTAATTAAGAATTCTGCAGACGGAAGCGGTTAATTGTAACGTGGATGGGCGTAATAATATCTGGAACGCTTTGCCTTTCCATCTTTTTAAAATTCAATATAAATTTGGATCATCTTTCCGGAGGACAATGCTTTTCCCGCCCGCACGCTCGCGCGGAATAAATAGGAGGCGCAGTAGCCCAACTTGTGGCGATAGCCCAGCATACGGTCAGCAGAAAAAAAATACACATTGAATATTGCGATAAGAAGGGTGAGTGGCAAGTGCACAATGAAATTATTTATTCATTTATTCATTTATTATACCTCAAAGACCCCAGTTGTGGTATTGCATGAGGGCTGGGTTTTAATTACAATGAAAGTGTGATTCCAGTGCCGCCTTGAATTGATGTAGATCGGAGTGGTGCGCGGCAATTGCAGGTAGATGGCTCCAGTCTCGTGCGGTCGTCACAAAAAAAAAGGGGAGGGGTGAAGATGAGTGGTAGTTTGCGCTGGTGGAGGGTAAACCACTGGGGAATGGTTTGTGCGGCTGGACAAGCGATGAACTGGCAAGATAGCTGGAACTTCGAAGGGAGCATTATAAAATGTATGGTAAGGGCATAGTGTAGATATGTGACGTCGCAATTCAAGGTTGGTAAGGTGACCACGAGCCTAAAGCTCGGAAATGCTGGAATGGTAAGAATACACAGAGTAAATAAAATGAGCTGCACGATTTTGGACTGATTCGAAAATATTAGATAGGTTAGATTGATGAGAATCCCCGACAGCACATGCGTATTCTAACTTTGGGAGAACAAATACAATATAAGCTAGTAGTTTCACTGATGGGGGAGCGACTCTTAAGTGCCTACTAAGAAAGCCCAAATCGCGATTCGCGGAGTTAGCTATGTTTGTTACGTGGGTTGACCAGGAGAGATTGCTTGAAAATATTACGCCAAGATATTTATAAGATTCAGTGGATAATATTGCGGAGCCGGAAATGATATATTGTGCTGACTGGTAATGCGGCCTGTGGTGGAAAGGTATTAATGAAGTTTTCTTTATATTTAAGAACATTAACCATGTGTTATTCAATCAAATACTTGTCAAGTTAGCCACCTTGTTCGATGTTCGCGCAGTTTTGTACTTTCAACGGGCATGATTGCGCCGAATGTGGTCGTTCACTTTACTTTGGCAGCGTGCTTTCCGTTTAAAAAGTTCCCTTAAGGCGCAATCGAAACAGGTGGATCACTGGAAAATACCACGGTTCGATATAAAAAAGTTGGACTCACCAGCACTCATGAAAATTGCCACAGATTCAAAGCATACTTTCTACCGCTGGCGCAGTAGTAGTGGTGATAATAATTGGTTGTCTATTTTAAATACCTAGATAAATAAAGGAAAAGGAGAGTAAATACAGATTGCTACTGACCACAGTAACTCTCTAGCGCAGTCGGATGACACGCAGTATGTGAACTTGGAAAAGTGTTGCAGTGATGTTTCACTTTGTGAATATGGGTTACACTCAAGCGTATGGGTGCAATTCCCCTTTTTTGTGCATTGCGCGCAGAATGGTTTACAAATGATTTGATTGTGTGTAAGCGTGGCGGATTTTTCAAGGCTCATTTCTTATTTTGTATGTTTTCCGACCGCTTTTAGATTATTATGAAGTGTAAAGTGTCATTAGGAAAGATGGTAAAGAACTGTAAGGAAATGCACAGCCTTTATTACTGCAAGCAATTTGGTAATGTGCCCATTCACATTATTCATTTTCGCTTACTCCTCTTCCTCTTCTGGAGACTCCTTGGCACGCCCAACCCGCGCCTTATGCCGCACTTGTTCAGCTCGCTCACGACGACTTCGGGGTCGGTCGACTCGAGCTCGACCTGCCGCCGCTTGCGTCGCTGCTCCGTCCGTCTCGCTCGGCGCTCGACCTCTCGATCACGAGACGAAACCGGTACGTCCACGGCGCACACAGAACACGTAGCAACTGCCAGGGGAGGTCAACCCAGAGCGCCTCCGCCTACCGTCCTCCTCCGCGACGTTTCACGTCCTTTCTCCTTGCCCGCTTGGCTCAACGCCACCTAGACTTTCCTCTACGTGGCGTTGCTTTGCCACGCACTCGGCGCGCTCCTCCGTACTTTCCCGACGCGCGGTTCTCTCCTCCACCACCAGGCGCCTTCTTCCTCGAGGCGACGCACATGTTCTCGCCTATTTCACAGACGGGGAATGTACGCTTGCTCGTAAAAAATAACGCAACAATACGCCCTCATATGCTACCTTAAGGTATCAAAGCTGCCCAAGTTGAAGCACTCACTATGTAATTAACGACAAGAAGGGCAAGTGAAGGGCTCCATTTTTGCTAGTCACAACCATACGAGGCCAAACAGACCAAGGAAATGATAGGGCAATTTACTTGAAAATTATGGGTGGCGTGAGCTAACACTCGCAGGGCTAGATTTAGTACACATACACAAGTGACCCGAGAAAGTAGATGGGAAAAGGCGCCGCCGCTGTAGCTCAATTCGTAAGAGCATTGCATGAGTAGTACAAAGATGTGCGTTTCGTTCCCATCTGCGGTAAACGGTCCTATCATGCACTTTAATTTCTCTTTATCACTTCTACATTTCAATTAAAACAATGTATTTTACCCTACGCAGTCCTTGGTTTCATTGTCTGTTGGCTTCATATGATTTGTGACCAACAAAAATTGAGCCTGAGTTTCCAGTTATTGTCGATTATACAGATGGAAGATAACTTCCCTTTTCATGAGTCTAACTTCACCTTGCGAATTTCGCGAGAGCTCTTTTGATGATTGTTCCTTCCTGCGTAGTTGTCGATTAACTTTCCTTAATGCTGCCCGCAGTAGTAGCACCCACGGGGCCGTATTTTAGAAGGATTCTTCTTTCCCAGATTTCATTCACTTTTTAGCATCCGTTCTTCCAAGTGGCCCATCTTCGCGATTGCAGTGCCGCCACTTCGTGTGAAACAATGGCGAACGACAAGAAGGATGGAAAATGAAAATAATCACTAAAAGAATGCCCATGGATGCCTATCTACTTTTGGTAAAATTTCAGAACACTTCTAAATGACGTGACGCAACAGCATTCCATCCCACAGCTCACAGTGAAAGTGGTACCGCCAAAATTGATCAATCCACAATGCAGCTTTGATTAGCTCATTTCTTATAGTGCCCAAATGAGTTTTCTTTCCATAGTACCCGCGCGGGCGCGCTTGTGTGTGTGTGTATTTTCACTTCATATGGGAAACACCATTATGCTACTCCCTTGAAGCTCCTACAACTCACAATCCCGCGGGATTTATTTTGGTTATTGGGTCAGTGGGCGCAGTTCGCTCGCTGTGTCTCTTAATAGTTCGGCTTTTAAACTGAAAAGCAAGCGCCCTATTTTTCCCCCCTTTGCTTTCGTTTACATATACCCGTTTCTACGCTTGACACATGCATAGTTCTTCACCAGTTGATTAAAATTAAAATTTAAAAATTTTTAAATGATATTGCGCTACAAAAAAACGACACGGACGTGAGAGAAGACGACACACCAAGCGCACACCATGCGCTTGATGTGTCGTCTTCTCTCACGTCCGTGTCGTTTTTTTGTCGCGCAATATCATTTAAGCAATGGATTACCAACTTGCCCGGAATGCAGCTCTCATTAAAAATTTTCCACGCACTACACGGCAGCACATTTCAAAACTACTACTTGAAAAGGACCAGCGTTTTTGAAATGCAAGGAGAGCGCAGATGTGTCTCTTACACGCAGCAAAAAATATTGAAACAATTTGAAAAAAAAATGAAACCAGCAGCTGTGTCATGAAAAACGTTCCATCAGACACAACATGCTCCAGACAGGCCAGTTTAATCCGGACGTATCGGAAACAGCCATTTAGTGACACGCAGGTTCTCAGACATGTCGTTCCAGTTCCTTCACTATCAAAACCTACATGCTTTCTTATTTTCTTTCTTTCTTTTTGATATGCCGTAAATATCCCGGGAACAAGAGGAAAACGGTTTCGAGGACGGCTAAATTAACCATAAATAGGAAGTAAACTTAGTGAGGTAGTGAATCGTACTTCCGAAAGAGAGGACTCAAATAACACTCCATCTCTATCCTTCTCTCTCTCTCTCTCTCTCTCTCTCGCTAACGTTAAATAAGTTATTAGGGCACAAAAAAATGCTTGTTTGAGCTCAGTCTGCTTTCCGCGAGCGCTTGTGCTTCGTATTCTTCAAGTTATTTATCCTACAGTGCATTTTAGTCTTTCTTCTTTTGTGCCGAAAAATAGTCACAGTGACATATGCAATTCATTTTCATGCAAGTTGTATTGTCTCCCGCAGCCGATTTGCAGTTGCCTCACTCAGGTCTGTTTTGAAGGTCAGCCTATTCTCGTTTGACGCAAAACTGCCGGCGTTGTTTTCGGTGACTCAAGCACAACTCTCCTCACGTCGCAACATAAACAAGCCAGGCTGTTTCTGCCGTCTTGTCCAAAACAATGAAGCTGGCTCGCTTTACACTCTGCAGCTCATAGAAGGTAACGTCGCAGTGACCAGCGTGTCTGCCTGCAAAGTAAGTTTGGGTCGCGTTCATGTACACTTATATATTATCTTTTTAGTTCCTGCTCGAACGAATCTCGTCGACTGTCGCGCTTTAGCGAGGTCTCGTGCTCCTCTTAGCGATACTCAAAGAGAGGTAAGTAGACAGATAACGAAACACTTGAAATTTAACTAGCATGCATCTGCTCGGCTACATTACACACGTCCAGGGTGAGAGAAGAGCGAAAGAAAGAGTGAGAGCAGATGTAAAACTTCAGGGGCTTAATTCGCAAAGGTCTTCGTTCGTAACTGCTCTTCGATACTTGCTGGTCGCCTTCGCGTTATAGTGTTCAGCATCAGGATTGGCTGAGAATTGCTCTTACGAGCAACCCTAGCCCAAGAGATTTTCGTGAATACAGGCACAAGTGCGTCATACCTAATGGACGAGTCGTAGCATATCTGTGGTAGCGCACTGAATACCATTACCTTCAAGGCCATTGACCTTGAGGGTAAATATATAAATAAATAAATAAATAATAAGTGTGCTGCGCAAGCTCTCGTGTGTCTTTCTAGGCAGATGAGGTGTGAAACCAAATAACCTTTCACAGAGCCTAAGGACCTTTGAGTCTAGCAATAAGCAAATGCTCCATCCAAAAAAAAGGCACATCGCTAAGTAGGACTTCCCTATGCTTTTGCACACCAGAAACCTTGCATGGCATTCGTCATACCTAGTAAAAGTATCAGAAGTTAAGCTTTGTGTTGTGTTGAAGAAGAGCGTTGTTTCAAGAGGCGTAGGACAGGATGCGGACACAGTCAGACGCCTTTTTCACCAAGAACCAATGTACAGAGACTTCTTTTAATCATTTTATGGGAGGATGGGGCAAGAGTGTCCATGGTGTCAGTAGTGTTGTCAATCGGAGTTCATGAAGCTTTTCGTTTGTATTTACTGTTTGCCATTGGTCGGCAACCTTCGCTAATATTATGTGCAGCGTTAAGATTGGCTAGAATTTGCTATTCGGAACAATTCCAGCATACGAGCTTTCTTTTTCCTTTATTGCGGGCCCTGATATTTTGGAATCTATAGCAATTTATATCACTTCGAATATTAGTGTATTTTGTGAAATTTATGTATCTTTATGATAACAGCGTATTTATTATCTCCGACAGATATCGTGTTTAACAGGAAGCTTTAACTCGTGCCCAATACTGATCCCGCCTATATAAATACATGTAAAACGCAGAAACACTTTTCTGAGATAACCACTGAGCAGATATTGACGAAATTGGTTGCATTTGCGAGAGAAAGTTCAATTCTAGTGATTGCAGGAAGCGGAATTTCGATTTAGGGCCCGAATGTCTTTAAAAAATTTGCAAATGCTGGTAAGCTTGAAAAAAATAGCACGTAGTTTACATATTTGTGGCTCTGCACATAGACAGATATCACAGTTCTGTAAACTGTATCCACTAGAGCATTCAAAGCAAACAACTTTGAAATGTTAGTTTATGTCTTGCGTGGATTTGTTACGTTATCTACAAGTGTTTTGCAAAAGTCCTACTCGCATATTAATGATAAGCGTGAGAGCCATGTGTAATACATCAATTTTTCCGCTTTAGATGTACTATTATATACAATTGACAGAATTGTTATATCATTTTTCATTGCTGACTCAAAGAGTCGTAACAATTATAGTTTCGTTTTCTGGAAATTTGCAATTTTAGCAAGTTTTAATGAACATTGACGGCCTAATTAGAAAATATGCTAGCAAAAGTCACTTTACTTTCACTTTTTCCTTTTAAATGCAGTAAACCTAATCAAATTTCGTGCAGTGGTTGCCGAGAAAAACGATTGCCATTTTCCTATGTATTCAGCATAGGAGCCCTCGCCAAACTAATGATTCCTCTTAGAAGTGGCTCAATTAATTGAATGATGGAACAATGTAATGGGGGAAAGAATAATGCAATATCATTTGATATCGTTGAAAAGGACTATTTTTAAAATATTGTAAAATGTAAGAAAACACCTCTGAGTAGCGCAAGCCTTGTTTTATTCGAATTTCTTGTGAATCGTATCAATGCACAAAAAATGTTATAAGAGTCCCAGCTAACTGCGTTGTGCAACACAATTTGGTTGTTCTATTAGAATAAATGAACATACAATCTGTCATGCGCTAATATCGAATCTGCTCGTAGCTATTGAATCCATTTTGCTGCTCAAAAATAATGTGGTTGCTTCAGCTTCGGAACCTTGCTCTCTGAGTTTGTGTTTTGTGAACGGCACGATCTGCGTCAATCGCATTTGGTTTTTCGACAAAACTAAACTACGACAAGGCATCGGCGGAGCACGCACACGGACCAACACAATGCGCGCAATTGCAAGCAAGTGAGTAGCAGATATGGCAGCGCTATGGTTCTCATATAAGTGGTTAGAGGGTGCGAACCGTTTCAGACTCAGTGAATGTCAAGAAAGGTTGCTCACAACAACGGTAGTCAGTGAGACTGTGCTTTTTCTCATTCCTACTTTCCTCTTCTTTCTTTCATCTTCCTGTGCAGCACGTTCAATGCAGAACTTTCACACGGGGTGTCTCCAGGAGAATTCGCAATAAGTGCAGAATTATGTTGACAACCATCACTTGTGAGTAAATATTGAAATCAGTCATGTGTGATGATCTTGGCACGTTCTTCACTCTGGCATTCAGAGTTTTCTCCCAGAACATACTCTTGGCACGTTCGATCGTATAATTTATTCGCATATTGATATTTCATCACTAAATTATTCACAAGTTCGCATGCCTTAAAGAGTACACTTCTGCCGACAAAAAAAAATATTTCAAACCTTCCTGACGAAACCTCTTCCATTTATGTTACCCTGCCCGCCCCGTTACGAAGTCCTTCTACTATTCCTGCAATGCAAGAGCTATGCGTCTACCGTGGGACAAGTCGGAACACCCAATGAAAAGGAAATGCCTGCAAAAGCAAAGAGCAAACATGCTGAGGTATGTTCCGGTGCTTTCTAACGAGATAAATCTTCAATATAGCACGTGCTCAAAAGCAACGTAGTATTGTTTTTAGAAAAACGTGGCACTCGAACTAGACTACTCTCGTCGAAAAGTGCGCAGACGCTTCTGTCAAAGTTCCTTGTAAGTGCCGAGCATAAACGTCTGCGTTGCAGCTGCGAGCCACTGTTTGAGCTAAACAAGCTATTGCCATCATTTGCGATTTCAAACTAGAATAAACATTCTAATTTAACAGCACGTTCTAAATTAGAATGTGTAACAGCACGTTCTGTGTAGCCGACCGGGCTCAGTCCTGGTTAACCTCCCTGCCTTTCATTTATCATTTGCTCTGTCTCTCACACCACGTTCTGGTGAGGGTGTTTTCAGACTTAGCGCTCATCTCTGCAGACAATTGTATGGCTTCACTCACCCAGGTAGTACATATATCAGAATATGATTACAACTCAACCTCGATAAGTTCTTGTACTGTGCAACTGACCGTTGTCACCAAGAACAGAGCAAATGCTTGCACACTCTCCCATCCCTGACAAAATGGGATTTTGTGTCGCCTTCCTGCGCCCTGTCTTTAAGGTTTATTGCAGTGCAGCGAACGGCATAGTGCAGCCCGCGCCTGTATACAGGCGGAGCAGGGAAAATACATCGCACTTTACTGTTTCCCGGCGCGCAGGAGCCGCCCTCACCTGCACTGATGAGACGCAGCATGCGCTCACAGGGAGCAACGAGAGACACACAGGAGAGAGAGTCCATTCATCGTTTCATTGTTGAATATAATCTTGGTTCGTGCGATTTGCCGACGAACTTTAGAAGCAAGATGAACACAACTCACAGGGTTCGCTTGCCGATACAACATTGGCTATTAAACTGGACGATAGACTCCATCCAAAACATCAAATTCCAGCAATGTCGACAACATCCGTTCTACTTCTTAACTACTTTGACTTGAGCAGCCCACAAATAACAGGTACAGAAAGATGCGTTGCCGGCTCTCTTTCGGTCCTTCAATTCATGTTCGCCGCTGAAGTCAAATATCACGTCGAATTACAGTCTTCGTAATTCAAACGTGTCCATATCAGTGCTTCAGCGCACCCTGCAGCGTTACCACTGCTGCAACGGCGTTTTGAAACAGTAGGCAGAAATGACGGACACCAGCAATTAGGGCTCTTAGCGGCAGCGAGCTGGAGACAGGCAGTGAAACGTCTTTCTCAAATGTATAATCCCACAGCCTGTGAGCTGCAAGTGCCACGTTATAAACTGATTCCACCCGTCTATGCGCACAACACACACGGGGCAGCACTTCTTCTTTTCCTTGAATTTGGGGTTCATGTACTTGCAAAGCTAGGCTGTGGAAGGCTGTATAACTCGTAAAAGCTTCGCACAGAACAAGAAAAAAAATACATTCCGCGACAAAGCGAACATGAGTTCACTGGCTCTGTTTCGGCACTGCGCGGATATTTATTCGCAGTGTCGCTCATTACGTTCGTTTACTGACCGAGCAGAATGATTTGCATCCCTTCCTGACTCACTGATGTTATTGTGAAACTTGGAACCTCGGGAGTGGTTGTGAAAGACTAAACAGTGCGCCGCGGAGTGGCGGGCAGATTAATCAAAAATAGGGATGTTTGAATAGTAAAATTTTGAATAAAATGGAATACGAATATTCGAGATAGACTACCACCGACTATCGAGACAAGTATTGAATACTTTGTAATTTCTAAAGCAAACTGAAATGTGAATCTTGCGTAGGATTCGTATGGTAAAAAAAGAAATCAGGCTTATACGTGTATACACTGACACATGCATGCAATACCGTTCATATTTAGACGTTCGGACAACTGACGAGTTTGTAAATGATAACGGCTTTCGACTATCTCGGGCAACAGGGAAATGATCGTAATGAATCAAGGGCACGGATTGTTACCAGATTCACGTAGAGTGTTGCCATCGCTGGAGTAGAGAAATGTGTCTGCAGCCCAGTACACTGATTTAAATGCACGGAAAAATGGTCAGACTGGTCAAATGAAAAATTGGTGGTGCATCCATCCTTCGGATATGATTGGCGACGTTAACGCGTTTAGCAATTTTTCTTTGGTGAGTGTGTAATTGGTGATGATATGCTTTAAACATTATAATGATTATTCGCATGGTCATTGTATCTCCATGCCCTATATCTATGCCATCCGTCAATCCCGAAACGTTGCGATCACATTAGCACGCGCACGAAGTGGCAATCTCGCTGCCAACCGCAATGCCAGAAAAAACATTCGAAAGAAATGAATATTTGACAACTTAGAATAGTGAACTCTCGAACTGAATACGCATCGAATAGCAGGGGCTATGCGATTCGTATTAAAAATTTGCAATATTAGCGCACCCCTAATCCCAAATGTCCAGAATTTCAGCGTATGGAAATGTGAGCGCTTTGATTGCACACGTACGGTCGAGAGCAAAAGTCCAGGGACTACGGCACCAGCAAAAAAAAAAAAAAACTAGTTTATTTTAACACAGCCGTGCAACGTGAAATTACCTTAATGCATGACGTTGGGCAAACAGGCGCACGTAGGCAGTGCCACTAGATTTCAGCCTTTGTGCCAAGGCTGCGAGGGAAAAAAGATTTACCGCTTTTTCTCGTCCCCAAACTTTTACACTGCACTTTACATCACGAACAAATTTTCATTGAGCCTGTGGCTTTAACTGCGGCTCGAACAAAGTTGGAACGGTCTGTCCATAGACAAACTGTTCCAAAGGTTTTGAGTGGCGTTTTCGCCTTCCAAACCAAAGTAACGCAGTGCACTCGCACCTATTTTTTCGTGCTGTCCTCGAAGAGACACAGTGTTAATATAAAATTGACGCATCGTATAACGAAGATGAAGAAAATCTTGCAAATTGGCGGCTCTAATTTGACTCGTCTTCCTTTGTGGAGGTGACGCAACCTCTAGGCGGATAAGTGTCGACCGGTACCATCGTCAACTGACTGTTGTGGACGTGGCTTACCGACGACTAGAAGAGCTGGCTCAGTTCGTTTAGGGGTGTGGCCCAGATAGCCCACGTGCAAGGGAATAATCTGGGGGAAGGGAATGTGGGCACATGTGATAATACCTACTAAAGTGTAAGCTCGGGGATGATCTCAGTAAGATTGTATCGCGCTAGCACGCTCCCCGCAGACCCTACGGAAGGGACTGCCTGATCTCTTCTCAATGCATAGGCCAGAAGGGTACTCGCCCATGCTCACTCACCAATATTGTCTCGGGCTTCGGTGATCGGATACGGACGCTCGGTATATCATCATTAAGGGCTAGACAGGGAGTGTGTTCATTTCTTTCTATACCCTGATAGCGAAGGACCCATTCCAAGAGCACCCGGAGGCTGGCGCCTGAAGGCATGTGAACGCTTAAATAAGCGCGAAGGTGACAATGCAGTTAATCTAGTATGACATGGCGGAGGGTGTATATGTAGGCTGTCGGACCGTATGATCAATGCGTCGCTGGCCTTTGTGGGCTTGCAGATGATGTCCAAAATAGCCTATGTTTCGGCGTCCTCAGCGGTTGACATGGCTAATAAGAATCTCTGAATGAATAAGGTGGACCCACTACTGCCGTAAACGTCCACTCCGGTGTACGGGCGGCGTTTACACAGTACGTGGCGTGCAGCGTTGTAGTTACTCAGGTTGCATGGGCCTGTCAGCGGCTGTGGTGATCAGGTTTCTGCACATTGGAACGACAGCGGCCCACAGGATCAAGCTGATTACTGGTGGGAAAAGTTGAAAAGGCAAAAGGTAACTTATTTCGTGCCGAAAGTGCGCCGCAGTCACCCGGTCCTGCGTCGACGTCATTGATGTTACGCGCGGTGATACGTTTGAATATTTTCTTCAAGTGAATTATGTAGTGCTGCTGCCTCTACGTCACTTGTTCGTCCACGATCATGATGATTGATGATGATGATTTATTGGCATTCCCTCTGAAATGGGGCGGTGACAAATGGTCAGGTAGCCTGCTTGAGTAACTCACGTATGCTATACATGTTTTTCATTCTAGCATTTTGTATAAATCTTTTTAACCTTTTTTTTTCTTCCTCAAAACTTCTCTTTCTACCTTGCACCAACCCATGTCTGTAACAGATTTTATCGTATCAATCTCTTTCCTGCTTTTGTTCCCCCAATACTCTAAACGTACTTTGTTTATCTCGACTGCTGGCCGGTTTATGCGTCCGTCCACTTTTAATCCAAACGCTTCTGGAAGGTGTACGTTATCTACAGGTCTCACTGGGTTAAGCCCTTCGCATTCCATTAGCATGTGGTGAGGGGTCTCCGGATTGTTTCTGCAGCATGCACATGCTCCATCTAATTGCGAATATTTGCTGCGGTAGCTTTTTGTCCTTAGGCAACCAGCTCGAGCCTTAAATAGCAAGGCACTTCCCTTCGTGTTATCATACAAATTTTCCTTTATAATTTCTTTCTTCTCATTCTTGTAAATCTCCATGGTCTTATTTGTTTACGTTCTTTGCATTCAATTCACTGTATCTGTTTCTCTCAACTTTATTCTGATAACTGCTGGTTGTCTATTTACCCATTCAATTACCCTGTACTTGGTTGACAACTTTATTGACCACTTCCTGCATTCTGTGTCACGCTTTTCTGGTACAGATACTTGTGCACTTAAGCCGCCCTTTTCTTTTGCTTCATATGCTCCTAGGTCTTCCTAGAAAATTAATTTTGCTCTGCGCTTCTCTTACTTCAAACGAGGCCCAACCCATGTCAGCGTGCACTGCCTCATTTGTGGTTTCGTCGTGGGCTCGCAAAGCCAACCGGCCTACCGATATTTGGTTAACTTCCAACCCCGACAAGATATCCGATTTTGAGCAAAGAATGACATTTGCGAACGTTCGCACTGGCACCATTATTCCCCTTTCCAGATTCCATTCACCACCTCATATTTATGTGGCCCCAAAGTGATCTGTTTCATTATAGCAGTATTCCGCTTCCCCCCTTTTTTTCAGATTCTCTTGGTGGGTGCTTGAGTAAGTCTTTCCTTCGTTTATGTGTACGCCGACGTATCTATATTGCTTGACTGTGGGTATGACTTGCTGTTGAATTGACACTACGTAATTACTCGACTCTTCATTAAAGATCATAATTCCCAATTTCTCTGTACTCAACTTAAGGCCAAGATTTGTCACTCTGTTGCCACACATATTCGCAAGTGTCTGTAAGCTCTTGAATCGTCCACTAGTAGCCCCATGTCGTCGGCACACATCAGTACGGGACCTCCTGTTACGCCATTTGTTCATTATGCATGTATGATAAATCAACACCGAATTCACCGTTTTCCGGTGGTCTTTCTGTGCCCTTAACAATAAAGAGTGAACAACAATGAAGACAGAGGAGATCCTTGCTTGAGTCCTTGATGAATTTCCACCACTCCATTACATTTTCGACCTTCCCATACAATTCCTACTCAGTTGTCTCTGTATATCTTCCTCAGCAGCTCCCCGAAATGTCCGTCTATGTCTTCGTGCTTGAGAAGGAGGGAACGCACGTAATAGAATACACAGCTCCACTTACTGACATTTCCAGAGAGTGGCCTGCAGCTACGAGTGCTGCGTACGCGCCGGGGTCAAGCGAGAGCACAGTAATTACGCGAAAGTAAACGATGGCTTCAGCTCCTTTTCGGAACATTTCGTCTTTCAGTCACAATTTAAGCTTAACGACTGACATCATCCTGTGCGCAATCTGGTTGAGTTGTGTTATTTGTGTTATTAGACGCTTCATACACCCCGTCGTGTTCCAGCGGAATACCATGGAGCGCTGACGCAGCGTCGATTGGGTTTTGTTAGCATCTTTAGGAGGAAGGTTTCGTCGGCGTTTCTGTGATGCTCAGAAAAACAAAGCGTTCAGGTTCCCTAGAAGGCGTAGTCGCATGAGAAGTCACAGTGGGTAATATCATTGCTGCCTGTTCGTTTTTCTTTCCTTCTTTCTCAGGGTGGACGCGCCACAAAGGAAGAAATTTGCTACGCTAACGTGGGCTGCTTCTCTCGACACGACCGACTGACACATCCATCTAATTTCCCAAGCAACCCAAACCTTCTCATGCCCCTTTTTCACCTATATTCAAGAAAAAAACGGCATATTCCAACAATTTTCCAGCTGAGGCCAAAAGGAAGTTATTGGTATCTGGTGGAGTTTGGCAACGAGAAACCGTTATTTATTTTGATACATGGCTGGCTGGAGTCTGCCTACACTCCTTGGGCACAGTCCATCAAAGACGCACTCCTTGGAGAGGTAAGCAGATTTTGCAGTACTCATAAAACCACGCATGTGAGCCTCTTAGTTGACAGAAATGAACTACCAGCATTGCAGCAGTTTATGTGCTAACAAAGATCTAAAAGCTCCAGAAATTTTTAAGGCGTGAAAAAAAAAGCAGGATTAAAACATGTTTTTCTTTCCGGAAATTTTGGAAACATTAAAAGAATATCCAAAGTTATTTAGCATGGAGAGGTAAAAGTGCCTTCCCATCAGAGTTAACGCCAGGAGATGTTACAACTGCTTGTGGCGAATTGTTGATATTTTGTAACAAATATACTACGTTTCGTTCGCTCAGGAGCCCTTCGTAGTAATTGTCATTACCGACGATGAAATCAGTTATGTTGTTCTGCTACGGAGGGAGGGCTAGCGCGCTACGTGTTAGCATTTATTTCAGCTGCAGTCTGTTTGCTACACGGCAAAATTTATGTTGCTGGTTAACCACGGTGAAAGCTAGGTCACGCATCCTAGCGCCTAAGAGGTACGGAACTGTACAAAAGGGGCAGCAGTAAGTAGATTGTTTTGTGCCACCCGATTAAGACCAGTTTAAAATGGCAGTCTTTAAAGCCCTATTATCGTTCATTTTACAGAAAAACAAGGTTGTTTTTAATTTTAAAAATGCAGGCCAAACTTCCATTTTTTAATATGAAATTTAGTGAATTAAGGTATTTGTCTGAAGCACAATGTTCCAAATGTTGCTTTATATAGAATGCAACAATTCCAGTTATGCGGCCAGACAGCCGGCTATCGGAAGACGAGAGCATAAATCTTAGTGCAGGGCTGCACGACTCCCAGGGGGACCAAAGCGAACTTCTCTTGGAGTCGCACTGACCACAATTGGGAGAAAACTGCGAAAATGCAGTTTATATTCGGAGCCATCGTACTTGCTGCCATCCTGAGCACGTTTTGTTATGGCAGGCGGTTATGATCAGTCATCGAAAATAGAAGGTGGCTCTTGATCAGAGATATCAAACGGAACGTCTGCGACCGAAGGAAGAGGCTAGTCTCAAATCATTGTCAGCTATATTTCTGCATTTTTTGCTATCGGGCTGTTTTATAAAACAAAATGAGGGGCCTCTTCCAATGCATTCTTCAAACTCCGTCCAACACTGGTGCGCGATGAGCTCTATAGTGCTAGTTGGAGCCGCAGCCTTCCGGCATCACCGAGAAGGTGTTGCGAAATGCAAACACAGTCGTGTACTTAGGTTTATGTGACCGTTCAAGAACGTCAGGTGGTAAAAATTATTTTGGAGCCGTCCACTACGGCGTCTCTCATCGCCCCAGTGTAGCTTTTGAACGCTAAAACCCGTGAATCAATCGGATGTGTGTTTGGTCGCGCGTCCTTCTTTTCTGCTCCCGAACAAAAATCCCACACCAGCCCCTTACCTGTTATAGTGCTTGACGCAGTCAACGGTTCACGACGGCTATCGTGTTAGGATACAAAATTGTCGTTTATCTCAATATATATATATATATATATATATATATATATATATATATATATATATATATATATATATATATATATATCCATGCAATTATCACCACCATAGAAATCAGAACTCGGACGTTGAGCAGCCCTGGTCTATTGAATGCAATTATTTGTTTGGAGCATCAAGTTACTCAGCTTCATAGAAGAGTTCGCGAGCGGTCCCTCATGAGCAGGCGAATGTGTCGCACGAAACGAAGTAACATTTTGGAAACTAAACGCTGCAACCTGCACGTGCAAAGCTAAACGTACTCATCGAAAAACTTGCATGCTGATGAAACGTGCTCACAGGCTATCCCTGGCACCGGTGGGGTACACACCGCAGACCTGCGCCCTTCCTACAGAACTCCACAGCAGTCTCCCCGCTGAACTGTTCTGCTACTTGCTTATGAAGCCTCAATAATCGTTGTTTCGTTGCAGCGTGCTTAATTAAAGTCACGCGCGGATTCCTTCGATAATAATGCAGCCGCTAGATTGCACATGCTCGTAGGCAAATCGTTATGCAGTAGTGTCGGCGATACCGACAGACGTCATCTTCGTAATCGTAAAGAACGCGTCAATTGCAGTTGTACCATCGATTGGAGGATGAGAGCATGATGTCTATTGGCGGCGAGGAGTTACGGAGTCGCCATCTATCGGAAGCGGCTCGCTGGCGTAGTATGAGGGATCACGTGGCGCGCTCCTCATAGGTTTTGCTGTCAGCGCTCACTAAAAACACCACGCGCGAGCTCTTCCGGACATTTCTGTAAGTACTTTCGAAACGAGAGAAGCTTTTTACTGTCTAAATAATAATCTTGGGCAAACTGAAAGAGCACAATCGTTTACAGACGCTATCTCTTTACCGAATACGTACAGTGAACGCAACTGCGCGCGGTCGCCGCGATGGAGTCTCCTGAACCGGCTTCTTGCGTGAAAGGTAGGTAAACGCTGAGAACAAACTACATGAAGTATGTTCTTATAGTGTTTGTATAACTAAATGTAGCGTAATAGAATGAAGCCTCAATGCAGCGATCGCACAGATTCGCAGCGACCGACTGCGCGTCTGCATGCTTGTCCGCGCACTGTTTCGCTTTCGCCGCGTGCTCGATTTCGCACTGTGCCATGAGCTTTAGGCCGCAGAATATGAGCGTTTGACAGTATACAAGCAACCATTGTTGCGTGGGCGCTATCAGAGCTGTTCAAAAAATAATTTCATTGTAGAGACTTCGACGCCTACGGGGACTGTGATGTACGGGCCGTCGCGACGATTCAATATTTTTTTTATTCTAAATTCTTTTACCTTTCAATATTATTTCTAGAGTTGCGTCACACTGTATGCTTATCGGTGTTCTCAGCGTGCGATTTCCCGCTGCTCCTTTTTTGTAATCCAGTGCACTGATTCATAACACAAACATGACCATATGCCATGCTTTCTTTTTAATGTGCTTCTTACCACTCCCTTTCCACTCCACTGAACTTGCCAGTATCTATAGCATCGACAAGTTCATAGACCAAACCGTCGTGACATTACTCGGGCAATGGACTCGGGCGAGCGTCGACCTCAGTGCGCGTTTTCGAACATCACAGACACGGCGCCGTAGCAGAAATCTTCCTCGCGTCTGTGCTTGCTGGATACTCGAGTTGTAGCCGATGACTGTTTGCCGGTTTTATGGTTCGCGAGCCAAGCTTCACGCGGCTTCTTGTCCTGCGCCTACGTGTGAAGAAGGCTGACATCGGCCTCCGTTACGTACGCCCGGCACTGCGGCACCGAGCAGTAGCCTACCATGTTGCGCGCCTTCAAAGGCAGCCACTACCTATTGTAGTGCTTTCAAGCGTTGTAAAGGAGACACTGGAAGCGGGGAAATCTCCCCACTAAATGAGGACCGCAGCGTACGAGGGAATTTAAACTCTCGTTTTCAGCTGGCTTCGGCGCTCCCGAAGCAGCCGACGCGGCCGCTATGTCCACGTGATCCCTCCTAGCACGTCACGCCGACGGTGGCGCCAGCTTTTCCAGTGGTGGAGCTCGAGGCCAATATAGTTAACCAACACATTTTTCTCAAGCATTATCAAAATCTTGCTCTATAAAGCGTCTAAACTCTAGTTGTGGATCCAGAAAGCCCACCATTTGGAGGCAGAGCATATAGTCAAGCTTCTCAAATTATTGGACTGAAGCGTCGTCAACACCTTTCCACTGAGGTTGTGCGACCAGAAAGCCAGCCACCGGAAGGCTATAGACCAGAAAGACTTGCAGGAAAATTGAGAGTCAAAGGAAAGGACGAGATTATGCGGGGGCATTTCTTGATAGAATTGGACGAAAAGACCAGAAAGACAAAAACTGTTCTTTTACAAAAAACCTGCTATTGACATGATTATTTCAAAGTATAGAAGAGGGAAATAGCAGCTAGGGAAGGGTACGCTGTCAGGCAAGGAACACAAGCGCAGCGTAGCTATTGCAGAATGATGCACAGCTTTTGCAAATGCTCAGCTCATGCGCACCTTCGAAATCGGGTGAGCGCAAGGGCAAGTTCTGGTCTGCGCGCTAGCCGACACGTCCCTAGACAGACTGCGAAAGGCACCTGACCTGTCATTTGAGTCCACTTTTTCTAATCAATGTGAACAGCATACCAGGATTGTCGTCTTTTTATTTCATCTGTCGAAGGGCGGATCCTGTTTCCCACTACAAGTGACGCTTGTCGGAGGTGCCCCTCCGAGCAACAAACATTGACAACGCAGCACACCACCTAACCTCAAAAATATTCCACAAATTGGATTAAATAACGTGTTCCCTGAACGTTAATTTTTAAACAGTGACAACAACCGAGGTCACCCACACCGGCGCACCGTCAACGGGAGCTAACAGCGTTTCATGCTTAAAAGGTAGGACGCCGAAAGCTCACATGTGGAGACAGCAACAGTCTATGTTCGCTGCCGCGCGCGCGCGTAGCGTTAGTTCGCGGATAAAGACGTGTTTACTGAGGCCAGCTTTCTTAAGTAAAATTATCAAAAGGACGCGATCCTCGACCTTTTGACATGCATATGTGATCTCTCACATAGAACTTGCAAATTTTCATTTTTTAGCAGACGCGCTCAATTTCTTCAACCTGCTGTGATCTGCATTTTTATTCCAGCGTGCTTTTTATTCCTGCTTAACTATTTTTACGTTTTTACACTTTTTACTTGCATTTGTATTACTTGTATACTTTTTACTTGTATACTTTTTACTTGTATACTTGTATTATTTACTTGTATTGTTACTTGTTTTCTTTATATATACAATACAAATCTTTTATTTAAAAAACGATGACCTTGAGACACCTGTCCTCTTCGCATACGAGCTCTACGGTGAGGCGGAAATACTTTGCGTTGCTTAAGTTGCACTGAAAAGACTCATTAACAAAAATTTATGAATTAAAAGTTTATTAGCGACTTAGAGGCAGTTGTAGAAATGGTGAATTTGAAGGCAGTGACACTTCAATGCTCTCTCGCTTTTTTTTTTAAGATCTTGAAAATCACACCTAATACCAGATATTTGTCGTCAAATCCTGGCAATATCGAAACCGAGCGCCAGAAGAGCACAGAAAAGAAGGCCCCTCTATCATATCAGAACTGACAACAAGTGCGAGAAGGTTTGAACGTCTCGGCCAGTCGCGGCACTTACTCATACGGCACGCTCTGCCTGGCATGTCATGTGCCGCGCTGTGTGTCGGGTCAGGATTTGCTGCGTCATGCTAGCGTTCAAACTTCTCCTCAGACTTCTTTGCGGGGCGTTGCCGTCTGACGCGCAGCGGGACGCGCTCAATTTGGTTTGTGCCCATATTTGGCCTTCAATTTCCATTATGAATACCTCACTGCACGCGCGTTGTTCTCGATATTTAAAGAAAATGGTTATGCAATAAATTGCGACACCGCACAAGTTTGCCATATAAACAACTGCCCTGAAGCTAATAATAGAAAAAGTAAAGGAGTTTGTGTTTATTGACTACAGAGTAACTTAAGCTGCGGCAAAGTATTTCCGCCTCGCCATAGAGCTCGTATGCGAAGGAGACAGATGTCTCACGATCATAGCTCTTCGATCAAAAAATGTGCATTGTCTAAAAAACAGCACCCTGTTTAGTGTAGAAAACCTCATGCAGTGCACTCAATGTGTACCATTTTTATCGTTTGTATCCAAATGCTCTTCTACCACAAAAATAGGTGGATCCCACGCCTGAGTAGGAATCTGGGATAAGGGAAGCTGTTCTTTACTGAAGTTTTCCTTTCCCCGCTTCACCTCTATGTAGCCAAGCGCTCCACACTCAATGCACGCTCTTGTTCCACGTTGTTCACTTAATGGGGTCCTGAACCACCCCTCGGGCTTGGTGAAATAACATAGTCCGCTGGTATAGCATACACTGCTGTAAACATCTTAGACAAGTTTTGCAGTCGTACGCAGTGCGTGGAGCTTGCTATTCTGCTTTAACTCTTCTGGACGCTTTATTTCGTAATAAAGCGGATTTCCATACGCGGCTGCTATTGGTGAGCTGCGGTCTGCTACGTAGCGTAGATACCGCGGCCGCCGCGGGGTGACGCAATCGGTCCACTGGCTGTGCACACTACGGCTCGCTGTGGGCGACGGCGTTTGACGTACGTTCAGCGCGTCGTAGGCACTAAAATGGGAAGTAGTGGCGTCTACGTTAACATCCCAAATCAAATTTGAACTGCGTGCCACGCTGACTTTCAGTAGGCAGAGCGTAGAGGGCCCGCCCCGCTCTGCCGTAGCCTTCGCAGTGTAAAGGCCCAACCACTGGCATGTGTCGGCAAGCTTCGGCACGTGTGAATGCGTCAAAAGCGTCGGTCGGGAACAGGATGACACGTGGCGACGCGTCGCCGGCGTGCACCAATCAAAGGCGGCTATGCGTCGCCGGCGTCAACCAATCGCAGGCTACGAGGTCTCCGGCGGCTATGCCTATGATGGCCGACGATGCGTAGACGCCGACACCAACGATCGTCCGAGTTCTTTGGACGCACGACGCACGCGACAGCGTTCCTGAAAGACAGTGTTGTGATAGTAGGTCGACAAGGACGCGACCGACGACCGTGGGTTGTGGCAGTGCGACGTGGATCCGAACCGACTTCGAACGACGCCGACAAATCCAACCTGCCCACTGGGATCTGCCGGTCTCAGTGCGATCGTCTGCTAAAGCATCCAACCGAATCACGATTGCCGCAACGTCTGTGCTTGGTGTAGGCGTATTTTGTTGTGCTCGAAACGAATGAAAACATGCTATTCTATTCTAGTCGTTGTTAGTATGTTTTTGACAACGTCATGCACAAGGCATAATTTTCAAGTGACTGGATACGTGCTTTTCAAGCTTTAGAAAACCCGGATCAGTTTATATTCTCGTATTTGATGTTCCTGTAGTGAGTTTTCTCGTGGAGTCTACATTCTGTAACCTTGACAAAACTCAATAAGCAATTGACAATTCATAATATTTTCTGCAGCTGTACACTTTCTATGATTCCTAAGATGCAATAAATGTGGTGAAAGCAAGTTTTCAATCAACGAGAGCTGCCCCCATACATTTGAATGAGTGCCTCAATAGTACGACTTGGCAAATGGCAACAAAAGACACCTAATAAAACCCTCCAATTCTCAAGTTCGTATTGTCTGACGGTATGTCATTTCATTAATGTCGAGAAAGACAGACTTGACATGTTGAAACCAGTTACAAGAGAACGTGGCCTTTGCAGAGTGAAAAGTTCTCTAGCAATACACTCAGACTTGCTAGAGATTGATGCCGCTCAATGTGAAGACCTCCCGATGCGGTGATGATGCGTCAAAACAACCTAGAAAGATAAATGAGGTGCTCCATGGGAAAGATTAGGCAGAAGCAAGAATCGGAAGTTGACAAGCTACGAATTACGTAAATTTTAGTTGTTCTAGATGGTTTTTTGTGAACGCTACAGGTGTTTCAATTCTTTCCGCTGATTTTCTCTGTACCCACTTTTTCACGTTTCTTTCATACACCAACAAGCACAATTATATTGACGCGCATACTTCTTTACCTGCATCCGGTGACCGTATTTCACCAGCTAACAAGTGTTAAACATTATCGCTCGGCGCAGGACGCGCCTGCACGTATCGGAAGTTTCCCGAATATTTTCGATGGTTCTATCCGTTGTCTGTTGTCGACGAACTTGTATAATCTGACTGCATACGCGACACGAATTGTGCAGTAGTTTCTGGAAGGCGCGCGGGCACCAGCGAATACGCTGGAACTTTCGACGACTGATGTATGAAAGCTTACGCGCTTGACCCACAGATGAGATCGACGGTCACCGAATTTGCTCGCCGCTATTGTTGCGAATGAGTTGCTTTTGCTGGGCACTAGTTCGCTAATAAAGAGTTAAATTTGTAACTCTCACTTTTGACTCTGCATCATTTTTCACCGTCAACACTACGTGACAATATTTCTAACACAAATTTTTAAGAAATTATGGGGTTTTACGTGCCAAAACCACTTTCTGATTATGAGGCACGCCGTAGTGGGGGACTCCGGAAATTTCGACCACCTGGGGTTCTTTAACGTGCACCTAAATCTAAGTACACGGGTGTTTTCGCATTTCGCCCCCATCGAAATGCGGCCGCCGTGGCCGGGATTCGATCCCGCGACCTCGTGCTCAGCAGCCTAACACCACAGCCACTGAGCAACCACGGGGGGTCACAAATTTTTCAATTATACTTTGCGTGCCTAATTCTTACATAGTTGGCTGCGCAATGAGCTGCCAAAAATGAAATCGTACAACAGCTTTTGATATGATATGGCATAGCCGTGCAGGTGTTTGCAAAACGATCTTGTAGACAGAGGACGCGCGAGCGCGAGCGCTGATGTCAATATTTTGTGCACTATTGTTACTTCAAAGGAAAGAAGAAACTGTTGCGGCAAGCGTGCATTCATTAATCAAACGTGTTTTCATATATAAAAGAGCATACAGATCACTAACTTATTGTTTAAAGCTTAGGTTACAGCGGGCTGTTTTAGGCCGGACTTGGACGATTGAAGACAAAATAGTCCGACAACAGTGTGCCGCAGCCGAGTAGCGAGCGTCGGCGCGCGTCAGAGGAAGAGATAGAGATTCTTGGTTTGGGAAGGAAAAACAGCTTGTGTCCAGTGGTTGAGTGCCCTTTTCCACCAACCGACGCGAAGCGACGTGTTCGCTTCTCGGCGCGTGCCGAAGCGCACCGACGCATGCCAGTGGTCACGCCTTAAGGCATTGAAAAAGGAGTGGAAGCACAGCGAAGGACATGTTTGATTGCCAATAACTCCACTCACTTCTGCTGAACGCACTGCAGCACTTTTTGCGGCGAAGTATTTCTGAATTAGCTAATTTTACCTTTAAGCGCATTTGTCCACTTCGATAAAAAGCGGTTCAGGACCCCTTTAACTTCTTTCTCCACATCTGGCCGCTTTTGTTGCCGACTTCTTCTTCGCTTCGATGCAGCCGACTCCTTCAACTTTCTACTGCCGGCTTCTTCAGTTCTTGTCTCTTGTTCTGCTGGTCTATTTGGACACGTACCTAGTGGCACATATCCATTCCTGGAGATTGGCCAAGAATGTTTATATACTCAGCGTCACATGCGCAGGTGCACATAACCAATGGCCCACGTTACCTATCCAGACACACACCCAGTGGTTCTTGCAGTTGCACATACTCAGCGGCCCAAGTTGCATAATCGTCTGGACAGCAGCAACCAGCAGTCAGCTGCCGCAAAGCGGGGAGAAGAGCCCAAAGCTTCATTTCATTAATCTGACACATGCGCGTTTGTGTACAAAGAAAGCCATTTGATATGATCATTGCGGTGAAAATCAAACCCTTTTGAACCCCTAATTTGAACAGGCAATATTATGCAACTTACAAAACGAAACAAGCCACCAGCTTTGATTACGCCAAGACGTTATTAGAGAAAAAAAACGTCTTCCAATAACTCGCATAGTCGACTCTGGAAGCAGTAGTTGAAAACTAAATGATTTAGCATCTCTGGCACTGCAGTATAGTCGCACAATGGGCTTAGAACCCACATTTGCAGGCACACACACATTTGGCAAAACCACAGCAAGCAGTCGCCTATGGGCGAGAATACTTCCCGTCGGATATTACAGTGACGCGCCTTAGTTGTCGAGCGCATTGACAATTTCGGCAGCATGAGTATCGTAGAGTCTGCTAATGCCTCTCGCTACAACGGGACGCCTCGTTCAGCTCTTGTTTCACTTATGTCAGACGAAAGCGACGCGGGCTGTAAGTGACTGCTCTGAGAGTTTACGGCCCCCTGAGTAACGGAGCGCCTCCTTTTGCCTCGCGTTTCTTGCTGCAGGAGGACAGCAACGTTCTCGTGGTCGATTGGAGCGGATTGGCAGCCACAGCGTACGCCAACGCAGCGGCCAACACGGCTGCCGTGGGGCGCACGCTAGCGCTGCTCATGCAGCGGCTCGTGGACGAGTTCCCGCTGCGCGCCGCGCGCGTGCACGCTATCGGATACAGCTTCGGCGCGCAGGTGGCCGGCTTCTTCGGCAGAAACATCAAGAAGAATACGGGCACCCTCATCGCTCGTATAACAGGTGAGCCTCGAGAACGCAAAGATGATAACCAGTATTGCAAGACATTTCCACTCGGATTTCGCACTGAACTTTACTGTTCATTCACTTAAGCTACAGCCCTGTCTATACTGCTTAGACGACCACGATGTGTACAGCTTCGGTTATAATGGCTGTCACTCGGTGACACCATTGCTGTCACATGCATTCCTTGTTGGAATGGCCCAACAGACCTAACTACGACGCCTGCAGCTGCGATAATATAACTGCGCCGATGCTTTGTATACCTGCCCACGTTACAGTGCGGATATGTAAGCGCTGCATAGCGCTTGACACGCCGGAGAATTACCCGCTATCGGCACAAAATATCGTAGGGAATTTACCATCCAGGACAACTGTCCTGAAGACTGCTAGTGCTTTACTTCCTTTTATGGTGTGAATTCACGGTCCTTCGAGATCTCTGGTTGAATTTAAGGCTATACCTCTCATTTGTTTGTGAAATTTCCATCACTTTTCCCTCTCTTTCCTTCCCACTCTCTTTCTAACTCCTTTTTTCATACCCGCGCGCAGAGTAGTATATCAGAGACACATCTTGGTAAATTCCTTTCCCTGCCTGCTTTGACTTTAATTCCACGAAGTGCGCCATTGCCTAGTATTCTTAGCAAGAAATCATTGTAGACAATGCCCGCAATAATCCAGCAAAGTTGCCTCAGAGCCCCCAGCAGTTACTCGCTGGCCCGAGGTCAGGCGCAGCATTGAACAATATAAGAACCCTTCCTTTAGGTACAACTAGGCAATGAGTCAAGAGCCTCTCAATCCAATGACCGACGCTTTGCCGACAACGTTTGTATTTCGATGTAATAGTTCATTTTTAAATGGGTTTTATGTGCAAAAACCACTTTCTGATTATGAGGCACGCCGTAGTGGAGGACTCCGGAAATTTTGACCACCTGGGGTCCTTTAACGTGCACCTAAATCTAAGTACACGGGTGTTTTTGAATTTCACCGCCATCGAAAATGTAATAGTTCTGCGGAAACCCGCAAGGTGGACAGAAGTAATTAAGAAAGGGAAAATCAGACATCCACCCGTTCGTAGCGATTGCCACAAAGGAAACCCAAACGGGTTCCTCGAAAGAAAAGCCCGCAGTTGAAGAAAATTTTGTCCTGGTCCATGAATTTTTCTTGCGGGTTTCCGCAGAACAATTACGTCAAACTCTTTCTTTTGCTTCGAGTTCTTGACAAAATCGACTTCGCCCTGCCATCGCCGCCTGGTTAGCTCAAAAGGTAATGCGGCTGCCCCGGAAAGGCGGTGGTCCCGGGTTCAAGTCCCAGACCAGGACGAATCTTTCTTTAACTGCGAGGCTTTTCTAGGTCTCAACATACCTCCTGTAAACACGCTGTGAATAGCATTGGAAAGATCGCATCTCCCTGCCTGACGCCTTTCTTTATTGAGATTTTGTTGCTTTCTTTATGGAGGACTACGGTGGCTGTGGAGGCGCTATAAATATCTTTCAGTATTTTTACATACATACGGCTCGTCTACACCCTGATTCCGTAATGCCTCCATGACTGCTGAGGTTTCGACTGAATCAAACGCTTTCTCGTAATCAATGAAAGCTATATATAAGGGTTGGTTATATTCTGCACATTTCTCTATCACCTGATTTATAGTGTGAATATGGTCTATTGTTGAGTAGCCTTTACGAAATCCTGCCTGGTCGTTTGGTTGACAGAAGTCTAAGGTGTTCCTGATTCTATTTGCAATTACCTTAGTAAATACTTTGTAGGCAACGGACAGTAAGCTGATCGGTCTATAATTATTCAAGTCTTTCGTCCCCTTTCTTATGGATAAAGATTACGTTGGCGTTCTTCCAAGATTCCGTACGCTCGAGGTCATGAGGCATTGCGTATACAGGGTGGCTAGTTTTTCTAGAACAATCTGCCCACCATCCTTCAACAAATCTGCTGTTATCTGATCCTCCCCAGCTGCCTTCCCCCTTTGCATAGCTCCCAATGCTTTCTTTACTTCTTCCGGCGTTACTTGTGGGAGGTCAAATTCCTCTAGACTATTCCCTCTTCCATTGTCGTCGCCGGTGCCACTGGTACTGTATAAATCTCTATAGAACTCCTCAGCCACTTGAACTATCTTATCCATATTAATAATGATATTGCTGGCTTTGTCTCTCAACGCATACATCTGATTCTCGCCTATTCCTAGTTTCTTCTTCACTTCTTTTAGGCTTCCTCCGTCCCTGAGAGCATAATCAATTCCATCCATATTATACTTCCTTATGTCACCCGTCTTACGCTTGTTGATTAACTTGGAAAGTTCTGCCAGTTCTGTTCAAGCTGTAGGGTTAGAGGTTTTCATACATTGGCGTTTCTTAATCAGATCTTTCGTCTCCTGCGATAGCTTACCAGTATCCTGTCTAACGAAGTTACCACCGACTTTTACTGCACATTCCTTAATGATGCCCATAAGATTGTCGTTCATTGCTTCAACACTAAGGTCCTCTTCCTAAGTTAAAGCCGAATACCTGTTCTGTAGCTTGATCCGGAATTCCTCTATTTCCCCTCTTACCGCTAACTCATTGATTGGCTTCTTATGTACCAGTTTCTTCCATAAGAAGCTGATCAATGAGTTTGTCGGCCGCAACCTGTTCTTTCAGTGAGCAACGTTGCACTGTAATTAATAATTCGCGGGTGTTCCCTTGGCAAACTTGCTCAGCGTACATTACGAGTGCAGTTGAAGAATTGTGCAGTATCGATCTTACCATCATTTCCCAATCGCTATCCTCACATAAAGGAGTAGCAGGCAACGAGGCAGCTTAGAGTTTTGCGCACACACAAATTTACGTCCTCAGGGGTTTACCTTGCCCCACAACGTTAATCGCCATCTGCCGTGCTTGCGTTTCCTTTCTTGAAAACGCCGCGCTCGTTACTTTCCTGTCGAGAATGCTCTGTCGTGCTGATAACGCGCATGCCGTTCGTGACTTGGAAGTACCGGCCTTGACGATTATTGTTGTGTGGCAAATATACACCCCAAAGGGTGCAACTGTTTTTAGAGTGTACACTCTTAGAAATATTTACACCCTCTGGGGCGTATCTTGTCCCACAACAATAATCGTCATCTGTCTTGCCCGCGTTTCCGTTTTTTAACGCTGCGAGGCCAGTACTTCCCAGTCACGAACGGCATGCGCGTTATCAGTGTGACGCAGCTTCTTGAAAGGAAAGTAGCGAGCGCCGAGCTTTCAAGAAAGGAAACTCGGGCAAGACAGATGACGATTATCGTTGTGGGACAAGATAAGCCCCGCAGGGTGTAAATATTTCTAAGAGTGTAGAGCAAACTAATAGGGCACCGCAGGATGCAGTCATGAAACCGGCAATCTTAAGACACTACCTCTCATTGTAATCTCTACCACACGAAACATGCGTGTTTAAGAGAGAGAGAGAGAGAGAGAGCACAGAATTTATTGTAGAAAAGACAGATAGGTTGGCCTGAGCTACACTCTTAAACAAATCCCTTTGGGTCGTATCTTACCACACAACAATAATCGGCATCAGTCTGGTCCGCATTTCCTTTCTATAATGCTGCGAGCACGGTACTTCCAAGCCACAGACGGCATGCGCGTTATCAGCATGACAGAGCATTCTCGATAGGAAAGTAGCGAGCGCGGTGTTTTCAAGAAAGGAAACGCAAGCAAGACAGATGACGATTGTTGCTGTGTGGCAAGATACGACCCAAAGGGTGTAGATTTGTTTAAGAGTGTAGTACACTCTGAAAACAGTTGCACCCTTCGGGATGTATATTTGCCACACAACGATAATCGTCATCTGTCTTGTCCGCATTTCCATTCTTTAACGCGGCGAGCCCGGTACTTTCCAGTAACGAACGACATGCGTGTTATCAGCAAGACATAGCATTCCCGACAGGAAAGTAACAAGCGCAGCGTTTTCAAGAAAGGAAATGCGGGCAAGACAGATGACGATTATCGTTGAGTGGCAAATATACACTCCAAAGGGTGTAAACTTTTCTTAAAGTGTATGCTCTGATCTGCTACTTTGCACAGGTAACGGAAGAAAGGGACTTCGCATAACTGAAGCCACCTTCCTTTATCGCATCCGCACGGGGTCAGCGCCGACACCTGCTTGGAGGTACATGACAGTGCTACTGAACGCGTCACTGTCGTGTGCGCCTTGTCAACCTCGTGGTGACATTAACCGTATTTTTTAGAGAGCTTTGAATGTCAAGTTTATTTAAAACGTGCTCAAAGTACAGTTTTGAAGGCCACCCTGGCAAGAAAGCTGTCAACATACAGCTTGATGAAGCCAGGGGGCCACCACCAGGCAGCATCAGCCCCCCCCCCCCCATCGCACACATCCGTAATAAAAACAATAAGCTTTCGTAAGTAGCTTCATTAATGCAACACGTGGCATATATCCACTTTCCTGGGCATGAATACATCTACATACATGTATTTAGATGTATGTAGACACCGAAAAAATGGAATAGTGTTAGTATAAATGCAAACGCAGAAGAGCCAAGCGCACAAGCGGGAGTGACATAGTGTACTGGATATACGGGCACCAGATATGTAGAGGGAGGTGCTTAGGATCCTTCTGGAATTTCTATGCGATAAAAAGCTGGAGTGTGAAAGCTAAGCCGTGTAGGCAGGCTGACAGTGTGAGGTGACTTTGGTGGTGCGTAACTTGGTGCTCCCACTTTAACCCGTCCTCGTGGTTTGTTTTGCCTGTATGCGCTTGCATTGGCTTCAAACTCAACTGCCCCTGATAAGAGGACCACGGGCAGAGCAATTTCCGGCCGTTTGTTCCAAGACTAGTTCAGTGCGCAGCTATTCCTCGTTCCTCCCCAACGTTTTCATGCTCCTGCCGCATCAGTTGCCGCCATCTATTTTTTTTTTTCCTTTAGACCTGATGGCCCGAAGCATCAGATACCGAAACTAAACCAAGTCCAGATGAACGCATTTGTGCAACTGTTTCTTTCCTTATAAAAAAATTCTGCCCCGATTACGTGAAAAGTCGTAGCACCTCACCTGCCAACGCACTATTACTTCTCCATAATAAATACGCACGCGTTACCGCCTTACTTTGTTGCCCTGATAAACCACGCGAGATGTGGGTGCCTTTAGAGCGTATAACAAGCACTTCCGCGCAGCCCGATTCATCTCCCACCCAAACAAAAGATTGAAGGGTTCACAAACGTGTTCACAAACGTGTTCAATCTGTGTTCACAAACAAATGTTCACAAACGTGTTTTTCCTGCCGCACGTGGTGTCTTGAGGAAACAAACGAAGCCTGGAGGCGATGGTTGTACCGAAGTGCGTTCTCGCTTCGTCAGCGTGTTGGAGTGCTGCTTCTTGTGTTGCGTAATGTACCAGTTTACTTCGAGGAGATATCCCGCCGCACCTATTTCAAATTGCTTCCTCGAAAGCACTACTCTTCTCTTTCACTCAGTTTCTATTCATTCTTGAGGAGTGTCCTTGAAATCGTGTATGAGACATTACGACTTGTTGCCCTGGAGCTTTTACGAAACAAAACTTGGAACAGCGCCACTTGAGGCGCCTTTCTCTCTTGTTTATCCATCACCTTCGCCACAGCAAGAGCACAAACTGCTGCCTGAAGTTTCTTTCTTACTTTATTAATTTCGCGTAGGTCTAGTAGGGGCTGACCTCTCGGCTGACGCAGGCTAACTCTTGTTTCTCAGGAAGATGGTATTAAACGTTCTGTGTGAAGACTAAAAGAATATGAAAGCGAAGGAATGAGATATAAAATGAATAAAACATGAAGCATCTGTATCCCAATATCATCGCCCAAACAGAAAGTGCCCAAAATTTCAGAAATGTTTTTTTTTTTCCTAAGAAACTGACTTTCTTACTGAAGTATGAAATATTGTTACCGTGGACTCTCACGGGTCAAATCAGCGCAACGTCCTTCGCATGGAACTTTCATAACTTACCGCTTCTTCCTATTTAATCAAAGTGAGACGTTTATCAAGTATTCGTATCGTATCAAGTATCGATGCTAAATGATTTTTTTTCACGCAAGGGAGAACTGCCCTCCACGTGACTAGCAGAATCCTAAAAAGTGACCAATTGCGGTGTCCTCAAACTAGAAAAAGAAATTATCCAGATCCGGAGAGCGTACGCCAGACCGACAACTTTCCCGCGTAGTCAGATTACCCTCTAAGCTAATCAGGAAGTTCGCGGATGGATGAGTGAGGCCCAATTAATCGAAACGCTGAAAACTTGGGTCGGGACAGTGTAACGATTATATTGCAATTATTTTGCTTGCCGCTCTTGGTCTGTGGTCAGAGCGGCGCTCCGCCTGCATTATCGCCAGGATTGGCAGGTAGTGAGCGATGGATAACAAGAAGGGAATTGGAATCGAGCAAAAGGAGTCCTTACGTTACACCGGCTTTGAACAAATTAATTATACACATACGTACTACGCGAATGTGCAAGGCAGAGTATGTATCTAGTAAGAAAAAAATTGCCATCCACAAGAAAGCAGCAGAATGGAAGTTTTGCGGTGGTCTTACTAAATTTTACCAAACCGGCGTATTATGCATGCTGTAACAATAAAAAGTATAATAACAAGAAGATAATTAACTATAATGTAGGTAGTTTGTTTTATAAGCCGATAACGAAGTAGCTCCCAGTTTTTCTAATTTCGAAATCATCTTTACTGAATGCTAGCATACAAGATTTGCACATAACAAAAAACTTCATTTTCCTCAAAGTTCGCTCTCATTGTGGCGAATTCCCATTTCATCTTCTTTTTTCTTTTAGTTTTCTTTTTTCTCGCTGTGGTGTCATAACGCTTTTGAGACTTTTATCTACGTTGGCACCCTACCTTATTTTCATTATAGCTCATAGTTTCTTTAGCATTTTTTTTATTTATGTCTTTGCATATATATAACATTCAAAAAAGAAAATCGACGAACCTTATGGCATAGTTTTTAACTGACGTTTCGGCCGGAGGACCGCCATTTGTCGCTCTGACGAAGACCGGTCCTCCAGAGGAAACGTCAGTAAAAACCTATGCCATAAGGTTCGTCCATTTCCTTTTTTGAATGTTATACCTTCGGGTCTGGCAGGAAACCCGACGTCTTGTATATATATATATATATATATATATATATATATATATATAGTAGGCAAAGAGGAATTCTTCAGGCTAACTTTCAAACGTAAAGAACTTGAGTGGTGCCACAAGGTAAACAGAACGAGTATTTAATTTCAACAGTTTCGAACGGTGGACCGATCTTCATCAGGGTTTACAAAATATGGCAGTTCGGCCCTGGTAGTGAAGACACCAGACCGGGTGCCCGGTCGTTCTCAGATACATCGGTCCACCGATCGCAACTGTTGAAATTAAATACTTGTTCTGTTTACCTTGTAGCACCACTCAATTTCTTTATATATATATATATATATATATATATATATATATATATATATATATATATATATATATATATATATATATAACAGGTATTCTTCTTATGGTTGTTATATGCGTGTAGTTCACGCTTAATTTACATACATCTGTACGTACTCGCATACTTGCACTTTTTACTATTTTCTTTCATTTCTTTGTACTTCCGCTCAACTTCTTCTCTATAATATTTGTTCTATCCTAATGTAAACAGTATGTTAATACCCTTATTTTACGCCGACGAAGCCGCCCGACCTGCACATGAAAGTGATCAATGTGTTTTGATTCCGCTTTCGCGAACAGATGGTGAGATTTACGTTCCGTGAAGATACTTTGCCCCTGTGAGACTCGAACGTTTTCACCATGTGTCGTTTGGGTTCGTTGTCTCCGGATATACAGATGTATCTACCGTCTAGGCTACCACGACGGGAACAAACCAGGCTGTACCATCTGTGGCTAGATGTAGCATTTACAAACTCTTCTGCCTTCCTTATTGGAATGGCCAACAGCCCCACGTACGGCACATCCAGCTGTGATGAGACGCTCGCACACATTATATGTGTCTGCCCGCGCTATAGCGACGAGAGGCAAGTGGTGTGCAGAGTGCTGGAGCAGTTGGACAATCGTCCGCTAGCAGAACTGAAAGCTCTAGGGCTGTGCTGCCAAAGGAAATTCCCGCACGAGGCCTTCTTCGCGCTACTGCGATTCCTGCGGTCTACGAGGCCTCACGATAGACTTTAAAAACACCGCCCCCTACAGCTTTATAGTGTACACGGTTTGTTTGTGCTCATCTCTCTTTCTCTCTCTCCCCCCTTTCCGCTCTCTTTCTCTTTTCATCCCCTTACTCCTTCCCTCCCGTGCAGTGTAGCCAACCAGAGCTCCCTCTAGTTAACCCCCTGGTCTTTCTTTGCATCATTTCTCTCTCTCTTTCTCTACCATTATATTGCTTTATTTTACTGTCATATAGTCCTTCCTTTCATCATTTAACCTGGACCGGAGGTCCCATCATTGACTATGGGACCTCTTTTTGTATTTCATATCTGTCAAAACTTGTAGATACCTTGCGAAGCAATAAAATTGGGAACATGTCATTACGTAAGTATTACATGTAAAGCGAATAAATTACATTGAATGAGGCTTACAATCTACGCGCATAATTACATCGGCGCGTTGCACAGCACAGCAGAGACGTCGGCCTACCACGTACAGCTTGGACGTGCAGCAATTCAACCAAGGCATTGCGCGACGCCACAGGCCACTCTATCTTGTCTTAAAAGACTGCCGAGAGTAATGCAGTATACGGGTGAAATAGCAGCAAAATATTGTTTACCATCAAACCTCAGCACAATTTCGTCAAGTGTTTTTCGTCACACAATGAAATGGCCGAACCAAGATGTAGGACGTCACGCTTACAGCAATGTGGGAGGTCAAGTTTCAGGGTCACCAGCTGAAATGTATGAACGGTGTCTCACAATCGTGATTTTCTTTTATCTTTTACGCTTGGAGTGCAAGGCCCGCCGTCTTGGTTAAGTCAAGAGTGCTATGTGGAGAAATGAAACATTAACGGTTGGCACAAGGTCTGTCAAAATTCCGATATCTTAAAGAATTCGTAATTGGTTCCTTCACTTCCATCAGACCACATTTAGCCTAATATTGGGTTTATTAAGACGCTTTAAGCCGGCCGCGATTCACCGCCCGCGCCCAGGAATTTGTCACTTTTGACTGCTGATGGGCCCCTCAGCTACCAGGTGTCGGCACTGCGAGGTGACGTAACAAATGACGTAAAATGCAGTGTTTGGTATGTGACTGAACAGACACGAGTTAGCGTGAAAAAAAAAAGCCGCAGCTTTGCCCGAAATATGGAGTACTGATAATGATAGCAAAGTATTAGAAAACTACACGAAGCACACGAAGGTTCGCCTACTTATCCGCCATATGAACTGCAGTAAACATTCACTTACTAAATAAATTAACAAGCACCATGTTACATTCGTACAGCTAAGCATGAACAGATCTCACTCGATGACCATGAACACTCGCTGTCACAACACTGGGGTGATGAAGAGCGCAGGCAGCGGGGAGTGAACGTTTCGGGCTGCCTCTCACTTCACCACGTCCCGGGAACCTAATATTCGGCGACCTCCAACACTAGGCACGCGGAAACACAGTGCGCATGAAGCCATCAGCCATCTCGGCTCGCACTTACATGAAACCGCCCCAAATTACCTCCAAAATATGCACGTGAGCCGCGCATGCGGTCAGCCACGTGGGCGGCAGAGATGCGCTCTCTCCCCTCCTAGAGCGCACTTGATGAGGTGATCTCAAACATTGGGAGCCCGAGAAGACTGCGCACCAAAGCACCATCCTTCTTGGCTTACCTTTGTACGCTTTCCCTCGCACCCACAGCAAACGGCACACGTGGCGCGATAGGAGCTTATCACATTTGACTTTATGCCGAACGTCACGGCAACGGCAACAAGAGCGGTGATAATTCGTCTGGATTGTCCATACGCTTGATATCGCAATTCAAAAAAGGAAACTAGCTTCTGTGCCGTAATCGAACCGCCAACCTCACGTTTGTGTTATTAGTAAGTTTTATTGTGTTCGTCGAATCGGTTTTGGTCATGGCCACAGTGGGCGCGGCAGCTGACCAGGAGTGTCTGCGAGCCAGGACGCTATTTCTCTAGCTCGGCTGTTTTCTCCTGATTTCTGCGCACATCTTTGGAGGGCCGCCATGGTTCGTGGCGCGGATTCAAGTTGACGTCCCCTTGCCTCTGCTGGGCATGACGACTTCAGCGACGGCTGCGTCTAGGAAGCGGACCGGCCTCCAGAGCGACACCGACGGCGATGACATCAGTGTCTACTCGCTCAGCAGTGAGGAATTCTCCGATGACGCCTTCGAGCTTGTGTGGAGTCGCAAGGCGGAACGAAGACACACCACCAGGGCATCCATGTCTTCGAACACGCCAACGGTAGGACCAACTCGGAATACCGCAGTCAGTACAATTCTATTTGTACCAGAACTCTACCGACAACTTGAGGCGACTCAACAGACAGTCTATCCGGGTGCAACTTGAAGCGGTGGCACCCGACAAAACCGAGACGTTAGAGTCAATTGACCCACGAAAAAAATGTGTTGGCTATTGACGTCCCACATGAGTCTGCGCTGAGATATTTGAGCAAAGTTACAGAACTTGGCGGCATAAAGCTCCGCTCGTACATCCTCCTGGACGGTAGTTACACTACTGGCGCCACCTGCGACGTGGACATCTCCATCTCCAGCGCTGACTTGCCCATTCTAGTGACACCTGCCGTTGATGGCGTCGCCATAACCCATGTGTATCGCCTCGGCACATCCCGCTGTGCGAAAATAATTTTCAATGGCGAGACTCTCCCTTCGCCCTTCAAGGTGGGCCATTTTAGGCATCCGGTGCGACCATTTCTCCCAAGGCCACTCCAGTCCTGCAATTGTATGAGGCTGGGACACGTGAGCGCCATGTGTGAAAACACGAGAGTTTGCGCACGCTGCCGCAAGCCCCACGCTGCGGACTCTTGTGCAGCCACGGTTCTCAAATGCACTAATTGCATTGGGTCCCATGACGCTTCCTCGAAGGACTGCCTCAAAATGAAGAAGGAAAAGATGGTCTTGAAGCAGATGGCGAGAGTCCATCGGGAAGTTGTTGAGGCCCTTAGAAAGCGACGCTCCCGGCGCCGTCGCACTTCAAAGAACGCTGATGCTTATGTGAAGAGTACGCCCCATCCGACAACACCTCCTCTTTTGCCCCCTAGGCCTGGCGGAATCGAATCTAAGTCTAACAACGTCATGGCGGAGACCAGACAACTTGGTCCGGACTATTAAAGCCACAACCAAAGCCAGAACCACAGCGGAAGACACAACCGAAGCCGTAGCCGATGCCACAGCCGATGTCGCAGCCGACGCTACAGCCGGAGCCGGTGCCACAGTCGATGCCACAGCTGGAGCTGGAGCCACGTCAACTGATACAGCGGCGCACCGGTGCAGGGTGCACAGCGCGGGTTCCTGGCAAATTGCCCGAAGAAGACCGGCATGTGGTTATGATGCTCCGGTCCCTGATGAATACTTTTCGAATGTTCTTAAATAACCTGCACACTCGGTCAGCGCGAAGTGCAATGCAAGTGTTGGATGCTCTCAATTCAGTACTTGCAAGTCTTGAGTAGGCGCCATGGCTCACCCACAGCATTCTGTTCGCCCTGAAGTCAAAAATGCTGGCTTTTACTTTAACGATACACTGCCACGTACTGCAAGGTACTGCTGACGACCAGCGGCTCCTTGGTGTTCACAGGTGGCTTCAACGTGCATCACCCGCTATGGGGAAGCACTACGATTAGCTTCAGGCAGCAGAATGACGGCAGCCTAATGTATCGTCGGTGCACTTGCTTGGACTTGACTGATTTCTATGTGCTTTGCTGCGTGCACACACAATGTTCCCTCTATCCCGCTTTCCTCTTTCTGTTCCCCCTTCCCCTTCCCTCAGTCTGGGGTAGCAATCCGGACGCTCGTCTGGTTGACCTTCCTGCCTTTCCTCTCTTTGCTATCTCTCTCTCTCTCTGTCACTTGACTTTGTGAATTTGGAAAAAACAAATTAGAAACCCTTTTCTGACTGTTTCGAGGCACATATGTCAGCGAGCTGAAAAGCAAAATTTTTGCACTTTCATAAGACCTCTGTAATACTGCAATCGACACCATAGTTTCTTCGCAAAACACTTTCCACTTCCGCCATAGAATTTCCCACAAAAAGTCGCAGTTTTATGCGAAAGGCGAAGCATTGGTAGCGATAGCAAAGTACTAGCCCTTTCTCCGCGCACTCCGCGCTAAAGGACCCAAATAAACCGATTCTTTTTATTAGTTCAAACAAATATACATGCAATGAAATATCCATTAATATGCCACTAAATGTATTTGCCTTCAAAACTCTAGGGTTAGCTGAAAATATATCTTCTTAACACTAAGATAGAGCGATATGGCGACTTTGATGAACCCCTGAATAACTTGGCTTCGACCGTTCTAAAAGTTGGTTGGCCTCTTTGTGGTGCACTTGAAAGCAAAAAAAAATTGTGCACAGCGCCATGCTACACTCTTCGCACTAGGTCTGGCTTTCTTTCGAGTGTTTCTCTTCCTATCAGCTGAAGATCGTTTTAGCCCACGAAGCATCTTCTTGTTGACTTTTGACTTTTAGCAGTTGTCGGAATTTACTTGGCGAAGTGGTGAACGACAAGCCCTAACATGAGCAGCTAAGGATTGACAGTTTTCTTCTTTTTTTTTTTTTTTTGAGATTGTGGTCGGGAGTTCTCATCCCTCAGACTATCTACAACGTGACGATGAATTTGGGAAACTGGTTGCCAGTACAAAAGCGCGCTTCTCTGTCGTGTCACCTAACGCGCAATATAAATAAATGCATGCAGTGGACGCTGAACAAACATGCTTCCTAAAGTCGAACTCGGCTCTGCATGATTTGGTTCGGACGGGCCCAACTCACCCTTGGTAGGAGCAGTACAAATTCCAACGACCACACTTGTTCGTCCTTGGTAGCGAAAGGGTTAGACAACTACACGAAGTAAAATTCGTAGTTTTATTCGCCTTAGAAATTACAGTTGACATTCGCTTACTAATCAAATTAACAAGCGTTGTGTCAAGCGCGCACAGGCAAACATGAACGGATCTCACTCGATGACCGCGGGCACTGGCTGTCACAACGCTGGCGAATTCCCCTTCATACTGCCTGTCGCTTCAGCGCGAACTGGGCGATCGAAAACACAGCGCATACGAAGGCACCAGCGAACTCCACCATCTCGGCTCGCCAATCTTTGCACTCACCGCAGACTACCTCCAAGATAAACTGCTAGTAGGTACAGCGGGGCGTGGCGCTTTTAACGGCGCTCGACGTCTCTGCGCAGGCGCGAGTAAGAGCGGGTGCGAGAGAGAAAACCTGAGGGCCTTTGCTCCTTCAATATGTGACTCTGCCTAGGCACTACGGTGGAGAAATTGCTTTGCGCGAGTAGCGCGCGTTTGTCCCTAGCCGTGCCGGCATGGCGGAGGGGGGTTGAGTTTGTTTACACTCCGCCGCTGACTGCCCGCGCGGTGAGGCAGTGGGCACGGACGCCCCATTTGGTGATCACTGTCTCTGAAGGGGCAAGGTTCTGACTGGTCTTGTATAAGTCGCGGGTCACTTTGTTAGTCGCGACGATAGATTGCATTTTTTTACAAGCACTGCTCCAGGAGGGCACATGTAACCGGCAAACGGAGGCCTCAGGAGAGCACCTGAGGTTATCTTAAAGCAGGCGGGGCAGGATCTCAGGGGCACTCAAACGGTAGCGCGGGGATCAAAGCTGGAAGCAGGGCGGCCCGTAGGTTGGGGCCGCGGAGGCCGAAGCGTGCCAGGGGGTGCTCGCATAAAACATTGGCTGTCCGCTATCGCGGACAGCCGATCTTATATTCCCCTGGCACGCGCAGGCCTCTGCGAGCCCCAACCCACGGACAAGTCCGGCTTCTAGCTTTGATGTCCCCGTTGCCGCTTTGGTGTCCTGGAGGCGCCGCCAATAATGTGAAATAGTGACACGTTGTTTTAATTAGCAAACAACATGACTGAATATATATACTTGCGTCGAGCCACCAAATTGCGATGCTAGGTTCAGCACTACCGCGCCCCGCGACTTCTGCCGGCGCGCCTAGGGACAAGCGCATACAACACGCGCTAAGAAACTCCTCTGTAGTGCCTAGGCAGAGTCGTATATCCACATTTCCTGTCTCGCACCCGCTCTTACTCGAGCATGCGCGCAAACGTCCGTCGTCTCGGTAAGTGCCACGCCCCGCTGTACGTATTAGCAATTGGAAATACGCTTCCGGGTCCTCCTCCAACGCACCCTCCCCCCATAGCGCTCGAAAAGACGGCCTATCAGCGCCCTCCTTCTCAGATCACCCTCGCGCGCTTTTTCTCGCTATACAGTTCACGGCGTGAGGCCGCAATCTTATCGCACTTGGATTATACGAGGAACTCCACGGTGACGCTGACGCCGACGGCGACTGCGAAAATTCACCTGGACTGCCCATATAATGGCTATAGCAATAAAATGACTCGACGGGAAACTTAAATACATTCTGAGGCTTCTCGCGCAAAATCGTGATCTGATTATGAGGCACGCCATAGACGGGGACCCCGGATTCATTTGACCACTTGCTTTATTGCAGCAGCAATTACATCGACACTCCAGGCGCATTTCCGTCTTCGTCTTCGCCGTCCCCGTGATGTTCCACATAAAGTCCAAGTGTGATAACATCGTCGCATCTCGCCAGCCATTGTAGTGAATGCGGCAGCCGCCTTCCTTCGAGGATACCTCAATCATTATGAAACATCACGATTATCGCACAGCTGAGATTGCTGAGGCACATAACATAGACAAGAACAAGAACGTTTGTACTAGTCAGCCGTCAGTTTCCTTATGAAACGAAGAAATGGCGTTCATTGATAGCTTGTGAGTATGTGATGATTTTTTACATGTAATCCACATTACTTTCATGATTACTGTCTATATAATCTATTTCTTCAAGTAAAAGCTTTCATTGGAAACATATTAGTTGGTGTCTGTTACCGCCCCCCTGAAATGTCCCTTCCATTTGTTGATAAACTACGCGAAAGCATTGTTACTGCCATGCAGAAATGTTCAACTAGTTATGTTTATCTGCTTGGCAATTTCAATTTTCCCCAAATCAATTGGCCATGCTTGTCATCATTAACCTTGGACTTATATCTTTCTCAGGTAATCAATCAACCCACCCGTGACAATAACCTTTTAGATTTGGCACTAACTATTGCACCTGCGAAACCGTGTGTCCTGTGTTAATTTCGGACGGTTTTAGTGACCATAAGCTGCTTCTGCTGACGCTCCAGATACCCATGTTATTTACTGGATTTCAGTATTAAAAAATTCGGGATTACAACAAAGCTAACTACTTTGCCATCAACACTGAAGTTCAGTTATTTCTCAGTGACTCATTCTTGCCGTCTTTTTCCCAACGTTCCGTTAACAAAAACTGGATACTTTACAAAGACAAATTACTCGCTCTTGCAGACAAATATATTCCGTTCGTTTCGGCAGCCAACGACAAGTCTAAACCATGGTTCAATAAAAAACTTCGAACACTACGTAATAAAAAGAAACGTCTGTACCGCAATGCTCTAAACCGTGCAAGCGAGTCCTCATGGAGCAAGTACAAACGTTTCCTTAGTGAATACACTTTAGCCTTACGCACTTCTAAAGACAAGTACTTCGCTCACGACTTACCTTCTCTCCTGAAGACTAATGCGAGAAAATTTTGGCAAACGTTAACACCCGGTCACACGTCCGATATTTCCCTGCTAGACGACAAACAACAACCTCTTTCAGACGGGGAATGTTAATCGCTATTTAATGCATATTTTTCTTCTGTTTTTACAAGGGAAGACCATTCAGATCACAGTGGTTACGGATTACGATTACCCATTTATGGCACCCATAAATATCTCAATTGAAGGCATTGTTAGCCTCATTAACGAACTTAAAGCAGCATCGGCCTGTGGCATTGACAATATTAACACTAAGCTATTAAAAAACACAGTATCTATTTCAAGTGTCATTCTGCATCATATATTCAAGCAGTCCTTGTCGCCTGGTGTCTTGCCCTTTGACTGGAAGATCGCGACGATTGTCCCCATTTTCAAAACTGGAGATAGACATAGGCCTGAACTATCGCCCAATATCGCTAACATCCGTGTCATGCAAACTACTTGAACACATAATCGCCTGGCACATTTACTCGCACCTAGACAAAAATAACTTTTTCTTTCGGAAACAGCATGGCTTCAGGAATGGTCTATCTTGTCAAACACAGTTACTGGAGTTTACCACCGATCCACACAGCAGTATGAACAACAGTCAACAAATAGACGCCATTTTCCTGGATTTCTCAAAAGCATTCGATCGCGTTGCCCACTGTCGGCTCATTTCTAAAATATCTCATCTAGGTATCGACTCACTAACCCTTTCTTGTCTTAGAAACTTCTTATCGCTTCGTCGCCAATTTACCGTTGTTAACGATTGTCCTTCTTCTATCACTGAGGCCACGTCTGGCGTACCACAGTGGAGTGTGTTGGGGCCTCTGCTTTTCCTAATATTTATTAACGATCTACCTTCAAACACTTCCTTTGCGTACGACTGTTTGCCGACGATTGCGTTGTTTACCGACCAATTAATTCCATTAACGATCATACCGCCTTGCAGCATGACCTTCACATTATTACCGACTGGTGTAACATATGGAAATTGTCTCTTAACCCTTCCAAATGTAATAATATATCATTCTCACGCAAGCGCACTAGCTCCATATTCACATACACCATAATTAACACGAATCTGTCACGTACCACTACTTACAAATACCTTGGTGTAAACCTCACTAGTAACTTTTCTTGGTCTTCGCATATCACTATAATTTGCGCAATTGCATCTAAAACGCTTGGCTTTCTGAGACACAACTTGCAAAAGTTATCTGCTGACGTGCGTAAATTAGCATACGTGACGTTCGTACGCCCGCAATTAGAATTTGCATCCGCTGTATGGTCACCATACCAAGAATATTTAATAACCATGCTGGAACGCATCCAGAACAGAGCTGCCCGATATATAACTCGGAATTTTGATCGAAAGTCCAGTATAACGCAGATCAAGCTCGATATTTCTTTACAGCGCCTAGGCATCCGCCGCAAGGTTGATTGGCTCTGTTTATTTCACAAATATCTTCATTCCGATAAGCCATGCATATTACCCTTCGAAACCCCCGCCCGTGCGTCTTCAAGATTACATAATCATTTTAGCTTCAAGTGCATTTTCGGTAAAACCACTGCTTTCAATTTATCTGCTGTACCTCGTGCCTTATCCCACTGGAATTGTCTTCCCGATGATATCGTCTCGATAACTGATCGTAAAATATTTCGTGAACGCCTGTGCGTGCTTTTTACATAAGCTCCTTCTTCTTATATATCTGCTATGCTTGAAGCATGCTGTGCTTTGTTTTGTTATTTAGATTTATTTTTGAGTTGTTTCATTGTACTTAACAGTTCTTTGTTACATTGCCCCCTTAATTCAATGCCCGATAGGGCCTGTAAGGTGTTTTCTAAATAAATAAACCAATAAATAAATTTGTTAGACCAGCGCTTGTCCTGTATTCTATCTCGTGTTTCGTTTGTTTGACCGCTGCCCAAGAATGGACAGATCCCAACTCGCCCGCTTTTCAGTCCTTCTGCAGCAAATCGTGGCCGCGCGCCGTATGGTGTATGTTCGAGTGAAAGTGTGCGAGGATGAGCCAACGATGGTGGTTCAATATCGCGCACGCAAGGGAGGAAAGCGGGCAGGTAGCGCACCGTCTTCCATCACGCGCACGGCACGAGGAGGGGGGAGGGAGGGGGAGGCGTTCTACTCTGGTGGCCGCGGCGTAAAGCGCGGCCGCGCAGAGCCTACCGTGAAAGCGAGCTGCGATGAGGACAGAGGTTGCCGAGTGCTGATAGCTTCGTTTGTTCTCGCCCCTTATCGGTGAAGCGAGAGGCAGCACTAAGGTCAATTCGCTCGCTGCTGTTGTCGCGCTTCCTCAATCCAGCGTTTTAACAGCGAGTGCGCGCGGTCAACAAGGAACATGCGTTCATGTTTTCCTGTGCACGCGTGACGCCATGCTTGTTAATTTAGTTAGTAAGCGAATGTTCACAAGTTTATAAGAGCGATGGAACTACTATCCTTGCCTCCATATCTGTCTAATAATTTGCTATCGCAATCGATGCTTCGCGTTTTGGGCGCAACTGCGGCTTTTTTTTATATTGTTAGTATTTAAGATATGGAAACATGGGACGGGACCTGAGGTATTTTAACGTGCTCCTAAATCTAGGAGGAGGAGTAAGGAGAAGGGGTGTTGCTTGAAGCAGGCGGACTTAGCCTTGCAAAAGTTGCCGGCAATTGCTCCGCCTGAACGCCACCTTCAACCGCGGTACAGTCTCCAGAAACAAGTTAGCTGGGAGCCCAATATCTTGCGCGCTTTCCGAACCCCGACGAGCCATAGAGCTCACCACTCACTTCCTAACCCTGTATCACGGAGGAACTTTAGGAGAAGGTGAAACACCTCCCTTCTAAACATACAATGTCGTCGCGGGAACAAAAGGCAACTTGAATCTGAGTGTGGTGCCGTCTAGCGCTTTAGTCCATCTATTAATTTCTTACGTTCTGCTTCAAATCCCGGACACTTTAGTATACAATGTGTCACCAAGAGCTTGACAATGCACGCACGACGATGATGGGCCAAGTCCTGTCTTGCACCGCCAAGCTGCAGTTTGCGATGAGCCTGTGCGGATGCCGTAAAGGAGAGCGGCATCAGTTCCGTTTAGTCCTTTAATCACACAAGGTTGATGCGATGGATACCTCAACAAATGGAAGTGTCTTAAGCTGGCCTTCTTCACATCTCTTTCTGCGTCCGGGGGGACCCTTCTTCATGGGCTTGAACTGTAGCGCTTTGCGCGCCAGACTGTCAGCGGCCTCGTTGCCTGCTACGTCGATATGTAAATGTGCCCAGTAGAACATGATGGTAAATCTAAGCACCCGAGCGTTTCTATATATTTTGCCCCAATCGACATGCGACCGCCGCAGCTAAATTAAAACAGACTAGTCTTGCGCTAATGTGTACGGCTGCTGGAAGCGTGGCAATTTAGCCAACATAACAAGAGTGGGCAGTATATGGATCCGCATAAACTTTGTCATTCTGGCTTAAAACCAACTTTAAAAATTATGCTTGGCTCTGCCATCGCAAACACCGGCGGAGCTGGGGTAAGGCCAGTAAAGTAGTGCCAAATCGCACACTTAGTCTCTAACTTTTGCAGGGTGACTAAGCAGATTGCTAGCTGACAAAGGTTGGGTGACTGTCGCCATCTCAACCGATTTAAAGGCGATGCCATCATAAATCATCATCATCACCACCTCATTTCTGGGGCCCTATAAGGTACAACTATTCTAATCTGTTTCCATTCCAATCTATTGATGTCAAATTTACGTAACCGCCAACGCAAGGATCGGGCAGCATCGTTTGCACCACCCTAATCAAACGCGTTCCTCATTTTAAGATATCACTTTTGTTCGATTTCAAAGCGAATAGCATTACCTACCTCTATAGGTATTTGTTATATAATTGACTGATAAGAGGCGAGGAGCACGCAGAAGTGGAGAGGGTGTTGGTGGTGCCGAGCTAGCGCAGTAAAAGTAGATAATCTGACCAGGAGGGTGGTGCCGGCGTCTGCGATTGGCCCGTTTCCCCTTGCTTAGCTTGCGGTGGCTGGTCGAAAATTATTGTGGCTCGCAACTAAAGGGTAAAATTGCTGCTAAAACGGATTCTTAGCGCACTAGAGTTGGCAGGGAGATGCCGTATACGTTCAGAAAGGGCTCGATAACGTTATATTGCCACACAATTTTTTATTATACCCAAATAAATCCGCTCTCTCGCGAACCTCCGTGTAGCTAGTGCCAGAGCGATCGTCGAGTAGAAATCCTCTATTCCTTTCGGAATCAGTTTCAGCTTTGTTGTGCATATTAATACATCTTTAATTCGTACACGTCACATTGACGTGGTAAGCTTTAGCGGTTTTGTGACGTCACATGACAGACATGAGAATTGGGAGCAGCCAGAAAAGATTTTGACCAATCGCGGAAAGCTAATGGAGAAAAAGGCACAGGATCGAAAAAGTTTTTCTTTTGTTTGATTTAGGCATACTTAATGAGTGTGTATACGTCATATGAGATGGGAAGTTTTCGCTGTTTTCGCAGAGTCGCGTGACAGACAACAGAAGTGGGGGCGGCCCAAAACATTTTTGACCAATCGTGGACGACTGATTGCAGAAATGGAATAGAAACCGTTTGGAATATCTTGACGTCATAGCGCCCATCATTCTCAAGCTTTACTAACCCCAACTCACCTCGGCCCAGCACTGGACCCAGCGGGCCCGTTGTTCAACGACACCGACGTGTGCGTATGCCCTGAGGACGCGGCCTTCGTAGATGTCATCCACACTAGCGGCGGCTACGAGCATCAGCCCTGGCAACTGGGGCTGCTCAGGCCAACAGGCCACGTGGACTTTTATGTGAACGGTGCCAAGAACCAACCCGGATGTTACGGCTGTGAGTCTCCTGCAAAGTGTTACCGCGGGCTGGAAACTCTAAGCAGAAGTTTAGAACATTTTTATAAATGCGCTACCGCAGAGCTCCGTTAGATGGTTTTGTTCAAGTACGAACAAAAGCAACGCAACACAGTCCTGTGATAACCAATAACACTTCTCTAAACGAAAATTCAGACGCAGTACGCCGTTCACACGAATAATTATGTGGCACAGAAACCCGTAAGTTTAGTACGCCCTCAATATCGAAAAAGTCCGAGCGTCAACGCGCTTCGATCTCATAAGTGTACAACGCAGGTTGCGTTTGCTTCCACTTGTACGTTACTGTTAAATCGCGATAGTAACCATCGGCTAAACTTCGCACCGGTTAAAGCAGTGTTATGAAGAACGTTTCATTTGCAAACAACTCTGTCTTGCACTTGAACAAAGGCTACTACGCCCCTTTCGGGCATAATTTCAGCCACCAACTCCCCAAGCTGTCCAAGGAGCTCCTTAAAGTAGGTCCCCTCACCTCGTAAGAATAAGTAGCTCACCGTAGTTACGAGGAATACGGCTTGATCAAGTTTCATTTTGAGCGCAGAGAGTGTACTGCGGGCAAAAACTCTTCTATAGGCGTTATCGTTTCCACTACTAACCGTCGTAGTCATGGCAACGGGACAACCCAGCCATGTGATGACAGGGAAGGGGGAGTCAAGTGCGTTGGGTTGGAAGGAATAGGATTTCGGTTCGATAGGAGTCGGTTCAGATCACAGGGTTACGAGTTATTACTTTCAATCGATTACGTTCATTCATAATTTTGAAACTGGTCAATTACATTTACTAGGAACCGAGTGATGGCCATTCGATCAACATTTTAGTAGTCACTTGTTATGTTACTGTGTTACATCATTCAGTGAGAAAATCCGTACAACTCACGTGCTTGTGAACATGGCGCCAAAGATCTAAAGAAGCGTTTTCATCGTGTAAAAGCAAACAATAAAATCATGCTAAGACTTGTCAGGCTATGCGCGCGATATCTTTTTTTTCTTGTAACTTTCACAAAGGCAGAGGATATAAAAAAAAGGTAATAAGTTAGGGAATACTCCACTATCACCATTATGGCATGGTGACGCAGCAAAATGTGAAATACAGAACGCAAAGCTAGTGTGTACGTATATCGACAATGTTCACAGTTATAAATATACCCAATAGCAATGCATTCAGAAACAAAAATAAGAACACCGTTAACGTATACTCTATAAATATAATATTGTTAAAAAGTGACTGTAAAAGGCAATACACAACACATAAAAAATGCTTAAACAAAATGTCGAAAGGAATGTAACATCGACGTAATCAAATAACTTTTTTTTTCTGATTGCTCTATTACTTTTTCAGGCTGCCATGGATAACAACTGAAACCAAGTACATTTTTAGTGAAATATAGATAAAATTATAATCAGTTAATTTCTGCAACTTGCAAGCTATTGTAGATGCAGTCAATGCACAGGTCTTTGATAACTGTAATAGAGATTACAGTGCTTTGGAATCCAACCCACTAGCACCCGCTGATTGTCAGGAAAGACATGCACAACCGTAAACCTGAAATACGACCAAAATTCTTTTGTGGATGCCAATGAGAACAGAGGGCTTGTGTGACACAAGACGAGGTTTCACCTTTATTGCCTGTAAAAAAGAGAAATGCAATGTTTGTCTACCAGCACAATCAGATAATTTCCTGGTGATGACTTCCAGAGTTAAGCTCCAAGATGTAATCGGTACACTCAGCATAAGTTTGCGCTCCACAACCACTCAACTCGCTGGTCCGCTGGCTGTCGCGTACTGCTGTCTTTTTCGCTTTCATGGAGTAGGCTACGTTGCCTTTAGTCCTCCCCTATAATTACATTAAAAGCACGAGAGAGGAAGGCAAAGAAAACACAGGGAGGTTACAGAGCACAGATTAGACATTGCAACTGTCTTTCTATATACAAGAAGGCTACGTACTCAATGTTTTCTTCTTAAAGCACGTTCTTTTCACTAAAACCTTGCAAAAATATTTGACTGAATGTCCAGCATTGCCACAACTGGCTCCTGGACGTAGCTATAGGAGTTTGTATTGCAACATCGCGTCACTGAAGTGGTTTTTACATGAGCAAATCCACTTCTTTAGTGTGTGAGATATTTGCTCGAACGTGCGCCTTCTGACTTGTTTAAGCGAATTTCATTTGGCGACCTATATTAATTTGCTTGTTTGAAATAAGCTAACTAGACAAAGAACTTCCCCAGCAGTCGTCTACAGCTTTGACGATTCATTGATTAAATTATGGGGTTTAGCGTCCCAGAACAACTCACAGGCTTGTGAGAAACGTTCACAGTGGGGAGCTATGAATTAATTACAACCACACGTGTTTATTCAAAGGGACTGACAACCGGTCACAATGCGTTGTGGGGTGTTCATGGAAATGAAATGGACGATGATTTATAGTGATAGAATCCAGCACGCCCTTTGCGATTTAAGTAGGAATTATAAGTTAAAATTGGCCAAGAAAGTCTCGAAAAACCAGCAAGTGGTGTGGCCTGGCGGCGAGTTCTTGGTACTTCGGATGTGGTACATGAGATTACTGTGCCTAAGTAGGCTGTTATTAATTACAGAAGGCTTATTGGTTAAAATTTCAGTTCGTATATTATTACCATTTCGCGCTTTACTCTATGCGTATTATGAAGCAAAAAAAGTGCCCGCTAACGAGCGACGCTGCCCTCGTGGTAATGAGTAGTGCGGAAGAGCGGGCAGAGCTGTTCAATGTATCGTGGTGCACATGAGGGCTGTTGTACGCGAGCGAGTTTGCGTGTACCCCGAGTTCTGTAGCCTCTGCGAGTTACAAAAGGCCATCGACGAATCGTACCTTGAGTGGGTGCCAGCACTGCAATAATAGCACTGCTGGCATATCCTAGCACTTAGCTTGCCTTGGCTAAAAAAAAAAAAAAGTCCTGGCGCATGCAGCCAGCAAAAGCATGGCCTTCAGGATCAGATCAGTTGTGTTACTTGGAGGGAGCCGTCGCTGGGGCGTACATTTGGACACTTATTTTGGACAATTTACTGCAAAAATAATTCAATGCTTCATAAAACATGAACCGCACGAACATTGATAAGCAAAATATTGCATTCTTGCAACTACAGTGGCAGTTGTCGTCTGCGCTTTCCACCAGTGCCGGCGCATAATCGCTACCTATCGCGGTTTCCAGCATGTTACTTTAGCACGGCTACATCCAGGGCTTAAAATCTCCCTGCAGTGAAGGCGAAGCCCTCATCCTCATAAGGCGGCGACCAGTATAGCGCACACTCACAAAGGCTCGTATATATATATATATATATATATATATATATATATATATATATATATATATATATATATATATATATATATATATATATATATATATATATATATATATATATATATATATATATATGTTAGGGAAGCTTCGAATTACATGATGCAGCCGTGAAATAGGTCAAGGAATAGCAGAGGACATTCCCTCCGACCACATTATGCAATCGATTAATCGCGATTACATCATTATCACACAAAAAAATGGAGAGTTAGAATGGCCCCGCACAAGGCACTACTGGTGACAAATTCACCTTCAGCGCATGTCGAATGGGTGCAGCAGTTGACTTGCCGAGGAGGAACAGGTCAAAGAATGGAAGCACGTAGAAAATAGGAAAAATGTCGGGATTACCCTCAGTAACATACCCATCCTTTCCCTATTTGCTTGTATTCTTGGATATATATATATATATATATATATATATATATATATATATATATATATATATATATATATATATATATATATAAAGGTGTTTATGTGGCCGAACCCGCCGTGGTTGCTCAGTGGCTATGGTGTTGGGCTGCTGAGCACGAGGTCGTGGGATCGAATCCCGGCCACAGCGGCATCATTTCGATGGGGGCGCAATGCGAAAACACCCGCCCGTGTACTTAGATATATGTGCACGTTAAGGAACCCCAGGTGGTCCAAATTTCCGGAGTGCCCCACTACGGCGTGCCTCATAACCAGAAAGTGGGTTTGGCACGTAAAACCCGATAATTTATTATTTTTTTTTTATTTAGCAGAGCTCGGAGCAGCGCAACGTCAACGGTCAGGACAGTGGCAGCTTCCCAGCACGAGAGCCTCTGCCGAGCAAGAGCGCTCGACCGACTAGCGTTTTGATCCAGTAGCGCTGAACCCACTAGCGTCTCTTTTCTTCGTTACAATCGCCCCCGGGAGCGATAAGGAAGCCGACCGGCGACCTAACAGCTCGTCGCGATGAGGGGGTCGTAGTAAGGCTTTAGAAGGTCGACATGGACAATTTCTCGTCCCCGGCGACAATTGTCTGAAGATGGCTGAACTGGTTCTATTGCATAGATTACAGGAGATGCGCGTTCGAGGATACGATAAGGGCCTTCATACTTCGGAACCAGTTTTGAAGAGAGGCAAGGGGCAGTGAAAGGGAGCAACACGAGCGCTCCCGGATCGAAGGTGACCGTGGCAGTGGCATCACCGCGAATGCTCCTCTGGCGCTCTTTATCATACGAAGTAAAGGCCCGAGCAAGGTCGCGGCACTCTTCTGCATGTCTGACCGTGTCAGAAATAGGCACGCACTCGGATGCATCCGGCCGGTACGGAAGAATTGTGTCGATGGTGGGCGAAGGGTTCCGACCATACAACAAGAAATAGGGTGAAAATCCAGTGGTGGTCTGCGTAGCGGTGTTATACGCGCAGATTACGAAGGGTTGGATGGCGTCCCAGTTCGTGTGGTCGGAGGTGACGTACGTACATTGAAAGCATGTCGCCGAGCGTACTGTTGAAGTCTTCTGTGAGGGCATTCGTTTGAGGGTGGTACGCCGTAGTTGTGCGATGAACAACGTGGCACTCTTCGAGAATGGGTTCAACTAGTTCCTGCAAGAAGACGCGTCCGCGATCGCTGAGCAGTTCTTGAGGTGGACCCTGCCGCAGAATGAATCGGCGAAGCAGGAATGTGGCAACGTCGCGCACTGTAGCTGCCCGGATGGCGGCCGTTTCGGCGTATCGTGTGATGTGATCGACTGCAACCGATGGCCCAGCGGTTACCAGCTGATGTCAAAAGACCCCGCATCTCCATCGATTCTAAAGATGTTTATTTGGCACAGCTCGGAGAAGCGCAACGTCAACGGTCAGGACAGTGGCAGCTTCCCAGCACGAGAGCCGTTGCCGAGCAAGAGCGCTCGACCCACTAGAGTTTCGATCCAGTAGCGCTGAACCCACTAACGTCTCTTTTCTTCGTTACTATATGTGCGTGCGTGCGTGCGTGCGTGCGTGCGTGCGTGCGTGCGTGCGTGCGTGCGTGCGTGTGTGTGTGCGTGCGTGTGTGTGTGTGTGTGTGTGTGTGTGTGTGTGTGTGTGTGTGCGTGTGCGTGTGCGTGTGTGTGTGTGTGTGTGTGTGTGTGTGTGTGTGTGTGTGTGTGTGTGTGTGTGTGTGTGTGCGTGTGTGTGTGTGTGTGTGTGTGTGTGTGAACGAGAAGAAAGAGAACCGAGAGACCCGCTTTGTATCAATCATATCATGAGAAGCCAGCAACAAAAGACACCAAGGACAACACAAGGGAAATTACTTCTACTTCCTAATTCAATTAAACTTGCTAATTCAATTAAACAAATGCTAAATTAATGGAGATGAAAATGGATCAAAAGATAACCGGCCGCGGGTGGGGAACGATCCCATGTCTTCACATTACGTCTGCGATGCTCTTACGAACTGAGCTGCCACAGCGCCGTTTTCTCATTCCCTTTCTGGGGTGTTTATGTTTTACTATTAGAACTAACCTTCGGAGCGTTAGCCAGAGCCACCACTCACAAACCTTGGCGGCGGATGTGGAACATCCTTTAAGCCGCAGGCGTCACGATTACGTGATCTTTGCGGGTGAAGGCAGGTCGATGAACTGGTCAATAAACCCACACATGCTACCTGAAGGCATCATTGTTACCGGATTCGAGACCCTCGTTATGTAATGAAGGAGAAGAAAGGGAACCGAGGGGCCCAATTTTTCTTACTCGTATTATGAGAAGCCAACAAAGACACCAAGGAAAACAGAGAGGAAATTACTTGTACTTACTTGTACTTAATGATTGTATTACCTTATAATCCTGCTCTCACCCCTGTCTATGTCCTCCTCTGAATTCCTTTTTCTTTTTTCTGTACTGAGCTTGCATGAATTTGTGTGAGTATATATATATATATATATATATATATATATATATATATATATATATATATATATATATTTAACACATAAACAGAAGAAAAAGCATACGCACTGGGAATACAAAAATGGCACTCCTTCTGATATTGGGTTTTATGACAACCTGAGGCCCTGCAACAATATATTTTATGGTTTCACACCTAGTTACCTACAAAAGTGGACAAAATTCAAGCGTCTTCGGTATAACATAGCACTCATAGTGTACAACTAAATGAATGAAAATTAAGCGGTAATCTAAAGAAACCAAGGTGAACCTTGATAATTCACGATCAGGTAGCTTCACGCTCAGGTGGTTCATGAAACAGTATGCTGTGCCAAGAATCTCAGTCGAACAAGGATGGTGACCGTCATCTGCAGTGCCTCGAGGAAACGCATGCAGCAGTAAAACGACATCTACTTTGGTGTTTTTTACTTATGGCACATCAAGCGATTAATCGCGATTAAATCGGTAATGGAAGAATTAGAGTTAGAATTGCCCCGCACGAGGCACTAATGGTAATAAAAATCGCCTCCAGCGTTTGTTGAATGGGTACCGCAGTACTACAGTTGACCTGCCGATGGGGTGGGGGGGTGGGGGGGGATGCAGGGAGACACAACCCCGTCTCAAAAAATAGAGGATGGAGGGGACCGCACCCCCCCCCCCCTTTAAGCACTGACTACATACTCAATACAGATCGGAAAATTCTGGTAAATAATTTTCCACGGTGTTTTCTACGCTACTACTGTACAGTTAGAACACACACAGCTTGCGCTGCACTACAGTAAGGGTTACCATAGAAATTGGCTTTCAGTCCCTTCAACGTGCACCCAAAACACAATACAAGAGAAGGTCTTTTTTTTCTGCGTTTTTTTTTTTCAATCTGCTCCATCGGAATGGGGCCGCCACGCCCGGAAGTCGAACCAGCGACCATGTTCTCAGTAATATAATATCACTGATGAAAGACAAGCGAGGCTGACAGATTTTCACGCCAAAGAACAGGGAGACCGCAGTGACGCGCGGCACATTTGAACATTATTTAGGTCTCGCGACACATGCTGCTCACGTGATCTCTCCTTCGCGCTGCTGAGTGCACGCCGCTCTGGTTAACATGCTCAAATGAATGTTCAAGATATCAAAAACAGCTTTTATTGCCCACATAGGCTCATAGACCGATTCAACTGCGCCCCTCTGAGCATAGCTTTAGTTGAAAATTCTCGTTCCCCTGCTTATATGCAGCGATATAATTTAATAATTTTAACCCTTAATAAAGTCATTTAGCAGGCAATGTACTACGTAGCTCGTCAATTTTTGTGGCTGCCATAAATGACTCAAAGACTTGAAAAATGTCACCATTAATAAAGAACAATGGCGCGCATATTTTTACGAATTTCAATTCCAATTTAGCCTCCGGAATTTCATACAATTCTTGTTTTATTAGTTCTGTGATCCCTGCAGTGCGATGGGATTACCCACATTTCATAACTTCTTGTGATTCCCCCAATTACCTCACAGGTCAACTTTTCCAGAGTATTCATTCTCACCCTGCTTTTACTTCTCTTGTAACTTTCCCTTTCAAACTTCCCGAGAGGTGTTACTTTGAATTCGTGACAATTCATGAACTTCTTCATACTCTCACCTCCCCCCCTCCCCCCCAATTCACAGATCTTAATAATTGCTGCTGCTGATGATGTGCAACCGTCCACATGTTGCTCCAGAATAATTGCGATTAAAATTTTAGTTACTCGCAGTCGGGGCGGGCGCTTCTTTCGAGACACTCTTTTTTCCTTTCTTTCTTGTCGTTCTCTATCCAATATAATAATAATAATATTTGGGGTTTTACGTGCCAAAACCACTTTCTGATTATGAGGCACGCCGTAGTGGAGGACTCCGGAAATTTTGACCACCTGGGGTTCTTTAACGTGCACCTAAATCTAAGCACACGGGTGTTTTCGCATTTCGCCCCCATCGAAATGCGGCCGCCGTGGCCGGGATTCGATCCCGCGACCTCGTGCTCAGCAGCCCAGCACCATAGCCACTGAGCAACCACGGCGGGTCCTATCCAATATATAAACAAGAAGAACAGAGAACCGTGCAAATCTTTTTTGCGCATGCAGTACATAATCCATGGCTGATATAAGATTTCGCATCTATTCCGGCATAAGTCTGAATGCCTGTAGTACAAAGCCCTTTCTTTCTTTAAAAAGAAAAGGGTCTTTACGCTAGGACAGTTCGTATGTAGAAGCAGACAGTGGCAGCCAATCGTAATGTAGGACATAACGTTGGCGAAGGCAGCTGGCCAGTTACAAACAGCTCTTACATACAAGAAGATTTCTGAGTACGAGCATTTCAGGAAATAGCTTTTCGTGAATACTTGCTCTGGGTACACATTAACAAAAATCAAGAATCCTTCACAAAAATCAAGAATAATTCGGAACCGCCCTTAATCCACCATTCTGTCTCCCTCTAGACTCCAATAAATGTTTTTGTCACTTATATCTGTCTGAGAAAGCCGGTAATCGTCCTCAGGGCTTCTCTGTAGAGTTGTAAGTTAGGCGGTCTCTTTTTTCTTCATCTGAAAGCACATCGCGCCGTATAGCACTCCCTTGATATCAGAACAGACATCACAAGCGTTCTTGCCAGTCCGTTCCCACTCCGTCATAACAGAGAGAGATACGTCTGATCAGGTGCATAAAGTTTTACCGCTACACCGACATGTCAGCACTGAATACGATTTTCGCTGAAAGAAAGAAGGGACGAACCTACCATCGCAAACTCACGCACCGAGGCAGTCGGCTGCTAAGCTACGATAGGCAACAAGTGCAATAACCGCGGCGATTGAATGGCTATAGCGTTTTACTGTTGTGCCCGAGGTCACAGGTTCGTTACCCGGTCTCGGCGGTCCGATTCTGATGGAGACAGAATACAAAAATGTTCGTATGCCATTCTCTGAGTGCACTTTAGAGAATCACAGGTGGTCTATCTGGAGCTATCCATTACGGCGTCCCTCAGAGTCCACTGTTCAGCTTAGGGATGTCGAAGCCTATAAATAGCAAAAAAAGAATGAAAAAAGAACACGCATGATGAGTCAATTCGTGCTCCTCGATGCTGGTGGGTACATTTTCAGTGTTAAACGATAAATCGCGATTATTTACGTTGATGTGGCGCTTATCACGTATACGAGTGTCTTGAAATCATGCCGTACTGAGCGGTACATACACCACGGCGCACTGTACCCCCACAGCGGCTCTGTGCGACCACGCCCGGGCCCCTATCCTGTTCCTCGAGTCACTGGTGAACAAGGCCTGTCGCATGGTGTCGCGGCCGTGCAGAGCAGGCTTTGCAGCTTTTGTGCGCGGGAAGTGCGGTCCCACCGACGCTGGAGGTGACCGCGGCGAGATGGGCTTCTTCAGCCCTCGGGCGCCCGGCCGCGGTGTCCAGCTGGTCTCGACGGGTGCAGGCCCACTCGGATACTTCTGCAATAAAGAGCGTGAGGAGTGATGGCGGCTGTCCGTTACTTCGTGTTTGTGCTTACTATGATGACGTAGCCAGCGCGAGAGTTGATGCGGAGCACAGAAAGAAGCGACGAAGACAAGCGCTGTTATATCATCATGGGATACCAGCTTCGCCGGTCTTACATCTTGTACCTACACCCCGCCAGCAGGCATCTTCTACTCGACGGTAGCTTACGTTCTGTGACACACCTTCCTATACTGCACACTTGCCAGCGAAAACGCAGCTAGCCGCAGGGTAGCCCTTTTTGCGGTCAATCACTCTTTTTTTTTTTTACATCCTGAAACAAGAATGCCGAAGCAGCAACCCTAACCAATTAAGCCTTTCTTGAATTATACTGCCAGAGAAAGAAAGTATCGTGTTCTAAGAAAAAATATTTGATGAAAGAGGCCCTGGACAAAGTATACAATACCATCGTGCCGCATGTTGCGCTTTAACAACGCTATTGCGGTATAATTTCCCCACCGCCCTCGAATAATACCTAACGAATTTACGCACTGTGGTAACACAGCATAAGGATACGAAAACAATCCTGCTGCTGGACATATGATTAGCGAAGGCGGCCGGCAAATGGGAAAGGGCACTTACGAACTAAACGCGTTGTCGATTCGGCCCCAGATTCAGAGCAGAGTATTTACGTAAACGCATGTTTACACAATGAACCAAATCGATAATTCAGAGGTAGGTAAGAGCATGACGTACATAACTGGCACATAATATAGGGCCGAATTCACAAAGTGGTTCGTTCGTAAGAGCTATGTGCCATTGGCTGGTCGCCTTCGCTAATGCCGCAAATCGAGATGTCATCCGACATCTCGGTTGGCTCACAGCTAGCCGCTCTTGCAAATAGTTCCTGCCTAAGAACGTTATTTGTGGACGCGGGCCCTAGTATGTATAAGGCTGCCGCGGATTAGCTATTCACGGTGTAATTTGTGGTCCGTCGCATAAATACACCTTTACTGTGGAGGCCTGGCATTGTTGAAAGTGCAGAAACACATGTAACATACGAAAACGCGCTCTGGCTCTTAATCAACATCAGTCCTTTTTTAATCCGCTATATGCTTACTTCCTTCGTATACCGTCCCGACCGAATAATGAGCATGCATGCGTGTATACAGCAAAGTCACGGAGTTTGGCTGGATAATATTAAACGTATATGCGCTGCCAACTAATACAAAAACACACACAAAAATGAGTCGCTCTGATTATATGAATACCCCATATATGGTGCGGTTAGTTCATTCTAGAAAAAGTCGCAGTTCACCCGAAAGGCGAAACATCGATTGTGATTGCAAATTAGTAGACAGCTACACGAAGAAAGGATAGTTGCTTTATCGGCCGTATAAACACGTAAACCTGCGCTTTTTAACTAAATTAACAAAAGTGGTGTCACGCGCGCACAAACAAACAGGAAAACACATCCCTCGATGACCGCGCACACTCGCTGTCAAAACGCTGGCGTTAGGAAACGCGGCAGCAGAAGCGAGCGAACTGACCTTCGTGCAACCTCTCGCTTCAACATGAACTAAGCGGCGAGAACACAATGCATACAAAGCTATCAGCACTCGGCGTACTCTGACTCCATTGCATATCGCTTTCAAGGTAGGGCCCGCGCCGCACGCAGCCCCCGCCGGAGTAGAAGGCCTCCCGTCTCCCCTGGTGCCTTGCGCTCGACGGAGCGCGAGGTTGCGCGCGAGGTTCAGCCACAATCGTTGTCTCACCCTCGCACGCTTTCACTCGATCGTACAGAATACAGCGCATGGCGATGATGTTATCGCCCTTGGACTTTATACGGAACATCACGACCACGACGGCGGCATAAATATGCCCGGAGTGTCCATATAATTTATATCTACATAAAAAAACTGTTCGCGTGTGCATGTCTCGGTACGTGTAGTTGCCGAAGCGTTTGCATTATCGAGCGAACGCCGGCTGTTCAGCCAATCCCACTTGTTCTAACCTAGGGCGCGATAACGTAAGACTATTCCAAACTAAAATTCCAAAAGTCCAGACGTCAAAATGACGTGGCTGTTTATGCGAATGGGGGCGGGAACTAGCGACGTTTTTCAATCAGCCCAATCAGCAGCCTTCGTCCTTGCCGGAAGCATCTCTTGCTTGTTTTTTACTCCTAAAGGGGCCGTATAGCAACTTTATTTGAGATAAAATTGCTTCATAAATAGACAATTGTGTGCTATTGAAATCAAAATTGTTTGGCAATCTTTTGACGCAAGAATGGCTGAAGCGCATTGCAAAGTAAATGCCAGCATTAGCATTTTTCGAGCCACAGCCACGCATGCGTCAATTCCGCATCCAATCCAGTTCGCTGTGCGCACGCAAGATGGCGGCTACGTGAAAACAACTGGTGGGTTCTTTGGCCCGCATTTAGTGTACGTTTGCCCGTAACGCTGCCCAATTAGATGAAATCCCGGCGTCCGAGATGTACTTTCGCCCGGGAAGAATTTTGGAAGCTGTGAACATCATGGAAACCGTGAAAGCCTAGTGCACAGTGAGTAAACACCATGCTCTCTTGTGCACAACGCCTGGAAAGTCCCATCTGAACATCTGCGGTGATCGTGAGATGTTTACTTTTTCTTTTATTCCCGTAGGATACTGAAGTATCGATGAAGATTGGAAGGGAATACACCTCGATGGATAGCTGGTAAGCAAAAGCTTTTTGTGAACGATCATAATTATCCCTGAACGTAGGTAAACTTCGCAATGATAAATTCCCGCTGCACGCTGAACAAATATTTCTGCTGGATTTAACTTCCACGGGAAAATATTGTGGTGTCCTTTCTTATTTATCCAAATTTTTTTATCCTAACTTTGCTTCTTTAACGGTTTGTAGCCGGGATTATTTTGCGTAACTTCCCCCTATGATAAGGATTCGATAAAATTACGCATGGCCGCTACGCGATAAAGTACGCATGGCCGGAGCAGCTGGCGGAAGAGATGCAGGACTTGCGGGAGGCGACTGCAGTCTTCTGAGGCACCCTACGCCAGGTCCTGACTGCCATTGCGCATGACTTCGCGAGCCACCTCAGCTGTGATGGACTTGAGTTTTTTTTTTATGATCCTTAGTGCAACCAGACTACAAGTGTAGCTTATCTTTCCATTCAAATTGACGCGGCGTTATTTGGTGGTGGTGCTCGCATGTCTTCACAACCTATTGAGGCCTGTACTAGCCAGCCTTGTAAGATATATTGTTGCGTTTGGAGGCGATCCCACCGCTCGCAACCAGTTTGTTGCGTACTCCAGGGTAGCGTACCGTACTGCTGCCGAGAAGTAGCGGCGCCTGCCTATCGAAGCTCGACCGACATTACTTATTGGGTAGCGTGGTGTTGTCGGCGGGCTGCAGGCATCCGGTAGATCATGGCGACCAAGCAGGGGCGAGACGATTTGCTAGTGCGAAACTTGCACGGTTTATTCAAAGGTAGTTGAAAGAAAATAAGAAGAGCATGAAGTATGAAGTATATCACAAGTACATTTCGGAGCCCCTTAAATAGGCTCTCGACAAGTGTGGGCATGATCTTGCTTCCGTCGAGGACACGTGACAGGCACAGAGAGAGGGCCCCTCCTCCTGCATTACCGAGCACGGGTAGGAGAAGTCGATCCTCTTTTCGACGAATCCGGGGAGAAGGTCGGGTGAATGACCTGTCGCCCGTGGACTCCGGCCTAGTAGAAGGTAGGGGGAACGACCTGTCGCCCGTGGGCTCCGGCCTAGTAGAAGGTAGGGTGAATGACCTGTCGCCCGTGGGCTCCGACCAAGTAGAGGGTAGGGGGAACGACCTGTCGCCCGTGGGCTCCGGCCTAGTAGAAGGTAGGGTGAATGACCTGTCACCCGTGGGCTCCGGCCTAGTAGAAGTTAGGGGGAAATTCCTGTCACCACGTGGTGTCAGACGCCAACCCTAACAATATGCAGGTCATGCATGACAATGGCAACCAAAAACTGATAGTGTCATGATGCCGTCTGAAACACGAATGCACATAACGTTTTTTTTTATATATATGTTGCATGAAAGTGTGATATGACTATCTGCAGCCCACAAGTGAAACAGTGGATTCGCACTCTGATTACTGGGCCTACAGCAACCAACAATAGGTTGAACAAATGTGTGTTGCTACTTCATAACTTTTCTTTAAATATGTCATTTTCATGTGTAGTTGTACTTGCTGTACAAGTTTTCCCTGGTGAGAGAGTTATTATAAACTGCATGTCTAATTTTTTCAAGTTTTCAGTTGGGTGCGTGCTTTTATTTTTCTGTTACCGCGATTTTTCAACATCTACTGATTTTTGGGGAACATATGCACGATGTCATCTTTTTTTGTAGTTTGACCACAGCAGTTTTTCACACACATCTACTATAGAAGCATTTAAACAGCATGCTATTATAACTTTTATTGAAATTCCCCGCAAGGATTTTCATGCTACAATTTGTCGAGTTTGCACTTTGACATCTTTAGCGCCTGTCTTTAGCCACAAGTGGCAGTGTTTAAACTTCTTGAAAACAGCAAGTGATTTTACTTGTCCTTACCTGCGATAGCAACATAACCTAGTCCCCATTTGTAGTTAAGCACAGTCTGTGATATACGTAACTAGCCATCGACGTGGCCAATATTTTACTACATTTACTACCAGGCTGTTCTTGTAGTCGTTGTTACAAGAAAGATAATTGAAGTGCGAGTTATTTTCTCAGTTGTGTTGTTCGTTATAAGCATGTGGCTGCTGTTTTATACTGGTAATACATAATATGGCAGTAGCCATAGAACATAAATTCTATTTTGTGCTACCAATATGTTGAATGCATAACAGTCAAGACTCGCGACACCTTTTGTAATGTGTAGTTGCTGGGTGAAAGTGAATGGTTGTGCATGAGTTTCAAAAAGTCATTAAGCTCATGTCAGATATTTGTGGGATTTCATATTTGCCAACTGTTCATTTACAGTGTATTGTATCCCATGTAGTGCGACATCACGCTGTGCTTTTGCTAGCATAAAATCGTGTTCTGTGTACGTACAGCTGTGCACTGGAATGAGTGTCATTTACTTTTATTAAAGATGACACTGACGATGTGTTATATGTTTTTATTTACACCGGTGGCATGAATAGCTTATTTTCAACAAGGTTACTGGCACTTGAAATGAATATTTACAAGTAAATGTACAATTCTACAACTATTTAAAAAGCAATGCTCTTCCATTGGAGAATAATTGATATTTCAAAAAGGAACTGTGTGGTGGCTGCGTGAGAAAACTGCGCAGGGCCTACGAAGTGTGTGTGAACAGTACACATGGTGAAGCGAAAAGTGTTGTGCTTTGCTGCAAGCCAAACAGGAAGCAAGGAGTCGAAGACCAATATCCTCCCATTCACAGTGAAGATGGTGGTGACCGTGTCGGTGATACCAGTAGTGAAAGGCATCAAGATGACAGTAGCAACAGCCACAGCAAATCAATTGGCAAACACCTGCTGCCCAGAAAAGTGGCTATGGTATTCTTCTGATGAACGCAAAGGCGTTCTAGCCACAGCTGCTAAATGAAAGGCTCTCACGTAGTGTCACAGTCGAATGCTGCAATCATCTCCAGTGGTGACAGCTCATTGACACAGGCTACGCGAAAACACTCCTCACATGGCTCGCATCGTCATCCGCACTGATGCCCTCCAGGTCACGCGGCTCCTGACGCCGACATCCACCACCTGCTGTGGGTTTGCCCTGCGTTGAAACCGACGAGGCTCCGTCACCTCGCAGCAGCGGAACTTTCGCCGCATAATCCTAGCCATTACACTGTTTACGCAGGGACCACATTATCGATCCCTCCTGAACTTTATTAGATCCACAAATCTTTTTTCATTTCTTTAATCACCCTTATTCGCCCGCATCCCATACCCCTATGTGCTTTGAGGCATTAACCCTAGCATTAAAAACAAAAAAGGTGTGATAACCAAACTGCAGACTATTCACCAATTGCCGAAACATCTTCACATTTGTTCCTCCTTTCTATTAGGCATATGTGCCTGACGCTGCAGACACGTGCTTAGCGCTGCTGTTGGTGTTGCTGCCGGCGCAGCGGCCTCCGCACCCTTCTCAGGTATAGTGCTGGTGCTGCTGCCGCGTTGTATCAAATAAGCTAATAACACCACCCCGGGCAGCACATCCACGGAGGTACATTATACGTGATGCCATAACTCTGGGAACACCCTGTCTGAGGGGGTCACCGTTGTCATCATCACTGCAGCTGTTGCTGTTGTCTTCGTCGTCATCATCAAACAAGCTGTCACCTTCATCAAGTCACAGACTGTGCAACACCGCACATGCTGCAACGATGTTGGCTACACGGTCTGGTTCGTAGTGAAGGGCATGGTAACGCTGAAGGCAGCGGAAGCGGGTCTTAAGAAGCCCTATGCACTGCACCACTACGGATCGCATGGCAGCATGCGCAGTGTTGTACCTGCCTTTTGCACTATGCGTGGGAGGATGGCCTGCGACCGGTGTCAAGAGCCATGGTTCCAGAGGGTATCCGCTGTCACCTGCATGACCATAAAAATAGTATTAAGTCATATCTGTCTGCACAAGGTTGAGTGAGTGAAGCACGGGTCATGCAACATATGCCTACCACACAGACGCTGTAATATAAGAATATGCAAGCTGAGCACTTGACACTGCTTTGATCTGCACAAATAACAATAGCTGGCACATAGTAAAATCCCAGTTTTTAGCATCCAGCAAGGCGGCTGTTTGGGAAAGCTGGTATTGCATTGTTTAACAAATATTAGAGCAAAAAGAAAGTGGCAAGACACATGCGCTGTACTTCAGACTGCATATGCACAATAAATATTAGTCTGAGGCACAACACATGCGTCTTGTCACTTTCTGTTTCGCGCTGATATTCATTAAAAAATGCAACATCCCTTCAATGGCTTATGTCACCTATGTAGTTCAAACATAACATAGGCGATTCGGGCTTCAACATTATGTTTCGGCGCCAGCACACTTTAACGTATGCAGCCAAAATTGCAACTGTATCAAGTTTTCCCTCTGCTCACCGAGGAGGTGCTCGCCGGCCTTGGCAATGTGCCCTTCCTGAAAACGACGGCGCAACCACGTAGTCTTCCAGACGTAAGCGTCGTGGTCCGACCCCGGTCGCAAAGAATTCACGGCAAGAATCCTCATGCCTGCGTCACAGATCTGACGAAAGCGTGCACAGCATCAGCAAGCGTTGCTATGACGGGCTAATTAGCAGGTGAAGACCGATACTTACGAACGTGGTGTTGAAAGCATAATACCCCTTGCGGCGTGTGAAAGTCCCCTTCTGCTCGCCCTTCTGTGCGATAACGGCGATAAGGTTACCGGCCACACATGCATCGGATGACGCCGGGAATGGCGCCGCGTCGAAGGAACCCTTTTCCACGGCCGCCTTTTCCTCCGACATCCTCGGGAGGTGGACCCGCTCGTCGCGGGTCCCTACGTCGACTATTGCGTCCGCTACGTGTCCCACGCATTTGTTGACCGCAGGCACGGTTACGCAATCGTTTACTCGCTTCCTACTAGGCTTGAGAACTACCCGTGGTGAAGAACCGCAACGCGCACAACACTTGTCGCTCCAGCGATAGCGCTATTGCTCGCACACCTCCGAGTCCCTCCGCCACTACGTCGCACACCCACCGCAGCACAGTTTCTTTCTTCAAGCGACAGTTCCGCCGGAACAGGTCGTCTGGCATGTCAAACGCGCCCTATGGCTCATTTCTCCCACGCCCGAGCTGCCGAGCCACGGCCGCTAACACCAACAAGAAGGCAGCCATTTTGAATTCCAAACGGAACGGGGCCGTCTCCGATTATTCCAAGATATTGCCGGGTTTGTTCGGCATAATTAAGCATAATTATTGCGCAAACGCCATTTTGACGTGTCGTTTTATGAACATTCCTGACGTCGCTTGACAGACAGGCAAAATGGACACGGCCTGAAAAATTTGGACCGGTCACCGTGGGGTAATGCGGATTTGGAATAAAAACAGATTGGAATAGTTTTACGTTATACAGGCCCTAGTTGTGAAGTTGTGAATCCTAATTCGTACAGAGCAGGACCAAGTCCTTTGGCTGCAAATCGGGCATGTGAGTCTGCTGGACCATTCCGGGCTTATCGCCGTCTGTGCATCTGCTTTCCCGGTTTTTATCTGCCTTCCACAACTGGCCGCGAGTGCATGTAGCCGGCTTAATGCAGTGGCAGAAGCGTAGCACTTTGAAGCACCATGATGCCTAAGTAAAGTTTCCAGTTTTTAGTTAATTTAGCGATCATTGTTATTGTCATGTGAAACATAATGTGTGAAGCAAAAACGAGAATGAAATGGCGCGTCTGATCTGCGCAAGCCGTGATTAATTGATTGCAGCTCATGCATGGCGACAGCCGCATGCGTTTGTAGTCCTGTGCTTTACGCGTCACTATTACCATTTTATACATGCATATAAGACACAAATTGCGAGAAGGAATGACCTTATCGAACTCGATTTTCAAAGAATTATGATTAAACTATGGATAAATAAAAAGCTTGGCCCTAAATTTTCCTGTAGTAATTAGAATGGCTTGTGTAAGTGCATGATAAAAAGGAATTAACGCGTATGCGTAAAAATAATCGCTTTCTTTTCAAGAGTACTCTAATACATTACGTAGCCCAACTAATCAACGTGAGTGTTACACCTTTAGTCGCCAGGGGCGTTGATACCTGAATATATACATCGGTTATTAACAAAAATACATATATAATATATTACAACGGGTAGACATGCAAAGAGTGGTTACTCGAATGTGCATGCGCGAATAGAGTTGGAGCGAGAAGGATGAAGCGAGGCGACAAGCTTAAAGATGGCCTCTAGCAGGTAGATTAAACGAGTGCTCAAACCCGCGTGGCGTTCTTAGCAATTATATGTAACCTTTTCGGATTAGTGAGAGTTGAATAACGTAAACTTTGTTCATTAATGAAGATTTCTCATCAGCATACGATTCTCAAGGTTTTCACGTACACTTAAATTGCACAATTCGTTTGCTCACATTGCGGCTTATATATAATAAAAACAAAAGAGAGCCCCAAAGGGAAGCTTGCGGAACGACGCTGCAGATTACAGTCGAGTCTCGCAGATAAGCTTGACATGCTGAGTTTTCCGAAAACAAAGGTAGGTTTTCTTACTTCTATATGAGGCTTACAAAGTTGTGCTGGAAATCTTGTCAACCACGGCGGAACTTATAGACTGTCGTCTGTAAGGCTCCTGATCTGCGTGTGATGTGTTTTCGGGGGCCTTCCTCGTCTCTTTTCCTTTTTACCTCCTCTTCAAGCGGGGTGTCACATTTAGGAGAAAACGGCTAGCCCGCTTGTCCTTCTTTAAGCGAGGTGTTTTTATGTGTTCAAATAATAATAATAATAATAATAATAATAATAATAATAATAATGGTGGTAGTGATGGCGGTGCAACTCCTATGTCACATGGCTCCGGCTTGTGAGTAAAAATGATCAGTATTCACGTGGAACAGGAAGGCGCCAACAAAGTCTATACAGACAGGTCCAAAATGCTGGTTTTTGTCACTTTAAGATGCAACCTTTAAGTAAAACCCACTCAAGCAAAATTTATGGAACGTGCACGCTTAAAACTCAATTGTACTTATGTTCGCAAGTGAAGTTTCTCCAAATGGTTAGAAAACTATTGTTCATTAAGTTTTTTTTTCAACTTTACTAAGAATGGCATGAACAGACTTAGGTTCGCAACTGCTTGATAGCCTCTCCTCCATTTTTGAGGATTATAGTTATGCAGCGCTTCCTTACTCGATGTTTAATAACGTGGCTACCCTTGCTACGGTCACGAAGGTGTACTTGAGAGCAAGAAGATGAAAACCTACACGGACGACGGCGCTTGACAATGCCACGCGTTTGTCAGTATATAGCCCATCTTGAAGATTTAGCTGTGTGTATACTATTGCGCACATTTAGAGGAGTTCAAAATCTAGGAGCTGAAATATGCGGTCACTCTTCGGAGCACTGACACACACCCAATTCATTTGGTCGATATCCTCTCTTCCAATGCCAAAGCGTTTAATCTCGTGAGCAGCGCGAGAAACTCAAGGCCAAAAAAAAATAGAAACACGTGCAGATTGGATGTTGGCCAGAGTTATATGCAAGTGTCATTAGGGGACGCGCGCGTTCAATAGACAGCTGGCCCATGGAACAGCACCAACGCAAACGACTGTCGATACCGATCGCTGTGGCCCTCCTCCTCAGACCCGCGTATCCGTTCTTAATCTCGGCTATGATGTCTTTAGGGGGACGCGTGCGGACGGTCAATGCTACAGCTCCCCCGCCGTCGGGGCTCTGACCTTATACCACCGAAGTCCTTCAACGTTATAACGGTTTTCGTTACGCGGCTTCGTCGGAAGCGCAGTTGCATTTGACTGCACGTAATGAAACGAATAACAACCCGTCAGTACCAGCACAAGTTCGCAACTTCTACTGGAAGGCCACCTAACAGACCAGTTCTTGCGCGGTCATACGCGCCGCTTCCTTTCTGTGTCTTCGTAAAAAAGGGCCCTTGGTACTACGTGTTACTTAAAACCAAGCAGCAACATTGTCTAGACAGGCGGACGATTGTAATAATTTCATTATTACAAATAAATGTCTACAGACCACGAGAAATATTGGAATAGCAAAGGCCAGCATTGTACTTGAAACAAGTTACTAAACGTGAAGCCCTATTGAAGACCTAAGCATCACCCATGTGTAACCAAGGACGTATATCATCTGCATAGTAGCGCAATGAACCGCAAGCAATCCGAGCCTTACTGCAAGGCTGCTCAGCCTGAGGCACAAGTGCTTTCGATTTCAAAAATTTAGAAATAACCTAAGCAGCTTCCTTGTTGTAACACTCAAGTCCGAGATATGGAAGTTTTCAATATGTCAAGAACGGATATATTGAAGCGATAGGATGTTCTCCGCAGCACGCTTTTGGCTCTTAAAGTAAGGTATACACATTAGTTTCTTGTTCGTTAATGTTCTTCGTCATCGAAAGCGTGTGCTTTGACCGCAGAAATACGCCGGCGCAGGAATATCCAAAGCGCAGTACAGTATAGTGCCCATTCATCGCGCAAAATGCCTGCTTACCGTTCAATTAGTTCGATTGCCAAGCTTCTCGTGGCGTGACTTTTAAATCGCTTACACATATTACTACGAAGGTTGCTCTTGTGGAGAGAGAGAAAGAGTGAGACTAATTTGAAGCAATAAAGCAGAATAATATAGAGAGAGGGTGAAGAAATGACGAGAATCAAACAGGTTAACAATGTCGCTCCGGTATACTGCAGGAATACATGTTGCTACGCAAATTAGCGCTAACTTTGACATGTATTTTACGTAAAGCAAAAGACAGCCATGTTCTTGCGTTGTGCTTTCACGCTGCCTAAAATATGCGTTCAAATCTATCCATTTATGTACCCTTTACCTAACAGAGGAAATTGGAACGCGAAGGAGACAGAGAAAACGTAAGTCCGGACGAATTCCGCGCATTAGATAAAGCCTATGACAAAGAAGTCGTGGCTTTGGCTCTTCTGAAAGCGGTACAGGCTCACCAATTCATTATTGCATTCGTAGGAGATATTGCAGACTAATGCAAGATTTCGATGCAAGGAAGAGAAGAAGGAGAACTGACTTTTTTATTATTATTATTATTATTATTATTATTATTATTATTATTATTATTATTATTATTATTATTATTATTATTATTATTATTATTATTATTATTATTATTATTATTATTATTATTATTATTATTATTATTATTATTATAAACGTGGTCATTTCTACGTGGGAATTTTTTCGAGCTTTTCTTGGGAACGACCTCTGAGCTTATTACGCAAGGTAACGGATGACCACAACAGCAATTCGCAGGGTTGGAAAACGTCGCCGCTTGTGACGACTGCGTTTTAACTAAAGAGCAACATCTGGAGAACATGGAGAACATGGAGAACGCCGTGACGAATGACAGCGGTTGGAGTTAGCAGCATCGCACGAATAAAATATTCAGTAAACAGAAGGCAGTGCACGCACTGACTTTAACTATTAAGCACGCTACAAACACAACAGTCACACACTCAGGCGCGAAAAGCTTAAGGTATGTTTTAAACCAAATACAAGGGAAAACATTATGACCCCTATAAGGGCCACGAGCCCGAAACTATAGTGTTTAAAAACTTCTTTGCTGGCATCTAGAACCGCTAGAGGCAACAAACTCGAATGTACTCCAGGAAGTACATTCTACATGTACAACCGCACATCCCGCTTTCAATGGCGATTTTTATTGAGGACATAGATAATTCGTTGCTGTTGTTTATATTGGTTTTGTTGCTGCTGATGTTGTCGACGAAGAAGAAGAAAAAGAAGGTTAACCGCACATTTGGGGCCCGAGCGGGAAGATGCGCCCGGTGTCGACGGCCGTGCGCTGACGTGGCCTGGTTCCTGAGCTCCCGAACACTGGTTCTGGTCAAGTAGCTGGCGGTTTTCTTTTAATCTGTGTCTTTTACGTATTTGTTTTTGACCTTTTCTTTCAATATCTGCTAACCTTCCAGAGTGATTTCCTGTTTCTTTGCAATGTCACTCTCATCGCCAGGCCAGGAGGCTTCCTCCTGGTCGGCTTCTGTTCCTAACTCTGATTTGCCGGTGGAGCTTTTCTTACGCAGTGGGACGAGCAGCGTACCTGTGGCTTTGGTTCCGAGTGATGGCGGTGTGATTCGCATGAAGAATCCCAAAGCAATTCAAACCGAACTCCGGATGGCCTCGGCCAATTTCCAACAAATCACCGAGGTTCGACAGTTCGGCCGAGGGGGGATTCTTTGCTGCTCGTCAGACCAGGCTTGCGTTCAAGATTTACTGAAGTGCGATGTTTTCGCGACACATCCGGTGAGCAGTTTCATTCCTCATCACCTTGCATGTACCAAAGGCCTAGTCCGCGATGTCGACATAAATCTATGTACGGCAGAAATTTTGGAAATGTTTTCAGCGGCAGGCGTGATTTCTGTGTATCGTTGCAGCCGTGTCGATGATAATAAGCGCATGCCCACTGAAACAGTCATTGCAACTTTCGCTGAAATGAACCGCCCATCGGAAATGAAGGCATATCCACTGATATACCGAGTTGAGCCTCTATCACCTCGCGTCCTTCAGTGTCTAAAGTGCTGGCGGTTCGAGCACTCCATAAAAGGCTGCAGATCCAACACACGATACCGAAATTGTGGAGAAGGCCATCACTCAAATGACTGTTCTTCCCGAAATGAGTCCTGCTGCCTTTGCAGTGGTCCCCACCCCGCAGATGAGCCTAATTGCCCCGCAAGGTCAAAAGAAGTTCAAATCCTTGAAATAATTGATAGACGTCGATGCTCTCGTCGTGACGAGGCCATTGGAGAAATTCAAAGTAGGACTCAGGGGTTCGGGTATAACGGCCCGTCAAACGATGTGTATGGAAAACTGAATCTCTGAGGCTGTGGCAGCTTCCGTAGAAAAGGCGCTGGAGAAAGCAGTGGAGCGCATCATGACAAATCTCACCGACTCCCTTGTTCAGGTGCTGTCCTCACAACTAGCTCCGTGGCTTCAACTAACTAATAAAGCCAATACTGAGGATCCGGTGTCGGATCTACCGCGGAGTCCACCAACTGAAATATCGACCGCGCAGACATCCGCAAATAACGAGTCATCAAAGCCATCAACTTCTAAGAAAATCGACCATATCTGTCTTTCTGACACAGATGGGATGGAAAATCAAGATGTAGATATGGACCCCCGATCTCTTAAACGAACAAGGTCACCGACGGAAAAAAACCTAGCTCTCACACCAAGTCCAAGGCAAAAAAATACGATAGAGGGATTCCTACTAAGAAGGACTTCTTAAAGGAGAGCGTTTTAGACCAAGCAGTTTCTACTGCTCCGATTTATTCACCATAGAAACTTTAACAGTAATTCAGTGGAGCTGTCGTTCCATACTTTCCGCTGCAACAGATTTATTATATCTTGTTTCCAAATATTCTCCAGGTATTATTATTTTGCAGGAAACTTGGCTTGTTGCTGGTCAGGCTTTTCATCACAAAAATTTCCGATGTTTTCGATTGGATCGCCTATCCCGAGGCAGTGGTTTAGTTTTGTTTGTCTCATCAAAAATTTGTCATAGAGCTACTATAACATACCAGATAATGTCTCCAGACTGTGAAATCTTAGCACTGGATATATTACTCCCTGGTTGCACACCTTTTTCTGTAATTAACACGTACTTCCCCGCTGGAGTGCAAGATACCCGCTATCTGGATACCTCTGTTGCACGCAGTCAGAACATCATCCTGGTGGGAGATTTTAATTCTCATCATGTATTGTGGGGTTTCCGAACGGACACTTGTGGCAAACGCTTGTGGCATTGGGTCTTAACGAATCAGTTCTCTTGCTTAAATTCGAGAGCACGTACTTTCGTACGGGGTCAGTCGCGATCTGCCCTAGATCTTACGTTTGCTACCTCGAGCATGTTTGTCACCTCCTGGAAGACTGTAGACTCCGGAACTAACAGTGATCACCTCCCTATAATTTTTGAACTGCTTACCCTGTTAACTAGTTTAGATAGTAATGTGCGCACTTTTGTTAATTACGAAAAATTTAAAAATGCATTAAAATCAGCTTTACACGCTCAGAAGGGCATGGAGAGGGATATTAAAGCAATGAGCCCATGTTCCATTCTAAAACAGTCATCAAAAAAAGCTCAGTTTGTTGTGCAATCTACTAAGGGTGGATCATGTTGTCCCTGGTGGAATTCTGACTGCGAGCGAGATTTTAGACGCAGAAAAGCAGCGTGGAAGAAACTTTTATTCAACCAAAGTCCTGTTAATTGGGCTGATTATACATATATAGCTACTACAGTTAAACGAACAGTCTCAAAAGCTAAGGAGGATTATGATTCCAAGCACTACAGATACCTTTCGAAGTCTTGCAATAAAAAGGCCCTGTTTAAATTTCTTAGATCTCGTAAAGTTATACCGGCGCCCTTGAATGTCGATTCCGTCGTTCTATCAACAAAAGAAGTATCGGAATCACTTGAGAAAATTGCTCAAGGACTTGCGCGACGTTTCAAACATAAATTGCTCTTAGGCCTAAAGAAACCTCCCTTGGCAGACGACTTTGAAACAGTAACAGCGACAGAGATTGAACGCATTATTAGTTCTTTGCCAGCGTCCGCCCCCGGTCCAGATGGAATTACAACAGGAATGCTAAAAGTTTTATTTGATTATGCGCCTCAAGACCTCCTAAACATAATAAATTTCTCTCTCAAGAATGCATGGGTTCCAAGAGAGTGCAGAGTAGCTAAAATTATTCCACTATTAAAGAAAAAATCAGCTGGACTTGACTTAGACAACATAAGACCAATTTCTCTTACTTCCAATGTCGTCAAATTAATAGAAAGAGTTCTTCACGGCCGTATAACAAATTTTATGCAGGATGACACCCTTCTCAGTCCTTGCCAGATTGGATTTCGTCCCAGCCGCTCCATATGGTGCGCCCATGTAGACTTCGAGAGCCGCGTTAAACTTGCTCGCCGCAAACGAGAGTACGCAGCTTTGGTGACGCTAGATGTATCAAAAGCATTCGACTCTGTAGAACATTGTGTTCTATTCCATAAACTTCAGTCTACGAATTTCCCAAAATATGTAACCGCTTAATTTGGATCTATGAATTTATAAGAGATAGAGAGTTTTATTGTTACCAACACGGTATTTCGACGTCCAAACACAAGCAGACAAGAAGTGTACCACAGCGTTCCGTTCTTTCCCCTATATTATTTAACATTTTGCTAAGCACAATTCCTTTGTGTCCGGAAGTACATGTTTATGTTTACGCGGACGATATCGCATTTTTTACGTCCGCAAATAATATACATTCACTACAACAGTCGTTGCAGAATTACTTAGGAATGCTGGAGACATGGCTAGAGGGGTTATGCATGTCGTTAAATATTAGCAAAAGTGCGGTATTAGTATTCCAATTAACTGCACAGGTGCATATATCTTTACAATACCGACAGAAAATCATTCCTCAAGTTGACGAAGTCAAGTAACTTGGTGTCATTTACGATGGCAAACTCACCTTGCGCAGTCACATTGAACATATTAAAACAAAGGCAGAACGAGCCGTAGCTATGCTCCGCCGGCTCAGCCACCGTCGCTCTGGACTACGCAGGGATACCTTACTGATGATCTATAAAATGTATGTTCGGCCCATATTAAAATTCGGCTGCGTGATATTTTCCGGTGGCCCCGCCTACAAAATTAAACCTCTCATACTTTTAGAAACAGAAGCTCAACGGTCATGCCTTGGGCTACCTAAATTTGTTGCCAACGCTGTTTTATATCAGGAAGCTCATATACCCACCCTAGATTGCAGATTCCGCATACTTACGGTTCAGACATTTTTAAAAATTTATGACTATTTAAAAAGATCTACGCAATATGCTTTTACCACTGAATCTGCTGAGTTTTTCCAAGTATCGTGGTCGAGATTCCACAGTCCTCAGATAGTATTCGTACAAGCACAGTTACAAAAATTGGATGTATCCATACGCCAAGTTTACCATTCAAATGATGCCTTTACAGACCTCAAAATTGAGTTCGAGGACATATTTCCTAATCATGCTAAACTATTACCAAGGCAAGATTTAATTAATATCTTACACGGCCACCTACACCAGCTAACCACTGACAACGTAATAGCTACTGACGCTTCTGTTTGCCATGAGAAGGCAGGAGTGGGGATCTTCTCTGAATCTCTACAATGGTCCTACTCCCTTCGCCTTCCCGACTTCACACCTATATTTCAGGCAGAATTATTAGCGATTATATTAGCATTACGAAAACTCCCCCAAAAAGACCCATTAGCTGTTATAGTGACCGACTCGCTATCTGTATGCACAGCACTAACTGCATCTTTTAATTCAGCAATTCAAAGAACATTTCGTTCGATGGTACCTCCATACTTTCGAAAAGTATGTTTGCTTTGGGTACCGGGACATCATGGGTTGCACTTGAATGAAATGGGCGATTCACTCGCACGAGCATCCCTGAACGGCCCTATCATATCTGTTTTGCCGACATCAGCTTATGTCACCGCGGCTAAGTACAGAAATTTCGCTATATCTCAAAATTCTGCAATATCCATGCTAACACCGTGTTCTGAATTCCACCATCTTGGCTTCCCATGGAATATTAATTGGTGTACTTCAAGGCAATTGGAAGTATCTTTTACAAAATTGAGATGTCGTACACCTCCTCTAAATTTTTACTTACACAGGTCTGGTCTCGCTATGTCCCCTCTATGTTCTTATTGCAATGCACCTGAAACTATCGAACATTATTTTCTCTCATGCCACCGCTTTCTAAGACAAAGAAACATATTAGAATACTCATTTACCAAACTTGGCCTATCGCTAACCTCGACAAGCATTCTTTCTTTTGGGGCGACTTCACTGGGATCCAGCCACAGGGATGCTTTTCTAGCAGCTTACAATTTTATTAGAGAGACAGAAAGAGTACCTTGCCGATTTTCTACAATTATGCATAGTTTCCAATATTTCATTTCTTTACGTTAAATTATTTTATCAAAATTCTTAACAATATTTTCATTGAAAGTCTAAATTACAGTTCTATCGTCCCACGCTCCACTATTTAAATCTAGTTTCTCTATACTTCTAACCTTACGGAAAACCGCCTGCTTCTTGGCCAATCCCCCAAAGTGGGTACGCGCCACTGTCTGGGACACAAGACAAGACATTCGACACGCTCCATCGTGCAGCCTATGTCTAAACGTAGGGTGTTGTTATTTTGAGGCATGAGGACACAGCCTGAATTTAGACGTATCCTATAGGTCTGATTTTTTGTGTAGCATCAAAAGAACATCTCCAGATTGTAGTTTCTGTGTCAATCCCGGCGCTTCAGTGGAGAATATTATTAGAGGATGCCTTCAGTGTGACCAGCAGACGATTCGCCTGCATGACCGCTTGAACAGCATTAAAAGACGTCCTCTTACAGCGAGCAAATTGGTTGAACCGTTGCCATGACCTGATAAGCAGAGGTGGGCCATCGGCGGCCTTTAATGGTCACATATTTTAATTAAATTATGGGGTTTTACGTGCCAAAACCACTTTCTGATTGTGAGGCACGCCGTAGTGGAGGACTCCGGAAAGTTCGACCACCTGGGGTTCTTTAACGTGCACCTAAACCTAAGTACACGGGTGTTTTCGCATTTCGCCCCCATGGAAATGCGGCCGCCGTGGCCGGGATTCGATCCCGCGACCTCGTGCTCAGCGGCCCAACACCATGGCCACTGAGCAACCCGGTCACATATTTGATGGACAGCCGGTGAGTGATATTTCGTAAGTTTCCCGCTCTGTGCAGTGCTACTTTTTACGTGCAAGCATACACGGCCCGGCTGTGAAATCGGCGAAGGTAAGTTTCCGGCGGCTTCTGCGTATGGGGCGGCCACGCGAGCCCTATCTTGAACGCGATCTGCGATGCGGACAGTCTAAGCGTCTAGTTGCACCGAGGGCCGATAGCTTCCTGTGCGGTATAGCACCCATACGCTTTCGCGTCACCCGCCTTCACGAAGTGAAACGTCCCTGTAACTTCTTTTTTCAACGTACAGATGTCATGGCTTCATTTCTTCTTTTTGTCTGCATATTAAAATCATGGCCGTGATGTCCTTCGCGGTCAGCTTTATGAGCAAACATGAATGCTGCGTAAAAGATATGTACGCATGAAAGTACTTGTGTGTGTCATGCATACACGAAGCACACAAGATGAAGCCCATTTGTTGTCCTGCTTACTTTTTTGAGAACGTGCCGTTTTATGCATTGAAACACAGAGGTTACTATAATGTCAATGTATTTCACCGCACAATTTGGAAATTAATATCTCAAAGCTGGTGTCACGCTGGGAATTCGTCACAAGTGGATACGCCTTGCGACCCCACCGGCTACAATTGGCAAATTTCAGTGCCTGCCGTAATGCAATTAGTTAAAAGCTTAATTTGCGCACTTCTGTTAGTTACTCGACTACACATTTAGATTTCTTGTACAAGTAACGTGAGCTTTTTTTTAGTAATCCAGTTCAGGGATTAAAATTGGGCTTTGCCATAAGCAATCTTCTAAAAAATCTGTATCGTCTAAAAGTAATGCCCAGTATACAGGGTGTCCCAGCTAACGTTAGCCAGAGTTTCAAAATATGCGAATACAACGTAGCTGGACAGAACCAAGGTAATGTTGTTTGCCGTCGCTAGTGGATACTGAGATTATCTTTTTTTTTCATTTTACCTAATTACGCAATTAGTCTTAATTAAATAATGAACTTCTCAAACATTATAATTAGATTAAAAGTGTCAATGAGAAAATTGTAGAGCAACATGAAAGACTCCCGGCGCAGCTTTCTGTTGCTCAGTACGTGCTACGTGAAAATGTTTTTTCCGAGCGCAAAGGCCCGCGAATACACGCAAAGTGCCTCGAGCGGCCAGCAGCGCGGCAATATTACGTGCATTTGCCAGCTTCTTTCACGCTCGGAAAATCACTTTCATGTAGCACGTATTGAGCAACAGAAAGCTGTATCGGGAGCTTTTCTTGTCGCTCTACAATTTTCGCATTGACACTTTTCATCTAAGTATATTATTTGAGAAGTTGATTAATTCATTAAAACGAATTATCTAAGTAGGCGGTATTTAATAAATAATTTGAGTATCTCCAAGCAACGGCAAACAACATTACCCTGGTTCTGTCCAGCTACGTGGCATTCGAATATTTTTTAATATCTGGCTAAAGTTAGCTGAAACACTCTGCATAGGCTAGATACTAGTTCTCAAGGCTCTGAAAGATTTTCTCGTTGTTGTTGTAGATGTAGCCTTTGAGTTAGTGGCACATACCCACTCGCGGTTGTTCTTGTAGTGTTATAACCTTATTTCTTTTATGTTTATTTCCTCCGTGATCCATAGACTTGTTTTTCTAGTGTCTTGCACTTTCGTTGTAGAGGTCTGACAGTATTTTGTACCTTGGTTATACATACTTTTTTTCTGTCTGTGATTGTGGAATAGCCGGCTCATTCTGCGTCCAAACTTTCCATGTTTCGCAATTAATAAAGAAGAAGAATACGCTTGTAGGCTTTTATTGTACGTCTTGCACAGCGGGGTGTGGGTTTTTAGAAGTTAGATGTTCGACTTTTGTCTGGGCCTGCCCCCACTTTTACGATGCGAATAAAATGCATTGAACCGTACACTCTAAGCACGTTTTGCGGCCGTTTTTGCAATGCGCGGTCATTGGAACGCCGGCGCCCCGAGCCGCGGGAATCAAACCCAAGACGTAAAGCTTAGCAGCAGCAGAACGCCATATGGCCAATGAGCCAATAGGGCGGGAGTCATAAATTTAGGAAGCGTCGTCATTGCTCGGTTTCTTCCTCACGAACATTAATTCCGGTTCAAAAGACCGCGAAGTAAAGAGGTCCTTCATTATTTTCCTCATCAATAGAGCCCCTGCCCTACTCGGCGTTGGCTGGCGCCGTATCTCACCTTGGCATCACCGCTGCCCAGTGCCCACTGGAGGCCAACTGTGCCCATGCGTGTCACGCAGCCGCCTAGGTTGGGACGCAGCCCCGCGACATGATTCAGGGCCACCTTGGCCGATAAACCCTTTCCCGGGGGCGCCCAAGTTTTTCGGACCCGGAATCGCGCGTTGCATCACATGTTTGCCAGCCACGAGCTTCCCGCGTGCCAGAAATGACTATGTTCCCACTCCCACAACGTACCCTATGTCATTGTCGCACCAAACCAATGAGGAATAAATAAAGCTGCTGGCCACATATATCTCTTTGGTTGGCTAAACTTCCTTTATAAAATGTCAATGCGAAGCCACCGGATGACTTAGACAACAAACAAGCGGATCCACTTTAGGTGAAGGTTCACGCTTTAATAAACCACCCTGTCGTATTTACTCGCCCTCAGGTGCGGGCCAGGCTTCAGCGGGCGGCACGCATGACAGCGTTTTATCTCCAAGAACAAGGCCTCAATGTGTTTACCGGGAAGTGCGCCTGTTGGCTTTACGCGCAAACAAATGTCATCGTATCCCGTTTCAAGGAGGTCCCATTAAAGTCTTTGACCTCGGGACCTCCTCCTGTATAATATTCCCTTGTACTGTATCTTGTCTATTAATAATAAAACCTCATTTATTCTATAGTCAACGGTCAACATGTATTCTATGTTAAGATGCATCGCTTTCTGGATGTCATCAGTGACCGCAACCTCTCGTGGAGCCCTCACTGCGTCTATCTGAAGAAGTTATCTGCCATTGCTGAAAAAAATTAAATTATGGGCTTTCACGGGCCAAAACCACGATCTGGCTATGAGGCACGTCGTAGTGAGGGACTCCGGATTAATTTTGACAACCGGGGGTTCTTTAACGTGCACCTAAATCTACGTACAGGAGGTTTTTTTTTTTTTTTGCATGTCGCCCCTACGACAGCCTAAAGTCAACAGTTGCTATTCCTGGAATTACAAAGAAAGTCAATCGTCCGTCACCGGCTCTGAAGCAACTGACGCTGCTATTACTGCGCCAGCCATATCATGACCGCATATATAGTATATGCCGATGGTTCAACCTCACCTGCCAGTGCAATTGCCGCTTTCGTTGTTCCAGCTAAGCATACTACAGTTACATTCAAAGTGTCACACCTGACTACATCTAAGGTGTCAGAATTTGCAGCCCTCCATGCTGCTATGAACTACGTCACCGAAAAGCCGGTGCGGAAATGGTTCACATCTAAGTCTGCTCTTCACAGCATCAAGTCCACCCTACATCACAGAACATGCGAGCAGATGACATCACAGATCAGGGAATTATACCATCATGCTCTCGAAGTAAGGCACAGCATAATCTTTCATTGGGTTCCTACTCACTGTGGCACCGTTGGCAACGACCTTGCTGACAGAGCTGCCCAGTCTGCCCATGAAGACACACAGACGCGTCCAATACCTTTGGTGAGGACGGACACATCCTGGAAACTTCGTCTGGCTGCATGCAAAAAGTCACAAGCTTTCTGAAGTTCTTCAAATGCCATCGATTGCCGATTGCATAAGCTGGAGCCCCTTACTACGGCTACAACTGTCATCAAGCCTTTCCAGCGACAAAAAAACCTGGCTGTGCCGCTTGTGGCTGGCAGTTGCGTTCACTAACGCTTACTCCGGCCATATGTGAATGACCAGGAGCCCGATGTGCGACTCTTGTAGGTGCGAGGAAACAATCGAGCACCTACTGTGTGTCTGTCCTCGCTGCGTCGAACAAGTCCTCTCTCTCCGAACAACTTCAAACCGATTGCACTCGAGACCGTTCTTTGAGTCAAAGATTCTCGGACCGAGGCCACATCCGCCACTGGCACAAAAAGCGATTCGTGCACTATAGTTCTGTACTTGAATCACACCGGTTTGAGAGACCGCTTAATGCGCCCCTGTGCATCCTCCCACGTGCACTCAGTGCTCACTCTCGCTGATCAAGTTTCCCTTTCACTTCAATATTCTCCTTGTTTGCATTTTGTGGAAAGCGCCTGTAAAGTCGCCGTATCTTTTTAACCAGCCTCCTGCCCATGTTACAGCTGCTGCTCAAGCGACAAATCTACGAGGGTCAGTCAAATAAAACCTTAAATTAGGTATTTTTGGTATAGGTTATTTAGCGAAGGAGAAACACTTCAGCGTCATTTTTCTACATAACCTGCCGCACGCTAAATACAATCTTACAAACCTTGCAAAGCGTGCGAACTTTCTAGGAGAAAATTTTGTTTCGCTGCGCCGCCAGTCATTCATCGCTCGGTATACTTCTTCATTTGAGTTCTTTTACCCAGTGCCTCCTTCAGCGGTCCAAACTTGCGACATTTTCTCGGGACGAGATCTGGTGAGTAAGGAGAACATGGCGGACACTCAAAGCGTTGGTCTTGAATGAGCGCAACGTTCCACGGGCAGTACAGGGGCGAGCATTGTCATGCTCTGGCTTCGCAACTCCCAGTGCTTGACTCGGGTGACGAGCGTCTTTCACAGATGCCACACCACTTAGGAATCTTCTGCTGCATTCGTGCGCTTTCTTCTGTGACAAACATACATTACCATAGTTAACTTTCATTGTTCGAATAATTTCGAGATATTTTACTCCTTCCCTTGTCAAAGACCTGATAACATAAGTTCTTATTTTGTGGATGTCTCAAGTGGGACAGCCATCTTTGAACTGCGAATGTGACGGTTTTTGTTCAGCTACACTCTTCTGCCATTTCCCGATTTTTTTTTTACTTCTAGCAACAATTTTACCAACTTACAGGTCGGTAGAACGAGATTTTGAAATGTTATAACAAATTTAAGGTTCTCATTTTAATGGCCCTCGTATAAGACATAATACGTGCTATTGCGCAGAACCATAGCCAACTACTTTCATGCTAGCAGCTATCCAGCGGCTTTGTTTGCGTGTCCTGCACAAGAAAACCGGAGGGCGTCCTTAGCCTCAACAACCCTCTGTGCCTCAGGGTAAACAAAAAACACGCGGACATGTTTATCCGTTTCGAGTAAGAATGTTCCGTATCAATGAGATCTCAAACGTACCAACTCGAAATACGAGACGGCGCGAGTGAATACCAATAAATCGCCTGGCGTTTCACAATTTGAGCGCGCAGAAAGCACGCGACGTTTCCCTCGCACGCTTCGGGGAGGTGAACCCGTCGGGCGTATTTCTTGAATGAATACTGCGAGAAAGGCGCAGAGTGTTGCGTGTACAGCCCCCCGCGCAACAAAAGATAATTCATTACCGTTCAGAGAATAACAAGCGCTTACAACCCACCTGTGCGTTATTGATCGCGGTCTATAGGCCTTGCAGCGCGTGAAATTAAAGAAAGTGAGAAATTTCTGCGTGAGAAAACATTAGCGAACTCGGGAACATAGCAGACATGGGTTAGATTTCTTTCTCTCGCTGGCCGATCACCTATCCGTATGGCACAGAAGAAGAAAAACTAAAGGCAAAAAAATGCCCAGGCATTTAATCGACAGATAACCTTCCTCACTCGGGGACCAGCGCGCGGCGAACGATGTCTCGAGATAGGAGATCATAAAACTGGCGTGCATGAATGAATGCCGCCACGTTCGTTCTATTAAAAATGTGCAAGGTGAACTCTTTCACGGCAAAGCTTAAAGGCCGGTGCTCGTCCGTTCGTATCGCAGGAGTAAAACTGGGAAATATTATAATTGTAACGCAACTGAGGGTACCCGATTAGCCACTCCTCTTCCCTTTCTGTCTCCACTAAAGACCAGAAATACCTTACTTCAGGGAAGTTGTGTCGCATTTCTTTTTGTTTGCGATATGTATTCGCTAACATCGCTGTAAAGCTGCCGCGACATTGCTGAACTAAATCACGGTCGACCATCGACGATTGCGAGACCGTAATGAACAAATTAAGCAGACAGGAGCAGGCCAGCGTTTTGGTTCCTCAAGCAAAATAAAAAGTAGTGCTTTATATATCGCACCAACAACTCTCTGAAATCAACAGATTATACTCGAACAATTCGTGGATGCCGCTGCCCAGCCATTTAACACAAAAGAATGGTGTGGAAAAAAACCTCACTTTTGAACAAAAAAAGAAGAAAAGGAAGCTGCAGCGCATCCTTTCTGAAAAATTTAACGCTTTCTTCACCGGAACCTCGCGAGTAAGCGGATTTCGGGCACTCCTATCGACTCTTTTTTTTTTTCAAGTAGTGATATATGACACCAATAAGCCCATAACATTATTACCGCCACTATCCTGTGGGAATGAATGTGCATTGATGGCACACCGGCCGATTGCAGGTGGCAAGGTCCAGATAGTAGGCAACGTACGGGTGACGCAGGCATACAAAGTGATCAACCTGCGGACAACTTGTGAATGTAGTGGGGAATCGGCTGATTTGAGCAACTTTGATACAAAGAGCATATCGTCATAGGCAGGCGGTTTATGTAGGTTCTCTCGGAAACTTCTCTCTCTCTCTCTCTCTCTCTCTCTCTCTCTCTCTCTCTCGGAAACTGATCACTTCGTCGGGTTTCTAAAGCTGCCACCGTTATAGTGTTTATGAAAACTGGAAGAACGACACTGAAACATTAATTGATGCCACAATGTTGGTCGTGCTTATACGTATTAAGCAAGAAATATGCCCATCGGCGGCTTTACAACTTGATGAAACAAACTCACGTACCTGTGGCGCACGTGATAGCTGAATACAATGCCGACAACGCTACAATATACGAGCAAAACTGTTCAATGAAATTGTCCTGATCACAGAATTCTCTGCAAACAGCCTTTTCGTGCACCACTGCGCACCCAATGTCACCGTCACTTACCGTAATCGTTTACACATGAACATCAACAATACACGTACAAATAGCGAAACTTTTTTGAGCAGCCACAGACAATTTACGGGCCACCCCTTGAGCCCAGCACTTCAGGCGGACGTCAGAGGGTCTTCCTTTCTCTTCTCCTTCTGCAGCTTCCTTTCGTCACCTGGTTGCTGTTTTATGATGTGTCACTACCTTTCAGAAAAATTGTTTTTGACTGATCTTAATATTGTTAAGTTGTCCTTATCTGCAAAAGAGTGGTTCCAAGGGCACATCAACTGTTCCAAATAACTATTTTTTTATTCATAGAAAAAGACCCCAATGTGCTTCTTGGGTCAACAATCAACGAAAGCCCATTTCTTTCGTTTTTTTTTTTATGCGTGGGCCTTATTAGCCATGGTAGTTTCTTTATCGGAGCCTCGTTGCGCGTCCTCGTTGGCGCATAGCTTGGTCGAAAAGTGAAACAAACGATAACTTTCGAAATGCGGGCTTTAAGATGGGTCGGTTTCTGCCAGCCGCCCCTGCTTTGGAAAACGGAATGCGCCTGGCACTCTAGCGATCAGCGCGCTCGCGAACAGCAGCGCCGCGTGTCGCGATTCTGCCGCCCCGGCCACCAGTGCCTTGCACTAATCTGTTTTCGCTGGGAGTGTACAACAAAGTGTACATTTTGTTAGCGCGTGTCTTCGCATTGAGACCTTGCGAAAAAAATCGTCGGACTTGTGCAAACTTGCAGAATCAAATTAAAGTTTCAGCGATGCTGTCAGTGCGCGTAGACCCTTTTCATTTGCAAATAAAATTTATTCCTTCAAGATTGCCAAACCAAAACACTCTTTAGTTCTCCTACACGTCACGTGTTGTGGTAAAATATTGATCTTTTGTGGCTTCCTAGTTTGCCCTACAGAATTCTAATTTCGTGAGCATGTTATCGAAGGTATGTGCTCTATTCGAAGGAGCTTTATGTCTAACAAACCCAGCTGTTCTCTCGCGACGGTTCTATAAAGGCCCGAAATTTGTCCGAGCAAGTTTAAAATAACCAAAACTGACGTAATTTGTCACAATGAAGGTAATTCACCCACATTTGTCTCCTTCTCCCCCCCCCCCCTTATTACATTTATCGCTTCCAGATTGCTTACAATTTCCAGCTCGCTGTGAAATTCGTTTCTTTATATAGGTTCGGGCTAACACTTATGCGTCTCCGTAGGCGCGTTCGTTTTTACGCGTCTTTCGTTTACTCTTGCGCGTGTCAGCTTACTTTTTTAGAACGCTTATATAGTCACAATAACAAGTTCGGCGTGAAGTACGAAATCAAAGGTAATTAATGGCAAGCTGCACCGCAGCCACAATCAGTCTTACTCTTTAGAGCTCCTGGGTTTTCATGCATGAGTGCTAATCACTACAACTAAAGCACGACAAACAAGCGCTCACAACCCCAGACAGCCGAGCACTGTTTAGAATGCACTGCAGATATTTTGCTTAACAATAATGTACTCTAATTGCTTCCCGCTCGAAAGCACGTCAGGATGATAATCATATGCCACATACCACAGTGAACCACAGTGAGCTTGTGGTCTTTTTTATTCGTCACAAATTGCCACGATTCGCTTTCTCATAAACCTGCAGGCTTACATTGAAGAAACTAGCTTCAAAAAAAAAAAAACCGGGCGGACGGCTGGAAGAAGCTGACGCCAAATGAGGTGACAGCCCGACATGCCGGAGATAACTCTAGATGGTCATCACATTCCCGTCTCCACCGTGTATCATTTTTCGGCATCAAATTAGATTCTAAAGTTTTATCCATACATTGTCTTCATTAAGCGAAAGTGTGCCTTCGGCATTAGAACATTAATCAAGTCACTTTTCCAAAGACGCGTTGTTAGCATTATATTTCGCTTTCATTCACGGTCACATCAATTACGGCATTGTTTCCTGGGGAAATACATATTACTGTCATATCTCATTTATTCAGTGCTTGCAAAACCAAGCAATGCGCATTATCCCTAACAGCGCTTTTTTTTTCGCTAATGCTACTCTGTTACTTCATGAAAGCGACATACTTCTTGTGACGAGCTTGTTCAGCTATCATCTCACAATTCTGCTTTATAAATTACTTACTTAATAGCTTCCACACAAATTCATTGATTCCAGGGGCTCTATAAGGTAAAACTAGCTACTTCAATTTGTTCTTATTGCAATCTCCTGACGTCATATTTAAGTAACCACCGACGTAAGCCTCGGGCGGTGACCCGTAGCGCTATTTGAACTACCCAATCAAATGTTCTCCTTGTTTATAAGAGGTCACCGTTGTTTGATTTCAAAGCGAATAGGTTTGCCTGCATTGACAGGGTTGTCTTATCTAATTGGCTGACAAGAGGCGAGGAGCACGCAGAAATGGAGAGGGATTCGGTAGGCCGAGCAAGCGCAGTGAAAGTAGACAACCACACAAGGAGGGTGGTACCGGCGCTGGCCCTCTTCGCCTTGCTTAGCTTGCGATGTCATGTTGAAAATCGCGTCGACATGGAATGGAAGGTTAAAAATCTCGCTAACTTAGATCCTCAGCGAAGAAAAGTTGGCAGAGTGATGTTATGCTGCCACGTAAAAATGTTTATTATGCGCAAATCCGTTCTCCCGAGTGCCTTCGAACAGCCAGTGCCAAAGCGATCGGTAGGCGTCTTCTATTCCTTTCAGAACGGGGCAGTGTCCGCTTATTCTGAAAGAAGTTTTGCGCGGCATATTAATGCATCTTCAATGCATCCACGTCATTTTGAAGTCGTGAGTTTTTGCGGTTTTGTGATGCCAAGTGAGAGAAAGGCGAAGTGGGGGCAACCCGCAAACTTTTGACAAATAGCGGAGGGCTAATGGCAAAAAAAAGGTGTGCCAAATAAGACATAATTATGTTTTCTTTCGTTCAGTCTGCCCTGCGTGCTGTCATGCGTATGAGCTATTCGGCATGACTGTAGCCCCTGCATCCCAGGTCGGTAAAGTCCGGGAGGTTTTGCAAAGAGAGCTCCGCTTTAAGAAACATTTCTGCCAACACACAAAGACGCGTTGACCGGAGGATCAAAACTGCCCATTCCTTTTGCACGAGACAAGTTTAAAATGCACTCATTAATGCAGCACATTATAAATCTCTCGGAAGGCCAATTGTACAAAAAAAAAAACAGCGGCGGCATACAAAATGAGACGGCATACCTTACGACGCTCGTGTGCGACGCGAACCGCAACCAGTGTCTTGTTAGGCATTGCTGCTTCTAGCTCTTGCACTTCGTCGATGCAGTAGTGGAGCAGTTTCTGATTTTTTTTGTTTAACTGAAGCTTGCTTTACGAATGCTCCCGGACTTCCCTGACCTTACCACTCCTAATCGATTAGCGATCATAGCAAATGGAGAGGTTGACCCAATATGCAAAACCTGCGATAACAACTCCATAGCAAACCAAAGTCGCATCCTCTGGGAAGGCGAGGGCCTTCCCCAACTAGAGAGGTTCTGCGAGCTCCCTCGGAAACGACATGGGAGACCTAATACGGCCCCTGAAGAAAAAGTACAAAAACAAATCATTGCCTGGGCGAGCAAGTGTGGCGGTTCAGGCTAAGCTCTGTTCATTGAGAGAGAGAGAGAAACAGAAAAGAGAAAAGGCATGGAGGTTAACCAGACGCACGTATGGTGTGCTTCCCTGGACTGAAAGCGTTGCACACATCCGTCAGAGCACAATCGCGCATACACTTTTACCGTGTCAAAGCCCGCTAGCTCTGCGAGATGATCGCCGCGTGCGTCGCATTGCTTAGCACGGGTGCACGAGAGCGCGTGCGAGCTCGCCAGTTACCTTTACGCGACAGACGCGGGAGTGAAATGGGCAAATTTATAGCATTTGATCAACCTCTTCACGAAAGCTTCGCTCCGCGAGTTGGAACACCTGTGTTGGATCTGCCAAAGTTTTTCTTTGCCCGATTTTATATATATGCGCTATATATATATATATATATATATATATATATATATATATATATATATATATATATATATATATATATATATATATATATAGCGCATTTGGTTGCAGAGCAATTTTGTCAATTCAGAGGAACAAGCAGCAGGCGCAGCCATGATAAAATTTGCAGTGCCTTTCGTTGACCAAACTTCTATGTATCTGATGATGGACATCATACGCGGCGATTGTTGAGACACGCCAGGACAGCTTTGGCAAACATTAACAGTTATTCGCTGTACAGGTGGCCCCGGTGAGATGTAACAAAATATATATTTTTTTTCTTTAAATCAGGTTGGTTGTTATGCAAGCAACGCAATGGCACATATTTTTCAGGGTGAGCGATTACTTGCTCTACACTCGTGCCGCTGCAGTCGACAAATAAATCACCTCACCGGCACAATTGCTGTTTTTTTTTTTATGTTGTAATGGGCGTCTCTTGGCTACAGGCATTACTTTAGACCGCGCTATGAAAGACGATGGCTTTTTGTCAGCATTATTTCTGAATCCTGTTCGTGGCCTTCTGTCTTCCGATGAAACCGTGACCATTCCAGCTGCTCAACGCAACACATACGTATTGCTGTAATTGCGTTGCAGTGCATATTGCTTGCAAAAAGTAGGTAAACTTCACATCGCTAGTTAGACGATCGTTATAAATTGTCTGACCAGCGTAGAACACCTCACAGCTTTTTTACAGCGAAGGCGCCTGTGGCTAGAATCTAGAAAGAAAATGTGTCCGATGGATCGACAAAAACAAATCATCATGTGGGCCGATCCTGGTGATAGTGCAGAAAAGGTCAAGGCTACGTGGCACATACCCCTGTGGGCTCACTAACGTATGACGATGTGTGTCAAAACGTCAGTGCATATGTTTAAATTTAAAAAAAGCTAATAATATTAATAATAATAAAAATAAATAAAGGATAATAAAATATTAACATAAGAACAAACATGAAAAATAAAAATAAATTAAAAAGAAAGACGACACAAGCAACGAAGTTTTGTGTTTGTGCCTTTATTCAACCAATATAGCATAACCACCATATAGAACTTAATATAAGTGTTGAGCAATACAGCTGCGCCGGTCTTCCATCTTCACATAGCGGAAGGGCACAGAATTTTCTTTTTCGGACAATTAGTACCCGCCACACGTACGACACGGCCTTAAACAGGGTGTTTCAGCTAACTTTAGCCAGTGTTTAAAAATATGCTGATGCACTCTAAGACGACGCGACCAAATGCATGTTGCTCACTTTTGTATGTAGTGTGTCACGCTATTTTTTGTAATTTGCTTTATTAGACAGTTAGTCAAGATTATTAACCAACTTCTGAAGCAACGAAGTTAGGGAAAAATTCCAATTGGAAAGTTGCAGAGCGGTTTGCCAAACGTCCAAATAAACAGTTTCTGTCTTTCTATCTATTAAGCATTAGTCTTTTTCAGCTTACTGATGACGCCCGCAAAATAAAAAAAAACACCGCGTGACAAGCCCGCTTGCGCGTCGTGATTGCACTGCACCCAAACGTTCCGGGCGCAAACAGCCATAGGCGCGCTGCCGCTTAAGACGCGACAGGGCGGCGACGTAGGCGTTGGTTGGGCAAATTACGCCAGCGATGTACTCCCCTTGCGACAGTTTGTCATAGCGATAAGCAGACCCAGCGGTTATCGCTTGTGCTGCCGGAAGCCACAGGTGCGCGATAGCTGTAAGCAAACTCAAAATCTCTAAATAAAAAAAATCAGTTTTCAGAAGACTTAAAATAGTCGAATAAGAGTATCCTAAATGGCCAGACGCAGTCTTTCACTGAATTTACCTTTATTTTTCATGCGCTTTCACAGCAAGTGCTCGAAGAGGTCACCTTCTGCAGCGACAGAACGCTGGGATCTTCTGAGAAGGCTTGCTGTCGCTGCCTTGAGCACCGTCGGTGAAATGCTGCGGCAGACTTCAGTTATCTTCTCCTGTAAGGCTTCTGGAGTCATCGTTTCCGCCGTGTATACGCAATCCTTAATATAACCCCACAAGAAAATGTCAAGAGGGTTGAGGTCGGGTGACCTTGCCGGCCACAGGACAGGCCCGTTTCTCCCTATTTATTGGCCTGGGAAGGTAACATCAAGCCATGCTCGTGCTTGACTGCAGCTGTGGGCCGGGGTCTCGTCATGCTGATACCAAATTGCGTCAAGCCGGGCTAGTGGCATGTTGCAGCAGAAGTGCTCAAGTGGCCCTTTGAGTAACTCACTTATAGGCCTCTTGCCAGTCAGAGTGTTGTTAAAAAACAGCGGGCCAGTGACTGTGCTGTTATATATTCTGCACCAAACGTTAAAATACTATTGATATTAGTGGCGGATCTTCCTAGCCAGTGGGAATTTCGCTCATTCCAATAGTGTGTGCTGTGGATATTTACTTGGCAATTTCGGGAAAAGTTCGCTTCGTCAGTCCAGAGAACATTGGTGAGAATGTCAAAATCCTGCTCCTCCTGAATCAAAATCCAATTCGCAATGTCGAGCCTCTTTTGGAGATCTCTTGACTCCAGGCATTGGTTCAACTGCACATGATAGGGGTGCAGTCCAGCTGTTTTCAAAATCCTCCAAACAGTTGAGTTGGACACACCGAGCTGTGCGCTCACGCTGCGCGTGCTAGCGTGTAGATTAGCCTTCATGAAACACAAAATGTTGGAGCGAACCTCATCATTTATGACTGAAGCTCTCTGCCTCTTTCTTGTGAAGCTGCCGGTTCGCTTCAGCGATTCGTAGGCGTTGAATTTTGTCATCGGGCTCGGTCGCGCAACCGGGTGCCAACTTCCAAGTTTTCTTGCAGCCTGCCGTACGTCTCTGTCCGCCTGCAGCTCCTAGGGTAAGGATCATGCCTGCTTTTCCTCGCTGGAAAAAGGCATCACGAAATTGCTCGCGTTTTAGCAGCCCATGCACGGTAGTATGTTCGTCGCTGTCTGGAACTGCCACCACCACCACCACGTCCGTCAGTCGTATTACGCAGCGCAAGCGATAATGGTTGCTAGCTTAAATCGAACAGCGAACGCTTGCGTCGCGGCCCTGTCGCTTCTTGAGCAGCAGCGCACCCATGGCTGTTAGTGCGCGGAACGCTTGGGATCAGTGCAATCCCGACTCGAAAGCGGGCATGTGATTTGGTGTTTTTCTTCTTTTTTTGTGTGTATTTCGCTGGCATCATGAGTGAGCTGAAAGACACATACTCGATAGAAAGAAAGACATAAACTGTTTATTCGGACGTTTTGCAAACGGCTCTGCAACTTTCTAATTGGAATTTTTTCCTAGCTTCGTTGCTTCAGAAGTTGGTTAATTAATCTTGACTAATTATCTAATTAAGTAAAATAGCGTGACACACTACATACAAAAGTGACCAACATGCACTTGGTCGCGACGTCTTACAGTGCATCGGCATATTTTTACACTCTGGCTAAAATTTGCTGAAACACCCTGTATATTTTCGGTCTTCATGTTGGACCTATGGAGGCATCGCCTTGTTAACGCTTTATATTATACGAACGCTGGTAAACGCTTCTTTTCGAATAGCTGCAGCCCTAACGAATGTTCCCTTGCACGTGTCTTCTTGTAGCACCTTAAGCGACCTCAACTTCCTCGGGAGCTTGCGCGTCATAAACTCTAGTTAAGTTTGTCGTTGAAACCCGCCGTGGTTGCTCAGTGGCTATGGTGTTGGGCTGCTGAGCACGAGGTCGCGGGATCGAATCCCGGCCACGGCGGCCGCATTTCGATGGGGGCGAAAACATCCGTGTGCTTAGATTTAGGTGCACGTTAAAGAACCCCAGGTGGTCAAAATTTCCGGAGTCCTCCACTACGGCGTGCCTCATAATCAAAAAGTGGTTTTGGCACGTAAAACCCCAAATATTATAATTATTAAGTTTGTCGTTGAAAGTAACAGACCAGCACCGTCACAAGCAATGACGTCAATTTCGCTGTCAGCAGCGCACTTGCACCATGTTCGTAACTAACCCCATCAAATGCGCGAGAGGCGGGGAAAAGACTAATTACCATCGTTTAAGGAAAAGGTGCCGATTAACGGTGACACTTTAGAACACATAATGCCGCGGCGTCTCGAATATGATGTAGTTCGCAAACTTTTGCCGAGCAGCTTATGGCATTTCTAGTTGGTGGCTGAAAGCAGCACGCGCGAACATTCGTCTAGCTGTGTTGCGCCGGGAGAACCACTAACTCCTTATACTTTAGCGAATATAGTTATTTGAAAAACTCTCGAGCGGAAACTTTAACTCTTAGAAAACTGCGCCGCCAGGATAAACGCATCATTCGGTAATTTTTTTAGCAGAAGAACAATATTCGCGCCAGCAGACACCAAAAATCATCTCAGTTAAGCAAATATTACCTTTCCAAATAGTTACTTAAGAAATATGTCGCAAGTGCGCAAATAAAGTCAGTCAATGCTCACGGCACGCAGTCGGCAATTCAAGATTTCGCCCCACTTGTGAGATATCTGTCCGCACACTTGATGCGAAGCCCGTTGGCGTTCCATTTATTTTCCCAGAAAACATACTTTGCACGCTGCCGCACAAACGTGCCTTTCATTGTGGATTTTGGGAGTGATTGTCTCAGAACTAAGTGAACGTGCCTGGAGCACTGCTCTGCTTCAATTCTGCAATTGAAAAACGTGTCAAGTAGACTAAAAAAGATCATTTGGATATTTTAGTTAGCTAATGAGCTTACTAGAGAGTTGTTGTCACAATTTATTATGTATGCACCGACGCAAATACGGCGTCGCCGAAAAAGAAAATCACCTTTTTAGGTCCACCGCATTTTTCTGAATTTCGCATATAGCCCTTGTTGATACGCCCGGTATTAGTTGAATGAGCCGGCGTATTGCGAATAACGTGCTAGGTACACTGTCTTCAAATGGGAGTTGCTTGTCGCGTTCCACTGACGCTTCGTGGCATTCTATGTTCCATGGCTTGCCATTCAAAGCAGCGACAGGTTCCGCACTTGTTCGATTACCTTTCGAGCTTTTCGAGCTGTTTCGGAGCTTTTTTTTTCTTTCTCTGGTTCATTGTATCAGCTGTAGCCAATAATCAAATTCTCGGATTTAACGTCCCAAAAATGCAAGTGCGTTATTAAGGACTCCGTTGTAGAGGGCCCTCGATTAATTTTGGTCACCTAGGGTTCTGTAACGTAACAGAACAAATTCTTACGAGCTCCTCTTCCGCAGGGAGAGATTGTGCATCAAGGCACCAGATGATGATGATGATGATGATGATGATGATGATGATGATGATGATGATCTCTAAAGGCACCCTTTGAGACGGGCTGGCGACGGACCGTCACTCCGCCCCCTTGGGCTAATCAAGTTTTACAACATCTATATCACTAGCATTTTGCTCTTTATAGTGTTTCTCTTCATTAAAACCTATATATACTCGCACATTGTAAAGTTACCCACGCCTACAACTACCTCAGCTCCCTATTTTCTCTGCTTTTTCATCTACCAGTACTCACAACGATTATTGCGTATCTCAGCTGCTTACCAGTTAACGTTCAAATTAGCTTTGAACCTCGGCGCTTCTGCAAGAGGGACGAACCCTACGGTACTGGTCATGGATGATTATCTTGGCAATAGATTACAATTTCCGTTACTGGGCATACACACCCAAGGCCTCTCGCGGCCTTGAGCTGGAAATAAGCGTTGAAACACCGTTTCTCGCAACTATCTAATCAAAAAGGCAATCCATCTACTCAAGTCGAGAATGAGAATTTTACGCGCCTCTTCACAAAAGATGCACGCATATATGACTTCTTCTGGTCGATTCTTGTTTTTCCAGACACATGTGAAATTTTTATTGCAGAAAGGTGACTGAACGCTTAATCCTTCCTCCTGTGTTTTTTGAGCTGCGAGCTCTTCTCACCTTCTAATCGTTTCTGTCTCCTTTCCCACCTTCCCAAGTGCTGGGTAGTCAACCGGTCTGAGATACGTTAACATACCTGCCTTCCTCTTATCATTATCTCTCTTTGTCTAAGAGTCAATAGCAATCGTGAACTCTTGCATAGAAAATACTAACTTCACGAAACCTTCGCTTTACGTAGAGTACACATGTTCGTAGAATCTGCATTATTATGGCTTTTTTTCATACCATTCATAATGTGGGCAGAAGGCAAGGCAGAGCCTTACTAGAGAAAGCTAAAACTCAGGCTGAAGAATGCTTGCTCGTCGACGCAGCTTTCATGTCCAATAGACGAGCCTTTACAGCGGTCCTTCTGAATGGCAAAGGTGAAGTCGTCAAATCGGCTTCCACGTACAGCACACCGCCAGAAATTGCAGAACACGTAGCCATCGCATCGGTACTTTTAGACCCAAAGAGTTCCAGGATCCACAGCGATTCTAGGGCAGCAGTCTGTGCTGGAATGTATTTCTCTGCGGCTGAAAGCACGCTGCCGCAGGGCGCGCCGAGTCATTTGTGCCTTACGCATGTATGGAACCACGTGTCGCAGACGTCACGCTGGTTCTACTTAAACGGCTGTGGAAATAAAGACGGGGCTTTTTCCGCTTGCTGGCGGGTTGGATTACAGTCGTCTCTGGTCTTTCGTCGATCACGCACTGATAGCGGCGGGCGCTGTTACGACACCGTCCGGGCATTTGCCAAAGGAGTCATCTCTAGACAGGTCTTGGAAATTCTCTACGCAAAGGTCGTCAAACCCCACACGATCACCTGGTTTCCTGTTCATATGGGAGAGATCACCGGTGCTCCTGCGAACCTCAACGAATCTGCCCACAATGCTGCACGAGGACTTGCCAACCGTGTAGCCACAAGGCAAGAAGATGCTGAGGTTCCAGATTGCAGGGACCACCTCCTCACGTACAACGAGCTAACCAAACACTTCTACCCAGGATGCAGGGTCTTCCCCCCTCCTCACAGTACACTAAATAGAGCTCAGGCCATAGCACTAAGGCTCTTGGAAACAAGAACCTATCCGAACTCACTTCTAATCAACAACCTATCCGGAATTCTCTACTCCTACAACATGCGATAAATGTAACGACACCGGAGATCTTAGGCATATGCTCTGGCGTTGCTCCGTGTTACTCAGCGACAAATGCAACACTGAAGAGCGGTGGGACGCAGTTCTACGCAGTCTCACATTAGAAGAACAACTACGGGCGGTCCAACGGGCCCGCGAAGCGGCCGAAAGGCTAGGCATTTCGGTCCCAACGTGGGAGCGGCCTGCTTCGGGCTAGGAAACTAGCGCGACCTAATGCACCTCAATAAAGTTTTTTTTTCCATCCATTTATCTAACCATCCTTTTTGAGAGCGCTATCAATAATATCTAACGGAAGTCAGATCCATTGGTGTTTTCTACCGTAGATAGGAAACACCCACCTACGAGTTGGCCTAGTGGATTTATGCTCGTTGTGTGTCTATGCGTTAAGAGAAATTTCGACTAGTAGGCTTTGCATCGATTTTTCCTTGTACGCGCTTCGCCGATTAAATTCATAGATTGGTTGAACAATGAACTATGTCAGCGTATTTGCTAATGTGAAAGGTTTTAATTTGAGAGTTTTAAATGTGGCGATGATTGCCGTATACCGCGTGATTTCGTTGCACCAAAAACAAATGAAATATGAACAATTTTTGCGTACGCTTTTGCCTGCCCTATTGAAACGAATGTTAAATGCAGAAGTTGTGTCATTAGGTAACTACTGAGCCGATTTGAAAGAAAACTGTGGCTTGCGTTTAACAATAACAAAAATGCATGCTCCCGTGAGTTCTGTAAGCAAATTGCTTTGTTTATACCTTAATTTCTTTTTTCCGTCATAGTAACAAAATTTGAAGATACTCTAAGAAAAGGCACCCATATACATCAAGTTTCCAAATCAAGCTCCGTTTTAAAAGAAATGTGAGGAAAAGTATGTAAGGCTGACAAAGTTGATATATCACATGTGACTATGCAAAACGCTCGTAGATAGGGAATGCGATTCAAGGACTGGCGTAACCGTAGCAGCGGCCTTGCATGTACTGTAAATGAATATGTTGACAGAAAGGTGAGTGATTTGATCGACAGGGATTCATGACTTTAATTGGACAACGAAACACAAAAGGGCAGCAAGAAGGCCGCCTTTTGTGCTCGCCATTTCCTCGCTCGCCAGTGTCTTTCACGCCTGCACTTCAAAATAATACTGCGTCGATATTATCCCTTCTGAACGTTCCATCAGATGCAGTAGGAAGAATTGTGGCATCTGTTTACGGCGCGATGTTTATACATAGGCGTAAGCTTGGTGTTTATATTTTTCCTAATGCTGCGATATTAACAATATTTATAATATAATTTTGGGACCGAGAACGCAAATCACCCCCCATCAATCGCAAGTAATCTACTATTTTTTTTCTTTCTAAGCGCAACAAACATCTTTCAGACAGGTCTTGTGTTCACCTAATGAAAGCATTTCTAATTTTCATGTGCACCAGAGCAATCTAAACCAACGAAACGAGCCAGAAAATTACTTTCTTCGCACAGCACATGTCTGCGCAATTTGGCAAACATTGGTAGCTTAGTGCGCACTTATAGTGGGAAAAAAAATACCCATGGAACAACCTAAGCGGTAACATTGGATAGAAGAAACTAGAGCACCTAAGGAAATTCAAGGACTGCAGGCCTCGTTGGTTAGCGCTTGCCAACTACGTAGCAATGTCAGGTGAATAAGCGGATATCTCTAACCATCTAGCGGTACACGTAATCGTCCCTGAAAAACACGAATGCGGAGGTGTTATTACCTCCTCTCTTTTTTTTTTCTTCTTATTTTTCTCTCATTCTCCCAATCGATCGGCGTCACTTGTTGGGGCCATCTTAGATCTGGCCTCGGGGGCCACGCGGCTTGCGAGAAAGCGCAGTACGCCCCTCCCAGGAGTGCCCAATGCACGCACATCCTCGCCCGCTTTGGGAAAGCTGCCGCATTCTAATCTTTCCTCAACCGCTCGCAGATAGGAGGAAACTAAGCCGGTATGAAGTAATCTGGCCTCAGCTTCGGCAGGCTGCCCTTCGAGTCGGAAGGGACAGAAAAAAAGAAAAAAAGACAGAGAGTTAGAAAATATCGTAGCGAGGGCGACAGACTCCGCGCCGTAAGACACGGGGAGAGGGAAAAGGCAAAGTCAAAGAGCGATCGCCGAGGACACGGAGTAGGCGAATCAAAGCGCGCGTATCTGTCAGTATAGCCGGACACTCGGTCTTCGTCACCGCGGGGACCACATCGTCTCCATAGGTAAGCGGCTCCTGCCCCGCTGTCTCTTTTTATACACTTCTACCCACAACAAACCATTTCGCTTTTTTATCCCCAGACTATGCGTTAATCTCATTTTCTTCTGTAACGATAGTAATGCGCTGGATGTGGATTAGCAACGTAGAATGAAGGAGAAAAAAAAAAGCTCACGTTCAAGCGTTAATTCCAGCGCCACATATCGCAGCCCGGAGTTACTTTGCACTTCGGCCCATCGGTTATGTGGATTTTTCAAAAAAGAAATTATGCTAGTACTCACAGCAAGGAACCGTCGCTCAGTCTTTTGGGAACATAACTAAGTAGTCGCAACTGCGGTGCTCCGCACGTACGCACTTCTTGCTAATCCCGTCTCCCTCTTCTTCCTGATCATGCGGTGCGGCACAACTTCCGTACACAATGAAGGAAAGACAGGCAGCTCAGACAATTGCGCGAGCCGCAGCTCACATAAGTGTGCAGCGTAACGGGCCAGAACCCCCAGTGAAGAAACTTCGCTCTCAGTCACTCGAACCTCGGGTAGAGAGCGAAGCTTGTGCTCTGGGGAGCACGACGGCCCCTGGCTTAATTACGAAGGCTGAGCGATCTGTTATTTTGATCCGTAAATGCCCGAACATGAGCGGACAAGTTCTGCCAAATTTCCCTGGCCGCATAAATCAGGTGAAAAAAGATACGTTTAAACTTTGCGAGGCCGGTTTGCAAAAGGTGCCTCGCGATGACAACACGTGGGAGACTTCCTGATAGTAGCTTTTAGCTCTCGCAAGCATTTTGCTTGTTTGCTTATAAAACGTCGTCACCAACAAAAGCGTAATTAGAGGCAATTCTCCAAGCCACTTATTTTATCAAAACATTTGAGACACCAAAAAAAAGTGGGTAATTTGTACGGGCTCCTTATCGGCTTCAGTATGTCTTGAAAATGTTGATGATAGCCAACTACACGCACGAATAACAAACGCCGTACTGAACAGTTTAACTCAGGCTATTGAAAGAAAACATTGAAGTGACATCACAGTTGGTCCCGGGGCATGCTGGTATAGCAGGCAACGAATTAGCGAACTCGTTGGTAAAGTCGGCCCATAAAGATGCAGAAATTCAACTCATTCCTTTATCCCCAATGGACACGCAATGCAGATTAAGAGTACTGAAGAAGGACTTATGGTATGTCAACCTGGTTCAATGAAAATACTAAGGAATCGATTCTTTACGAAGTGGACCCTCAACTGAATTACCAGCTGGATGTAGAACTTTCGAAAAGTACCGAGATACTAATTCATGGACTGCGCCTTGGATCAGCATACACCAAAGATTTCCTATATCGCATAAAACGGGCTCCTTCCCCGGCTTGTTCGTGTGGCCACGACCATGAGGATGTTCGCCATCTACTCCTCGAATGCCCCGTATACGCGACGCAATGACGGCAGCCTGAACAAGAGCTACACTGCATTGATCCTCACCGACTTCTCCCACTCGCAACATTGCTGGGCCCATAGCCATAGAAAATAGCACAGCGGAAATCACTGAACGCACTCGAACATTTTCACGAAGACACTGCCATAACTAACAATTAAGTACTACATATCGAACTGGATAGTCACAAGATGTAACTACAACTTTCTTCTATTATTTGTAATTATTAGCGCTAGTATATTGCGTGTTACACTCATGTGTATTCTGTGTATGCTCATCTGTTTACATGCTCATCCCAGTCCATATCCTGTCCGCTTGTGACTGTTTGTGACTTTGTTTACTAACTCATTGTGCTGCGACTTGTCCTTGCCTTCTATATTTATATGTTCGCGGGCGTGTAGGACTGTGTGCTGTGAATTTCTGGCCATAAGACGTGGTTTCTTTTCATTTTCTTACTACGTATATTTTTATGTTGTTGTTTCCGCTATGCTAAAAGGAGTAGCCGTCACCGGTTATAGGGTGACTACATCTATTTCTTTTATTTTCCTTTTAATAAGAAAAAAAGATGACCTTTCAAAATCTGCATGAGGAACTTCTTATTCATCGACACAGGGGATTGAAGTGTCTAAATAAACGTAAGCACGGCGCGATTGAAACAATCCGACGCTAGATGTGAAGCATTAGGGTTGTTAAGTGACTGTTTGTGTTCTTTTAGTCTGATATTAACACACCTGCCGTATAAGCGGTTGTAAACCTTTGTTTGAAGAGACAAAAATTATTTCAAGACACTAATGCCAAACCACACGAAAAATAATCGAGGCATTTCACATTAAAAGATTAGGAGAAACTAGCACTAAGCCACGCATCAATACCTCCGTTAGACAGCGAATTTCAATATCTTCTCAGCACGCGTGTTAATCTCAAGCACTGTCTTTTGTTGTTTGGTTTTTGGCTTCCCTACCTCTCGATATGTTTAACTCATATCTTTAGACCTTGTCATGCTCATATGCTGCAGTATTTGCAATCATCACTTATATATATATATATATATATATATATATATATATATATCAGATCATTTTACCGTACCAACTCGCCCAACTTTCTATCCTTCTGCATGAAAAAACAACTTGCCGCAGGTGGGGAACGATCCCAAAACCTTCGCATTTCGCGTGCGATGCTCTACCAATTGAGCTACCGCGGCACCGTTTCCCCATCCACATTCTTGGGTATTTATGTTTCCTAGTAGAACCCTGGGAGTGTTAGCCAGCGCCACCACTCACAGACCTTGGTGGCGGATGTGGAATATCCTTTCTGTCGCAGGTGTCACGAGAACGTGATCTTTTTTGAGTGAAGGCAACCGCTCAATAAACCCACACATGCCACCTGAAGAAATCAATGTTGCCGGATTCGAGACCCTCGTTATGTAATAAACGAGAAGAAAGGGGGTTAACCGAGGGGCCCGATATTTATTAGTCATATCATAAGAAACCAATAAACACTGACACCAAGGACAACATAGGGGAAATTACTTGTGCTTAATAAATGAAATAAGGAAACGATAAATTAATGGAAATAAAAGTTGATGAAAAAACTTCCTGGCCACGGCGGCCGCCTTTCGATGGGGGCGAAATGCGAAAACACCCGTGTACTTACATTTAGGTGCACGTTAAACGAACCCAGGTGGTCGAAATTTCCGGAGTCCTCTACTACGGCGTGCCTCATGATCAGAAAGTGGTTTTGACAAGTAAAACCCCATAATTTAATTTTTTTTTAAACTTGGTGCAGGTGGAGAACGATCCCGCAACCTAACGCTCCCAGGGTTCGACTAGGAAACAAATGCCCAAGAAAGTGGATGGCGAGACGGCATCCCGGTAGCTGAATTGCTAGAGCATCGCACGCGAGATGCGAAGGTTGTGGGATCGTTCCCCTCCTGCGGCAAGTTGCTTTTTCCTCCCCTTTCATTTCCATTAATTTATCGTTTTGTTTATTTCATTTATTAAGCACAGGTGATTTCCGCTATGTTGTCCTTGGTGTCAGTGTTTGTGGCTTCTTATGATACGACTAATAAAAATCGGGCCCCTCGGTTAACCCCCTCTCTTCTCGTTTATATATATATATATATATATATATATATATATATATATATATATATATATATACGAGAAGAAAGAGAACCGAGGCACCCGATTTTTATTAATCATATGAGAAGCCAACAAACACTGACACCAAGGACAACATAGGGGAAATTACTTGTGCTTGCTCATTGAAATAAAGAAATTACAAATTAATGGAAATGAAAGTGGATGAAAAAACAGCTGGCCGCAGGCGGGGAACGAATCCCACGTCATCGCATAACGCGTGCGATGCTCTTACCAATCGAGCTACCGCGGCGCCGTTTTCCCATCCACTTTCCGAGGTATTTATCTTTTGCTGTCATAACTAAACTATAGAAGCGTGTGGTTTAGAGGTTGCGAACACTTATGTGGCACATAGTTCGACCGTCGCCGAATATCCTGCGACTGCAAAATCGTGAACGTTCAAACAAACCATTGCTTTTTGTCGTGCAGAGATGGTTCTATGTATACCACAAATGACGGGGTACAAGTAAATATATGGCAAGTGTGTAAACGGCGCTCATTGCTTGTTTTCTCCTTATCTATGCTCAAAGAACAGGCGACATTGCAATGTAATTGATATGCGTTCAAGGATGTACTCTGTCCACATGACTTCAGCAGCGGCTTGCGCTCGCCGAAGACTTACGTAATGAAAGGGTGCGGGGAATAGGCGTCCCAAGAATAGTACGAGGCTCTTGCCGCGTCATGCTGTCGTTCAAACTTCGCCCCGCGCTTCTTTGCGGGGCGTTGCCGTCTGACGCACATCGGGACGCGCTCAGCTTGGTTTGTGCCCGTATTTGACCTTCAATTGCCATTATGAATACCTCACTTCACGCGCGATTTTCTGGGTATTAAAAAAAAATGTGGTTATGCAATAAATTGTGAAACCGCGCAAGTTTGCCATATAAACAACTGCCCTGAAGATAATAATAAAAAATATTAACATTTTTAATTAGTCTTCTCAGAGTAACTTAAGCAGCGAAAAGGAATTCCTGCATCGCTGTCCCGCTCCTATGCGAAGACGGCAGATGTCTCACGACCATAGCTTTTTTTTTTAATCTGTATTGTATAAGAAGAACACCCTGTATACGATGTGCATACTATAGCTAAATGTTAATATGTCATTGTGATGGGACAAAGTTCGACTTTAAAAGGAATTGTCATTTATACCTGTATTTAAAATATTGCGGCAGAACCCATCTCACGATGACTGTGGACGATAATTCGTTTAGCATTCAATCAAGAATTCCGAGGACAGCTAAGCACTTATGAGTTGTGAATGCGAAAGCATTAATGCCCAGTTCGACGATGAGGGGTCCTTCTTGAGTTTTGCGCTGCGAGGGATGCACCATACACTTTTTAAAAAGACGTTTGCACCCTTTGGGGCTTATCTTTTCCCACAACGATAATCGTCATCTTCTCTGCTTGAGCTTCCTTTTCTTTCCAAGATCACGTTCTCGTGACGCCTGCGGCAAAAAGGACGTTCCACGTCCGCCGCCAAGGTCTGTGAGTGGTGGCACTGGCTAACACTCCCAGGGTTCTAATGGGAAACATAAATACCCAAGCTCAATCGGTGGAGCTTCACACGCAAAATACGAAGGTTGTGGGTTCGGTTCCCACCTTCGGCAAGTTGTTTTTTTCATCCACATTTTTTCCATTAATTTATCGTTTCATTCCTGCATTTATTAAGCATAAGTAATCTCCCCTATGTTGTCCTTGGTGTCAATGTTTGTTGGCTTCTCATGATATGACTAATAAAAATCGGGCCCCTCGGTTAACCTCCTTTTTTTCTCGTTTATATATATATATATATATATATATATATATATATATATATATATATATATATATATATATATATATATATATATATATATATATATATATATATAAACGAGAAAAAAGGAGGTTAACCGAGGGGCCTGATATACATATATATATATATATATATATATATATATATATATATATATATATATATATATGAAATCCCACAAGTAGGCGCGAGCACCAGGTAGGGGTACATCTTTACCCATTAAAAAACCGGTGGGTTCCTGGCGTTACCGGGATTCGAAACGAGTGCCACCGCTGTTGCGCCCGAATCTGGCCTTGGCCCCGAGCCCCAGAGAGGCGAAGCTAAAGTTTGCTCTTCAAGGAAGCTTCAGCTCAAGCCGAACTCTGATGTCGTTTATTCAAACACATGCAAATCGCAAAAATGCTTTCATGAGATAACCCTGAACCATTTTAATACAATTTGTTGCATTGCAGATATAAATTTTAGTGACAGTAGTAAGCATAATTTCGATTTAGGGCCTGTATGTCTTATGAAAATTGTCGCAAATTGGTTAGACTGAGAAAAAAAGCATGAAGTTTACAAATCTGTAATTCTGTACCACAAATAGATATCGTGTTTCTGTACGGTGAATCAGTTCGAGCACCTAAAGCGAATAAATTTGGTATAATAATTCACAGCCAACGCGAAATTCTTGCAACGTTTACGAAGGTTTTGCAAGAGTTCTACTCCCAAATTAGTTGTACATTTCAGAGCGGTGTATAATACATAACTTTTGTCCGCTTCAGATCTATTATTAAATGCAACTGACAGAACTTCTATGTCATGTTCCATTGCTGAGCGACAGAATTGATAACATTGATAGTTTTGTTATCTTTTATCACATTTTGTGTTTTTCAACCATTTTGTTATTAAGCAATTAACGGTCTAAATGAAAATTCCGCCTCAAACAGTCACTACATACCAACTTTTCCTCTTAAATGCTACAAATGTCATCAAATTTTATGCTGTGGTTGCTGATAAATAAGAGTTCTGCGTTCCAATGTGCTCAGATAGGAGCCCCCGAGTTAAAGCTTCGTATTTTTGCCCTCTCTTTCTTTCTTTTTCCGTTCCTAAATAAGCCAATTAAGTGACACGGAGCGCGAAAAGAAAAGCTACGCTTTTAGGCCGCAATGACGCATATATTTGATAATAATAGTAAACCTTTGGCTATGTTCCGATGACGCACGTTCACTAAACGGGACGATGCCCCATGAGTATGTCAGCTGCTTTCCCATCGAAGCGCGCGTTTCTTTTCTAGCGTCCTCGAGCGGCGCTCTGCTTGCTGCCTTGCATACAAATTTTCAGGTTCTTCATTTCTACCCGATATGCGCATGCAAGTCACTCGTTAGAAGTGCTCCTCGCTATTACGTTCTTGCCGGTGCCCTTCAAGCTTTCTGTCAGAATGCCAGAACAAGCGCGTCTTTTTTTTTTCCCCTCAGTTAGCCATTCCGTGCAACGATCTTGTTTTGAGCTCCACAGATCGTCTGCAGCGCCGCTTCGTGGGCGCTGCCATATTTGAACACGTGTCCGCGGCGCCATTGGGCGCCGTCTGGCTTCCCCTTCTCGATATCGCGCACGACGTGCTGGAAAAATGCAGCAAAGCGCTGGCTTTTCTCTTTTACGTGTGAATTACTATTCGTCAGTGATGCAGCGCTTTCTGCAGAAAGCGCAAACAACGTCGGTGGAGGCGTCAATTTACGCAGAGCCTTATTTTGCCCTGTTGACGGTGCGCGAATAATCCAAGTGGGCGTGTGTGCCTCCTCCGATGAAGCGATACCCTATATGGCCCTTAGTTCTTTTTTTTTTCTATTTGCTCGCAATGGGGAGATAGCTCTTACCACCTCACTACTGTGTAATCTCTCGTGACCGTGGTCGAGTGCGAGCAGTCGGTCGATGTAATTGTTTTCAGTACCATTAAAAATCCATCTCTGTTGTGTCCACTGCCTCTCGCAACCATTGTTGTTCCGAACATGCAAACGACTGACAGTACCCGAAGATGCATAAGCTTCGAGAACAGTCAGAGCTATATATGCATGACGGTCAGCCTCTTTAGCCATAAGCTGTTGTTACATTAGCTTATTCGTCACCGAATGGGCGATTAGGAAAAAAAGAAAGATATAACAAAAAATTTTCCTTGGTGTTTTCTGCTTCAACGAAACTACAGTCGGTTAAGGATATTTGCTTATGCTTTATCTGCTCAGAACAAAATTTCCAGTGAAACAACACCTTTTTAATTCCTACTTGCCACAAAATCGAAAAACTGCATGCGCCAGTCCACTGCGATTACACGTACGTACGATTCAATAGCCTCCTCCTGTTAACAAAAGACGCATGAGCGGACCCGAAATCTTCGTTAAAGAAGCACGAGAGTGCCGTAATATCAGACGTGTGCAAAAGGACGCTCAATCGTCCATAGCTCACTCGAGCTCGTAAATATTTATACCGCTTTCATATCTGAGCTGAACATCTCTTTTTGAAAGCTTAATTACCTAATTTGTAAAAATACCCATTCATTGATAACATACAATCATTTATTCGCTAAAAGACACTGTCCGCAGAACATGCAAACTCGCCTTGCCTATTATTGATACTGCAGGGTACACTGATATAGCATAGTGTCATATGATACTTCTTCAGGTGTACAACGCAACACTTTGCTTTATATGTGAAATATCTTACCCCATACAGTCCATAGTTATAGCGTAACGAAGCCCACTCATCTTCGCAGCGATTCAGGCATTCGGCTGCACTCAGAAGGTGCCGTGTGGCGTCGGAGCCAATAGCGGCATCTCTTTTGAGCTCCGCAAACTAACCACTGTAAACCGTTTATAGCAGCACAGGTCAATAGTTCGATGCAGTCGACTCCTCCTACTGCAAAGCCTCGACTTAGGCCTTCTCTTGATCACAAATGGAATTCATGTTTGGAAAGTACTCTCAGGCTTTCTTCTGATTCTGCTTCTTCTCACAGGCTGCTTTGTCTTCCCCTAACTGGAACCATGGCGAAACGCTGTCAATATTACGGTGAGTACACCTCTACCTTACATATCTCCCCACCCTCTCCCTCCCGTTCCCGAACTATGTGACGGGGACCAAGACACAAGATACGAAGTAGTAGAACGCCTACATTTTAATGTGCGTCGAGGAATGTCAGGTGGTTGCAGCTAATGTGCAGCCTTCCATGCCTCGAGACCGGCAACGTGCTCTACGTAGATTTGTGATGTAAATGCCGTGCATACTGTATTGTTAAACTTATTGCCACGTGACATGGTAACTGAACATGCTCAACAAGTGTGACAGTTCTTGGGGGACATAAGCCACCTCGCTAAGAACTTACCATAGTGACGTCGTCGTAAAGCCGGAAGGTTGTGGTGTAACTCGAACAATGTGTTCAACGCAAATTTATGTTGAAAAAACTGGCAAACATAGTGTCCAGAATGTTGCGTCACTACTTCATCATCAACCTGTTTAAATTCACTGCAGGACGAAGGCACCTTCCAGAGATCTTCAATTATCTTTGTCCCGCTCATTCCGAATCCATCATATCCCTGCAGATTTCCTATCACGGAGATGCTCAGAAATGGCATTCGTACTTTGTAGACTCATGAAAACATTTTTCATAAACGTGGCTAGCTTTTGTTTTGGCATATCTTTCCAAATTTAGCTTGTGGCATATGTAGACAAACTACCGTTCCCTTCCAAGTTCCCACCCGCGTAAAACGGAGTAGCCGGGAACAGGTTCCCTTCAAGCCCCGCTCGCTCACCCACTCGACAGTGCATAACTTTCCCCAACAATCTGCGAAAATAAACTTAAGGCGTTGTTAGCAGAATTTCCATTTCCTTTTTTTTTTTGCATGCCTAACCAAACCTTTTACTACAATGTCATTTAATTATCTCAAATTATAGCACGCAACTAGATGATATCGGCAAAAAAAAATAGAAATGTGAAAAGCGGAGCTTGTGTTCGCCCAACTGCGATAGTTTTGCTTGTTTACGTTCACTTCCGTTTTCTCGATTTCTAATCTAAAGAAAGAAAAATTGAAAAAGGTGGATGACCAGGGGAGCTGTATATAACTACAAAGAAAATAAAATAAACAACGAAACAATATAACGCAAATATGTACGTTGCCATGTTTATTTGAATTTACGTTTATCTCGGGACCACGTAAACTATGGCTATATGGTCACTACGATAGACGGCCATGGGCTCTCTGACGACACTGAAGATGTTCTTAGCGAACGTTAGGTCTATGCACGACCGATGGCGCGTCGTAGAGACATTGGTCTTGGTGCAACGTTGAAGGCCGAACCTTCCAAAGGGAAACGCCAAGAACCACTTTCCGTCGGGACCAGACACATCGACGTTAAAAATCATCCACCATGAGGATGGAATTGGGGTCCACCGGGAGGATCCACCCAAATGTGTCGATTATAAAGTCTTCAAGGTCCCTCTTTGACGTTGCGGGATGAACGTCTACTGGTGGTGACAGCGATTCCGTCCCCATCTGTATACGGCGCACGCGTCGGCACATTCAACGGCAAGGCTCTCGCCCGTTAGGGCGCAATGACCGCGCTGTCATTGTTTGCGTAAATCGCAACGCGTAAAACTATCATCCATCATCCATCACCGCTTTTGACACATCTGGCCTCAAACACAGCTGAGACACATACGCTGATACGATTTTGCCTTATGCTCAAGCTGTTTTAAATCTATAGGCGCTGCCATCGTTTTTGCCTACGCACATCACGAAACGTTGGAAACTAGCCTAAGACAGCTCCGCTGTAAAAAAGGAGCAAAACTATCACAGTATGGTCGGGCATTCTCGCATTTCGCAGGCAAACTGTATGTGCGTGTCCGTCTGGTGATGACTGACCGACATTACACACAGTATCATCAATTATACTTTGAGCACACGCCCCGGTGGTCACATTTCAATTCTACAGCGCAGCTTTTAGGCGCCCTTTCCTGCGGCGAGCGTCGGCATCGGCGTAACCAAGCAAACGAGCACAACAGCGAAGGATGAAAGAGCGAACGCGGAGCGCGAAATGAAAGGCACAAGCTGCGAACGGTGGAGACCAATGAGAGCTGCCCCTTCAGTGACATGCGCGCGGGAAACTGGTGCTACGCAGACCCGCCGCTGGTGACGCGCACCACGCGCTGCCCCTCACGATCTTCTGATGAGCGAGGCAGTCGCGCCACAGTTCGCTCGCTTGCAACGCGCCGCACGAGACAGATTGTTCGCGCTAGCCAGTATATCGCGAAATGAAAACACGTATAGAGCTGCGCTGAAATTTTTCATAGGGGAGTAATCGACGGTAATTTTTTTTTTTTTTGTGGCAGTACGAAGCTTTACGAACGCTTCAGCGAGCGAAATGTTGATATATTTTAAAGAACAATACCAGGGTCCTTCAATACTTTCTATTGAAGGACCCTGACAATACATATGCACATTCTTGTTTTTGAAATGTCAGCCTTAGAACAAGCCGGGCGCAAAACTTCATTAGCATGAAGCACTTACCTCTAAAGACATTTAAAGATGCATTATAAACAGACAGCGTCCTTCAAAAACTCAAGCGAAACTCCAGAGTAAATGCAATATCTGAGTGGGAAGCCTCGAATGCTCGAAAACGTTGATGCTTTGGTTTCCTGCAGCGTTCTACACCGGTAGAAGGGAAAATTAGGCACTGGAAAACGAAAGCTGCTTTGAAGCACTGGATGTTTGCCTTCTGTTTAGTCTGTTTCATAATACCAGAAAATAAACCGTCCGATCTGTTGTATGCGTTCCGCTTTTTCTATTGACTGGGGACTCGAGCAGTAAACCTTGCATGATTTTGGATCGATATCATGAAGATGGAGAACGGCAGCTTCCCGCCTATAGGAAGGTTTGTTAAGATATGCGCGCACACCCTATAGAAAGGCGGAAGCTGCTTCTACATGGCACCCGGCAGCGGATACAGTGTATCATTCTCTTTCCTCATTGACAACAAGGCCCTGATTAAGCGAGATGCGCCGTATTACAGCGTAGACTCCGTTCCATTGTGAGCGAGATAGGTGGATTTTTCAACCGCAACGTTCAAATACCTTCTTGTAAGTTTAGTCGACGCAAGTAGCGATATCACCTCATGTAAAGATGGAGCCTATTCTAAGGCTAAGCATCCCTGTGCTTCGTTGGGTGTAGTGATCGCTGAAAGTAAAACTACATGGCAAAATGTGACTTTTCCACGCATCTTTGCCACAAAGGTGATATTGACCAACAAGTTACATTCTAGGGGCTAGGCGTCTTACGACGAGTGCAAAAAGAAAATGAAACGTGGAAATAATGGCTAATGGCAGCGAGCAATTATCGCATCAATGAATAGGTTTGAATAAAAACTTGGTGGCGCAAGCTTAGAGTTAATAAACTCGCGACACGAACACATGTCGGACATGTGTTGTTCGTACATTACGATGTTCCGCTACTGTGACAATGCCTCTTGTAAGTTATTCTGGCGAGCTCGCTAAGTCCCCAATACTACTTTAGGGCATGTGTGACACGGCAGATTTGCATACTCCGTTTCACAATATGACACAAGAACGGAAGCTCGCTGTGTAGCTGGCGTGAGCCAAACAAAATGCGTGGTCCTGCGGATGTAACATGTGTCTTTACGTCGCGCGCCTTCCCGTTAGTTAATGGTGACAGTCTTGAGCGCGTTCTCGAGCGCCCCCCCCCCCCTCCTCCTCCCAGAGCACGCCTCGTAACTTCAACACCCGTGTGAATTATTATCAATCTGAGCACAGCTGCGCCCAGGGTGTACCTCTAACTGAAGATGCATCATAGAGAATCAATTCAAGGAATGGCGAAAATCGAAGCGGTTTAACCGATTGGTGATGTGCATAGACAATGCTCGCTCATCTTTAAAGCAAGTGATGTGTTACATATCCCGTGGACTTAGATACGTTTCTTGTAGTCACGTTTCTTTTCTTTCTTTTTTAATTTGCTCACTAATCGTGAGTGATTGTGCCATCACACAGCAGTTTTCATGGAAAAATTTTAATGTGGCCTCCTGGTCTCTCTTTCTTTTATTCCTCGTATTCTCCTGCACCGCAAACAGCGTTCGCGCTCCTGGCGGCTTCTCTCTCCGCGGGCGTGCTGCTGGTGGACGCTGCACCCCAGCAAGAGTCGTCGTTTGGACTTGGCGCCTTGGTACGGCTCCGAGACGCCCCGGTCATCACCGCTTGAAGCGCGTCTTTCCACACCGACATTAAGTTCACAAAGGACGGCACATTATAATGACACATGTTAAACAGCGCTACGTAGCGCACAAAACTAAACAAAACGCAGAACTCATATAGATGCCATCACCCACGCGTAGGCACCTCGTTAACATTTCTCAGCTCTATAAGCTGCGTTCTGCTGCCTAAGACAGCTCAATCGTTGCTCCTAAAAATACAAATAAGACTGAATAGAAGAAAGCAGTGGCGTAAAGAGCTCAGAACTGTTAAGAGCGTGCGGGGGCGTTGCCATCATTAACGATTTTAAGGTACGTACAGTCGAAGCGATTTGAAGGTGATCACATTAAGTGGGTTAGCTACTGAGACACGGATTATACTTGGCAGAAATTGACAAAAATACATTAGCCTATCTTGCGCATTCTTTATTCTTTCTCGCGGCTCTTGACCTTGACTAGAAAGGTAGTCACAGCAGGATTACAAAGGACGTGTTAGTCTGACTAGATGCACGCGGCGGCCGGATACCTTCATATCGTTCAAGGCTGAACGGGTTACGCTTATAACTCTCGTCTGCTATATCGTAGGTATGCTCCAGTTCAGATGGCCCATCAGGCACACATGCTAGTTGAGTAGATACGGGATGACTAAATAGGGTCACTACTCTTGTATAATTGGGGTTTTTTTTTCGCTTATCTCTCACAATGATACTCACAAAGCTGTGAAATCAAATTTAACATAGCACATTCTTTTCTCTCTCTCTCTCTCTTTGTTTACGACAGTGTTGATAATATTAAACACTTTGTATTCCGTCCGAAACCGCTAAGCACAGACTCTGTAGAGAGCAAAAATATTGTGAATATGTAGACGTAGCTCCCATAGCAACCTAGTCATAGGTGTAGAGAAGGCCCCTTGCGTGCACTTAGGCCCTGGCTTCGTTAATTGTCGTCCACACAAACTATTCGATCCTGAAAGTCGCACGAGGAAGGGCCTTTTCTCGTGACCACTGTACTACTTACGCGCAAGTTATATTGAAATCAGTGAACATGCGAAATTGACAAAATGCGACTTCTTTTGCAGCGTGGCCACCGCTTTCAAGCAAAGTGGTCAAGCTTGCGACCCTGCGGACCATGTGTTTCCTTGCAGCTTGCACACCCAGGCTCTCAGTTTCTGTACCCCAAGTCCTCTAACAAACTCTCGCTTTTTTCCTCCTCATAATGTGTCCCGAGGTGAAATAAGACTTCAGATACCTTGAGGTTGAAGGCCTTTGTCCTCCAATTGAGGTTCTGGCATCGCTAATAAAGCCTGTCCTATCTTCCAGATCAGTTCACAACAGCTGATTTTAAAGAAGCGCGATTCTGCACCATCGACCCACTTTATTATCGAAGCCTCTCGTAGAACCCACGCCACGGTAGCCAGCTTAAACCTTCAAGTTCGTATGATAACATTTTATGCTTGCTGTCAATGTCATTTGAAAGCAGCCCTCAAGTAATCGTTTCACGCAAAACGAAATCATATACTCCACATTGAAGCGACACAGCTGTATCTTATCTTGCATGGTAATGAGTTTAATGCATTTTGTGCCGTTCACGCCGCAAGCCACTCGACCACAAACGCATTTAAATCAGTCAGTTGGGCACCATTAGAATCCCTTAGACAAAAAGTTTGATGAGCTCCTATTAGCTGAATGAGCCGCTGAACACTCGTCAAGAGTGACTATCTTTCAACGCCTGGCAATGCAGGTCGCTAAACGTATGTTCAGTTCTGACTACGAACCATATAGCAAGGGCTCCTATTGTATCATTAGCCCTTCAGTGTTCTATAGAGTGGTGAACCATCGCCGTCATCCTTCAGAACATTGAAGCACCAGCAGTACAAGAACCCCATCTCGACGCACACCAACAGCTCTTCTTAAGGCTGCAAGTAACTTGCGTACTTTTCACAAAAGATTTAGTAATAATAATTTATTGAACTCTGAACGGAAGTATCCGCACATTGTCGTTAGCATGTACTAAAAGAAAACAACCGAAATTTGTACAAGACTTTAGCCAGACCGCGTCGATACAGACCGACTCAATCAGCTTCAGCAGATACGAAAAGCACATATGTCATGTATTCGGTTTTTCCTCAGATGTCATTGTTCAAAAAATATTTTCGAGCTTATAAGTCAATAACACTGAAGCCGTAGTACGCAAATCCTTTAGCGATAATAGGGAACAAGTCGAGCGACATCAGGTCGATGAGGGTAGCTATAGGGGCTTGTCGGCACGGCATCTCCTATTTTATTGTAGAGCAAGCTGAACGGCAAGGACAACAGAAAGGCGTTGTGTGGGTATGAAATGGGCCTTTCTGTTGTCTTTGTCTTGCAGCTTACGCAAGAAAAAAATGGGCGACATCAGGTAGCGTACAAACCTGTACGTGTTCTTCAATTAACGTCGCGAAATATCGCGCGGTTTTATCGCCTGTTCCCGCTGCTTTCTTAGCCCAAGGAATTTTATTGTTTATGCCCAGTAGCCACGCACAATGCACGTGACACCCGCAGTAGGATAATCGCAGACCCTGGTGGTGCTGGCTTGTGTCAGCGCGTGCGGGCGCGCCAGGGTTTCGACACCAGCCATTGCAAGCGTCTATCGCATCCATCGCACCCGGGACGCTGCCTCGTGCGTGAACCCCCTGCACGAGGTGCTCTCTGTGTATACCCCCCCCCCCCCCCCATTTGTAACCCACTCGTCACCTGTATGTTGTGCCTGTGTTTGTCCTGTTTGTAACTTGTCTGTTGTCCTGTTGATAACACATCTGTTGTCCTGCTGTCTTTTGTTCTGTTCAGGGTAAAGCGTTTCGCTCCATTCGTCGCCTGTCGTTCCTGCCCACGAGAACGCTGCGAGCGGTGTGGCAAACCTTCCTTGCTCCCCTTGTTTCGCGCTTAGTTTTCCTTTTCAGACGTCGAAGAAACGAGATGCCCGAGAGGTCGTAACGTATGCGTGCATGTGTGTGCTGGTCTATGTGTGCTTTTTCGTTGTTCCCCTGTGTATGCTTGTGTGGCTTACCTACCGACGCACTTTCAAGCCCTTTGTGAATAAGTGTTACCTCCCTTCTCCCTTCACTTTTTTTTCTTGCTATTCCTTGCCCGACCCTAAGCTAAAATGCTGAATTTCTGGCCGGTAACAAAACATTGGACGCACGAACAATGGATCACTATGCTGGTATAAAAGGTAGAAAGCGTGCGTTTTAGCTGCCTTAGTTTTCAAAGGTTAGGTTAGGATCACACGACTGTAATGACATAACGGCCGGCGTAAGAAGTCTTGTACATTTCGCCACACAAAACGCTGCTACACATTGAGAAATTGTCACGAAATTTACGAACTTGGCTGGCGCAATTCAAGGCGTTTAAAAGGCGCCTGAAGCCTGAAAATCGCATTTGAATAGGCTGGCAACAGGCGCCAACGCCCAGCGGAGCCCACAGGCTAGCGTGAACGACCTACAAAATTAGACACGTCAAGCCTACCTTTTAGGCTATTATATCCATATAAATAATGCCGCCGTGGCAGTAGTAGTAGTAGTAGTAGTAGTAGTAGTAGTAGTAGTAGTAGTAGTAGTAGTAGTAGTAGTAGTAGTAGTAGTAGTAGTAGTAGTAGTAGTAGCGGCTGCTGCTGCTGCTACTACTACTTTTGCTGCTACTTTCCAGACATCACTTTAACTGGATTATTGTTTTACCTGACCCTCTAAGGGATAACATCGCTTATCTCTGTCTTTTGTGCTGGGTCGCCTACGCGTTGCTACATGTCAAGTGCTTCGGCCGTGTGGTATTTTAACCGCTTTAAGAAACCCAATCGAGTTTACGTTCATACAAGAACGTAAACCTGCTTAAAATGCAAAGATTAAAAGATAACGAATGTCTTTGTGACTTTAGCAAGTAAACTCAAGTGAACGAATCCACGGATGCAAGTAGTAGTAATAATAATGATATAAGAGCGGCATGTATGTAGGGAGCCTTTCTTTTTTAAGCTGCACCAATTCTTTGTTTAAGAAATTGACTGTGGCAGATAGTACAATTTTAACCTTTGAGCTAAATTACTCGATGAGGCGGCCATTACTTCTACGAGAAATCAAAATACTTAATTGAATAAGTAACATAAGTACGCTTATTGATGTCTTATTTAATTACGTTGCGGCACATATTTTGTGAAATTGAAGTTAATTAAACGTGATTTAGTGTAATTGTGATGATTACTCCATTAGGTAAGCATTTTGACCTCTCGTAAAAGTAATGGCCACCTCATCGAGTAATTTAGCTCAAGGGTTAGGACTACGCTATCTGCCACAGGCCATTTTCTTTTTTTTTAATTTTGCACCTGGTATGGTGAATATGGGGGGCGTACAGCTCCCAGCACATTTGCCTGAACGGTGTGCTCTGCGTGCGCGCCCTCCGCCTGCCGGAGGCCGCCGTTTCGTCACCGCCACGTCCGTCGGTGAATCAGAAAAAGCATGTGGACAGCAGTAATCTCGGAATTTCCCATTATTTGGCAGCGCATTCTCATAAAGAAGGCGCCTCAAAACGTGCCCTCTGCTGCAGGGCGCCAAACTCATTATAGAAAGAGCACTAATCCCGTGCTAGGACGGGCGTGAAAGGGCGGGCTGTGCAGTCGGTGCACTACCCTGTCGAGAGCAGCTCATTTACGGCGTGTGCTGGTCCCAGCGCCTCTTTCATTTCTTCACTGCCGCTCTTCGTATTCCTTGTACTCGTAAACTGACATGAAGCAGAAGGAGAATAGTGTAACTCTGTAACTAGCAGGAACCTGACCGGATAAAGCTTACAAAAAGTTACACTCAACAGGGATGTCATGAGCTTGTTCAATAAGCAAGTACAAAACGGGTTCCCATGAAGGGTAAAAAGAATGCCGGCCCGGCAGAACCCATCTCACGATGAATGTCGACGCTAATGCGATTAGCGTTGCAACAGTATATAGCGACACAGCGTACTGCCACCACAGGCACACGAAATGGAAATTTCGCTGCCAACCTCAATGCCGGTTGAAACTTCGTAGTATCCCTAGTATCCTGGCAGCAACTTCGTTGCGATGGCTCTCCATCCAGCGGCCGCGCTCGATGTGGAGGCGTCTTACATAGAAGGGGGTGCTATCGCTTTAATATATTTAAGGCTACATACCCTTTGTGCCACCTTGGAACATCCATCCTGGAGGGATTGGCCAAGAATGGGCACATACCAGTTACACATACACGCGTTACCTGAAGTTGTCTGTTCGGATACATACCCAGTAAAACATAAACCAAAGTTGTCTACTAGGCCAGACCGCAAACAGCAGCAAATTGGGCATTAAGGCGCTTACCCTCGGAGGAATAAAAAGGTTAGGACAGAGCATTACGTCACGCAGCCAACTTTGGCAAGCGAACGCTCCGTGAAGCCCATACGTTTGCTCAGAGGTGGCCCAACACGTGACCTCTTGCGTCGAGATCATGGAGCAATAATCGAGATTTCCTGAGACGTTTGGTTCCCCGTAGCTACGCCAGTAGTTTTTATTCGGCGCGCGTTTGTTCGGCAGCCCTGCCGTGGCTCTGCCTGCTGAGTGGGAACACTAAAACCAACCGCGCAATTTGACGTGCTATCCCGTACTGGACAGCAGGTTCGACTTCAGTTGCGTTGCGCGATGCTCCCTCCTAACGTTTTCCTTCCTCTACGCGCACACCCATTGACCCATGTTGTCTGCTCGGCAGGACAGTAGCCAGCTCATACTTAGTGGCCCAAGCTAGTATACAACTTGGGTCACTGGATGAAAGAGGTTATACACAGGGTGTTTCACGTAACTCGAACCAAGGATGTTCAAAAAAGTGGTTAACCGCAGCTGGGTGAAATCAATGACATATTGTTTGCCGTCATGTGGGGCTCCTTAAAGTATCTTTCATATTCCGCCTAATTAGTTAATTAACTAAGATGAATTATGAAAAATGTTTGCGTTCCCTCTAGGGACAAGTGCGTTTCGTTGTGTTGTAGAAGGGCTTCAGAAAAGACCGATCCAATTTTTTGTGGCAACATACATGCTGCATGGCAATTTTTTTCGGCGTTTAAAGAGATCCCGCTAAATTTCGAATAAAACCACGTGACTGCGCTCATGCACCATCGTATTGCAGCGCTCTCAACCGGGATAAAAACGACGTACAGCGCGAAGGACAAGGACTGCGAGAGACGACAAACACTGCGCTGTGTTTATCGTCTCTCGCAGTCCTTGTCCTTCACGCTGTACGTCGTGTTTATCATGAATTACCAACTAGCCCAGGCAATCACCCTAGTCCCTAGCTCTCAACCGTGCTTCCAGCCTCTCCCATGTCATGGACGACGGCGCTTCCTTCCCGTGTTCCACCGCCAAAGATGCTAACGCACTGTGAAGCTGATGCCTACAGCCGCGGCCGCCCACTTCGCCACGGTCCGCGCGCACGGTTCTTTCGTACGAACCGCGATTGAGAGCACTGCAATACGATAGCGCCTGAGCGCAGTCACGTGGTCTTAGCTCATCTTTCGCAGGCTTTCTTTAAACGCCGGAAACAAAAATATCACCACGCAGCATGTGCGTTGTCACAGAAAATTGGATCGGTCGTTTCTGAACCTACTCTACAACGTAACGAAACACACATGGCCTTAAAGTGAAAATTTAAATTTTTGAATAATTGATCTGACTTAACTAATTAAGCGGAATATAAAAAACGATACTCTAAGAAGCACCACGTGACCATAGGTCGTCGGTTTCATTCAACTGCGGTTAACAACTTTTTTTTTTATCCTCGGTTCAAGTTACGTACGTGAAACACCCTGTACACAGACATACCGCAAAGTGGGTATAATTGCTAAAGAAGGCTAATCCCATTAATAGGCTTTTCTGCTCCAGTAACAGAAAAGAAATGACGACTCCTAACAGCTATATAGCGATTGGGAACAGTACTTGCTGGGAATCACACAGTGGCCTTCGAAAAGGACAGAAGCTTTATTTTTCTTGCAAATTTTTCGTTTTCTTTCGCGCGGAGTACACAAAGCAGCTACACTCTATAAGCCAGTGATGATCCCCGAAATCGCTCTCTAATGGCATTTTTCCATATCGCCTGCCTGCAGTTCCGACCCTCCGCGCAATCGAACTCCGAACTGTCTACGAGCTCGCCAATTGGCGACGCTGCCCGCTACCTGGACTCCACGGGTAAAGTTTTCGACTCAGTTGTTCCAGGGAAATTTGCCGAGAAGCTATTGCCCAAGGTGAGTTCCAGACAAAAGACCCGCAGCCTGGTATTTAAAGCTCGCTGGTGTTATTACGCACTTCGCTGGGCGTTTCCTATACCATTCTGTTGCTGGTAGAGCGAGCCAGAGCTCTCTCTCTAAAACAAAATGTGCTGTAACTATTGACAATGATCGTCAATGTAAGCAAATAGAATAGAACGAACGAACGAACGAAAATGTTTTCCTTGCCGAGTACGACCAACCACGAAAACCGGTAAAAGAGGCAAAGAAAGAAAAAATTTGGCAGCATGTTACACTCCTGTAACACGTGAAGGCGAAAGCCTGCTGCACACGTGGTCGCGCATGAAGTTATACGAAAGGAGGAGTGAGACATCTTGCAAGACATATAGCCAGTCGTAGTGTGAAGAAAATGTACGGTGCTGTAGGTCGACCTCCTCAACGACACATGCGAGCACCTAATACACTACCTAAAGGTTATTTCGTTCTTTCTTTCGTTCTCTCTTAGTTTCTGTTTCCTTTCTTTGTACTTTCTTTGTTCTTTCGTTCATTCTTTCGTTCCTTATTTCTTGATTTCGTTCTTTCATTCTTTCGTTTCTTCATTCATATTCAACCATTGCATCTTTGATTGCTTACGGAGGTATGAGACATTCCTGATAATGATATCTTTTGTCTCACTGGTCTAGACGCCGCTTTTTTCGGGTATAAGCCATTGTAACGATCCACTTCAAGCTTTCGCCTTAAAAACAAAAACAAGCAAGCTGCAGAGACTGCAGTGCGAGAGAGCCCTCCAGATACAGTGCTGCTACCAGAGGCAAGAAACACAAATGGTTTATGGTTATACATTTTATACTTTCTCGACCTGTTCCCAAAAAAGAAATGACGTGGAACGTTCAAAGTTATGCGACAGCAAACCGCCACGTAATTCTGAACGCAAAACAAGTATATAGAAATGAAAATCGCAACAAATGTTGTCTTTTTTAAATATGCATCATGAACTCTTAAAACTGTGGACGTTGTCGTATTCACGCATATACAACTCAGCATAAGGTGCAAACCTTATGTCCCATTTGGCAATGTACTCCTCCGCCCTGCAAAGGGCAAAGATTTTCAGGCAATTGCTCAATGCTATAGATTTACTGAAAGTCACAACTTTTAATTTAAACCAATTCAAACAGTGCTGTGGGCATTAAGTCGCTATTATGTATTACAATTATAAGCTAACTATTATTTTCTGGTGCTTGCGCACTGACATCAGAAAGCATCTGCCATGCCAGTTGGAGATTGCAGGGAGAGGGCTTCGCCCTGTAATGGACATAAAAGATTATTATTATTATTATTATTATTATTATTATTATTATTATTATTATTATTATTATTATTATTATTATTATTATTATTATTATTATTATTATTATGATGATGATGATGATGATGATTATTATTATGATGATGATGATGATGATTTCGCTGCCAGCGTTTCCCGGCAAACATTCCGGTTACGTAAGCTACAGTTGCCTGGAAGCGTGAGAAGCAGTCAGGGATCTTTGAAAGCTACTGCATTCCACTTTTAAAGGCGAAGCTTAAGCGCCCTTCAAGTTTTTGTCTTCCGTATCGATTTCTTGTTGACGAAATATGAAGCATTTCTTTCTCTTTTTTTAAAGAATGTTTGCAGTATTACAGATAGAAGCAAATGAATTACTGTGAGGCAACGACGAACGGAGGCGAGTTACCTTTCCCGCTGCAAACCCTCTCTTCCATTGACTTGACCGTCGCCCACAAACGAATCATTCCTTCCTTGCCTTCTCCCATATCGGAGCTCAGGACCCAAGTTGCATTTGCGCCGTGACCCACCGTATCTCTATCACGCCTTTATTTTCTTTCTGCGTGGCGCATTTCCGGTGGCAGTAAAATTACAGGCAGAGAGGATAGCAGACAGCAAAGGACACAATTTTACTAACGCCCAGCGCTACCGTCCATCGCAGTTTGACGACCAGAAAGACAAGGTGTGCTACGAGTTCGTCGGCTGCTTCAGCAACCGGGACAGGTTCACACACCCGACCTCGTTCCCCAGCGATCCGGAGTCTGTGGACACCAAATTCCTGCTCTACTCGCGCTCCAACCGGCGCTCGCCCGTCAAGCTCGACTACCGGCCCAGCAAGAGCCTCGGCCGCCTCGCCCAGTTCGAACAGCGCAAGCCACTCAAGCTCATCGTGCACGGCTTCCTCGAGAGCAGCAAGGCTCGCTGGATGCAGGACATCAAGGACGCATTCCTGGACCTGGTACGTGCACCCGCCGTACGCTAGCATCGTCATTGGTTGTTTGTTAAAAATAAACTAAGCGGTAGCGAGGGAAGTTACTCCTGACCGCACTGTAACTGTATAGCGCGATCTGCTCACACCTTAACGGCGATCAGTATAGTGGGCAGAAGATGGGAAGTAAAAAGGAAGGAGAGAGAGGGGAGACTGCTAAACACTCTTTCATGCTTTTTTTCTATAAGATCCATAAAATGCGGGCAGCGCACCAGTTTTGCCAATAATTAGAACCTAACCAATTGGATGGATACTGCGCCTTCGGAGAATCCTTTAGATCGGAAAAAGCAAGACTTGCTATCTCAACTGACAAGCAAGAAAGTTGAGGTACTTGGTGCGGTTGCCTTAGCTCATAATTCAAACTAGCTAAACTCCAAAAAAGTGATAAAGCTAGAGGTGGCCTTCAATTGATATTTTGTGGAAAATACGCCATCCACGTCAAGCGTACTCTGCGCGAACCATCGACTCACTTTTGAAGAATTGACACAGTCATCACAATGCATTGAAGTCGGATTATTCCTTCTTCAATGAGCTGTGATGAGCCATCAACTCGTTGCTGATTACGTGATAAAACACATGGCGCACCCAGGCAACATGAGCGTTACAGTGGTGTTGCAAATCACAGTCCGCTGTCGTGTGGAAAGCGCTATGTTGGGCAAACAGGACGTTGTGTTAAATGTTTAATGAGCATGAAGTTAACCTCAGAAGAGAATTACGCTCGGTTGATCCTCACTCCTGTCCTAGTGCTGTTGTGGCCCAGATTTTAATCATACGAGAATTTTGTGCAGACCTCACAAACAACTGATTAAGAAAATTTCGAAAGCTTGTGAAATATGTGGCTCGGGTACGTCAAGCGTTGTTATATGAGGCCACTGGCACTTTCCAGCAAATAATTAATATAGAAAAGGCAGGAGGGGCACGATAACACATTCCTCTCTCTTTCTCTTGTTATGTTTTTTTTTATCTGTTTTTCCATATATGCGCTCATTTCGAACTAAAATAGAAGTTCGAAGTCAGCGTAACGCGTATGCATTATTTCGTTCTCGTCCTGCTCGGCGCTGTTCAGATCAGAATATGTACAACCAACAAGCCCAAATTCAAAAGCTATCAAGTTCATTCGTCTTTATCATTAACTTAATTTTGTAACATACGTTAAGCGTTCGCTTTCGGTAAGGGTCTTCTATTTGCTATTCACGAAGCGTTATCTGCACGCATCCAGCTTGATGAACACGCTGAGGGCAAAAGGCAAAACAAAAAGGAGCACGAAAAACAAGACGGTGCGCACCTTCCTGTCCGCGTTCTGCGCCCGCCTTGTTTACGCTCACCACGTTCAGTCAGAGGTGCCAACAAGACCAACATCCAGTGCTGCCTAGACTATTTAGCTCTCTTTTTTGCCACTGGTATCCCTTCAAGACTAGAACCGCTCAAGACTTCCATTTGTGCTTTTACCTGCCGCCGCAAAGCTTTTACGGACGCCCATTGCGTCCTCACCGAAATTGCCGATAGTGTTATCTGTGAACTTTGCGGTGGCAAAGGCAGCACTGACAATCAGAAAAGGAAATTTTCTTCTTAAATTCATCAGTGTGATAAGAAGCGTCACGTGGCTGTTAAGTGATGCATATATATGAAGATGCGGATTTCCAATAAAAAAATCAGTTGCTAGAGCGCTCCGGTTAGTGTATCCGTTTGCCTTCATGTTGACCCTGTTTAGAAAGCTCAACCCTTTCCAGAATGCAATTCCGACTGGCCCAAGAAACAGCATTCCTGACGCTGGTTCGCCTAGTTTAATTTATAGAGTTTACTCCCCGTTGCATCAGGACGTTTAGATGACCGGCACTTAAAAATCGGCCTGGAGCCTCGTCGGCTCGTACTAGGAAGGTTTTAAATACGCTGTTAATGTTTTTATTTTTATTTCTCCCTTCTCTTTTCCCTTTTCTTTTTTTTTCCTTCTGTTCCTGAGGGAGCGTTTCATCGATTGGGTGCGGCGTCGTGCCTTGATCCCACACGTGTACTGGAAGACTTATGTCGTGGGTGTTGCTTTTCTCCTCCACGTACCGTTCTTCATCCCATCCCTACTCCCCCCCCCCTCCTTATTTAACAAACTGAATGCCGCCCATGCTAACCTGCTTGCCTTCGTTTAATTTCTTTATTTTTTCTCTTTCTGCCCACTACTATGCGACCTCGTACAAGAGGCTGCGCCGCGCAAGCTGGAATCGGTGAATACAGAGAATACTAATCACTCCAACGCACGTGCACCGCGCCGCAGGCAGATAAGCGTAAAATGTCCCACAAAGTTCGCAAACGTGCGTCGTCTGACAGGAACTTGGAACGCCCGTTGCAGCGGTGACGACGTTCGTTGCAATAACGGCATCCCTCTAATTTGTCCGATCGGCCTAAGCGAGCTTGCAGGTGGTCGATATTTACGCCAGAAGCTCGCCAAGGACCGAAGCGTAAGATTGATCGCGGGAAGGGTTATCTCGGTCGCATTGACGCCACTGCCAAACAGCGACGCACCCCTCACGCAGCCCGCTTGCAGGAGGACTGCAACGTGATCATCGTCGACTGGAGCGGTGGCGCGCAGCAGCTCAGCTACATCAAAGCGGCGGGCAACACGGCGCTCGTGGGCCGCGAGGCATCGCTGCTCGTGCAGCGGCTCATCGACACGCAGCGCGGCACGCTCGGCCCGGACCAGGTGCACATCGTGGGCTTCAGCCTGGGAGGCCAGATCGCCGGCTTCTTCGGCAGACACTTCAAGAACAGCACCGGGACGCTCATCCCGCGCATCACCGGTATTGTTATGTTGCTGCTGCTGCTGCTGCCGCGCGAAACGAGCGAGCGCTTCAGCACTGCCTGGCAGGTCTCCGGCGCCCGCCCCTTGCATAATATGCATCGCAAGGCAGCAAAGCGCGCTGAGCCAACGCGAAAAAAGAAAACAAGACGGGGTGAAGAGGGGGGAAAAATACGAGAGCAAAACCCGCTGTATCTTCTATGTATCGTCGTGTGTGTACAGTGTATTCTTTCTTTTTTCGCTTTTCCTGTAGCTGCCTCTCTCGTGAGATATCGGAGAACATCACGTCAAGTCATTGAGCCTTCGTCATTAAACGTGGCTTCGAAGACCAAGCGGCCTGTTGACGCACACCCCATGCACGTTAATGCTCTTGCATGCATTACGTGCGGGATTCATTGAACGCGTACGCAAAGCTGTACGCGCTTAATTGAAGCGAATCTATTTTTCGGCGTTTGTTAAGGCGGAAAAATGTACGGAACACTACACAATTCGCAATTCGTGAACCGCGTGTCGTTACCATTACTTTCTAATTAAACCATCTTCCACGAAGCATTAAAGCGTGCTTTCACGCTATTCTCTGTGCCTGTTACATCGAGAGAAAAACAAACACGTCTAATCTGGTAGTAAAGTTTCTTGTAACGTCAGTTAACTATCGGCTTACAAGAAATAGTAGCTGAGCAATATTATGCGAATACTGCAATGATAACTATAAGCCAGCTTCTGCACAAGCGGTTCAGCATGCTATGGATTTCCTATACCCTCCGGCTGGTAGCGTCAAGCAGCTTCGCAACTGACCGAGCAGTATCTTGGCGAACGGATAGATTCGCAAGCATGAACAGCCGCTTTCAGTTGACGGGACAGCGAGAGCTGCGCCTTCTAAGTGGGCCTACCTCCGTCTTTTTATTGCGATAGCACTTATATGGACACTCCAGGCGCATTTCTGCCGTCGCTGTACAGTTCCGTTAAAGCCCAATGGCGATAAAATCATCGCCGCGATCAGCACTGCCTGGCAGTGCTGATCTGCCGTTCTTCTCCGGCGGCTGCTGCTTACCCGTGCGAGCGCAGTATCTTGAAAGCGATCTGCGACGAGGCCTAAGTGCGCGCCCGCGCGAACCTCATCTTCGAAGCGATCTGCGATGTTTGCAGAGTGCGCGTAGTGCCGGTAGCTTCGTATGCGCTGTGCTTTCGACTTTTCGTTCGCGTTGAAGCGAGAGATGCACCAAGGTCAATTCGATCGCTGCTGCTGCCGCGATTTCTCACGACAGCATTTTGAAAACGAGCTTCCGCGCTCATCGAGCGAGATGTGTTCATGTTTACTTGTGCGCCCGTGACGCCGCGTTTGTTAATTTAGTTAAAACGCGTTGGCGGACTAGTTGGTATGAGTACATGATAGAATGTGCAAGCGCGACTCAACGTGAACGTAGAAAGAAACATACACACAGTGACAGCGCTTCCTCTGTGTGTCTGTTTCTTTCTATGTCAGTCGCACTTACACATTCTATCATTGTTAATTTAGTAAGTAAACAAATGTTTAAAAGTTTATATGACCGATAAAACCTACTTACTTACTTCGTATAGCTATCCACTAATTTGCTATCGCAATCGGTGCTTCGCCTTTCTGGCGAAACTGCGTCTTTTTTTTTAATAGGGTTTTGATTGAAGTAAAGTGGTAAGTGAAAAGGAGCATGGCTAGTTATTTTTATATTTAAAAGAAGGTGAGAGGTGAGCCATTTCCGCAGGAACAGTCGTCAGCTCTTAGAACGTTCAAGGACAATAAGTGCGTACATTTGAGTACAAAAAAAATTTACTGCCTTCACAGTGCCTCAAAAGTGAGAAACCGGAGGCACTAAATCATTGCGAGACAGAGGAACACACAGATGTTGTGAAATCCATGACACTCAGTCCTCAGTTCTGCGGGGATATAAAAGTGTTGCGTGCACATTCGGTTACGATATTCGCCTTATGGCGCAGAGTGAATGTGTAGTATGTTCACAATATCACTGCATTGCTTGGGCCGTGGCGATCAATCAGTACCGACGTTTCATCGTTAAAGTGCCTAAAGGGCCTGGTCCGCTCGATATTTCTAGGACGTCTTTAAACGGTACCTACCAAAGGCTGATAATGTCTTATCTCATAGCTCAACCACCTTCCGGGTGTTTCTTAAGCACGCAAAATTTTTTTTGGCTCCAACCGAAGCTGGGGGGGGGGGGGGGGGGACTATCCTCTAGACTATTCTCTCTCACATCGTCGTCGTGGGTGCTACTGGTACTGTATAAATCTCTATAGAACTCCTCAGCCACTTGAACTATCTCATCCATATTAGTAACGATATTGCCGGCTTTGTCTCTTAACGCATACATCTGATTCTTGCCTATTCCTAGTTTCTTATTCGTAGCATTTAGGCTTCCTCCGTTCCTGAGAGCATGTTCAATTCTATCCATACTATACTTCCTTATGTCAGCTGTCTTACGCTTGTCGATTAACTTCGAAAGTTCTGCCAGTTCTATTATAGCTGTAGGGTTAGAGGCTTTCATACATTGGTGTTTCTTGATCAGATCTTTCGTCTCCTGAGATAGCTTACTGGTATCCTGTCTAATGGAGTTACCACCGACTTCTATTGCACACTCCTTAATGATGCCCATAAGATTGTCGTTCATCGCTTCAACACTAAGGTCCTCTTCCTGAGTTCCTCCCCAGCTGCCTTCCCTCTTTGCATAGCTCCCAAGGCTTCGAATTAGTACATGACCGGGGTAGTTGGAGAAGTGTGGGAGAGGCCTTTGCCCTGCAGTGGGCGTAACCATGATGACGATGATGATGATGATGATGATCTCAAATGCGCAGCCAAATGGTGGCCGTTTGTGAACGAGATACAGCTGCAATCAGAGCGAGTGATGCCACTCGGAGCATGGCTATTAAACTCGTAGAGTGGATACTTGGATGGGTGTCGCGTAGTGCCGAGTGTCTTGGCGCCAGATGGCTTGTCAGGGGTTGGTCACATCTCATGCATTCTACGTAGCGAATTTGTGTATGGTAAATTACAACCGCATCCGAGCATTTGGCTATTACGTACTACATGAAAGCTGTAGCCATGAAGGGAGTAAAAGGTAGTCCTGTAATGGAACATACTAACAATATTTTCTGTAATATTGCAAAAAAAAAACAGTAAGAAGATTGTTTTGGTGAAACCCAAGAAAAACGAGCTAACAGAAAACAAAAAAGAACAGAAAGGATATGATACCAAAATTGCCATGCTCATTTGTTTTTTTTTTCACAAGAACATTTTAACTAACAGCGTACTGCCTCTCCTTTATGCACAGAAACCGTGTGATACACAGCATCTGCGATAATCAATATATATATATAATTCAATGAGAAGTCTGTAGATCCGGTGCATAGGTAGCTTTAGAAACGAAGGTGCACACTTGCGAAAATTGCATCTTTAATGTTTTTTACGTTTCGGCCGTGGCACTTCCTTCATCAGAATAAACACAGATACGAGCGCGCAGCCGCTTTTATAGGCATGCGCACGTGGGCATAATCAGTAGTACATGCACGTGTACACTTGCAAATAATAGAAAAAAAAGTACAGCAGCAAATATAACTTAAGCACGATAAATGATATGCATTAAATATCATTAACATGTCGAAATGATTGTACATGAAGTACAACATACTATCGATTGCGACATGGCAAAACTGATTTGGGATGCTTTGTCAATTCCTTACAAGAACATACACATCAAGATATGGCAGAAAGGCACGACAGTTTTCCTACGCTCTCGTTGATACCGGATGACACAGTGTTAAATTTATGGATGAGAAAGGATTCTCGTACTTCTCGATCATGGTGCGATTTGAAACCTGATTGTATTATGGTTACACTGATAGTGACACGTGTTCTTATCTTTATCGGGCGACCACGTTTTGCCGCCTAACAAATGTTATCGCACAGCGCGGGACGCACCTGTATGTATCCGAAGTTTCTGGAAAGTTATCGATGCTTCTATCCGCTTTCTGTTGTCGCCGAACCTTGTGTTATCTGATTTCATCGCGTGACGCGAATGGTGTAGAACTTTGTGGAAGGCACGCGGGTCCCAACGATTAGTCTGGAACATTCGACGACTGCTGTATAAAAGCCGACACGCTTGACCCGCTCATCAGATTTTCGACGATCGCCGACCGTGTTCGCCGCTATCGTTGTGCTATAAGTGTAGCCTGTTTTTGTGGGCACAGGTTCGCCCAATAAAAGTTGGTTTTGTCCTTCACAGTATTGCTACTGTGTTCTTCAACGTCACCACCACGTGACAATATTGTCAAACTTATGACCTGGCAGTCGAACATTTTTAGATAATGGAAGGTGTGGCAAGCTGTTAACGTGTGCTTTGTGGTTATTGAATCTGACACGAAAAGATGTTTAGGTCTGATCGATATACTGCATATGACACACTGAACATTCAAGCAGATAGATGACGTTAGTGCTGTCACAAGTGAAGTCGCCGTTGATTTTAACAGAAAAATTGGATGATGTGCTTCTAGCAGTCTTTGATGTGGTCATGTGTGTACAAACTTTACAACGGGGCTTATTGCAGGGATGACAACCAGCAAGAGCAATCGCTTTAGTCTTGGAAGAGGTTACTAGGTCACACAGATTCCTAGAGCGACGATAGACAACTCTTGGCGATTCCGTGAAAATGTGTTTAAGACGGTCGCTTTGTGTTAGTTAGTTATAATGCTTCCTGAGAATGTGGGACACGTTAGGAATAGATGGAAAGTGTGTTAGGATAAGGTTAGTTCGTGAAATCGGCGCCGATCGCTTGTCCGTGCAGATGAGTTCCTTCCGGTCGAGACAGTCGGCCCGTTTAAGGGCATCGTCGATTATTTGTGAAGGGTATTTCTGTACGGTTAGTGCGTCACGAAGCTGGTTACAGTTGCGAGTGAATTCACTACTGTCCGAACAAATTCTTTTGAACCGGATAGCTTGGCTGTAGGGAATGCTCGCTTTGCAATGCTTGACATGGCTGCTTTTAAAATGCAGATATCGCTGTAGGTCAGTGGGCTTTCTGTAAAGATTTGTCGTTAAGTTACCATTGCACAGAGATACTGAGACGTCAAGAAAGTTTATGCTGAGTGATGAATAGGAATGGGAAAAGGAAATTGACGGTGCGGCGTTGTTAAAGTCCGTAATGAAGGAAAGTAATGCAGCTTCACCATGATGCCAAATTAGGAAAATGTCATCGATGAAGCGTTTGTAATAGAATGGTTTGAGGTCACGAGTATCGAGGAAATTCTTTTCTAGTATGCCCATGAAAATGTAAGCATAATTAGGACCTATTTTTGTGCCCATGGAGGTACTGCTGGTTTGAACGTAATGCTCGCCATCAAATTCAAAGTTGTTGAGTTCAAGGATTACTGTTAGAATTATGCCAAGAGTAAAATCGTCGATGGGTTTGTCATCTACAGAATCGTTATATGCGCGGAGTACAGATTGAATCCCATCTGTATGGGGAATGTTCGTGTACAGCGACGCCACGTCCAGTGTGACTAGAAGAGCATCGCTTGGAACACGCAAGTCAGCGATATCAGACAGAAAGTGGTTAGTATCTTTGACATAAGAAGAAAATTTAGGAGGAAGTGAACTGATAAGGTTCACTTGTGACAGCACTAACGTCATCTATCTGCTTGAATGTTCAGTGTGTCATATGCAGTATATCGGTCAGACCGAAACATCTTTTCGTGTCAGATTCAATAACCACAAAGCACACGTTAACAGCTTGCCACACCTTCCATTATCTAAACATGTTCGACTGCCAGGTCATACGTTTGACAATATCAGTGTAACCATAATACAATCAGATTTCAAATCGCACCATGATCGAGAAGTACGAGAAGCCTTTCTCATCCATAAATTTAACACTGTGTCATCTGGTATCAACGAGAGCGTAGGAAAAGTGTCGTGCCTGTCTGCCATATCTTGATGTGTATGTTCTTGTAAGGAATTGACAAAGCATGCCAAATCAGTTTTGCCATGTCGCAATCGATATTATGTTGTACTTCATGTACAATCATTGCGACACGTTAATGATATTTAATGCATATCATTTATTGTGCTTAAGTTATATTTGCTGCTGTACCTTTTTTTCTATTATTTGCAAGTGTACACGTGCATGTACTACTGATTATGCCCACGTGCGCATGCCCATAAAAGCGGCTGCGCGCTCGTATCTGTATTTATTCTGACGAAGGCCGTGCCACGGCCGAAACGTAAAAAACACTAAAGATGCAATTTTCGTAAGTGTGCACCTTCGTTTCTAAAACTATATATATATATATATATATATATATATATATATATATATATATATAATAGTGCCTAAGTTAGTAAGCCGCCTGCGCTAGCCGCCAACAAATGACGGCAGGGGTGATGTAATCTGCGGAATTCGCATATGTCCGTGCTCAAGTGTAACTGCTTAGCTGAAGCTATTTGGTACCGACTGAGTTTTTGCACTTGATAGAACAGTGGTGCATAGTGCGTCTGAATCAGTCGACTGCCTATGTCCCGAATACGAAAACGGCTTCTGGAGTAGAACACTTCAAGGTGGGGGGTGCCAAATATGTTACAGATATTCACGTAGGCTTAACGAACGATATATATATAGAATGGTGGCTGATTGGGCAAGTTGTACACTTACGATGTGCAGAATTTCATGACGTAGAAGAAATTACCTCACGTAAATTGAACACGCATATACGTAGACCTGACATAGCCGTATGTGCCTGCGTATCCACCCGTAAATGAGAAACCACCAGCAACACAGTGGGTAGGCCTCAGGCGTGGTTCGCGCCATAACCACGTGAGCGTTCACGAGGTACAGTTACGAGCAAAGGTCTAGAGACCACAGCATCAAACCACAGCAAAAAAAAAATTAATTTATTTTAGCACATCCGTGAAACGTGGTATCATCTCAATGCATTACATTGGTAGAACAAACGCACGTAGGCTGTGCCACTTGATTCGGTCCGCAGCATGCTTAGGCTGCTAAAAAGAGTAATTTTTTTTTAGTGGAATCAGTCTCTAAACTTACGCTTGTGACTACACGGCCGTCCACTCTCAGCAGAGACAGTTATTTAATACACAGGACCTCACATGTCAGATCCTAAAATTAGAATTGAAGGCCCGTAGGTTAATATTTCAGTAAAATTCACCGACGTTAGCCTAATCAATTGATCGAGCGTGCTGAAGAGTCATGCATTCGGCTCGTTTTGCTGGAGACGGTTGGAGCAGGAATACGTTGTTGCTGCTTCAAAATATCCTACACTGAAGTATTCTGTTCCAGTACTTCGTTGTCGTCATTCGCTAATAAAAGAAGAGAGCGACCCTTTAGACTTTAATCTGTTTCCTCTTTACACCAAGCGAGAACCTCCGCCTTCTGTTTTTTATTATTTTTTTAAAGCTTTGTGCGGGCCATTTCGGTTCTCAGCCGCTGCCGTCACTAACGTGCGTCGCTACGGCAACGCTTCTTGCGCAGCTCTGGATACGGCCGGACCGCTGTTCGACAACACAACCGTGTGCCTCTCAGAAAAAGACGCCCGCTACGTGGACGCCATCCACACAAGCGGCGGCAAGGCTATCGTGGTAGGCGAACTGGGCATCGACCGGCAAGTCGGCCACGTCGACTTCTACCCCAACGGCGGCAAGAAGCAACCAGGGTGCAAACCACTCGGTGAGTGTCGCGGTCTTCTCGGTGAAGGGGCAATGGCAGCGACATCAGCTCCACATGAGCCGGAAATACCTGCCGCGGACATTTCAACATTCGTGACGTTCGGAATTCACCACTCGACCCCTTACCTCCTCTTTTATTTATTTATTTATTTATTTATTTATTTATTTATTTATTTATTTATTTATTTCAAGATACCTTCAGGCCCCATGAGGAGCATTGAGTAAGGGGGCATCACAATAAGAAATTTGCACATGATAATACCGCGAAGATGAGTAGAAAGAATCGCTGCAAAACAAGGTTAAAAATGCAGAGCTGTGGTATTAAACAAACATCGGATAAATTTTATCACGCACATTGCTCGCACACATAATCAAACGTCGTGTAAAAAAAGGGTAGTACAAAGCATGAAAAGCAGAATAAATAAACAATACTAACAATACTGAGATAAACAGAAATTACATTTAGGGTATAGCGTACAAAACATCCGATAGATATTATTACGTGCATTGCTCGCGAACATAATAAGAAAATTTAGTTTAAGGCGTGAAAGAGGAAAAAAAACCTGCGTGACGTTACACAGGTATACAGAACATAGCATAAAGTATGACACTTTTTTATGACAGAAACTGCATGTTCAAGAGTTGGCCCAAATTCATCTCTATCCGTTCGCGTGACAGTGCTCTCAGGAAGAGAATTCCACAAACGGATGGCTCGTGGCAAAGCTGACTGATTAAATACATCCGTGTTTCCGCAGATGCGAATTAAGCTTATCTCATTATTCAGCCGTCGTGATATACAACTCGCACGTTCCAGCGCCAAAGACAATGGCTTCATTTGATGAACTTATTTATGGAGCAACGACAGCAATGCCCCGTCACGACGACAACTTAGTGCAGGAAGTGAAAGATCAAGTTTGATTCGAGATATGCTTGACTGCCTATCGTAATTGTGGGAGATGAATCGACTAGCTCGGTTTTGGATGGCTTCTAACATGTAGATTAGATATTCATGATGAGAAGACCACATCGGGGACGCGAACTCAAGCTGAGAACGGACGAAAGTCAGGAACGTTAATTTGCGGATAATAGGCGGGTACTTACGTAGGTTGCGACGAATGCATCCTAATAATAATAATAATATTTGGGGTTTTACGCGCCAAAACCACTTTCTGATTATGAGGGACGCCGTAGTGGAGGACTCCGGAAATTTTGACCACCTGGGGTTTTTTAACGTGCACCTAAATCTAAGCACACGGGTGTTTTCGCATTTCGCCCCCATCGAAATGCGGCCGCCGTGGCCGGGATTCGATCCCGCGACCTCGTGCTCAGCAGCTCAACACCATAGCCACTGAGCAACCACGGCGGGTGCGAATGCATCCTAGCGTTTCTGAAGCATTCGCGCATATGCTTGTTATATGAGTCCATACTCCATATGTAAACCACTTAAGAGGAAGCTTTAGCTCGAGCCCAACTCCGACGTGGCCTATTCAAATACACGTAAAACGCACAAACGCTTTTCTGAGATAACCACTGGACCGATTTTAATGAAATTTCTGCATTTTAGTGAAAAAGTTAAATTCTAGTGACTGTTCGGAGTGGAATTTCGATTTAGGGCCTGAATATTATTGAAAGAAATTTCAGAAATTCCACAATTCGAAAAAAGTAGAAGCACGAAGTTTACAAATTAATAGCTCTCCGTCAAGAACAAATATCACGGTCTATAAACAGCATCCACTAGATTATCATTAAAAGCGGACAAACTTGACTTGTCATTTTATATGTTACGTGAATTTATTACATTTTGTACAGGGGTTCTGCAAAAGCTGTATTTCTATATTACTAAGTTTTTTTAGATTTATGTGTAACATATCAATTTTGTCCGCTTTAGATGTACTATGAGATGCGACCACCAATTGTGATACCATTTTTCATTGCTGAGTTGCAGGAGTTGTAAACTTGATAGTCTCGTTTTCTGAAAATTTGAAATTTTTGCCAACTCTTAGTAAAAAATTGACGACCTAAATCGTAAATTCGAAACCAACAATAACTAGATCTTCAGTTTTTCTTTTAAATACAACAAACCTCGTCAAGTTTGGTGCAGTGGTTGTCGAGAAAATCAAATCCTCCTTTTACATGTATTTAGATAGGAGCACCCGAGGCTAAAGCTTCCTCAAACATGTAAAAGGAGAATTCGTTTTTCTCGGAAACCGCTGCACAAAACTTGAATTCTCCTTTTACATGTATTTAGATAGGAGCACTCGAGCTAAAGCTTCCTCCTTTGAGGAAGCTTTAGCTCGGGTCTAAGTTCAGACTCCCCCCTCCCCCCGAAAGAAAGAATTGCTCGCTCTCCCGTAATCGAGAGCAGATGTAAGCATGAAATGACAACCGGCAAAGTAGATGGGTGGGCGTTTATACTAGCCACAATCTTAAAATGGGTGTAGTGCATGTTCGCAACGCCACAACCGCACCACTCTACATTGCACCACGCCATACTGTGCACGAGTCCGTATGGACGCTGCCCAGCTAGAAGAAGAAAATCAGCTGAATACCGCACGATAGGCAGCGAAAGACGCTAGGGAGACAGAGCGCACTGCCTAGCTAGAAGAAGAATGAATTGAATTCCGGGGTTTTACGTGCCAAAACCATGCTTTGATTACGAGGCACGCCGTAGTGGGGATTTATTTGGACCACCAGGGGATCTTGAACGTGCACCCAATGCACGAGACGCGGGCGTTTTTGCATTTCGCCCCCATCGATATGCGGCTGCCGCGGCCGGGATTTGATCCCGCGACCTCGTGCTTAGCAGCGCAACACCATAACCGCTAAGCCACAGAACACATGACTAAGCCACCGCGGTGGATAGCGTGGCGTCATCTCTCGAGGCGACGCAAAACCAGCCCTCAGCGCCAAAAGATGGCAATGAAGTGTATGGTGCCCAACATCTGCCTTTTGAACATCGCTATTGGGAACGACAAATAGAACTTCAGCATACTAGAAGTTACAGCTTGAGTGACATTGTGAACAAACATTAGGAAGAAATCGGAAGCATTATTTTTTGTAACTTATTTGGGCAGTAGCTAGCGTATGTAATGCGGTCCTGTACAAAGGATTAGGGGCCACAGACCGCATTTTAACTTTTGACTGGTTGCCCGATTAATCTCGTTTTGTTCTAGCAACTTGCCCAGATAACAGCGTTGGTTTTTGAATCCAGGTTACTTGAAGGTCGCCGACAACGAGACCTAAAAGCATTTCATGCTTAAATTTCCTTACGTGACCGCAGCTCTCGTATATAGCCGGAATCTTGGCATTATTGACTTTGAAACGATAGTTTTTTTATATATATATAGAAGCTGTTTATCTCTAGCCCCCCGTATGCTTCCCCCGCACGGGTTCCTGGGAGAGTGGGGGGGGGGGGGGGGCGGCTCGTCGCGCGGCAAGTTTGCGTGTATTCGCGGGCTTCTTTCACGCTCGGAAAAAAAAAAAACTTTTATGCAGCACGTATTGCGCAACATAAAGTTGTATCGGGAGTTTCTCATGTCGCTCTACAATTTGCTCATTGACACTTTTCATGTAATTTTTTAATATATGGTTCAATGTATAATTTTCGAATATGAAAAAAGTGGACCTGGAAAAGCCCTTATGGTGAAACAAGAAATGAAATTGATTTCATACTTTCTGCCAATCCCAGCATAGTGCAGGATGTAGAAATGTTAGGTAGCGTAAAGTGCAGTGATCATAACTTAGTGAGGGCTAGGATTCACCTCAATTCGAAGAGAGAAAGAGTAAAATTGGTCAAGAAGAAACAGGCCAACCTAGACGCAGTAAGGGTAAAAGCAGACCAATTCAGGTTGGCACTTCCAAACAAATATGCAGCCTTAGAACAGAGAGATGAAGATGACATAGAGGCAATAAATGAAACAGTAACTAGGCTGACTTCAGAGGCAGCAATTGAAGTGGGAGGTAAGGCACCAAAACAACCAGAAGGCAAGCTCTCCCAAGTAGCAAACGACCTAATAAAGAAACAACAAAGAATGAAAGTGTCAAACTCAAGAGCTCAGATACAATTCGCGGAACTGTGAAAACTGATCAACAAGGAGAAAATAAGGGATATTCGAAATTATAACGTGAGAAAGACTCAGGAAGCAGTAAAACATGGACGCAGCCTGAAAACAATGAGAAGGAAATTAGGCATCGGACAAACCAAGATCTGTGCGCCGAAAGATAAGCAGGGTAATGTCATCAGTAATCTCGAAGATATAGTAAAAGCAGCGGAAGAATTCTATACTGACCTGTACAGTACCCAGAGGAGTCAGGATACCTCCATTAGAAACAGTAATGAACAGGATACAGAAACACCTCCTATAGCTAGCGATAAGGTCAAAAGGGCCTTGCAAGACATGAAGCGAGGAGGACCGACAGGAGATTATGGAATAACAGTCGATTTCATCAAAGATGGTGGAGATATAATGCTAGAAAAACTAGCGGCCCTTTATACGAACTGTCTATCGACTTCAAGGGTCCCAGCGAACTGGAAGAATGCCAAAATTATACTAATCCACAAAAAGGGAGCCGTTAAATAATTGAAAAATTATAGGCCCATTAGCTTACTTCCAATATTATATAAAATATTCACCAAGATAATCTCCAATAGAATAAGGGCGACACTGACACTTTAGTCAACCAAGGGAACAGGCAGGTTTCAGGAAGGGATACTCTACAATGGATTACAACCATGTCATCAATCAGGTAATCGAGAAATCTGCAGAGTACAATCAGCCTCTCTTTATGGCTTTCATAGATGACGAAAAGGCATTTGATTCAGTCGAGAAATCAGCAGTCATAAAGGCATTACGTAATCAAGGAGTATCGGACGCTTAGGTAAATATCTTGGAAAGTATCTACAGAGATTCCACAGCTACATCAATTCTCCAAAAGAAAAGTAGGAAGATACCTATAAAGAAAAGGGTCAGACAAGGAGACAAAATCTATACCATGCTATTCACTGCGTTATATTAAGCGTGCGAAGTATTCCAGCTATGCGTTGTAGTCCGAGAATCCCGAGAAAAGTAAATATATCATATTCAACAGTGGTCACAGGGTCCTAACTGCTCCACTAGCGTTAACACTTGGTGCTCATCAAATTCCAGCCGGTGACTTGGTTCTATTCCTCGGTGTTCTCCTGGACGCTAACCTCAAATTTGACTCCCACGTTAACAATATTAAGAAAAAAACGGCATTTGGCATTCGCGCTGTAATAAAAGCACGCGCCTTCTTTTCTCACAAGCCTCTTTTATCACTTTACTTCGCTTTTATTCATAGTCATATTAACTATGGGATCGCTGCCTGGGGCAACACGTACAATTGCCACCTGTCACCAGTTCAGCATTTACAAAATCAAGCCATTCGTATCATTACTATCAGTCCTCGCCAGTCAAATGCATCCATTTTGCTCCGTCAAAACCTCATTTTAACGACCGTGAACTTGTTTCAATATAATTTAACAATCTTATTTTTCAAGTTACTTAACAACCAATTGCTTTAGGAATTCGTTAACTCAAATAATTTACATAACTACAATAGAACTAGGTTCGCCTTTAACAGAAATTTTTTACTGCCTCGTGTCCGTGCCAGCTATGGTAAACTAACATCATCTTTTGCTGGCATATCTTTATGGAATCGCTTACCATCAAACATAAAATCACTCACATCATTCTATGCCTTCAAAAAATCCCTTAAAGAGTTCCTTTTGACGCAGTGACGCAATCATGGTTCCAAATGTTTTATTTACTATCACTATTTTTCCTATGTTTTGCTGTTCACATGCTTGCTGTTGCGTTTAGTCGTTTTGTTCATAAATGCTTCTTTTTATGTATTCTCTTGCTTTTTATGTCTGTTGAAATTTTGTATATGTATATTTTTAGCACACTTATATTTTTACTTCATGTTCATTTCGGCCTGCCGATTATATTTTTCTCTATTTCGTTCTGTTCCTTCTTTACATAATTTAAAGGTTCTGTTGTACGCCGATATTATTTTTATTTTTTTGTTAGTATTACTGTACATTGTAATCATAATCACTTTTATGTTGTTGCACTAGAGCCCTTCGTTTCTCTTAGTGTACATTCTATAAATTTTATTTCTGTCCTGCCACCTATGTAATTCCTTTTCTTATAATTACCCACCGAGGGTCCCGGTTACACTCTTCGACTTTGGGACCCTCGTCTCTAAAACAAAAATGTAACCGTTTCTTTGTTTGTAATGAATAAACTTGATTTGATTTTATTTGAAAAAAAAGCTATTAAACTGGGAAGGCTTAGGAGTAAGTATCAACGGCGAATATCTCAGCAACCTTCAATTTCCAGGTGATATTGTCCTGTCCAGCAACACTGGGGACGAGTTACAACAAATGATTGAGGACCTTAACAGAAAGCGTATAAGAGTGGGGTTGAAGATTAATATGCAGAAGACAAAGATAATGATCAATAGCCTGGCAAGGGAACAAGAGTTCAGGATCGCCAGTCAGCCTCTATAGAGTCTGTGAAGGAGTACGTTTACCTCGGTCAATTACTCACAGAGGACCCTGATCGTGAGAAGGAAATTTACAGAAGAATAAAAATGGGTTGGAGCGCATTCAGCAGACATTATCAGTTCCTGACTGGAAGTATAATCATTGCATTTTACCGGTACTGACATATGGGGCACAGACTTGGAGACTGAAAAAGAAGCTTGACAACAAGTTAAGCAACGCACGAAGAGCGATGGAACGAAGAATGCTCAGCACAAATTTGAGAGACAGAAAGAGAGCGGTTTGGATCAGAGAGCGAACAGGGATAGCCGATGTTCTAATTGACATTAAGAGAAAAAAGATGGAGCTCAGGTTCAAAAAATGCTCAAAAAATGCAATGCTCAGGTTAGATTGGTGGACCATTAGGGTTACAGAATGGGTTACAGAATGGCCGAGGACTGCAGAACATTAGGCGGGGGGATGAAATTAAGAAATTCGCAGGCGCTAGCTGGAATCGGTTGGCGCATGAAAGCGGTAAATGGAGATCGCAGGGAGAGGCCTTCGTCCTGCAGTGGACATGAAATAGGCTGATGATGATAATGATGAATGACCCTCTGACCATTTGACCCTGTTACTATCTCTCTCCCTCTCTCTCTCTCTCTCTATATATATATATATATATATATATATATATATATATATATATATATATATATATATATATATATATATCTGGAGAAACAACTGGTACGCCATTGCTAAGGAGATCAGTCCTTATCATTATTTGTGCGCCATGCAAACAACGCTTCCTAAAACTGTCCCTTGCTTTCTTGGCGGTCATGGCAATCAAAGTGAATGAAACTGTTATAAGCGTTCCAACAAATATTCTCTTACTAGAGATGCATTTACAATACTTTTTTGTGGTAAATTTCTTGTAAACAATGTGCGTTTCTGGCTGTATCTGCTGAAGGGTGTAGAGATTCCGCCTTTTTATCTGCTGTTTCAGTTGATAGAAGATGAAAAAGTTACGACGAAAGCAAAGTGATTGAGCTTTGGTACGTTTGAGACATAAAGTGGCGCTGAAAAACGTTGAAATATACAAAGCTATACCATCTTACAGAGACACACTTGCAAAACACTTCATTAGCTAGCAAGCGGGCTGGCTTGAGGAGATTAATCCATGGCACTTGCACTCAGTAAATCAGCTGTTTTGTGCCTTCTTCGACAGTCACTTGTTGGCATCAAGTGTTAAATATAAGTGAGGATAGAAAATAATCCTTATCCTGCATGCACATCGTTTTGTTTTCCTATTTTGTTTTTATTTTTGCTTTTTATATAAATTTAGCTTACACCAGCAAAATAGAACAGTTAGTGAACAGCAGTTCACTAATATGCATTACGCAGGTGGGGTTGCAGGTGGGAAACAATGTAACAGAGAAAGGTGAAAGATAATAATTGACAGCCTCGAGAAGTGCAATCGGGAAGTCATGCTTTAGTGCTCAAAGCCTGTCAGCTAGTATCCACAAAATGCCCTAATATATCTAGATTCTGTTGTTTCTGGCCACAGCCATATATAGACCGCGTATACTGATCAAAGGTATACACTGTAGAGCACACCCTGCCGACGACAATAGTTGTGATTGGTTGCATGACGGCCGACCGTCAAGCCAGAGCTTGGATGTTCAAGTTCACTGGTCTGTTCTCTGGTTGCACGCAGATCTGCCATGCGACCACTTCCGGGCTCCTGCTTACTTCCTCGAGTCCCTCCGCAACAAGCGGTGCCGCTTCTTGTCCAACCCGTGCGCCGGAGGCTACCGGGCACTGGAGCAGAACAAGTGCCAGTCGCGCGGGCAACGAGGCCTCATGGGTTACTTCAGCGACACTGTTGCTGGGAGGGGCGTCCAATTGCTCACCACCAACGAAAAGTCCGAGTACTGCAAAGCATAGAGCTCTCGTTCGTCGCCGTCTTTTCTCCAGCACGGAGCGCCGATGCTCGGGACTGCGTAGCCGAGCCTCTGCCGACACTGTCCAAACTTTCAGAGCAGTTCAATGCCGGCACGGCCGTCGTCGCTTGCGGTGACTCTTGTCGCGACATCTGAAACCGGACAAAGCCAAAGCTTCTCCTTTCAATCCTTCTCGCTCGAGTGCAGCGAGTGCCCTGAACTACGGAGCGAAAAATTAGCGTGCGCGCGAAGCACGGCAGCGACGCTGCAGCCGTGAGTAATGAAGCCGGAAAATGGAAGGGCCTGAAGTGGAGCCTCCATGGCAGGTAAATTGAAGAGATGTTCGGCACGCGCGTGCACACCAAGTCCTGTGTGTGTGAGCGTCTATTAATTACTCGTTTTATGTCGAGTATACTAACATCATCAATAAATGAAATAAAAAAAGAAATGGCGTAGAAGAGTGACTGGTTGCTCGTTAATACCGTAAGAATAGAACATTGACCACCTCACAAAATGACGAATTGGGCGAGTTGGTGTGAAGTTGGTTGCCGAAGCGTGAAGGGACAAGGACGACAGGACACAGGAAAGTGTTCGTCATCTGTTCTGTCGTCTTCTTCCCTTCGTGCTTTCCTAACCTTGAGAAGAACGACCTGATGAGCAGTAAAAAAAAATGAAGTTGTCTACTTGGTCAACAAATCCTCGATAACATACGCGTATGTATTTGCGATTCGCAAGAAATAAAAGTACTAGTTGCTTCCACAATCAAGCCATTCAATCTCACTTTATCTCAAAGGCCCACAATATTGTGCGAGGAGGTTCAAACAGAGTTCTGCTTCGCTACGTAGCGAAAGGCTCACATGTGTGGGTAGTCGAGTCACAACCGCTGCTTGCACCGATGCAGGCTCCCTCAAAGGGAAGCAAAAGTGGCCCCTTAACAGCTTATACTTTATTTATTTGGTCCCTAAATACCTTGGTAAGGGGTATTGCACAAGCAGGGGTAGGGAGTGGGGGTAAGAGGTGGAGGGTTATATGTGCATACAAATATATGCGAAAATTATTCGGATTACGTGCAGATGAACTGTTCTGTAGAAAGTGTATCGTGGCAAAAATGTGACTAGAAAGAATTTGAAATGTGACGACTGAGGCTGACATCGCCACCTCTTCCGCCAGAATAAGCAATACTTAAAGAAACAACAGCACTTTGAGAGCTGTCCACCTCCTCTCCATCTAGGTGTATGTGTAAGCATTACGTGCTGATTTACTGCGTCGCCATCAAACACGCGATCTGAATGCATTTCCTCACAAGAAACGCACCACTCTACAGCTGGGGAGACTGACGCCGGTGCAGGACAGAGGTGTACGTTCGACGCACTTTATACGCGCGCCCCACGGGAACAGAAATTGTGAGATGGTCTCGCAACAAACTGGCCTTTTTAAGTAACCATGTCATAGTTAAAACCGATTCCCTAAGTTCTACTCCGAAGTTCTACTCTACTCTTCTCAATGCAGTAATTGCAATGTCTCGCCGGTTCAATGCGTTTCGACGGCAACGACAACAAAAACATAAAAGGTACATTATTTCGTTCAGACATGTTATGGAATAATCGTTTGATTTATGATTGCATCCGCCTTTGTCTTGTACGCAAAGACTTTTGTCCAAACTTAGAAAATGTATCGTTCCCGCAATGTGTTATAGTGCTCTATATTAGGAGCATTACTTACTTCTATATCTGGTGTGCGTACACGATAAGGTAGAGAACTGCTGAACTACTGAAGAGAACTTTATGGTCTGTTATGCATTAATTGTTCTCAATTTGGATAAGAATGCATTCGCTTACTGTCATGTCACGTCCTTTTTTTACGAATAGATAATTTGTGATTAATGAATCACGATTTGTTATTTGCCAGAATCACAAGTTTTGTGGCCCAAAGTGTTCTATATCGTCTGTATGTCCGTGATGTTCCTCCATGTCACCGCTTCATATTTCCGCGTGTACGTGCGCGTATTGCTGCGCGCACCATGTGCCCAAAATGCTTAGTGACTTGTGGGATCAATCATTTTTGTCAAACAATTGTAATGACGTAAAATTCTTGATTTTCGTTGTGTCCACATAACCTGAACACGTTTTACGGCTTAAGCTACAACATGACGCTGTAATATAGAAAGCACCTGTCCCTGCACACCGCCAGGCGCTGCCACTCAATTGTCTTTACGCTACGTATGCCAGGCTCGTATATCCCTAAACTGTCTGGTAACGGTAAAACAATTGTGATGATGCTAACTGAAATTGTGCAAATAAGTTCTGCGGAAATCCACAATGTAGAACAAGCTTAAAAAGGTGCAGACAAAGCTTTCGTCTTGTTTTTATTTCTTTATTGTGTAGTTGTCGACCTAGCAATTACGCTACGAAGACTCAATTTCTCGGAGCGCAACAAATAAATCATTACTCTCCCTGTTAGTGGTAGCTGTTCAAAACGCATGCAAAGTGCAGCGGACACCGTGTGTCTCGCCAGTGCTTGTCCCGTGGCCTTCTTCATCTTTGTGTTTTGTATTGCTGCGCTGTATACAAGACGCAAACAGTCGTCTGGCACGAGTCCGAAACCACGCTGGACTTAATTGAGGCGCGTTTTGAAATGGCGATATAAACAGGTGATATTATTTGTTATTCGCGGCCGCTCTCGGGGAATTGAGGCATCGTACCGTAATCATGAAGTTGAGAGCTATACTTTAAAAAGCAAAAAAAAATCTAAATACATAACAAGAGAAAAACAGCGGACACAAATATTTTGTGTCAGCACTCCTTTAAAGCAAAATATAAAAAATGATGGATAGTGTAAAGGTACAGTGGGGCCCATTTCGGTGTCCCTGTAGAGCGAACATCGCATACGAGGAAAAAATTGTCTCCCCATCCCGACCCTGCGAAAGCGGATGTCTAGCGAAGCTGTTGAAAACCACAACTGCAACTTTTTATGGCTTGAGAGTAATGGTAGTAAAGGTTATTTTAGAGCAATGGTAGGAATAAAAGTAATGGTAATTTGGCAGCGCCTATGGCGGCGGTGCAAGAACATAGAAATCAATTGCTAGGCAGGTTATTTTATATACACGTCTGCGGGGAGCGCTACGTGCTTCACATTGTAATCAGGAGAACCTTATCATCAATTATCTGGTTCGGATGCTTGTTTTGTGCTTCTTTATTGAAACGCATGCTGTTTTGTTCGCTCCACTTTTCTGAGTGCTTGTAGTCTCTGCCTTTTGTAAGCCACGTATTAGTCACTGCTTGTAGCGTCTACCTTGCCAGGGTATAAGGCATTGCTCTGCCTTGCACTTCCACCGGGATCGGCCCACCGTTGCTTTCTGTCGATGTTACGCCACGAAGAAATTCCGGGATCCTAGCCATAGACAGCTTCGCTGTAAAATGAGTCCTGTTTCGGGGATTAAACAAAGAACCAAAGCATTTTCGGGGCGGTCGCTCTGAGAAAAGGCGGTACAAGGCTGAAGCAATCGACAACTCCAACTGTTTGAAGCTTGAACAAATGAATTATTCAAGTAAATTCCGCAGAAATCCGTAAGGTGGAGTAAGTTTAGGGTAAGTAAAAAATTACCAGCAACATGACTGTAGCAGAATGCAACGAAGCACGTCGATAGGTTTCTCTTTGTGGCGTTCTGCTACAGTCAGGTGGATGTCAAATTCCTTTCTTATTTTTACTGAAAGTGTAATCTTTAAGTCCTTAGCTAGCTCTTGTCCCCGTTGGCGACGATTTGCCATTTACAACATTGACCAGTGATACGAGATATCCTTGAAAAGGGAGATGGTTTGCAAAGTATGAATTTTCTCTCTCTCTCTCTCTCTCTCTCTCTCTCTTGCGGCTGTTTGCGCAATCGTCTTCACCATTTACAACCAGCGCTTCTAGCGTCAGCAGCCAATAGAGGATCTAGAATATAAAGATTAAACAGATATTTCCGAATTTTATTTTAGATGAGGCTGTACCATGGCTTCTAGTGAATCACTTTGTATATTCACTAGAAACGACGGAATCTAAAACAGAGAAAACTACGTAGTGAACCACAAAAAAAAAACTAAACTAAAACATCATAATGCTTAATAAGGATTCGACTGGGGCTAGATGGTATGAAATCGTTGTGTTCCCTGCGCTAAACTGTTACACAAAGGAGAAAATAAAAGAAACTGACACACATGTATGCAACGTGTGTCCGTTTCTTTCTTGCTCATTGTGTACCAGAATAGCGCAGTGAATAATGCTTATGCCGACCACGTTGCACTCCTGATTCAATTTCGCGGAGAAAGCAAGAGTAATCTTGCCCCTAAAGTGTACATTGGCAAAATAAGCTTATTTTCTTAATATATGCGTTTTAATAGGGAAATAGTCTAGTGAACCTGGTATTTTAATTAGAAGCAAAGCGCCGACTGAGAAGAAATGAGGCAGGTAAAAGAAACACTCGTATGCAGGACATTATATACTAAGTCCGCATCTGACAGAAGCAAGCACAATAAATTTGGAACAGGCAATCCAACGCTTATAGAATTTTGTTACGAACTGCAAGAAAGGCCGCATGCATAGCAACTTAGCCTACAACTTGCTAGAGGAGGATCACCCAAAGATCCGTGGAAAACGTTGAATGCAGCCAACGCTGCATACCGATCGCCGTAATTTAATTAAGACGAACGACAGTTTATCAGGCTGTCATACCTTTGCTGCAGTTTATACAGAGAATTCGAGTTTTGTGATGTCCAGTTCGCGCCGCTATACACAATAAATTTTAGTGCAGTGAGACAGCGCGCGAAGCACGTATTCTCGTCCATGTACGGATCAGTGGAGAAAAAGTAAAAATAAAATCACCGGGCATAGCGATGCACAAAAATGTGCCACGTACCAGGAAACAAGTACGCATATGACTACACTGGGTGCCTGGAGCATACATTCGCTTAGCCGTGGCATTGTAGCTATATTTGCCAGACAAGCTTTGTCAAAAGTGACGATGCTTGCTTCGCCTGTCGATTCAGTAGTTCCGCTCCACTAAATGATGGCAGTTGCGCTGTGTTTTACGAGTTTGCACTACGAGTTACACAACTTTCGAAGTAGAACTCGCTGCACGATGCATTATCTGCATTGGCTTTCTGGTCACCCCTCCACGTCCCGATGCTGCGGCTGAGCCTCAACGCTTCCTCGTTCAACATCAACGTTAACGGAATGTCTCGTCAATGTGGTCAATTCGAGTGCTGCAAATTCACGTCGAATCTCGAATGGGGTGCCTGATCGATTCGGATACATAATAAATTAACCACGAATGACAAAAATAATTTTGTTATTTCCGGGACACGGGTATACAGTAAAGACAGGCAGGCCAGCGGCAAACTTTACCACGCCTATCGAAGCCACACCGTTATTTCGCAGCATCCGAAAGCTCCTCCAGCATAACACGCAATACCGCACCGCCCTCACACCGTCGCCCCATTCATCGATCTTTCAATCGTTATACCGTCCACTCTCTGGGCGCTGCTGAGGGTGCGCGTTCCGTGCTAGCCGGGCTGATTGGACTCGTGTGCGCGACCGATGGCAGTGTACTGTGAATGGAGCTCTGCCGCGACGTTAGGTGGGAGATTCGCGCCTTGTGTCGTCTGTTTTGCGTACCGCCTGGAATGTCTCATTTTCACTTGTCTGCTCGCACTCTCATTGCGTGCTCGCGTAGCCCGGCGCTTTTCAATTGCTCTTGGTGTTGGTTATTTTTTTTTTTCACAGCAAACTGTGAAAGCTGCGTCATCCCGTTTCCTGGATAGTTCACAACGGTTACTTGAAGCGGCCAATGAGCTATAAATATGTGCTATTTCCATGGCAGGCAGCACACAATAACCATAATAACGCGTAGCCACATACTCAGCCATAACTAAAAAACGGGTATTCAAAGAAATCGAATATCGAAATCTGAAATGAAATACATTGGTTCGAAAACGAAATATTCGATTCGTATTCGATGTTTAAAAAATTTCGAATGGCCCCAAAGAATATCAAACGGTCTAGAAGGAGCCAAGTCGCTGCGGTAGAAATGCGAAAAGTGACTATTCGCTCTGCGTATATCAAGAAAACTTAAGCATCTTATTTATCCTGTCTGATGAATGCAGTAGAATGTGTTTCTCTCTCTCTCTGTATCTCTTTGTAATAAAAACTAACTGACGTTGCCGAGATTCCGGGGCGCCAAGGCGGATTGTAACAGCGCGACTGCAAACGCAGCTGTAACACCGTCTCTCGTCGTTTAACAGACTGGTATGGCGCTCGACGCAAGTACGTTTCCTAGCTAAGCTGGTGGCGGCGAAAAACTGACGAAGGGGCACCACATGCATCTAAGTAAGGGGTTTACACATACATCCCCGCTCCTTAGCCTTAGTTGAATCAGGGTACAATAATACATGAGCGTTTTGCGCACGTAGCCAAAAAACAACATGCAACGCGAGCACGCGCAGCATTGCCTGTGGCGCGTGTCGGTGTGTGTGGACGTTGTCTAAGAACTCAGCACGCAAAACATAACATCCAGAACAGCAGGTGCTCCGCCCGTGCAGAAATAAAAAAAAGTGAATATTATTATATTTTAAAATCTTGTGGATAGCAGGTTCTATTAATCTAGGCTCTTCCTTCTGATGTGACTTCACTTCACTTCACTTTATTACCTTAAAGGCCCCCAGGATTGGGGGTATTACATAAGGGGTGGGTAGCTATTAAAATAAATTATATACACAAGGGAAAGATGTTTAGGTACAAGTTTGCTCGCTGGTAAATATGTTAATTATACAGTTCAAAAACGTCGATGGGCAGGTGATTGCGGCGATGTCGTGTGGAAGGCCGTTCCAGTCCGAGGCTGAACGTGGGAAGAATGATGTGGCAAACGTGGTAGTGTGCGTACGTGGACGGGCGACTTGAAAGGGATGACCAATGCGGAGAGAAATGCGTGCAGGAGGGCTGATGTAGGGTGGATGATGAAGTGAGCTGTAAAAAAACCTATGAAATAAGTACATAGTAGCGATACGACGCCGACAAGTCAGGCTTGTTAAGCCGGATTCTGCTTTTAACGATGATATACTGACATTATATGAATAGCATGAATGGATGAATCTTGTGGCACGATTCTGCACTGATTCTAGACAGTTTGTTAGATATTTTTGGTTAGGGCTCCAGATGGCAGAGGCATATTCCAGCTTAGAGCGTACGAGTGACTTGTATGCAAGCAATCTTAGGTTTGGTGGCGCTAGACGTAGATGACGTTTTAGGAAACCAAGGCTTCTGTTAGCAGATGATATCACTCTAGTGACATGCGCGTTCCAGGTTAGATCGTTAGACAACGTTACGCCTAGGTATTTGTAAGACTGTGTTAATGCTATCGTGACGTGCGAAATTGTATAAGGGAACAGGAGAGGATTACGTTTTCGATGAAATGACATGAGTTTGCATTTATCGGGGTTTAGTTCCATGAGCCATTGGTTACACCAGTCCTGGACGCAAGTTAAATCTCTTTGAAGAGTTAGTTGATCAGAGGGGTTACTGATTGTGCGATAGATAACACAGTCATCGGCAAAGATGCGAATGTTACAGGAGACCTGTGTTGGTAGGTCGTTAATATATATTAAAAATAGAAGGGGACCAAGAACTGATCCTTGTGGGACGCCTGATGTTACTGCAAGAGACCTAGAGGTTTGATTATTAACGTGAACAAATTGGGTACGGTTTGCCAGAAATTCTTTTATCCACTGCAGTATGTTATGATGCAAATTTAACCAAGAAAGTTTTAGTAGCAAGCGCTCGTGGGGAACCTTGTCGAAGGCTTTCGCGAAATCTAGGAAGATTGAGTCAGTTTGAAGGTTAGAATCAAGGGCCATGTGCAGGTCATGGACAAAAATAGCTAATTGCGTTTCACAAGATAGGTTTTTACGGAAGCCGTGTTGAGAAGGATGAAAGAAATTAATAGAGTCGAGAAAGTTCATTATGCAAGAATAGATTACATGTTCCATGATTTTGCATGGCACACTTGTTAAAGAGATGGGGCGATAATTAAGGGGCGATTCTTTGTTACCTGATTTGAAGACCGGAACGACCTTCCCCACCTTCCAATCGCTGGGTATGCTACCTGTCACTGTGATGACCTTGCCTTGTTTGCACACTCCGGAATCGAGTGACCTTGCCTTAATTTGCATTTTAAAAAATGCACAGTATCCAGCAGAATGCCATCCTCCAGCTGCTCAAGCTAACCACTGAAGAACGCGATGTCCGAGTTGACGCAGTTCTCGGCGAAGCTACGGTCTTCCAAGGCTTTCTTTGTGAGCGTCAGGAGCCTTTTGGCGTGCACGGGGTGGAAAACTTGCTTTTGAATCGCTGTTCGTACGAAAGCAGCAGCCACCCGGTGCTCCGCAGTCGACATTCCGGATTATTATTATTATTATTATTATTATTATTATTATTATTATTATTATTATTATTATTATTATTATTATTATTATTATTATTATTATTATTATTATTATTATTATTATCCCCTTTGAAACGGGCGGTGACAAATAGTCATCTAACCTGCTTGATTTATTCAGGTGCGCTCTACGTGCTTTTCATCCTAGCATTTTTGTATACATCTCCTCAACTTTTTTTTTTTTTTTTGCGACGTTGTTAAAGGCTAGTTCCCCCAGGATCGTGTCCGTGTGTCGACACAAAACTGGAGCCTTCTCCTCCGGCGTCCGCGTCAGGCGCCACCTGCGACGGTTCGTGCCGTCGAGTACGCACCGTGACCGATGCGGCCCTACTAGAATAAAACATCACTACGAGGGCCGATCCCGAAGATAGTGGAATGCCGGGCCGACCCGCGGCGGAGGTAAGCCCTCCCCATACGTGGGCTGATCACGAAGATAGTGCAATACCCGCGGCGTAGGTGACGCAGGCGTTAAGCACTCCCCATACCTGGGCTGATGCCGAAGATAGTGAAATGCCAGGCCGACCCGCGGCGGAGATTGCAGTTCGCCATTAAGGGGCCCACATACACAGCTTCGCTGGTCATCCTACTTCACAGAGTGGAATGGCGCTGAGTTTTTTTTTTTTTTTTCTCAAAGCCTCTATCTACCTTGTACCACTACCTATATGCCGGTACATGATCTGGTCGTCTCAATCTCATCTTTGCTTTTTTTTTTTTACCGCCAGTACTCTGACCGTGTCTTGGTTATCTCCACTGCTGACCGGTTGATGCTTCCGTCCACATTAAATACAAGCGTTTTTGGAAGATGTACGCGGCGTACTGGTCTCGCAGGGTGAATACCTTCGTATTCCATAAGGATGTGCTCAGTGGTCTCCGGATTTTTCCTGCAGCATACACATGCCTCATCTAATTACGAATAGTTGCGAGATGTTTTTGTCCTTAGGCAACCAGCTCGAACTTCAAATAGCAAGGCACTTCCCTTCGTGTTATTGTATAGGTCGTCCCTTTTAATTTCTGTCTTGTCAATCTTGTAAATCTCCATGGTCTTTTTCGTTTCCATTCTTTGCATCCAATTCGCTGTCTCTCCCTCACTTTCTTTCTGATTCTTCTGATTGTCTATCTACATACACTTTCAATTACCCTTTAAGTACCTCGGGTAATTAACCCCGGAGCTCGAACGACGACAATACTGCGACCACTCCAGCAACGCAAACCTCAGCGTATACCCAGCGGATCAAGTTGGTAGGCACCGCGAGCCTCACCGACGTAGGAGGCTATATAGATAGATAAGCTCAAAGTGCCTGAAGTTCGCAAAAAAAAAACGAGTGGAATTAAAAAGAAAAAAAATGGCGCGGCGCTTTGATTAAACTTTCAGTTCGGAGTCTACATCTGCACGTCAGTTCCTTTCGTCCGCACAGTGTGTTTTGTGTCAGTCACAAATATGTATCAACACAAATCTGCCAAGTGTTCTTTATCTCATAACGACAGGTAGGCAGATACCCCTGCATTTTCCACCTCGCTTCGTGAGCAAATCAAGTAGGGGGAAAAAAGAGTCATCGATAGTTGGATAACTCGTTTTATTATGTATGCGACTATACGCCGTATAAAATTATGACACCGAGTATCCTCGATCCTCTGCATTCATTGGATTTCCAAATCAATTGCACGCCTCTGGAGCGTGTGATTGGAACGTGATTTATGCGATTAGCGATGAATAGTTTCATCATCTTTTGTAAAGGAGTTTTCGATTCGTCTCATCGTATATAGCACTGGGACATCTAACAAGCTATGGTTCAATCGCTGGGTTGAAGTCACAACCTTTCGACGAAGGCTCTCCAGAAAGTTTTTGCCTACGTGCAGTCGATGTCTCTGAAATAGAAAGCAGCGAGACAGCGTCAGCGCGAAAAAAAATTATAACTGACAGATACACCATCAGGCGTTGTCCATAAGCACCCATTTCGCCTCAAAAAACAACTATACAATAGTGAAATACGCAATTTGAAACCTAACTAACAAGTTCTTCCTAAAGAAAACAAAGTTTTCAGAATACAAATTCACGCACAATCTACCAGGTGCTTCACGTAACCAGAACCAAACTTCAAAAATAGGGTGGCACACCTTAGATAAGACGGACACATGGCATATATAATTCGTATTCGTCTTGAGTTACACACACTGTTTTTTGAAGTGCTATTAGTTGGTAAATTAGTTACGTTTAATTGAAAAAAAAAACATTACTTTTAGCGCATAAGTTGCGCATTCGTAAGGTTTCTCAGAAACGTACACCAAATGCAGTTGTTTCCATTTCATTACCTTTAACGCGAGTCTTTTCTGAGCTCTGAAGAGAGCCCAGAAATGTTGAAAAAAAAATTACGTCCCTATGCGCTGCAGGTGGTGCGGCATGTCGTAAATAATGGTGCTCACATGACATTGTAAGCCTCTGTAAAACAATCGCTGTCGCTGTAAAACATAACTTTTGTCACAAGAATGCCTTGGTTTGGGCGAGTTACTTCATCTTGACAGTTTTCATAAAAATGCGCTAAAGACGAGGACAAAAGGAACACGTACGAAAGGACTGGCGCTACTTTTTTTTTTTTTTTTTATGCACTGCGCATCACGTATACATCATGCACTGATCGTCATACACACGAAAAGTAGGGCCAGTCCTGTTATGTGTATTCCTTTCGTCCTCGTCTTTAGCGCGTTTTAATGAAAACTGTCAACATTATCTTGCTTCACGTTTTCAAAGTGGTAAAAATTTTAAAAATATAATCCGGGGTTTTACGTGTTAAAACCGCAATCTGATCATGAGGCATGCCGTGGTACCTCCGGATTAATTTTGACCAGCTGGGATTCCTTAACGTGAACCTAACTCTGAGTACGCGAGCGTTTTTGCATTTCGCTCCCATCGAAATGCGGCCCCCGCTGTCAGGATCGAACCCGCGACCTAGAGCTAAGCAGCGCAGCGCCATAGCCACTATATATAAGACCGCGACGGGTCATTTGGTCAGAAACAACGTCCATTTATTCAGGACGTGGTAACGCCAACTTCGTATACGGTATGCTTATACAGGCCGTCGCTTTGTCAACTACCTTATGTATACTGCAGATGACTTACGCGGGCAGAGCGTCATAACGCCACAAAGCAGGGCAGGGTCACTGTGATACTTGAGGCCGGCATAGATGATGTTAGCGTTTTTGTCCACGGCCAGGCGGCAGGGTTCTTCTATGGTGCTGTAGAAAAACTCGCACACCACGCTCACCCGGTACATTACCTGCGCCTGGGAACGATACGATGTGATTTATTGCCCGTGCAAGCTTGGACCGCGTTCTCCCTTTCGCGGAAGCGTAAAGAAGGCTCCCGACTTATCCTGTACCGAACTCGCTTGTTTCTACACGTATACCACATTTCATACATCGATTGCAACGCTGTGGTGGCTAGAGACTTCTGGCAGTGGTTGCGTTCGCGCTTAGGAATTGTACAGTGTTTTCTGGCCGATTTTTGCAAAAATGTTTATATAGGCTCAATTCTAAATGAAAAAAAATAATTAATTCTTAGAAGGAAGGAAGGAAGGAAAAGGTGGAGAAGGAAAGGCAGGGAGGTTAACCAGTTTAGCTTAACCGGTTTGCTACCCTACACGTGGGAGAGGGATGGGGAGATGAAAGATGGGGAATAAGCCATGTACTTATACGGCTGCTAAACGTTACTTTAGATCAATTTGCTTCTCGTTATCTTTTTTTGTGCGCTCTCTCTCTCTCTCATTTGTTTCGGCCCTTCGCGGCGGCCTCCCGTTATGGTGCATATACACGTGCATGCTCGCGCGAGCAAACGCCGCTGGCGAGCAGCGAAGCATAGACGGAACGCGCGGAGTGATACATTTTGGTGACCGTACTTCTTGCGTAGCTTCCACGGCGTTGCATCTGATGTATGAAACGCAGTGTATGTCGGCAAAGAGATGTGCGCGAACAGTCTCCTCACACACACGCACACGCGCAGACATACGAAGGCGCGCGCCTGCAATGTGTGCGTACCTGTGTACGCCGCGTACGATTTCAAGCTGAGTGTTAATAAACAAAGAAACATGGCGGCGCAACGTTCGGGCAAACGGAGCAGAGAGAAAGAAGAGAAAAACAGTAGTTGACATGTCTCTTCGTTTCTCGCCACTTTAAACGATAATGACTGCCAAATAGTTTTCAAGATCTTTGCCAAGCACATTAATCTTACATTCTGAGAAAATTTACGCCAGAGGAGTTTTCATATTTATTTCACCAGCATTTAATGTGATGGCAGTGCAGCCGCATCTTCGTGACGTCGCGCTTTGGCCTCGCAGCGACATATATGCACTGGCCGAAAACCAACATGCGAGACCGACTGAAAGCACGCGGGTTTCACTGATTTTCTCCTTGTCTAAGTAGAAACTCATAATTCTGCATGCTAATAATAATAATAATATTTTGGGGTTTTACGTGCCAAAACCACTTTCTGATTATGAGGCACGCCGTAGTGGAGGACTCCGGAAATTTTGACCACCTGGGGTTCTTTAACGTGCACCTAAATCTAAGCACACGGGTGTTTTCGCCCCCATCGAAATGCGGCCGCCGTGGCCGGGATTCGATCCCGCGACCTCGTGCTCAGCAGCCCAACACCATAGCCACTGAGCAACCACGGCGGGTAATGCTAATAAAGAACGACAATCAAAAAACGACTCCAAACTATAGGTTGCGCAACGAATTGGAACATGCTATAAATGCAGCTGATCGTCTGTTGAACTAAGGTATATGGAACGCGTCTACTAAGATTTCACCCCGTTGTATACAAGTCTACCTCCTTCCGCACGTTGCGCCAATTAGTCACGGAATCTGGTAAACCTGACACACAGAAGTCGTATAAGCAATGAAGAGGCATCGGAGCTGTTATGGGTGCACCGGAAGTATACTTACAGCACTTCTGTTCATCAGGCACCTCTCGACGTAGTCTAGGTATGACTTACAGAAGCTGCACTGCGTTGTGTCGTTGGCTGCAGAACAAAAAGAAAACAAGAAACGCGGTGGCTTATAGCTTTAGCGTCCGTGCATGAGACGGCTCAGCGTCACCGTGCGAATCGATACAGGGAAGTAAAATAAATCGCAGATTCGCTCGAAAGTCGAAGTGTTCACAGCTATATCTAAGCTAGTAGATAGGCTATTACACGATGTAAAACTCGTAGTTTTGTGGGCAGTAGGAATTGCAGTGAACTTTCGTTTATTAACAAGCGTGTTATCCTGCGCCCAGAGACATACATGAAAATAGTTCTCTTGACGACCATTCGCGGTCACAAAGCTGCAGGCGTGACGCTGGCAGCTGGAAGAGCACGCGCTTGTCCCAAAGCCGATAATTTCGTGCTGCCCTTTCAACTATACCACGGTTCCAAAACATAGATCACGTGACTTCCAACAGTGGGCGCGTGCGCAGAGCCGTACCTGCTATACGTGTTCTTTGGGTCGACACTGATGTAATTAGGAGACGCAAGCGGCTTGCGTATATATATATATATATATATATATATATATCCAAGGACCAAAAGTCTGCACGGCTTTCGCAGCTACCCAAGCGGCTCGCGTATGCGCAAGCAGAACGCAGGCCTCGTTCTAAACGCGGGTGCAAGAATAAAAATATTCTGGTATATACCATTACTAAATTTCAAGGCATGCGTGCACGTACATTTTGAACGAGCGATTCTTACGTTTCCTGTCACGTATACGTTCCCTGCATCGCCGTTCAGATTTCCACAAAGCATGTACGGTATGCACGTATGTAATATAGTACGGTATAATATAGCATGGTCCCATTTCACGGCGATCCAGTCGGTGCCGGCATGGCTGATCACGTGATGACGCATCCATTGCTTACCTCAGCTGCCTCCGTTGCCTCCGTGTTTACATTGTATGCACACGGCACCCGGTGCGGCTTAGCAGAAAAAAAAAAATATGATTTGGCGGATATCGTAGACGGTGACTGCGTGGATGACACGAAGCTTTGGTCACAGCTTCAGAGGACGCGAAAGCATTTCGCAGCTCGTTACGCCTCGTCCAAATGGCGCAAGCAGCGTATACGGTGCTGCAATAGAAGCGGGGCTAGAAATGTATCCCAAACTGTTCAACCTTTCCGCTTGTGGATTAGATCAGGATCCGTGCGTTTTGGTCTCCGTTCTTTGACTAACCCTTTGAAGCAGCGGCTTGTCATGTTTCTGACTCACTAAAATTCCTCGGCGTGGTCACTATCTGATTTTCTGCCCAATCGCTCGCGGGTGTACTCACTTGCGATAGATTTCTTCTTGCTGCGTACAAGGGCATGTAATTTCGATGTTCTGTACTTTGTAATAGCTTGTAGCAAAGACGTATTATCGCTAGTCACTCGCTTACACTGTGGACCCTCACGTTCAGCTCCTAACATTCGTGTATTGTTGGTGTAGTGGCTGTCGCCCACACTTCGCGCCATTGATTTAAGTATGCGCCCATTTATTTCTCCTTGATAAGTTGGCGATATAGTGGGCTAAAGTTTGCGTGCAAGTTGCGGAGGATGCGTGTAGATAACGTGCTAGAAATTTACAATGCCAAGCATTGGCGCTACTCCCTCTGTCATTGTGTGACAAGCGGTATACTCAACTCTTGCTGACGTTCCGGTGTTGGAGTTCCTTTTTCTGGACGCTAGCGATAGAACGCTGGCGGATGAGTGAACTTTTTTATCCTCGAGAAAAGCCGTGCATCGCGAAGAACCAGTCCTTATGTAGCAGCGATCCGTGGACTTGGTCACACATATTAGTTCTATCCATTAATATATTAGAAACTATTTTGGTAGCCTACTACTGCGCACGTCTTCCCTCTGCCGTTCCAGATTTTGCAGCATGAACGAGAACAGTCCGTTAGTGAACACCCAGTTGCATTTCCGAAAGCTGATCGCACGGCAGAAGCTGTAATGGTTTCGTATTCGTGCTCTTTCGCTGAGGCAATGTGCGGCGCGCCATGGCGCGCCGCCTAAAGCGCCATCTGGTTCTTCTGGAGGTACTCCTTTGCGAAAAGGGTCTATAGCACACCATCATAAGGAATTTAACACGGAACTTCAGTCCGCCCTGTACATGTGTGGAATTCAACTCCACACAGACTGGATTTTTTCCCCTGCCGCTAATGCACACAACATATACTCATCCGGTTAGATAAACAGACTTACTAGATTGCTGGTGTCAGTACTTACGCGACAAAAATATCAGCAGCAGCAGCAGCAGCAGCAGCAGCCTATTTTATGTCCACTGCAGGACGAAGGCCTCTCCTTGTGATCTCCAATTACCCCTGTCCTGCGCCAACCGATTCCAACTTGCGCCCGCGAATTTCCTAATTTCATCGCTCCACCTATAGTCTTCTGCCGTCCTCGACGGCGTTTCCCTTCTCTTGGTAATCACTCTGTAACCCTAATGGTCCAACGGTTATCTAACCTGCGCATTACATGACCCGCCCAGCTCCACTTTCACAGCGAAGCTGTATACCTCTATTGTCCAAGGAAATTTTCGTGTCGTTGGCGTGGTAAGCAAAAATATCCCCATACATGGGCCGATCCCGGAGATAGTGCAATGCCGGGCCTACCCGCGGTGGAGGTGAAGCAGGCGTTAAGCACTCCCCATATGTGGGCCGATCCCGAAGATGGTGCAATACCGGCCCGACCCGCGGCGGAGGTGAAGCAGGCGTTAAGCACTCCCCATACGTGGGCCGATCCCGAAGATAGTGCAATATCGGCCCGACCAGCGTCGGAGATAAAGCAGGCGTTAAGCACTCCCCATACGTGGGCCGATCCCGAAGGCAATACAATGCCGGACCGACCCGCGGCGGAGGTGAAGCAGACGTTAAGCAATCCCCATACCTGGGCTGATGCCGAAGATAGCGAAATGCCAGGCCGACCCGCGGCGGAGATGCAGTTCGCCATTAAGGGGCCCACATACACAGCTTCGCTGGTCATCCTCCACAGTGGAAGGGCACCGAGATTTTTCCTCTTAATGTCAATTAGAACATCGGCTATACCCGTTTGATCTCTGATCCAAACCGCTTTATTTCTGTCTCTTAACATTATGACTAGCATTCTTCGTTCTATCGCTCTTTGCGCGTTCCTTAACTTGGTCTCCAAGCTTCTTTGTCAATCTCCAAGTCTCTGCCCCATGTGTCAGCACTGGTAAAATGCACCGATTGTACACCTTCCTTTTCAATGATAATGGTAAGCTTCCAGTCAGGAGCTGACAATGTCTGCCGTATACGATCCAAGTCATTTTTATTCTATGAATTTCCTTCTCATGATTAGGGTTCCCTGTGATTAGTTGACCTAGGTAAACGTACTCCTTCACAAACTCTAGAGGCTGACTGGCGATCCTAAACTCTTGTTCTCTTGGCAATTTATTCATAATTACATTTGTTTTCTGCATATTACTCTTCAACCCCACTCTAATACTCTCTCTGTTAAGGTCCTCAATCATTTGTTGTAACTCGTCCGCAGTGTTACTTAGAACAATGTCATTGGCAAACCAAAGGTTGCCGAAATATTCGCCGTGGGTCCTTACTCCTAAGCCTTCCCAGTTTATTAGCCTGAATACTTTTTCCAAGCAAGCAGTGAATAGCATTGGAGAAATTGTGTCTCCCTATCTGACCCCTTTCTTTATAGTTATCTTCTTGCTTTTCTAGTGCACAGTTAAGGTAGCTGTGGAATCTCTCTAGATATTTTCCAAGGTATTTACGTAAGCAGTCTGTACTCCTTGATTATGTAATGCCTCTACGACTGCTGGTATCTCTACTGAATGAAATGCCTTTTCGTAATCTATGAAAGCCATATATAGAGGTTTATTGTACTCTGCGGATTTCTCGATTACCTGATCGATGACATGGATGTGATCCATTATAGAGTATCCCTTCCTGAAGCCAGCCTGTTCCCTTGGTTGACTAGTCCAGTGTTCCCCTTATTCTATTGGCGATTATTTTGGTGAATACTTTATATAATATTGGGAGTAAGCTAATGGGCCTATAATTTTTCAATTCTTTAACGTCTCCCTTTTCGTGGATAAGTATAACGTTTGCTTTCTTCCAGATTTCTGAGACCCTTGCAGTTGATAGACACTTCGTATATAGAGCTGCCAGCTTTCCAAGCAGTATATCGCCTCCACCTTTTATTAAATCGACTGTTATTCCATTTTCTCCTGCCGCTCTTCCTCGTTTCATGTCTTGCAAGGCCTTTCTGACCTCATTGCTAGTTATGGGAGGAGTCCGTGCAGCCTGTTCATTACTGCTTCGAATGGAGGTGTCGTGGCTCCTCGGCGTACTGTACAGGTCAGTATAGGATTCTTCCGCTGCTTTTACTATACCTTCGGTATTGCTGAAGATATTACCCTCCTTATCTTTCAGTACATACATCTTGGTTTGTCCTATGCCAAGTTTCCTTCTCACTAATTTCAGGCTGTGTCCATTTTTTGCGGCTTTTTCAGTCTTTCTCACGTTACAGTTTCGAATATCACTTATTTTCGCCTTGTTTATCAGTTTTGACAGTTCCGCTAATTCTATCCGAGCTCTTGAGTTTGACACTTACATTCTTTGTTGTTTCTTTATTAAGTCCTTTGTTACTTGCGAGAGCTTGCCTACTGGTTGCTTTGGTGCCTTGCCTCCCACTTCAATTGCTGCCTGTGAAGCCAGCCTAGTTACGGTTTCATACATTACCTCTATGTCATCTCTCTGTTCTAAGGCTGCATATTTGCTTGCAAGTATCAGCCCGACAACAAAAATATGAAATCGCTTAATTCGATTCAAAAATAAGAAATAATACTGTACGCACAGGCAGACACACTTTCCAAGCGTAGTGATGACAGAAAGCTGGTCACTGACTCTCGCTGCCCTTTCATTTGCTCTTGGGGGTGCTTCTCCAACGTCTCTTTCAACAGCCCCTGCATGCAGCACTAATGTAAGTATGCCGAATCGTGCCGCCTTTACGAGCATGCACACAGTCGAGCCTTTTACACAAGCACGAGCCCTTTCATCGTGGCACGCACTCCATGCGCGCCGTGTGGACTTCGTGCACTGTTATTTTCCAGGCTGTTGCCGGATAACTTGAGCACAGTGGGCTTGCCTTGAAGCCCTCACTCGTGCACCGTTCGATGGTCTTAGAGCTGCACGCTTAAAATTTTACACTACGGATCTTAACAAATAGGTGTATTCACGAGATTAAAAAAAATGACAAGCAGACAAACATGGTCACAATGTAAACTAGGTGAAAGGAAAGCGCGAAAACAAAGCAGTGCTTGTTAAAGGATGGAGTGGTGGGCGGCATTTTCTGCCATGGGCACTTAGAACTACAACGTAGAAGAACGGGCGAGACTTAAGCACGGCGTTCCTTATTTCCTAGTGTTTCCTCTGCCAAGGACTGGCAAAGCCAAATGCTACTTAACCTCGGTGTTTGATAAGAGCCAGAGCGTTCAGCATGACATGGCAGATGGCCAAGGGTGCGCTAACTTATTACTGTCTTCGCCACATTGTGCTCTTCGCATCTGACTTTAGTGAGAACCATATACAAGTCAGAAAGCAGGAGAGCCTTCCAAATAAGCGTGATGCGCTTGCCACGTATCCCTCCATAGTTATCCCATGAATTCCACCAATACAAAGAGGAGCTGAAGCTGTAATGAGCGCACCGATGTCAAGCAACGCATGCACAAACAGCCAAAATCGCCCAAGTGTTGGAACGAAAAAGACAGCTTACCGCACAAATTACTCGTTCGAAAAGGGGATAATGAGAAAGATTTCACTGGCATTGTGGGAAAAGTAGCTCCTCGCCAACGTTCTTACCCTCTACCTTATGGATGGATACGTGCGACTATGGAGATCTACCAGGAAAGGCTAAATGGACCAACGGATCCCTTCACAGGCATACGACTCTCAAAAAGCTCCCCCAGCAAGGCGAGTTTTTGTAATAAAGAAGCCTCCGAGGAAATTGAAAGCGGGGACATGGCTACTAAGGATAAGAGAGGGCATGGGAACTATAGACGAGCCGATTCGCTCGCGCATGCATACATACGACATTTGAGGGACACTTGCCGCTGCTTTCTTTACCTGCCATTGACAACGTGTGAATGCATGACGGCGTAGAGCGATGCTGAACATCAACCAGATTTAACTATGCGACTCGTGAGACTACGTTTTATATGATGCGGATTGTTTAATATTCCAGCCACAGGTTCCACAAAAACCGGTCTAGAAGCGCCACAACTCACTTCTGTCGTTCGCTATTGGTGGAAATCTTCCCAGCGGCACTGCGTCTGACGAATAGCAGTGCAGCGGCACAGTCCGACGTACACCCGTGAGCGAAAGTATACGGACCACAGGGTCGCCGGTAAAACAGAATTTCCTCGTAATTAACACGCATAAACGGAAACTAACGAGTGCACTAGAAAATTCATAATGCCAAGTTTGGACTGCAATCTTTACTTTCAATTGTTGCATTCAAAGACACGGGAGAAAATTAGTTTTATTGCGTAATCCCTGGTCCGTATACTTTTGCTCACAGGTGTACATGTTGAATCTTCAGCGGAACGATCCAGTGATGCCAACTCTAAGCATTTATCCATAGATCTAATGTGTTTTGATCCAACTCAGGGATATGGCGCCTTTGTAGTAATATCTAGGAGGAATGAAGAGAAAGGAGGAGTGGTCGGCCTGGAGAGCGTGTCTCTAGCCTGCCATTCCTCACTGAAGTAAGGGGAAGTGACAGATACAGGGAAAGGTAGGTGGCAGGCGATTATGATCCAGTGATACTGACATAATCTCAATTGGGTGAGGTGGGTCTTCACCGCAAGAATCGGGAAATAACGACGTAGCCGGGCATAATGATGATGATGAAAAAAAAAAGAAGAAAGGTTGTATTCACTTCTTTGGCACATGGATGTGACCCTCATCTGAGTCTCGAGCGGTTTTTATTAACATGTGGGCCAGCACAGCCTTAAATAACCCGTGGCAGTGGAAGTAGTACTGCTTTCGCCGTCCCTTTTTTGTGTCAGCTTGTGTGGACCGGGGTGGTGCCGTCTTGCCCGTCAGTTTGTCTTTCTTCGTCTACCCTTTTGGATCAGCTTGTGGAGAACAGGGGCGGGGGGGGGGGGCTTCTTGCCCTTTGGTTTTGGAGCTTGTATCAGCTTGTGGAGAGCAGGGAGGTGCCTTCTTGCCCTTTGGTCTGTCTTGCTTCATCTCCCCTTTTGTGCCAGCTTGTAGAGAGAAGGGGGAGCTTCTTGTCCTTTGATTTGTCTTCCCTTTTGTCAGCTTGTGGAGAGCGGGGGGCAGGGGGGGGGGGGTGCCTTCTTGCCCTTTGGTTTGTCCTGCTTCGTCTACCTTTTTGTGTCAGCTCATGTGAAAAAGGGGCGATGCCATCTCGGGGAAGAGGGCAATTATGTTGACATGGGGGAAGCCAGTTTGAATGCTTTTCACACCCGACAGGTCGATCATAACAATGCCAAAAGGATTTATTAATAGATCTAAGGTGCTTTGAGCTAACTTTGGGTTAAAGAGCGTCTTTGTGGCGACATATAGGAGGGGGAGTAGGTTTTAATGAAGAGAAAGGAGGAGAGGTCAGCCTGGAGAGCGTGTCCCTAGCCTGCTACTCATCACTGGGGTAAGGGGAAGTGGAATATACAAGCAAAAGTAGCTGGCAGGTGATTATGATATGGTACAATGAGCTACTACAGAGGGTTTTCTTTAGATGCACCAAAATTTTTAAAGATTGCCAATGGTAGATAGCACAATTCTAACCCTTGATCTAAGTTACTAAATGAGGCAACCATTACTTCGATGAGAAATCAAAAGGTTTATTTGAATAATTAATATTACGTGAACCTTTTAATTAAGTACTTTCTGCCACAGATTTCCATCTAACAATTATAACGGCTGAGTTTGCACGGCGTATCCACTTGGGACCAATTCTCTGGACAGCACCAGTTCCGAGATATTGATTTTGAAAGTGTCCATCCAAATGCATTGGTGTCCCAGTAACTTTTGTGCTTCAATGCATAAAAGCGCGGTTTCTTAAAGGAGCACTGACACAAAAATTTGAAGTCGAGATAACTTGTGAGATCGATTTAGTTGGTCACACACACTTCGTCTATAAAATATCAGCGGCGAATATCGCTTAGAACATATTTAAGATCAATATTAAAGTATGTGCGCCCAGCCAACCGCAAAACAGAGCACCTCGCGACATTGACATCAACCGGGATTGTAAATAGCCAAGAAAACGCTACGTCATGTGGCTACGTCACGAATTTTCGTTGGCTGCCATGCGGCGCACATGTGCTCTTCTCCTCTGTTGTTGCTTGTTCTAGCTGTTGTACTCGTAGTGGGACGCTCTCCGTATCGCTGCAACTGCAGTTTTTGTCGTGTCCATCGGGATATTTCCCACACTATCAGCTTGACTGCGCTGCCACAGCGTTCAACGCCAATTCGTCGTGCCTTACCATTGATTGTGGCCGATGTGAGGGTTTTGTTGAGGTTCGTCCTCGCCATCGCCGGCCGCAATATCTGAGTCGCTAAGTGATTGGCCACGTCTAAAGCGCGACACATATGGCGCGATTTTCCGTGCGATCTGTAGTACGGCGCGTCATGTGCGACTTGCCGCATGCGGTGATTCGGGACCACGTGCTCGGGACACATGGTACAATTGAGCGAGCGGCGGCCCAGAACCGGCGCCCCTGCGTGGAAGTTCGGAATCCTCGGTAACTTCGAACAGGAAGTGAAAGCAACCGTATTTGCACAGCTATCTTGTTTGATACAAACGATGACAATATAAACACGTCTATGCGAGCACTGTTGACGTGTTTCCGCAAGGCCGCGTTAGCAGTATCGGATCCGTTGACAGCCGCCGATGGCCAAGACCCGGCAGGCATAGCTCGCTGGCCCATCGAATCAGACACCGGTTGCGCTTGTGACACGATCGTTTGCAGCTCGTATAACGAAGCGCCTATGTTAGTCGGCACAGCGTGTACACAGTTATGTCACGCTTAAATTGCAGCACATTTGATTTCTTTGGCGCCAACAGAAGCGAACGAGCATGCCAAGCGAGCTTGCGATCGCTGGGAGACGATGTAGGCCTAGCTCGCCGGCCGTCTATCCGGGGCCGAGGGTCCTTGCGATGCGTCCGCAGCTCGTAATAAAGCGCCTAAATTCGTCAGCACAATAAATGTCTGAACATTTATGTTTCTGTTAAGTGAAAATACGGTTAGTTTTCCTGGAGCCGTTAGTAGCGATGAGTAAACAGGCCAGTCAGGCGAGCCGCTTCGTATACAGAAGATTGCTGGCGCGTCTGCGCTTACCGCGTCGGAGTAGAAATCACGCCAACGATTTACTATAGTTTCGCACAACGTTTTTTAACTCTCACTCTTTCGAGGTCACTTTATTCTAGGAGTTATTTCGTGTAAGAAACAAATTGTAGCCCATTTATGCGCCGTCGTCAGCGGCGAAAGAGGCCCGCGTTTCGACCAGAAAAAAAAAAAACACATGATCGGAGCGGCGAGGCGCCTGCTCTCCGGCCCCGCCCCGCCGGGTCTACCACGTGGCCATGACGTTCACGCTACCGGCGCTGTCATTGGCTGCGGTCGTCCGACCGATGTGGCAGTCGCACGACAATACGTCATGGCTTTTTGCGAACACATGACCACTTTGTTTACACTCCCGTTTGCCCCATCTTGTTGCTCTCTGGAACCGAAACTTCAAGTGGTCGCTACAAAAAAGACTGCAAATAATTACCTGTCGCGCTCTGAAGTAAATGAGGTTTCGTGCCATGATTACTGGGTCATTAACTACTTATTAAAGCAGAAAAAACCACGTGGATTTTTTTTGTGTCAGTACTCCTTTAAAGTAACTGGAACAACAATGCATTTCGTTGGACACAATGCTCGTGAGGGAAGGCAGCCCTTGTGAAGCCACCATCCTTCTTGTCTCACCCTTGCACACTTTCACTCGCAATTAAAGCACAAAGTGTGCGATAGGATCTTAGCGCACTTGGGCTTTATACGGAACATGATGCAGCTGAGCTTCGGCATTCACTTGTTGTGCCGCAGGCGATTTGAGAGGTGCATTTGCAAGCAGCCGCTTGTCGTTACAGTTATATTAAGAAACAGCTGTTTGAAGCATTAAAGCACATTGGTGATATTTGACCATCTGCGTCTGCAGAAGTTTTCATTTATTGTCTCGGTATTCCTTTGCGGCAGAAGGGAATTTCTTTATATTGAAATCGCATAGAAACACACCGTTATATTGAGGTTCTAAATAAATGGTGTTCTATGGACAAGAGGTTATGAAAAGTTAAATACTTCGTTATATCGAGGCTTTAACTTTTGTAGCATTGCATTTGAACATGAATGATGATAGTTAAAGCTCAGTGGTTGGTGATATTTGTGGGACTGTGGCACAGTCATTCGAGTTAGCAAATGCTGTAGTGCTCGATAGGCATGATCCCAACATTTAGATGACATCTCCCTGCCCATTTTCTTAGGTGATCTGCTGTCTCCACTTGCGACATTCACCGTGACTAAGTCATCCCTTGCTGCAGAACAAATGCTGATATTTGCAGGACCCATCACTCACACCAAACTTATTTGCCCCTAGTGTCCCTTTATGGCTAAAATTAATAGCATTCTGAATGTGGCAAGGATTGATGTGTACTCTTACTCTCCGCATATGACACATAAAAAGTGGCCTGCTTCAGTTTATATGTGTGGCTTTTACGTGACATAAACCTAACGACAATTACCAAAGTACACAAAAAAAATTGCATTACTTTCGTGGTTGCGTATGAAGGAACCCACAACCCAATCAGCAACCCAAGTAAAACCAGTATTCAAGGTTTATTGCCATTTCCAAAATGTGCACAAAAACTGACATATAATATAAACTCGAAACATTGTGTACCCAAAGTCAAATGGGCATAAAAAAAGCAAGGAAAACAAAACAAAATGCTTTGGTTTTTATAAGTAGTCTATCCGTTCTATGCAATTATATAACAAAAACGAAAAATTGTGAGTAGTATTGTGCCGTAGTTCTAATCAACAAGCACTACTTAAAATGAGTATCAAACAAAACTTAGGAAGAGGCACTACTGCTTCCAGACCTTTTTCACACAAAATGGGGTGGCCTGCAAGTGAGAAGAAAAGAAAGGGGTTATTTCAACATATGTAAGTCACTGAAACCAAACAGTCACCTGAAACAAAATTTCAAAAACCCTTTCTTCACCCTGAGAAACGAGCTCATTAATTGGAGTTCCTAGATTTCCTTTGTAAACAACAATATGGCTCTACATAGTACTGCAACATACCTACATATTACACACATATGTTGCAAAACATATGTATCAAAATTAGTAGCCTCTAAAATGGTACACATGCCATAGAAAAACGTGAAGTTAACATGAGATTCATTTTGCAAAAGCAAATGCATACATCAGACAATGTACCAAACACAGAAAATATAGTCTTCCCTCACAAGAAGAGAAAGTATGTAGAAATCTTGGAAGGGGGTCTGTATCTCAATACATTCACTTCAAGGGCACCACTTTCAGATGCGCTAAGTGGCTAAACCTACAAAAACAAACATGATTGTTTGTTTGTGGTGTGTCCAAAGTTAAGTTAGCCCCAATTAAATTTTTTAGCTTGTCTCATAGGCTATATTACTTTGCAGTTAAGATTTTAGTAGATTAACAAACTGAAACTCCACCCTGGAAATTGGATCACAGCTATTGATCAGCTATACAATCAATAATCATTAGGCACGGTGAGAAAAAGGTTAAAAGGTATAATTTTGTTACAGCATGTACATTATAATGCAACAGTATGAAACAGTTATTTCTACTATCTCAACGTTGGTGAAGTTACATCACATATACACACCATTTGCTGAGGCTCATCTATCAGTGTTTGTTTTCATACAATTTTCTGATGACAGTTTTAGGAAAAGGTGTCTCCTTTTTATGTTTAACATGCAATCTTAAGGTGATGGTTACAAAAAACTATAACAGCTATTATTGGTAACAGCATAGGCAGAGGATATTACATGGATTTTCCAAGCACCTCTAAAATATCTAGTTGGTAATACATGTAGATGGTACACAACAATCAGGACAGAGAGAGAGGAACACAGATGCAGCAATAGTTCCAACCAAAGTTTTACTGCCATTCCATGAAAAAGTATTTATTAAAATGAACAACAACAAAAGAAATTCCATTAAGACTGGCACAAACAACAGACTGCAAACATGTGCGTGTTCTTGCATCCCATTTTTATTTCCACGCCGAACAATTTACTTTGTTAGAAGAGCAAATTCCCTGAAACAATGATGTGGCAGCCCATTGCTAAAAACTTTGCAGCAAAGCAAAACGTCAGGTGGATTCAATGTAGCTCTTAGGTGCTCACTCGTAGACTGTGTTCATTTGAACTCACACTCTATTTGAATGCATTCTTGGATCATTTGAAGTGTGAATTAACAAGATTTCACTGCATATAACTTTGTGCGATGATAACAGAGACAGCAGAAAGATATATGAATACTGCAGCTTATTATGCAGGTCTAGTATCAATATGCAGTCAGAAATAATAGGATAATGTATGGCTTAGACAGAACATAAAGTTCAAGAAAGGATGGTGTTTACAGAAATTGTAAGCACCACGCCTCATAACCATGCAGAGCACGTAATATCATGCAACCATGTGCAGTTTTTATTTTTGAAATTGTAGTAGCAAGTTGCAAATATTGTAAATGGTAACATAAAAACAAGATCTTTTACAAGATTTATGTCACACAACATGGCATATGCAGTTACTGGCATTTAATGTGCATAAAAATTAACACTGCAGAACAAAATTCAAAACAAGACCCACATGGTGGACTTTTACTCATAAAACACCTAACATATTTACTGCAGCCGACACATTTTTGCATCATTCTCAGTTCCTGCAATGGCATGGAATGGCCACGCAATGACCGTGCATCAAAACTTCCAAGATTAACTAACCAATGTGTGCATCATGTGCACTGTGCTTTCTGACTGCATGCACCTAATCTCACATTTAATACATCTGCCGCTTTTCTATCCCTGACACCATTTCTTCTTTCATGTAACCCATTGCTTTGTCAAACATTAGACACGCAGAGAGAGAACTGCTCAAGAGCAAAGAGCTAGCAGGAAGTTGCTTCATAGAAGCTTAGTTAGAATTAATGCTACTGCTAACTACTAACTGCAGCAGCAATGACAGGAGCACACAAAGCTTACAGGGGAATCAGTAGCTTGGCATAATAAATGTGCCACAGTGAAAGATGATCAAATACAGGCACACTTCATTACTATACCTTTACCACAGAATACAGAGGGATTAACTAACCAATGTGTGCATCATGTGCACTGTGCTTTCTGACTGCATGCACCTAATCTCACATTTAATACATCTGCCGCTTTTCTATCCCTGACACCATTTCTTCTTTCATGTAACCCGTTGCTTTGTCAAACATTAGACATGCAGAGAGAGAACTACTCAAGAGCAAAGAGCTAGCAGGAAGTTGCTTCATAGAAGCTTAGTTAGAATTAATGCTACTGCTAACTACTAACTGCAGCAGCAATGACAGGAGCACACAAAGCTTACAGGGGAATCAGTAGCTTGGCATAATAAATGTGCCACAGTGAAAGATGATCAAATACAGGCACACTTCATTACTATACCTTTACCACAGAATACAGAGGGATTAACTAACCAATGTGTGCATCATGTGCACTGTGCTTTCTGACTGCATGCACCTAATCTCACATTTAATACATCTGCCGCTTTTCTATCCCTGACACCATTTCTTCTTTCATGTAACCCGTTGCTTTGTCAAACATTAGACATGCAGAGAGAGAACTACTCAAGAGCAAAGAGCTAGCAGGAAGTTGCTTCATAGAAGCTTAGTTAGAATTAATGCTACTGCTAACTACTAACTGCAGCAGCAATGACAGGAGCACACAAAGCTTACAGGGGAATCAGTAGCTTGGCATACTAAATGTGCCACAGTGAAAGATGATCAAATACAGGCACACTTCATTACTATACCTTTACCACAGAATACAGAGGGGAACAGTTTCATTAGTACAGACAATAGTTACAAAGTATCCAACTGTGCGCAAAAAGTACATTCAACTGCATAATGATGTCAAGACAAAATGGAAAGCCTAAAATCAGGCCATAAAAGAATAGGCCTATTAGATCACAAGACAGGAGTCACTGCATGCCTACCGACTTCTGAGCTGTCCTCTGATGCTTGAATGGTAACGGAAGTAAAGGTGGATACCACATAAAATTAAGCTGTTCATCTTTGAAGCGACTCAATTGAGAATACTATAAGCCGGAATATGCTTTGCTCCCCATGATTCATACAAACTTGCAGACAAAATGGCCCTACAGCATATTAAAAGAAGCTGTGTTAGACTAATACCCCTGCCACACGGGCACAGAAAATGGCATTAACTGGCTAATGCCTTAAACTTTAATGTCATTCGCAGGATGCCACACGGACATGCTTAATGGCATTGAAGCTTAATGCCATTCGCGACGTAGTGCGTTCTCGTAACTCACTTCGCCGTCAAATGCGTACTCTCGTTCCCAATGTCTCCACATTCTGACGTGACTAAACGAATTATTAGTGAAGAACAATTAATATTCTATTCGTCTTCCACATGACAGCAGCGACACTCAGGTTCCTCATTCTCCAGATCTACGTGCTCTTATCCGCACCATCATCCGCGAAGAGCTTCAACTACAAGACCTAAGGCCTCCACCTGCTGCCTGCGCCCCAACCCCCACCTTCGACTTGCTCGAGGTCGTAAAGCAAGAGTTGACAGCGATGACTACACCCACGACGCATCTCGCTCCGGTAGCGCGCCCCACATCTACCTACGCGGATGTTGCTTCGCTACCCACCCCTACCGTGACCTCCGTGCCTACTGACGTTTCCTATGACCATTTGGCTTCGATGGGAACCAAAGCACTTGCTGCACCATCATACCCTCAGTGGCGTCCACCTTGTCCGGTTTGTTTTTACTGTGGTATACGCGGCCATATATCTCGCTTCTGCCGCCGTCGCCAGCAGGATGAAAGACGAGGCTATGCTGAGCACGAGAGAGACCGCACTCGTCGATTAGATGCCTACTATCCCGGATCGTACTCGTTCCCTCAACAGCGTTCTCCGTCTCCTCCAGCTGCTCCCAATCTGCCTCATAGTTCCCGTTCGGCCAGACGTCGTTCTCCGTCGCCTTACCGGCGCTCTACATCACCACTTCGCCCCACTTCCCATCTTGTCGACCAGCACTCGGAAGACTAACTGTTGCAGTTTTTGGAGGGGAAACTGCTTCTGATCTGTCTTCACAAATTCCTCCTGTTCGCCCGGCCAACATGCTTTCTGTAACTGTCGAAGGTGTTCCTGCATCAGCTCTCATCGATACCGGTGCCGCCGTTTCTGTTCTTCGTAGTGATCTGTGTTCCCGGCTCCGGAAAGTAAAAACGCCTTATCTTGGACCTATTTTGCGTGGTGCTAATAATGCATTCATTTACCCCGACGGACAATGTACTGCTCGTGTTCTCATAGACGGCATACGCCACCACATTGAGTTTATCATCCTTCCAACGTGTATCCATGAACTTATACTGGGTTGGGACTTCCTACATTCTGCTTCAGCCGTCATTTCATGTAGAGAGGAAGTTGTCCATATCACGGATACAGCGCTTGCACATGTTACGGACTCTTCTTCAATTTCATGTGAAGGTATGAGGATCAGGTACGGGGATCGATACCCCGCACCTCCACCACTTTATAATACCGAGACCAATCAAGTTGTCCAGCGCTGTTTATTCCAAAAAGAAGGCAACGCCCCAGCTCACGCGCAAAGAAGAAGAAGAATAGGGAAGATGATGATGGCTATGTACAAATGAAAACGACGAAGTACGTTAATAGCGCTTACAATATATTCTTCACTTTCTTTAAAAAATTGCTCTTGCTCGCGGCGTAGTGTGTTCTTACAATTATTACAACTCACTTGGCCATCGAATGCGTACTCTCGTTTACAATGTCCCCGCCGTGGCTGTATAGTGACTATATTTTCACGATATTAAGCAAACTTGTCGATAAAAACAATTAATATACTCTTCACTTTTTTAAAAGGAGCTCTTTATTTTCGTAGAGATCAGCAGGCAACCTTGCCGCTACTCACAGCTAGAGCATTAATCGTGAGCGCGTTAGGCAGGAGATGACGTTCGATCGTACAGCGGCGGCTCTTTGCCTTGTTGGCCTCACACTGAAGGCTTTGAATTTCTTGACGATGCTCGACTCAAAGAAGCACATACGCCAGAACAAACTGGAGCACATGGTCAAATTCTTCAGGATCGCTGCTTGAGAGCTTTGAAGCTGTGAGCACTATTTTTCCAATTTCAATGCTTTGGCTACGCTATGGATTGGCCGTCGAGCTAGCTTTAGCTTCAAGCAGTTTACAGCTGGGTGCAACAATGACATTCCTGAAGTAAACTACATCCAATACGCCTATTGACGTTTCTCATGCCATTTCTTAAACATGTGCTCCCTCGATAACTGTTTTTTATTGTATTACGATTGGCAAGCAAACTTAACCGTTTCACTGCAGCTATCGCCATCGCAACTCTTAATGCCATGAAGTATGCGCGTATAGCAGCGATCGAAATATAATGGCATTAAGAAACTTAAGGTCTTAAACTTTTAATGGCATTAACCTCGCCCGTGTGGCACAGGTATAAGTGTAATTTTGTACAACTCATATCAGTGACGTACAATGGGAAACACAGCATATAACTCAGCCACACACAAACCAAGTTTTACCTATTCCTGTTTTACTAAAGAAAACATTCTGTCTACATATGCGTTCTGGTTGTTGAAGAGAAAGACTTACTGATGTAATTAATAAAGGGAAAATCAGACATCCACCTGTTCGTAGCAATTGCTACAAAGGAAACCCATACGGGTTCCTCGAAAGAAATGCCTCACATTTGAACAAAAATTCGTCTTGGTCCAGTTCGAGTCCTGGACCAGGACGAATTTTTCTTCAACTGCAAGGCTTTTCTTTCAAGGAACCCATATGGGTTTCCTTTGTAGCAATTGCTACAGACGGGTGGACGTCTGATTTTCCCTTTATTAATTACTTCTCTCCACCTTGTAGGTTTCCACAGAACTATTACATCAAACACTTACCTGATGTATTTTCATGGATTTATACAATGCAGTATTTCGTGAAAGAAATTCCACACTAATTCTGATGGCACTAAACCCAGGCAATTTACCTTGCAAGCTGCAGCATTTTCCTTTGAGTGACACCAATGGGCTGGACCTCGCGTGCATGGGTTGCTGCCGATGAGCTTCTTCTGCTGATGCTTGTATGCCACAACATCACCTGAGCAGATATCCAGCTTCTGAATGTAACAGAACAAGAGAAACTGTTAGAAGCAGGCAATCGTGAGGCTCACAGAACATCGTTGCACATGTCCCTGCTTGCCTATGTAGGAAAGTTAGAAATTGCAAACTGCTAAAAGGAGATGAAATGCAGAAAACAAAGAAGTACTAAGTGAAACATAGTAGATGTTCCTTGAAAAATGTGGCTCGTACGTTAACAATAACACATAGCTGTGCCACCTGTGTGCCAGCTAACAGAGCCATAAAGACTGTACTAAAATCATTTCTTTCTAGTTGCCTTCTAAACTTCCAAAGCAACACCTAAAAAAAAACACAAGTTGCCAAATTTAAACAGTATAATGTTGTGGATTCGTAAAAGGTAAATCCACATGACAGACTGAACTGCCAATTCAGTTCATGGACCAGGTGTCACAGGCCTCGGAGGCACCAAATCCTGCTGTGCATAAGAATGCCACAGACTAGGCACTCGCAATGCTATCACGTGCCATTAAGTAGGCTGAAGGTGGCATCAGAAGCTTGGTCCCTCATGTGGATCCAGCTTAAAAGCAGAGTGAAACTAAATTTTAGACCAAGCAAAAATCCTTGTTTCAGAGTGTAAATATGGAGCAGCCTTCATACTAAATTGTGCGTTTGAAATTCAAGGGGATGCGATCATGAAAAGCTTGCAAAAATAAATGTTTTTGGTAGGAGTGCACGACTACTCGAATATCACCTAATCGAATTGAACAGTGAACATTCTAATAACTCGATTTGCAAACCGAATATCAATTATAAGATTTTTAGAATATTCGATATATTCGATACGCAGACTTGCACAGTGCCACATGTTGCATACGCCATAGAGCCCCTCGTGCTCGATGCCACCCAAGTGAGTGTTTCACTTCGGTTTCAGTGTAAAAGGAGTGTTGAGGGTGCCACGGACGGGCCGCCCTGTCTGATGCAGTAGCGGACTTTGTTACTCGAGTGCCCCCCCAACGTCGGCCCAATGCATGGATCACGCACACACAGCGCCCGAATGCCCAAATTTGCAGAACACCGCCGCGTCAGCCGGGGCCGCCTGTGTCGGTAAAACGTTTGTCCGAGCCAACAAGACTGATTGAAATGGTAACGCGATGCGGACAGGGAATGGCGACAAAAGCAACGCGTGTTTTCATGAGGTGCAAAGATTAGGCTGATTATCCTTCCCGCAGGCACACATATTGTGTTGTATATGCAGCGACAAACTTCACACGACGCTTCAACAGCCGTCGATCGCTGATGAGCCAGCCGTACACACACGTTACTGGCAAGCATTCCACGATGGTTTGCAGCCCATTACTGCATTGGCTAGCGGCGAATTTTCATCACGGCCACACTTCCTTGGCTATTAGGCCTAATTAGTGCTGCTTCATCGGACGTTGACAACTAAGTTACGGTTTGGTGCCAAATTGATGGAAATCGATTTGCACAAGCCGAACAACACTCGGAAAGACAACAAACTGCCTCGCAAACGAAAGCAAGAGACGGAGGATGAATGAGTAGGAGGAGGGGAGAGGGTAGCGAGAGGCACGTGAACTTGCAGTGACCCTCCCGATTTCAGAATTTCAGAAATCACATCGAACCTGACAATGAAGCGGCACAAATGGTGCCTGTTCTTTACCGTCGGCGCCAGCTATGTGCGGAGTGGTGGTCGAGTCACACGATGCGCGGTGCTTTCGTCTGTCGCGCAGATTGGCCTTACGATAACCCGACTGCTGTAAAGTTGGTTTAGCCTTTCTGTATTTTAAAAACTGGAAAGAAACTTTCTGTTCAATAAATAAAAGATAGCCACAAAACGCAGGTCCACTAATAAACTGAGAAGCTTACAGGTACTTAGTACAACAAAACGTCCCTAACTCATTAATTCCAGAGGGGAAAAATGCACTAGATCCCATTCAAGAAATTCTATTGATAAAAAAAAAAATATTTTCCAGAGCTTCACATCCTACAGGTGAGCTGTAATCAGTGCTGGCATACTAATTTGGTAATACAATTGAAACTCAATTTAACGAAGTAATGAACATACTAGAATTATTTCGTTAAATCAGGAAGTTCGGAAAATCGAGTAAGGGATTTTTCGGTCCTTCAAAATCTAAAATTGCAACGCAGCAACACCCAAACGGTACTGCGGCATTGTATTTGCCGCTAACCCACGCCTGCGATGTAAAAAGTCCGCGAGGGTGGCCCAACTACCGCTGTCCCTAGCCAATCTGGCATGTAAGAATGCTAGCGACCGCTGAGTCCGTTGTTCTGTGCATGGGCACAGCGTGTAGCCTTGTCAAAATAAAGCTAGGGCTGTGACTAGGGTGCCTAGATGTTGAAATGCGATAGCGTTAGAGCGCACGCTCGAAGAAAAACCTGTCTGCATCAAAATCGAGAAAACAATCACACCTTTTTTTTACTCGTTTATTTCTGGAAAAGTTCATTGAATCAGGTTTAACGCAAGCTAGTTTCGTTAATTTGTGTTGATGACAACATTGAACCTTGTGGGTGCTTGCCGGGGAATGGAAATTTTTTCGTTAGATCAGGAACTTCGTAAAATCAGGTTTTGTTAGTTTGAGTCTTAACTGTAGCTCCCTTTAAAGGGGCCTTGAGCCACCCCTGGGAGGCTTGGTGAAAAAACAGTCTATGGATAGCATATGCTGCTGTGAACATTTCAGCCAAATTTTGCAGTCGTGCGCGGCACTTGGATTTTGCAAGTGGAGTGCAAAGTCAACTTTCTCTCAAATGCTCTCTTTTAACAGAAGCCTGCCCCTCACTCTCTTCTGGGTGCTTTATTTGGTAATATAGCAGATTCCCATATGCGGCTGTTATTGGCCAGTAGCTGACATCAATAAAGAAGGGTGTTTAGATCAGTGCGCTTCTTCCTACTGTTACTGCGTATATTTATTGACGCAGTTTAATAAGCATGCTGAAGGAAGCAAAAATCTGCTTTCAAATTTCAGTAATGATTACATACTTCCTGCAGAAGCCGACTATCATCAGCTCAAGCTCAGCCACGTCCGCCCGCACAGAAATTAAACTTTGGCCTCCGTGCTTATCGGTGTGGTAGCCGTCAGGCTTCGCTAATTTCGGCTAGTTCTGAACACTCAACTAGCCTCGAACTATGCGAAACTTAAGGTCAGACCACACACACGCTTGCCAGCACGTACACTCACTCCTGGCCACTCCTGGTTAGACACCTTGGCAGACTTCACTTCGTAAGGAGCTATTGATAGCACTTCAAAAATGCGCAAGTTGGATGTGGCTACTATTCGTTAGTAAAGCTGGTGCAGGACAAAGCTGGTCAGCACCACGTAGCACAGCCTTACAGAAGCATATAAGCTCAAGCAAGCACTCTAGCCCCGTCATGCACAAAGCAAATGTTGTAGTTGCATGTAGCTGCAGTCTGCTACGTAGCATAGGTAACATGTAAAATCAAATTTGAACTGCGCACCATGGTGATGTTCAGCAGGCGGAGCTTTGTGCGCACACCCTACTCCGCTGTAGCCTTTGCAGTGCAAATCCTTGAACAAGGAGTGGAAGCATCGCGAATGGTACATTTAATGGCCGATAACTCTGCTTCTGTTGAACGCACTGAAGAACCTTTTGTGGCAAAGTATTTCTGAAACAGCCTAATTTAACTACAAATGCATTTCTCGACTTTGATAAAAAGTGGTTCAGGGCCCCTTTAATAAAGGAAGATCGTACTGTGTATCATGATTTCTATGTACCCAAGTTGCTGATAGCTTGCAACATTCTTGTTATGCAATGTTAGGATACTCCCAAGTATATGCAGCAGCATATCTTCCTGCCCAAAATTTATAAGCATTAAATTTTGTAGAATATTTCCTGATATTCTATAATCGATTCAATGTTCCGCTTTCTTTCTTGACTGAATTCGATATTCCATTAGAAATCAACCACTCGGTATTCACACAAAGCCCTAGCTCTTGATACTAACACTGAGAGAAATGGCGCCCTTATCACTCTCAACGTATGACGCAGAACTCGATATGTTGAGAAATTCCTGCTGGAAATTTCTGTGAACACTAACACCCTACTCTATAGGTGCAGCTATTTTTATTGTTAAAAAGTAGAGTTCACATAAGAATATTTCCCAGGCAAGAATAATGTAACAGTTGTATTTCAATTGCATTCTCTTCCGTTTTGCCATCGCCCGTATGCCACCATGAAATCATGATTTTCAAGAGTGACGACTTGGCATGGTAGAAAATAATGAAATGGATTTGAAGACAAGTGTCAGCATGGTATGGAGACTACGGCTTCACCTCCTAAACAAAACCTTCACTTACAAAGAAGTAACCATACACTTTCACATTTTATTCAAGGGACACTAAAGGGCAACAGCAAATGAATTTAAAATTGGGAAGTATTCATTCAAGACATTAGTATTTTCATTTATTTGGCAGAAAATAGTTTATGAGTAGTGAAAAAAATGAAGCCTAATGTGTCTATTTTAGAATATTGCACAGAAACCTCAGTGCCCACATGCCAGTGTTAGTACATAATGAATTTCAAAGCAATTTTCGCATCTGTGGGCCCAATTCTATGCAGAAAATATTTGCAAGACTCATAATGTAAAATCTTTGCTTCCTTCAGAATGCAACATTATTTCTGTTTATCTATAAACTATTAATTAGTCCAAATCCATGACATTGCAAGCAGCTAGTGCAGGAAGGTGGCATCACTACCCATGTTTTGCTTTTGCAATTCATTTTACTTTGAATCGGAATGCACTAAGGCACTCAAATGAATAAAATGGAGCCTTAGTAAAATTGCTGCCAAGATTACCATACTACATGCAAGCATATACACAATACAGAAGTGCCAACCCAACATTTCTTGCTCTTATTTGAACTTGAGTTTCATTCTTGGGGTGGCAATTGGTTAGTTTAAAGATCCTTTTTATTAATAAGATGCCTTAACAACTCTGACAATAAAGTAAAAAAAGAAATGGCTCAAAAATGCAGAAGCTAGAAGTTTGGTTTCTAAAAGTTCCATAACTGCAGATTTTTCAAAACGAAGATTTTTCTGTAGAACATTATGTGAACTATAAACTGAATGTGCGCTAATTTGTGTTAGTTGACTATTGAACATTGAAGGAGACTTGACAGGCACTGTTCCACTGTTTGCAATACTATTGGGTCCCCTAGATTTCTGCTGTATTGAGGTAAAAATGAGCACACAGAGGAGACTTGGCACTTTGACAACAGCTGTATGTCTCCAGTCACAGTGATTCCGGGCACATCAGTGCAAATAACGCTCCATTTCTAATTACAATATTTAGATTTCACATTATTGCAGGAAAACTTCCAACATGCCATGCTAAAACAACTTTGTGTGGAGCAGCATAATGCCCAACAATACTTACCTCACACGCTTTCTGGCCACTACCAAACTGTGCAATTGCCTGGAGAAGTGCTGGCCCATAGGTTTCTATCACGGCCTTGCACTGCAGAACAATGGAAAAAATAGTGCACCCCTTTAGGTTGTACAACCAAAACAACAAGGCTGGGCAGACCACTGGTCAAACATTAAAGCATCAGCTCCAGGAAGAATACTACGATAATTGTATACAAAGGTTGCCTTTACGAATGCCAAGCAATTTTTTTTTTCTTAGAAATCAGAAAGCCATGAGATCAACAAGCAAAGGTCACTTATCAAACCAAAAGTTTAGCATGTTTTAAAAAAAGAGTCGTCGTTCTGGCACGTGTCGCTAAGGGCTGCTCTTCACTATTGAAGACTAAACTTTACCAACAAGTTTACAAAGCCTTTTAAGTCGCAGAAGACTGCTAAATCGTTTTTTGGACTGTAAAGCTCACACATCTCTCAAAAATTACTACAGACAAATCACACAAGCAACATAAAGACAAACACAAGCAACATAAAAAGTGTACACGTGAAATCCATGGAGGAAAATCATCTCACGATTTCATAGGAACAACTAATGAGCAGGAATTAGGCAAACCAAGGGGCTAAATCATATGAAGGTAAAGTTAATGAAGCCAGGAAAAGCATAGGAAAAATTAACAGATATTTATTTACTGAAGATGTGGATATGAATGGGGATTAAATTTGCTGCAGGCTTCATATTCTTAATAAAGGAAAAGTGAAATGAAAGTGGAAGAAAAAATCCGAGGTCGCCTAAGTGCTTCTTACGAGTTGTGAATGAAAGAACAGTAATGTCTCATTTAATGCCACTGAGCAGTCCTTTGAGTTTTGCGCTGAGAGTAATGTACCATAGCAGTACGTGCTGCACGAGCCGGCAAGCAGCAGCAGCCTGCGGTGCCAACGCCGCATGCCACCATCGTCCTGCATGACGAAAATCCAATGAAGCAGCAGCAGCAGCAGCAGCCGCCACCAAGGCTGGCAGGCGCACGCAGCAGCTAAGCCAAATGGGAGTGAGAGAGAGATATGGACCGCACGCCGGCTTCTGGAGAGTGAGAACAACGGTGACGTGGCGTCCCAGCGATGCCCTCTCTCCTCACACAGCTGGCACGCTAGCATGGAAGCAGCTGTTCGTTTTCACCTGCTCTGCTCCATTGAGGCATGCTCGTGGTGTGGCATCGCAGCCAATGGCAATGCAAATTAAGATGCCATTTCGCTACTACAGACGACAGATGCCGGCTTCTTCACTCAATGGGCAATTTGACGCTTTTGCAACAAAAAGAACTCTCTGCCAGCGGGAACTAAGGCCATAACCACATAACCTCTGCATGATGGGTGAGACGCTTAACTGCTTACAATGGCAGCTGGCAGTGGAGGTGGAACATCTTTTCAACCTCTTAGAACATTAGGAGTAGGCCAACAAACCCTCATGAGCTACCTGAAGGCATTAACAGTGCCAGAGTGTAGGGACCCTCACTATGCAATGAGTGAGAAAAATTGGGGGAACTGAGGGGCTCAATATTTTGTAAGAGCAGTATAACCAGAAGCCACATATAAGTAGCAACCATATGCAGCAAATAAAATAATCTGTTTGCAATGGGCCCTTGACTCTAAGCACATTTTCTATCTGTACATAGAGAAAGCCCAGAACAAATAAACAGAACCTTGTAAATTATTGCTCATTCTAGACATATCCCTTCATGACTGAAATGCTTGAAATAGAGAAAAAAGGGTGCTGTTTCAAGCTTACCTTACATGTAACAGTGTGCATTTGCAAGTTCCACACTGACCAACTTACTACGTAATTGTGATATGCACACAAACAAAACAAGGTTTCCTTGCAGTTTGTACAACGTAAAACCGGGATTCGAAATGGTGGTTACACAGACAGAGGCATACAACACCTTCCAGTTGCAGGATGCACAAGAATGGTGCGAAAAAAATTTTTTTTTTTTTCACAGCTACCATGTACCAATACCTTTCAACAATCAATTGCACAAGCAGAATGCAGCCATTACCTGAGACTTAAGTGTCTTGGGCACATGCTCACAGGCATTTGCCAATTGTTTGGCAACCTCCTGATCGTTCTTGGTGTCCTTGAGTACTTGCTCAACATAGCTGATCGCAGCTGTGCAGCTGGCACACTCATTCAGCTTCAGCTTCAGGTCAGATTCTGAGTCAACAAAGACATTGTTATCAATCAGAATGTTCAAGTGGTAAAGCAAACACAATACCAGCACTTTGCCAACGTAGCACTAGTACGGGCTGATCCAAAATGTACCTAGTTTCAATGCCCAATGCCAACTTAGAAATGCAGTTGAACATCGTAACGAAGTCACATCTGACATAAAAATACCTTCATTATACTATATCTGCTCTTCCATGAGCCACATTCAAGGTCAGTGAGCTTTAGAAAACACTTACGTTTCTTGAGTCCGTCCTTTGGACAGGCCTTAACAGCCACACACACTATGCTGGGATCTATCTCCTGAGCGAGGAGAACCATGACAGCTGGTCCATACTCTTCTACAAATGCCATGCACTCCTTAGCCAAGTCCTCTGGCAGTTTGGCACACAATTTGTCAAGTACCGCTTCCACCTTCTCCTACGACAAATGCAAACACATGAGGTTGGCCTTTTAGCTGGTCAAATTCATGCAGCCCATGGCAACAGCAGCTTTATAAATGCAGTAAGCTGCACGCTATTAGGCCTGTTAACATTCTTGTACAACGCTCACGGAATGAAACGCAACAGGAAGCATTTAGTAGAACCCTGCATATATGTAAAGCACTCGAGAGTACCATGTCATGTCGTTAGGAATCTGGTCACCAAAAGTGACGCGGACTCCAATCTAAGTATATGTGCCAAAATTACATCGACGTGACACGAACTGCAGCCAGTGGAAACGAAAGTATGCGCACTAGTTAGCCCTAAATAGACACGTTTCATTCCGTGAGCACTGTACATGCAAAAGATCACTCCCCACTATACAACAAAAAGAACTCGCAGAGCAATATGTGTTTATAAAAAGCACTTGCAAAAACTGCTAAAAGATCAAGTTCACTCAGAGTATCAACCACATCTTTGCTACAGTCAGTTTTTCAGCAGAGAAAACTTTAAGTTAGTCTTCAAACTTGCACAACAATAGCAGCAATGCAAAACTCCCTTGCCAACAAAAAATGTAAGCCTCGAAGCATTCATTGTCCACTCATTCTCCATCTTTGAGAAGGACTGCAAACAGCAGTACGCAAACCATTAATGCAAAGAAGCTTGTCGCTGAAACTTACAACCAGGTCTAAAGAACAAAACGTAGAACAATTGAACATAGAACAATTAAACATAGAACAATTAAAAACGTAGAAGACACTGGATGACATTGTTGAACTCAAAGATGTGGTTATGGACTCAAAAAACGTAATGCCGGAAGGTTAACTGAAAGAACTTGTCCAGATACAATTTACAGGCTCACAACGGCTTTCCTGTTTTTTTTTCTTCCTTTCTTTTCCCTTCATCACCATATTTTTATTCGTAAGAGTACAGCTGAACCTTGATATAACAAACACAGACATCTGATCTAATGAAGTGAATATAAAATTCCTAATTTTTTTACGCCAATATCAATGTGTATGCTCATAACAAATATTGGATATAACGAAGGTATTTTTGCATCACATGCAACTTTGTTATGAGGAGATTTGGCTGCACTGCAAAAGCTGAGAAGAGAGCTAGTATATCCTCTTCCACTAAAGTTTGCACAACCACAGTAAACAGAAACGCCTGAATGTTTATAGGAGGCACTTAAGCCCTTAGGCATAAAAACAGACAGTAAACGTATTCCTAAACTTGGCTATCAATTCTTTTACACTGGTCAATTTGCAAAATAGCAAAAATATTTAGCTGGTTGCTGCAGCCTCCAGCTTAGCCAAATTTATACACATGCATGCAGATGTGGATATTAGTCAGAAAGGTCTCTTTACTTTATTTGTAAGTGATTGGAGAAATAAATATTCACTATCCAGAGATATTAAATAATGGTTATGTATAGTACAGGCATCCTAGGATTAGTAAGCATGCAGTGACCACTAGCCCACGTGCTGGCTGTCTGCTACCAGCATCAAGCACTGACATACTGGGCCAGGAACATAGTATAATTCCAGCAGCCTCTCTTCTAATTGCAGAAGTATCCTTTGCTGCAGGAAGTCCCTTTGCTTCCTAATGAGGTGAGCCACTGTTGCAGTGTTAATGGCAACAAAATTCTCATTTGGTAACCAACTAAGGATGCCTTACTTTACAAGCACCTGTAGAAATAGTAAACACTGCTTTTCTATAACTATAACCAGCTTTTCCTTTTCTTTTTTGTTATAGAACTGAACCTTGCTAAATGAAGCTGTACCCAACATGAAAATACCTCTGCTATAATCAATATTCGCTACAAGCACATATTTGCAACATGCCGACATCAGCAAGGAAGACTCTATATTACATCCGTTTTCATTATAGTACTGAGGTATGGCCTTATATAACAAGAAACCCAAAGAAAATACAGAACAACAAAGTTTCACTGAAAGCAACTGAAAAAGCAATTCCAACCATGCTCAAAGGGACACTAAAGGTTAATATTAAGTCAACGTGGACTGTTGAAATACCATCCCAGAAACATCCAAACGCTTGTTTCATGCGAAGAAGAGACTTATTTTAAGAGAAAATGCGTTCTGAAGCGCCCGCCCTCTGATCGAGGAGTGGTAACGTCATGGTCTCATAGTGACGTTGCGCCATGAGTAAGTAAAATGGCGCCCACAGACAGCGCTACGGCTTTTCTGCGCAAAACGCAAACGCGCGGCCAGAAACAGAGCCAAGACAGAGCCGACAGCAGCGCGAAAGCATAACTATGGTGGCTAGCAGAAGGGAAAGTGAGCGACAATAAGCTGGTTCGTTATTTTATGACGTCAACTTTGACGCTCGTTGCAATGGACGACCTTGACAACGACCATTGGCTCGCGATACCGGGGTCGACTTCAGCGATTTAAGCACTGATGAACGTGACCTGCTGCTGAGGGCTCGCGCTGCCGGCATCGTTGCGTACTACTACGACTGCAACTGTATGTCATGGCTGTACATATTCGCACATTTGTAGCTTTTCCTTCATGAAAGCCAAATGCCGCCCTCACCGCCCCGTCTTCGACCTGCAGTTGTTCTTGTGCTTCGGAGAATGCAGGCAAAACCGACGGAATAGCGCTACAGGAAAGCATTGCTTTGAAAGACACAAAGACACTCCACACGACTTCAGTTCGTCGGTGTGCATCACCGCGCGTGGCGCAGAGTCGAGCGAAAGTGAAACCTTTCGACCACCCATACTACTGAAGGGTAACGTCAAAATGTTATTTTTTCTTAGAATCGAACAGAAGTAGACAAGTAGCATTTTCTTCCGTCTTATAACCTAATGAAATGATCTTTTTAATACGAGTAGTTGAGTACTAGTGACATAAACTATGATGAGGAGTGCCTTCGTCATCGGGCTGGTACCGGAATGTTGCTGGGGGGTCTCAAATCGTGTCCTGCATTTACCTCAATTTCTCGGTTACTAAAGCTCTGTTCGCGATTATATTGACGCCTTAGACGTTCTAGAGCATTGCTTTATCACTTTAACTTGACTTCATAGTAACCTTTAGTGTCCCTTTAAGGCTAGTAGGTCTCAAGCAGAAAACCTCGGTCTACAGCAGTGTGACAAAAATAAGTAAGTCACCTCAGTTTTACTGTCCACAAGCTCATTCTGGATAAAGTGAAGAGCATACTGGCAGAAAGTACACTCTACATTTCCTCCAGGAGCTATAAGAGAAAAAAAGAAAGCATCTTGTCAGAAAAAAGTTCACCTCTAGCTGAAAGTTGATACAACTTCAAGTGGGAGAGCACTGTGCACCTTTCACTCAAATTTAGAAACTTTTGACATCAGGCTTGTATTAATTGGGTTCACTGGACTGATTGAGTGTTCACTGCTTATCCTAACATTCAAGCTTACTTTTTGAAAGAAAATGACACCCACTCTATAAAATAACACCTGCCACACCACAGCGATCACACGACTGCTCATAAATAATGTATTTTCCAAGCTATAGTCCACAGGGCAAACTTGGGTGATAAAAAAAGTTATACCATAATGTGCATCCACTGTATAGTCCACGGGAAAAACTTCCAGCTGAATATAATTTCTATTTACCAGCCTGTCCGCAACCAGTATACAGTTGGTATACTGGTATACTGGCAAAAATTTTATTCTCACATCATTTATGCATTAACATATTTATTAGTTTATTTGCAACAAATGAGATATTGTGTATGTGCTCAGAAATGAAGGCACTGAAAAGCAGAAGCAGCCACTTTAAGTATTGCAAACAGTACTATATGCTTGCAAATCGAGAGTTGTCAGTATCAGCTGGAAAGATAGTTTTTTAACAGTGAGAATCGTTATGCAGTTGCTTGTATTATGTAGTAATTAAGAATGGAAAATTGTACATGTAGTCAGGCCTCTTTTCTTTTTAACATGCCAACAATATTTAAAAATTTATATGATGTGCAGTCCGCATCCATACTACATAGTGCACAAAATTTGAAATTTAAACCTTTATACAATAAAACCTCGTTATAACTGAAGGGGTAGTCAGAATTAATTTGTTATATCCATTACTTGGTTATTTCCATTATTGCATGTACTGCACTATGAATCTCTATATGGATTTCAAGGGGAATTTCACTATGTTATATTCATTATTTCACTACATCCCATTTCATTATAACAAGGTTAGACTGTATAGTCAGCAGTGGTATGGTCCATGGTGGTCTGTTACGCTGCTACACTGAATCATGCAATAAGTAGCAGCATAGCAGACAACCGAGCGCGCTGGAGCAAGTGCCAAACCATCACGATGTCCTGCTTCCACGTGATTGCCTACTGTCATGACTAGGGACTGGATTCTTATGCACTAGAAAATGCTGTTTTACGTGCCCATAACAGGCACTAAAGCTGTCATTTAAGGTACATATAGGCGCCAAATACTGTGCTTTAGGTATGTATAAGCTCAGTTAATAAGAACTCCTGCTGTGCATCTGAGGATAAATTATGATTTTCTAAGGAACACAGCCCAATAAACCCGTTTTGTGAAATTCAATTTATTTTACGGATAAAACACAATGAGCGAACTTCTGTAAGTTTCAAAATTTATTTGAAGCTTAGTGCAACTGGACATCATGAAAAAAGTTGTGAAAGCAGTGACAAAAAGCCCCATCTCAAGAATTTTGGGTTTTATGTTGCGCCATTTTTCACCGAGCATTGGCTTCTATACAAAAAAGGAATGCTCAACATGCACCGAAGAAAGGGACACATATTTGTACTTTGGAAGGTTCAATGTTCCAAAGCCCTCTGGAATTCCAGAATGTTCACCATTCAGAACCTTTGACATTTCTTTCAGTACCGAAAACCCAGGGTTTTTCTCGAGATAGGTTGAAGTCTCGAACTAACTCTATCAGCAACAGGTCCATTGAGGATGGTGGTGAGCCCTTCCTTGACATCCAAAACAATCCCCTCATTCCATGTCAGAGTTGTGGCCAAGCATTGAAGTTTCTCAGTGATGTTGGCTAAAAACATGAAGTGAGCGCACAAGTGCACTAAGTCACCCTCAAGTGTATTGTCGCATAGTGTAGTTTGAGCCCTTTTCACAGCAATGCTCTCATCTGCTGCAAAATGTTAATAAGAGCGATTACACTGCCAAAGTGTTTGTGATAATAATGAGCTGCCTTCAGCCGAGTTCCCTAGTGGGTGAAAACATCAAACAACATAAGGCTAGGACAAGACAGTGAAAAAGGCATTTTTTAGGCTCAAAGAATTCAAAATAAGCACCAACAATGAAATAGGCATTTATAGGCGCAATAAAAGTATCACTAAAATGTTTCTAGAGCCATAGTTTGTGCTTATATGTTAAGTAGGCACGATAAGAACTTAAAGGGATACAGAATAAAAATCGAAGAATATAGAGAAAGCCCCACAATTGCATTCCTAAGACACGATTGCTATAGGATATAGTCATTATTCGGGTTACTTTTGAGCGGATGGCTTTATTTTTGACTCTCTATGAGCGGCCACCGCGTCCCTCGCAAAGCGCTCCCGACAACAAGCCGGCGGATCTGACGTCACACCTACCCTCAGCAGCCGCGGAGCGAGCTGGCCGGCTGCGCAGTTTTGTTTTCCTCGCGCTGCGCAGTGCAAAATTCAAAGTTCTAGTGAGAGCGATAGCATGAGCGGAACTTATGACTCCGACTTGGATTGGCGGCCTACTGAACGACCACGAACGATAAAGGCGTATGCCTACGATCCGTCCGCGTCGTCAAGCGAAATTGACGACGACCCGCTGCAGCAGTCCCCCTCCGCGGTGCCGAGAGAGTCTGGACCAGCAAAGTGGTGTTTACACTATGCATTACACCAATGCACAATACAGGTGCCGCGAGTACACACTGTACAAAAAAAAAAAAAACGTAGAAATCGTTGAAGATATTGACGCGTGTAGACCTCCCTGTACCTACGCTATCGGAGCAGGTGTGGCCGGCGGCGTGAGCATAACAGTCGGCTGACGACTTTCGCGCGGCAGGTGCTTGATGCGCGCAAGTAGCTGTTTTGAGAATAGATGCGATTAAGCAACGGGTGAAGATTGAAGCCAGGCATGTGCAGTGACTGAAATGAGCCTCTGTAAGCAGGGAGCGTCTTGTTATTCACAGAGTGAACGAGTACATGCGCAGCGGTTTCAGCGTCCCGTTGTTTCATCGTAGCCGAGCACTCCTTCGCTTGGTGCACACGAGATGGCGCCACCAGTTTCATGTCGGCGAATTTTTTTTTTTTTTTTTGGTCAGCCGTCGCTTCAGACGATGCGGATTTCAATTCATTTTGGCAGAATTGGCGAAACATCTGGCTCAGAACGTCGTACAAACGACAAATTACGGTCAAACGGCACCTGTGCGCAAAACTGCAGCGTGACCAAGTACGCGAGAAAGACTACCGCTGCCTGCCGTTTTCACATGCGCACAGCAGACCCTCGGCATTTTGCGGTGTTGACACGGCTGCTCCTCACATCAAACCACAAATCCACGAGATGAAAGACGAGGTTTTCGAACAGCTCACACGAGGAAGCGGTACGAATAGGACGGTCGAACGAAAAAAGCGCGTTGCTGCAAACGTCAACTCGCCCCTTCGCGCGCTCAGTGTGGACGATCGCTCGCAATGGGCCTCGAGGTGGGTAAGCGTGACGTGATATCCGGTTTTGCCAGAGCTTTCGGAGGAGGCCGGTAGGTGCTGTGATTTGAGAAATATTCACTAAAATAATTACTTTTCGCTCACTTCTCCTCGGAAAGAGTGTTGTTTTGGTCGCTCTCGGTGCGACAGCTATCACTGGAGACAGAAATCTCGGCAACAAATTTTTTATTCACTATCCCTTTAAGGAAAAAGTATGCATATTGTGTAATGTTCCGGCCTCTAGTCATGACGTCATGGCACAAACGCTTCCCGGAAAAGAAAACTGAAGCTGTCTCACGGAAAGCTGTTATAGTAAATATTGAGGGCACTCTGATGCTTGTCAGAATAAATTTCTAAGGTTACGAGGTCCAGGACCTTCACTGGCAAAAATATGAAAAGTAAAAAATGTCATGTCAGAATTATCAAGGCCAACTGCCACGAAATTTGGGATGGCGTAAAAAGCCACCTTTCAGATAATGTAGGTATAGAGCAGCCTGTGTAAGAAACTTGAAACTGTAACGAAGAAACCGACAAGATCAGGAATATCCTCAAGGGAATTGAGGACGACACTTTACAAATTTTGGTTGCCCGAAACCCGACCACACTGTCTGTTGTCATTGCACTGTGTCAGAGTTGCGACGAATTTCTAAGGCAGCGATTCGTCACACGACATCCGTCCTCAGAATTCGCCGCTGTCTCAGGTCTGACGCTAGATGTTGACGACACGCCTCTAATGCACCAGATAAAGGAATTCGTATGAGAAGAAGTTGCTCAGCAGCTTTCCCTGGTGCCCTTTACGAACGCGCAACCATATTCTCCATTGACACCGGGGCTACAGAACGTCATCAAGGAGCAAGTTGCTGAGTGCCTGCCAACTGTTATTTAACCACCTACCGTCGCAGTGCCCCTGATGTATGCTGACATCGCTGCAAGGCCGCCCTTCGCTTCACGTCCACCTCTCCAAGCTCTTGCGCGACCGCCCCCAATTCCCTTCTCACCGCCTGCACCACAGCTACCACGTCAGCCATATCCTTGGCGCAAAGCGGACAACCGCCCGATTTGTTACCATTGTGGTATTCCGGGAGACGTTGCCCGCTTTTGTCGATGCCGTATGCTGCATATTTATGATAACCGCCGACCCATGAGCACTTACGCCACTCAACAGCTACAATCTCCTGTGCCGCCGGATGAAACCCCTGTTCTCAACCATGCTCGTCATTCCCCATTCCCACACCGCCGCTCCATCTCACCGATGAGACGCCGGCCAAGCCCTCTACCTCAAGGAAACTAAGTGTTGCAGTTCCCGAGGCGAGAACTGCGTCCCCTTTGATTTGCCAAAGTCCTCGAAATAACCCCTGCAACGTCATTGAGGTATACGTAGAAGGGATTCGAACATTTGCACTGGTCAATATGGGCAACAATTGATTGTGGCAGCAATTTCAGTGTTACGCGCAGGACTTTGCCAACGAATGGGAAAAGTAACGACGTCACTTTCCGGAGTGTATTTGAGTACTGCAAGCACACAGCCTGTCGAATCATTGGGAGCCTGCACTGCATGTGTTGTCATCGAGGAGTCACTTCATGTCATTGAATTCGTTGTGCTGCCATCCTGCTGCCACAATGTTATCCTAGGCTGGGATTTCCTTTCGTCAAACAATGCCATCATTGACTGTGCCCTCGCCAAGGTGGAGTTGTCTTTTCTTGCTGATGTAGCCATGGACCCCCCCCACGATCCTGTGACGCCTACAAAAATGCTTGTGGCCGAAGTTACTGATATCCCTCCTCAGTCAGCCGCTGTCGTCTCCGTATCTTGCGCATCAGCATGTGATGCAACCATGCTACTCACGCCATGTGGCTTCTTCGTCCGTCGCTGCTCCCTTCCGTTGCCCTTTGCCGTCATCGCCCTCAGTGCTGGCCGTGGTGTCATGTGTGTGTGCAATATGTCTTTTCTGCCAATTACTTTGCATCGCGGAGAGTGCCTCGGTTACGTGCTAACTATGGATTCTTCAATGCTCTTCGATGCTCACGACAACGCACATTCGACGTCCCTCGCCGCCCTTGACAGTGCCAATCGACCGCCGTTGGAGTGCTTCCATCCGTCAATCTCCGGTGATCTGACAACCACACAACGTGCGCAACTTATCAGCTTGCTATGCAAATTTACTGCCTCCTTCGACTGCCATCAACATTATCTCGGCCACACCACCACAGTATTGCACAGCATCGACACCGGTTCGCACGCCCCACTCCAGCAGCATCCTTACCGTATCTCAGCTTCTGAACGCTGTGTCATCGACAAACAAGGGAGAGATATGCTTCGGCGTGGCGTGATTCAGCCGTCCCATTGCCCGTGGGCGTCGCCAATCGTCGTCGCAAAAAATAAAGATGGTTCTATTCACTTCTGCGTAGATTACAGACGCCTTAACAAAATTACGCACAAAGACGTATATCCCCTACCGCGCATAGACAATGCTCTTGACTGTTTGCAAGGTGCCGAGTTCTTTTCTTCTTTGGATTTGTGGTCTGGATATTGGCAAGTCCCCATGGCAGAGGCGGACCACTCGAAAACCGCCTTTGTCACACAGGACGGATTATACGAATTTAATGTTATGCCATTCGGCCTATGTAATGCGCCCGCTACTTTCTAGCGTATGATGGACAGCATCTTGTGTGGTCTCAAGTGGCACACGTGTTTGTGCTACCTAGATGATGTCGTCTTCTCACCTGATTTCCCGACTCACCTCCAATGACTAAGAGAGCTATTAAGCTGCCTTACTAAGGCTGGCCTGCAGCTTAACATCAAAAAATGCTTCTTTGCTGCCCGTAAGCTTACCATATTAGGCCACGTCGTATCCAAAGAAAGCGTGCTTCCGGATCCTGCAAAACTCCGTGCAGTTGCAGAGTTTCCCAAACCCACCAACCTGAAGGCACTACGCAATTTCGTCGGCCTCTGCTCCTATTTTCGGCACTTTGTGAAGGACTTCGCTATGATCATCGCCCCTTTGAATCCAGTGCTGGCTGGAGAAAACGCCCTATCTGCCTGGTCGAAAGCATGCGATGATGCATTCACGAGCCTTCGCCATCTGCTGACATCTCCTCCTATTTTGTGACATTTTGACCCCGCTGCCCCAACTGATGTCCATACAGATGCTAGTGGAGTCGGCCTTGGGGCGGTTCTTGCAAAACGCAAACGTGGTCTTGAGGAATACGTCATTGCTTACGCTAGCCGCACGCTGACAAAGTCGGAGCTAAACTACTCTGTTACAGAAAAGGAGTGTTTAGCCATACTCTGGGCCCTTACGAAATTTCGACCTTACTTAGACGGGCGCCAATTTGATGTAATAACGGACCACCATGCACTGTGCTGGCTCTCCTCATTGAAAGACCCCTCTGGCCGCCTCGCACGCTGGGCACTCCGTTTGCAAGAGTACGACATCCGGGTTGTGTACCGCTCTGGACGCAAGCATACCAATGCCAACGCTCTCTCCCGCTCGCCCATTTCACCAGGCGCGCACAGTCTTTGCCCACTCAACTTTGTCCTGTCAGCACTTGCCATCAATGACATGCACTCTGAGCAGAGCAAAGACCCATGTATTTCTTCGCTTTTGGACTTTCTCGCTGATCCTGCCACTGTTACAGCATCTAGGACGCTACGGCGGCAGGCGCATCACTTCGTTGTTCACAACCAACTTCTCTACCGTCGCAACTATTTCCCAGAGGGTCGACAATGGCTCCTCATAATACCATGTCATCTTCAGGCTAATTTATGCGCATCGTTTCACACTGATCCCCAATGTGCACACGGTGGCATGGTAAAGACCTACAGCCACCTTAGGCTCCGGTATTACTGGCCTGGCATGTACAAGTTCTTCGCAAGTACGTCCGCTGCTGCCTCGACTGCCAGCACCGAAAGTCTGTCGCTACTTCCACTGCCGCACCTTTGCAGCCGCTTCCTTGCCCGCCCCGTCCTTTTGATCGCCTCGGAATCGACCTTTATGGTCCACTTCCTTGTACCGGGGCTGGCAACCACTGGATTATCGTTGCAGTGGATCATCTCACACGCTATGCATCATAAACCGCTGCACTTCCATCTGCCACTGCCCAAGACGTTGGATCATTCATACTGCGGCATTTTGTTTTTCGTCACGGAGCCCCTCGGGAACTTCTTTCTTAGTGATCGAGGCCACACTTTTCTATCTGAAGTCTTGACGTCACTTCTGAAGGAGTGTCACATCATCCATAGGACCACTAGCGCATACCATCCGCAAACGAATGGGTTGACGGAGCTTTTCAACCGTACTCTTGGCGACATGCTCGCCATGTATGTCGCGTCCGACCATTCCAAATGGGAAGCTGTGCTTCCATTCGTCACGTTCGCCTACAATACTGCCACTCATGCCACCACTGGTTTTTCTCAGCTTTTCTTACTGAACGGCCGCGAACCTTCCTGCACCATCGATGCTATTCTACCCTAGCAGCCTGATTCATCAGAATGTGTTCCTGTCTCTCAAGCTGCGCAGCATGCAGAAGAATGCAGACAACTCGCCATCAGACACACCAGAAGCTTCGTCGTGGCGGCTCTGACCCCCCAAGCTTCCCTTCTGGTTCAATGGTTTGGCTGTGAGTTCCACCTTTAGCTCCCGGCCTTTCTTCTAAGCTGCTCCTATGATATCATGGACCTTACCGTGTTGTATTGCACAAACTTCCCCCGTGAACTATGTCGTCGAGCCTGTGTCGCCGTCTTCTGATCAGCGCCGTCGCGGTAGCTAAACTGTTCACATAGATCGGCTCAAGCCCTTCTACAATCCCTCTATGCTATCTTCTGCTTACATCACCAGGATGGCGCCAATTTTTCCAGTGGAGAAATGTCACAAAGAAGAAGCGCCAGATATGAAATGTAAGAAAGAAGTGCCGGTCAGTCAGGTGCATCACCAGCGCTTTACGCATGGGACCGGTTCTGACTGCTCGCAGGATTTCGACTACCACACCGAGTTCGACCTCTCGCTCCTTACGTACCCTGTCAATAAACACTTTGACAAAACTTGAAACACGAGCGGATGCATCATAAAAGCCTAGCAAAAGTAAACTTCTTTTTAATGCCAAAGCTGAAAGGAAAAAGTGACGCCATTACTGCTCGTTGGAAGTGACGCATGACTCGGAACATGCAGCTACTTGGCATAACCTCCGGGTTTATGTGCCGCCTACAGCTGCCTGCAACGTGCTAAAAATCTAGGGAGGCGAAATGCTGGGATTTACGTCAAGTCTGATAACCATCAGCTGCATGTGTCGTGTGCTTAGGTGCCATTTAAAGGCTACTAATAAGAAAATGAGACAATTACCAACCTCGCAAGCTTTACCAAAATTGCTTTAGTATAGTACTCATTCATAACCAATTTAGCCAAAGTGAAATTTTGTTGTAGTCGGCCTGTCAACCAGAACCCAATTATCAGTTTCTGAGGCATTCGGCATGAAAAAAGAAAGCGATATAGTATAAATGCACCAGCATCGCTTCTGTTGATGTCATGGAGAATGAAATGGAGTGTCTCAGTAACAAGAATGGCATGTATGCGCAATTATAATGCTCTTTGTTATGCTTCTTGCCTAATATAGCTCTGTGCTAACAAACTTCAGTCGCATCTAACATATGACACATCTATCCCTTTTTGTTGCAGTTTATGTTTTTTTGTGCTGGTAACATGAATCAAGAAAACACATGTAATCATATGCTACACAGGAGCTTCCACTGAGAGGTCAGTACTTACATGATGGGCACAGTCCAATCGTTTGGCACATCTGCTGGGGAGTGAAGTCCTGAAGTATGAGGGATACAATAACCTCAAAATATGTGTTGACCATGTTAACGCACTCTTGCCGCCTATCTCCGTGGAAGAGGTTACAAACTTCATCTAGTGCTTGCTTGACCATCTCCTAAAGGAAGCACAAAAGAGCAGGAAACTCAGCAGTGTCGGCAATTTAGTAAAGTTCAAATTTATTTCAGAGGTTATTTGGAGCAATCATATACATAACAAAAGCACACTAAAACACAAGGAATAAAAATTATTAAAGAAAACGGGAGCGAAGGGTGAGGGGGGCGGAATATTGTCTTAATATAACAGATGCAATAGAACTTTATTAATATTTAGTACCACTTATAGTAAGAATGGAACAAATCAAAGAAAGGAAAACGCAAATAAGACAGAGCAATTTCAACCAAATAAGTACTTTGAGTAGGTGCAAATGCCATAAAATGAAAATAGAAAAACATTAGTTAATGACATCAATGCAGAAACAATGTTTCAAACATAGGGGCAAATTACATTATTCATTCTCTTTAAGGGGCCCTGAACCACTTTTTATTGAAGTGGAGAAAGACATCTGAAGTGAAGATAAGCTATTTCAGAACCACTTTGCCGCGAAAAAGTACTTCAATGCGTTCAGCAGAAGCGGAGTTATCGGCAATCAAACATGGCCTCAGCTGTGCTCCCCTTCCTCTTCCAATGCCTTGCACTGCGCCAAGACATCACCATGATGCGCAGTTCAAATTTCCGATTTGGTGCCTATGACACACTAAACGTAAGCCAAACGAGGCTGTCCTCAGAGAGCCGCAGTGCGCTTAGCCCCTGGACTCGTGGTGGCACCTCGCGGCGGCCGCTGTGTAGCTGAGCGCAGCGACCAATAGCAGCCACGTATTGGTGTGTGCTTTATGACGAAATAGAGCACACAGAAAAGAGCGAGCATCATGGGGTTTTTGAAACGAGAGCGTTTGAGAAAAAGGTGACTTCGCGCTCCGCTTGCGAGCTCCATGGACCGCGTACGACAGCAGAGCTTGGCTGAGATGTTCACAACAGCGCATGCTACCCGCGGACTATGTTGTTGCACCAAGCCCGAAGGGTGGTTCAGGGCCCCTTTAAATACATACGTTACAGGCAACCAGTGCTGAAACTTGGCATGCCAACAGCACAGCAGTAACAGACTGCCTATTGGGCGGAGAAAACAGTTTTTAGCAGCAAATGCTTCGATTTTGTGTCAGCGTAATTTACTGCTCATCTCAAGCCGCATGTGTCCAGCGTCGGCACCGCCGTGCTAGAACGTAAGAGCGCATGTGCTCCTCAAGCTTGGCCAGGCATGCCAGGTGTTATCAAATGTTGATACGAGCGCCTGTCCGTCATTATTCAGGATATCGGCGATGATGATTTATTGGCCTCCCCTTTGAAACGGGGCAGTGACAACTAGTCGCCTAACCTGCTCGAGCTAATCAGGTATGCTAACCGTTCATCTCAGTGAAGCACTTTTCTTAGACGTTCTTGATATTTTTTCTCTTCCTTAAGTCTTCTACATCTACCTTGTGCCAACCTATGCCTGTAACAGACTTGGTCCTATCAATCTCTTCCCTGCTTTGTTTTCACCAATACTCAAATATCTCTTGCTTACCTCGACTGCTGAACGGTTAATGCTTCCATTCACTTTAAATCCCAGTGCTTCTGGAAGGCACACATTAACTACAGCTCTCACTGGGTCAATAGTTCTGCATTTCATTAGAATGTGCTGAGCAGTCTCCTGCAACTTGTTGCAGCAGACACATGCCTCATCCTGTTGTAAATACTTGCTCCGGTATGCTTTATTCCTTAGGCAACAAGCTCAATCCTCAAATATCAAGGCACTGGTGACATAGCATTTTTCGTATCCCGATCGTATGCAATCAGCATAGTTGAGTAGGACACTCAAATTGCCTTAGCGCTCCTAGCCAGCGCCAGTTCTCTATACTAAGGTTGGAAAAATAGTGGGCGAAGTGTGGTGTTATTTGAATAGGCAACAAGTTCTAAACTGGTACTTGAACAAATAACGAATTAGCTTGGTTAAAGGTAGAACATATTCGTCACCACTTGGAAAATTGGCCAGGATTACACTAGTAGGTTGATTCAACTACACAATTCAGCCAATGTTAGATTCCTTGCAATAACATGCACCTACCTCTGTTTTCTGGTCCTGGAGGGCATCATACACATACTGAACAATTGTTGTACAGTACACGCACGTTTCATCACTGGCAACTTTGACAGGTCTGGTTGGACCAAGCTTTCTCTGGGCTGAAACCCAAAACGAGGCACTACATCAGCAAAATGTTACACATAACTCAGACCATTATGAAGCCTACGTAAAGTGATTAGTTTTCACAAACTACAAAATGTGACAGGGTTGGGGAGGTTGATGTTGAAGAAGGCACCAATGCTAGCAGTGTAATCTGATGCGAAATTCCATGCCTTTCCTTATGAAGAATATTACTAAGGCAGATGATGATTAGGGGAATATAATTATGGATAATTTTCTGTATGTTCACACACAAGCATTAAATTTATTAATAAAGTCTCCGACCGATAATTCAGACACTGATAATTTGGACATGCTTGATTATTGGGACAGCTCTGCGACACCATGTACTTAACGTATAAGGACGACCAAAATTTTGGACAGCTTATACTGTGCCATGTAATAATTCTGACTCATGACTACATGACCCTGTGCTAATTTGGCCACCGAGTCTAGCAGAAATAGCAATACGGGTATTTTCGTTTTGATACGTAACCAACATGATCACAGCCCATGATGCCGATGCCTCCTAAAAAACTGAAACCAGGATATCCTAGTCAGTCTCGTAGCCATCAATGCGAATTCAGCGCATGCATTGACTGTACTTTCCTCTATCTGTAGCAACAGCATGATGACAATGGTAAAAAGAAGAACCGCGATCTTGCAGTGATGCCTTTCACTCAAATCCATGCTGCTCTTATCAACCATTCATGGCTGGCTGTTTCCATTGGTAACGCATGCGGCGCACCACTTTGACCACTGACAAAGCCCAAAAATTGTGAAAAGGAGTGCATAAAATTGCACAGAAAATCATGGCCACGGAATGTCTAAGCAAAGGCAGGCCTGTATGAGTGCACCAATGTGTTGACAAGCCTGGGTCGTATTCTTGGACAATTTTCGAAGATACTTTTGTGCTGACGTTATTTTGTGTAACTAGTGCTGGACACATTTACAGGTGGCAGCGTTTCTGCACTGTGAAAAGATAGCATGTTTGGCACTGTGACGAAAATGTCGTCACTAGTAGGTGCCAAGAGGTCTTGCACTAGTCATGTGATATTGAAGGTATCCCATGACCATCCAGCACATTTTTTTGGCGGCCATTTGTGGAATAGTCACTTATTTTTATTTACAAATACTGCTGTCTCAGTTTCTGAGACATAGCAGGAGTGAGTACAGAGTAATAAAAAAAAATACATTTACAAATACTTTCAACAAAATTCACCAGAATACAAGAAAACATTAACAGAATGCATAATTACGCAATTCATTTTCAAAATGCTCAGTACTGAGTCTGCGCAGAGACCCATCAAGCTTATTCCATAATTCCACCGTCCGCGAAAAGAAGGAAAACTTAAAAGAATCAAGATTCGACCTGAAGGGCACAATGTTCAGGGGATCAGATCGTCGAGTACAGCGTGCAGAAGCTGCAACAAAAGAAATCGGCGCCAGAACACTCAAGCCGGTGTGAACTATCTTATGAAGAAGGATAACGCGATCAGAAGTACGCCGATGTTCGAGAGATTGCAGCGTTAAAACGTGCGCATGCGAAGTAGGCGAGAATTGCCGGTCATAGCGACAAAAAATGAACCTGATTGCTTTTTTTTGGACAGATTCTAACATAGCTATGTCGTGCTTGAGGTGAGGTGACCAAACAACCGATGCATATTCTAGTATGGGCCTGACCAAAGTTTTATATGCAGTCAATTTGCATTCTCTTGTTGAGTTGCTTAACGTGCGTTGGAGATACCAAAGTTTTCGACGAGCCTTATTGCAGATTATTTCGACATGCTTGCGCCATTTTAAATTTGATGTTAGAGTTACACCGAGGTACTTAAACTCCGTAACATGTATTAGACTGACTCCGTCATTAGTATAAGTAAAAGAAAGGAGCTGTTTCTTGTTTGAAAAGGTCATAGCTACAGTCTTTTTTAGGTTAATAGACATTTGCCAGGTTTCACTCCAGTTACAAAACAATGAAACAACGTTATTTAGCGCAACCTGATCATGAGCATCAGAGATGGTGTTGTAGATAACGCAGTTGTCTGCATACATTCTAAGTTTAACTTGAGTATCGCCAATGATTTCTGCTACGTCATTTATGAAAATAAGGAACAAAAGCGGCCCCAGCACCGAGCCTTGCGGCACCCCAGATGTAATCTGTACCTCTGACGACTTTGCACGGTTAAATGTAACAAATTGAGAGCGCGACCGTAAGTAATCAGCTATCCAATCAACCAGCTTGCTGTCACCAAAAAATGTACGAAGTTTAACTAAAAGCTTAGCATGGCAAACCAAATCGAAGGCTTTAGAATAGTCAATAAATATGGCAACAAGCTGTCCTCGGCTGTTAAGGGAAGAAGCAATGTAGTGTGTAAATTCAAGCAACTGCGTAACAGTAGAATAGCCAACACGAAAACCGTGCTGCGATCGGGAAAGAATATTGTTTGCATTTAGATATTCCACAATGTGCTTGTGAATAATGTGCTCCAAGAGTTTAGAGCTGGTGGAAAGTAAAGATATTAGCCTATAATTTGGTATTATTTGTTTGTTTCCGGACTTGAGTACGGGCACGACGTTAGCCAATTTCCACAGCCGGGGAACTGTTGTAGAGCCTATTGATTTTTTAAATATTATAGTCAGATAGTTTGCGCGCCATTCAGAGTACCTCTTTAGGAACATATTTGGAATGCCGTCTGGGCCTGGGCTTTTCGTTACATCAAGTTTTAATATGAGGTTATGTACTCCAGAGGAGGTAACATCAAGATTTGGAAGAGAGGGCAGATTGCGGCAAGCAGAAAATGGGGGATTGGTGCCATTATCGGTAGAAAAAACAGATTTGAAGAAGTTGCTGAAGGCATTGGCTATAGTTTCAGATTGGGAGTAGGATTGGTTATTAAGAATAAAGGAAGAAGGTACAGAAGATGCAGGACTAATCGATCTCCAGAACCTAGATGGATCTTTTTTCATAAATGTAGCCAATGTATTATTAAAGTAAAAGCTCTTAGCCTCTTGCATTTTCGCTCTTAATTTAGACTTCAACGTGTTGAATAAAGAAGTATTTTTCTTACACTCGGAATGGCTTTGCTTACATAGCCGCTTAATGCGACGAGTGAGCTGAATTATTTCTCTATTATACCAAGGGTGTCTTTGGTTCCGTTTAATACATCTTTGGGACACGTACTTTGACAGGCATTCATGGACAATGTCACAAAATTTAAGGAGCAGCGTGTCTACATTGCAAAGTTCACTACAGCATTGAAAGTCATCAAAAGTTGAGGCTAAAGTGTCAAGTACGGAAGTATCGTCAGCTTCAGAAAAGTCAAAAACGGTTGTGAATTCAGGTCTTAGTGGAGGGCACACTAAGTTCAAGGCAATTTCAACAGCTTTATGGTCAGATAAGCCTTCGGCGACTTCACATTTAACTCCGTGCGATAAGAGTGGTTGGTTTACAAATATAAGGTCTAACATTGAGTTTTCGCGCGTTACAAAATCCACAAGTTGAGTTAACCCAAATGAAATAACCAAGTCGATCAGGGAAGCGCAAAGCGCTCTATCACGGCCACTTGGGGTAAGTGTGCTCCAGTTAATGCATGGGAGATTAAAATCCCCAGCTAACAATAATTTGCAACCACACAACTTGTTACTAATAAGGTACTCATTGACAGCAGGAAATATATCGTCGGAGTTCGGAGGGCGATAAATTATAACACCAACAACTATTACAATACTTCTACTGTATACTTTGCACCAAATAGCCTCAATGCCAGGAAGTTCAGGTAATAAAGAAAATTGAAGACTTGTTTTAATGAGAATTGCCACACCACCACCATGGCCAACACGCCTGTTGTTCCGAAGAAGTGCATAACCAGGAGGCAAGATTTCGATATCAATAACAGATTCATTTAACCAAGTCTCAGTAAGACAGACAATTGTTGGGTTGTGGCTTTCCACCAAACAATTGAGAGCTTCAACTTTGTTGAGTACACTCCTCGCATTTACATTGAGGACAGTTATATTCTGATCGCAGCGTCAGTCAACACGAGCCGAAGCAGTATTAGCCGAAGCAGTATTCTTGCCAGTCGCTTTTGCAGAAGCCGATTTCACGAGAGCCGAAGGCACAGAGGCTGACACCGTTGAAGGCGAACGCGCTGACGCCTTAACAATGACATTCTTATCAGTGTCCCACATGTAACGAACACCGTCAATCGTGAGTGTGTCGTGTTTAAGTCTAAATTTACCAGCATTCTTGCGCATATCTTGCGAGTTCTGCCACAGCGCTCTACGTGCCATCCGTACCCGTGCAGAGTAGTCCTCGTTTATATATATATTAGTTCCCTTAAGTTTCCGAGCGTTGTTCAAGATAGCAACCTTTGTTCTGAAATCCAGTAATTTAATGATTACCGGCCGAGGTTTATCCTTTCTTTCAGCTCCAAGCCTGTGGCAACGCTCTATGCCGTCGCATTTTACACCGAGTTTAACTGATACGAGTTCCAATACAGATTTAAGCAGATCATCAGCCGACTCGGAAGGCTTTTCACGCAAGCCATGAATAACCAAATTCTTTTTACGGAGTCTATTTTCTAACTCGTCGTTCTGACAATCTAGCTTGCCTACTACTGGGTGAATCTGGCTTTTCGATCTGCCAATGATTTGGACTTTTTGGCAGTACTTGCCGAGAAATTATCTGTCACCAACTGTACGTCCATTCGATACGCATGCACCACTGTGAACCCATTCACGGTGGCTCAGGAGAAGTTCATAAATTGTGCAGCTCGATTTCAATGGTTTGTCCGACCAATGTGCACCAAGTGGGTATAGTTTGAGAGGTCCTGAACTGCTGGTACGATTGGCTACTGAGGCACATGTGGACCCTACCCTCGCATAGACATAGCAGGCGCGCGTAAGCAGAGATTGAACGGCATTTGCGCCCGTGTGCTGTGTCGTCTGCTGCGCTGCTACTTAACACATGTAGATTTTACAATGGTGGAGCACATTTCCTGACAGGCCAAGACTATGGGACATACTGAGTGCTTCAAAAATGACTGCCTCAGATAATTAAAATAGGAGGTTCAAGGTAAAATAATAATTTTTAGTGACTAAGCTTAATAGCAGTGGCCGACACAAAAATATACATAATATTCTTCAACACAATCATTAATGAACAAAATTTCGCTAATGAAATCTTAAATCAACGACTTTAGAGGGCATGATGCAATTGCAGGATTGAAGTCAGTCAGTACTCAAGGCATGCTCTTTTGCTTTAAAATCTCCATACTTAAGAATAGTTTTGAAACATTAGTACTCTTTGCTTCTGTCATGATACAGTCAAACCACAATATAACGAAAGTGTACATGCGGCGAAGAACTTCCGTTAAATCACAAATTTCATTCATTTATGCTTTGAAGTTTCAACAGTAAAACTAATTTCACAACAAATTCCCAGAATATTCCTGGTGCAGACTACCTTGTCAATCACACTTATAAACAAATTGAAAGAAGGCAGGGCCATAATAACATGGCTATGAGAGTCGACGCATGTGGTGCAGATCGTGCCAAGAGCAATGCATCGACTCACAGTGTCCGAGATTTGCATGTGTCGCGTCGCGCGGTGCGCGGTAAATCTTGGATGCCATGGCTGACCCCATCAGATGGCATACACAATTTAAAAATTAAAGCGTAAAAAGATACCGATATTTGTCCTGAGATAAGAAAATGTTGCAGTTTCGCCAGAAAGCTCGTGCATTGACGATGATTGTAAAGAGAGAACTACATCGAGTAAGGGTCGTAGCTTTATCAGCATCCCGACCGCTCAGGCAAACGTGCACAGATCTCGCTCGATGACCACGAACACTCACTGTCACAATGCAAGCTAACGTTTTCTGCTGTGTCTCGGACACTTCCGATTATGCCAGGAAGATTAACGAAAAAATTGCTAGAGTAGAAATGCTGTCTCATAATTGAAGCCGGTCTGCCACCATCTTAGGAATGGCACAATAAAACATTAGCTTTTAGTGAAGAAAAAGAGGAGAAAAAGAGGCATTTCCTTCACACTCTCAACGAGTCTAACATGGCGTATTTTGCTGTACAGATACTGGCTGACATATACCTTTCTGTTATTGGTTCTTAGATGAAGCCTGAAGATCTTCGCAAATTTTGTTGGATATAACATCATGGAAACCCAGCCGAAGAGAATACTTTCGTGTGGAAAAACCAGCTTTAATTTTCTAATTAGCCCAGCTTTTAGATTAACAGAGCCAAAGCACTTGATCTGTAAGTGGACACCACTCAACAAGGCTCTATTTCAGAAGCAAAGTAGGGGCAAGCACAGGCTTCACCTCTGCTGGTAAGAAGTTACAAAAGCTTTCTCTACTGCAAACTTTTTCAGACCTCCTAGAGAATATGTGACCACCAACACTAGACGCACAGGAACACAATGTGTAACAAGGCACCAACCCTCTCGGCTTGTGGCTTTGCACTTGCTGCAGATTACCTCCAAGATGCAGTGCATGCCCGCGTATGGACATCCATGAGCAGTAGGAGACGACGTGCATTCTAGGGGGAGAGTGAAGCAGATAGGTGCAAGTCTCCTGCTCCTCTGCACCCCTAGCACCTGCTTGATCAAGTTACCGCTCCTTCACCCACTCCCCACCCAGCTTGCACTGAAGGGATCGTCAGTTCTCGCATAACTGTAGGTGGCATGTTTATGTGCCACCTACAGCTGCCTGCGATGTGCTGAAAAATCTGGGGAGGCGATGTGCTGTGACTTACATCAAGTCTGATAACCATCAGCTGCATGTGTCGTGTGCTTAGGTGCCATTTAAAGGCTACTAATAAGAAAATGAGACAATTACCAACCTCGCAAGCTTTACCAAAATTGCTTTAGTATAGTACTCATTCATAACCAATTTAGCCAAAGTGAAATTTTGTTGTAGTCGGCCTGTCAACCAGAACCCAATTATCAGTTTCTGAGGCATTCGGCATGAAAAACGAAAGCGATATAGTATAAATGCACCAGCATCGCTTCTGTTGATGTCATGGAGAATGAAATGGAGTGTCTCAGTAACAAGAATGGCATGTATGCGCAATTATAATGCTCTTTGTTATGCTTCTTGCCTAATATAGCCCTGTGCTAACAAACTTCAGTCGCATCTAACATATGACACATCTATCCCTTTTTGTTGCAGTTTATGTTTTTTTGTGCTGGTAACATGAATCAAGAAAACACATGTAATCATATGCTACACAGGAGCTTCCACTGAGAGGTCAGTACTTACATGATGGGCACAGTCCAATCGTTTGGCATATCTGCTGGGGAGTGAAGTCCTGAAGTATGAGGGATACAATAACCTCAAAATATGTGTTGACCATGTTAACGCACTCTTGCCGCCTATCTCCGTGGAAGAGGTTACAAACTTCATCTAGTGCTTGCTTGACCATCTCCTAAAGGAAGCACAAAAGAGCAGGAAACTCAGCAGTGTCGGCAATTTAGTAAAGTTCAAATTTATGTCAGAGGTTATTTGGAGCAATCATATACATAACAAAAGCCCACTAAAACACAAGGAATAAAAATTATTAAAGAAAACGGGAGCGAAGGGTGAGGGGGGCGGAATATTGTCTTAATATAACAGATGCAATAGAACTTTATTAATATTTAGTACCACTTATAGTAAGAATGGAACAAATCAAAGAAGGGAAAATGCAAATAAGACAGAGCAATTTCAACCAAATAAGTATTTTGAATAGGTGCATAATGCCGTAAAATGAAAATAGAAAAACATTAGTTAACAACATCAATGCAGAAACAGTGATTCAAACATAGGGGCAAATCACATTATTCATTCTCTTTAAGTACATAAGCTATAGGCAACCAGTGCTGAAACTTGGCGTGCCAACAGCATTGCCGTAACACACTGCCTAATGGGCGGTAACAGTTTTTAGCAGCAAATGCTTCGATTTTGCGTCAGCATAATTCACTGCTCATCTCAACCCGCATGTGTCCAGCGTCGGCACCAGCATGCTAGAATGCCGGTGCCGACGCTGCCGGTAAGAGCGCATGTGCTCCTCAATATGTGCATTGCTACGGATAGAACTTGGCCAGGCGTGCCAGGTGTTATCAATTGTTGATACAATTACACGTCTGTCATCTTTCAAGATATCAATGATGATGATTTATTGGCTACCCCTTTGAAACGGGGCAGTGACAACTAGCCACCCAACCTGCTCGACCTAATCTGGTATGCTATCCGTGCTTTTCGGTGCGGCACTTTCCTAGATCTTCTTGATATTTTTTTCTCTTCCTTAATTCTACACCTACTTTGTACCATTATCTATGACTGTAACGAATCCAATCCTATCAGTCTGTTCCCTGCTTTGTTTTCACCAATACTCAAACGTTTCTTGCTTACCTCGACTCCTGAATGGTTAAGGGGGAACGTGGCTTTCAGTACCAACTTTCTTGTTTCTTGGTGGACGTTGATGAAAATTGGCACAGAGACTAAGAATGTCTGTACGATGCTTTCATAAAAATTTCAGAACCATATCACGAAAACTTCTTGCTAGATAAATTATTTCTTTATAGAACCTCGTGGAGAGACTGGAGCATTTACAAAATGAAGTAAAAAGTTTACTGTATGCACAGCCAAATGTACACAGAAGGAGATAGCATTCTCGAAATTATTTTTTTCGCTATACAAAAATTTGTAGTTTACGTTTTTTCCAGTACCACTGCAGTGAGCACACTTGCACTGCAAACAAGGAACCTTACTAAGAATTCATAAAACACTAGGATAAAAAATAAGAGCGCTATCCCCCAAGTACAGTTCAAGGAGCCTTATAAAACAAACGCAATCAAAATGCGTAAAGTAGTTGCCAAGATATCTGCTCCACGAACTGAGCAACATGCCAAAAAAACAGTGTTGAGAAACGAGGTTCAAAGTGGTTATTAATTCAATAGGCACCAGGGTTATAGTCCTTCATGTCCATTGCAACGCGGCATCGCTTGACCACCTGACCTTTAGCCCGATGAGCTTTTGCAGCCTTCTTTTTCCGCATGGCATCTTTTTCAGCTACTCTATGTAGTGCATGGTGTCCAAGCTAAAGAGGGGACATGGCTTTCAATATCAACTTCCTTATTCATGGAGTTTGATCAAAATTGGCACAAATGTTTAGAATGACTCCCTGATGCTTCCGTAAAAGTTTCAGAGCAATATCTTCCGAACATTTTATTTAATTTTATTGAGCAGAATTTTTCCCCCTCAAACTTTCTGGAGAGCCTGGGGAACTTAAGAAATGTGATAGCTAAATGTGTGCTGGTCATGAAATTGTTGCTTTTCTTTTTTTCACAACATAAATTTTTTGGAGTATCATTTTTTTTATGTTACCTTCACATCAAGCACACTTTCGGGGTAGACAAATAGCCATATCATAAACTTACAAAGAGTTGAGATAAGAAAGCGAGAATGTCACGACCTGCACTGTAGCCCAAGGAATGTGACAAAAACAAAAAAACGGAGTCAAAATATGCTAAACGGTAACAAAGAAATCAGCTCCAGAAACTGAGCAGAAAGGCAAAAAAACAATTTTGAGAAAATGGCTCTCAAAGTTTCACCTTCTCTTCAGTTCTCTAAAAGGCACCAAAATAGTTGTCTTTGGGGTGTTTTCTGATGTGCGGCTTCTTGTACATGTGGCCTCTGGCCTGGTGTGCCTTCACCCCCACCCCCCCCTTTTTTTGTATGGCATTCTTTGCTGCTGCTCTACAAAGAGCATGGTGCCTGGGCTTCAAACCAAGTGAGGAGCAGAACTCTGTGTGGGCATGAATATAGTTCCGGTGCTGTACCTGCAGGATGCCCGATTGATATTAGTCTTCAGTGCAATCAGTGAGGCATTTTTTTCTTTTGGTAGAATTGACCATGTTACTGAATGAAGGCTCTGAGTGTCGGCAGCCTTCTGCGTCATCTTCACTTGACAATGGCTGTGGAACTTAGGATCAGAGAGCCAGTGATAGATATGCAACTGCTAGGTGCTTTCCAGAATTGTACTTTTGTATGCCTCGATCACTTCTGCAGCCAGGTGTCTGTGCCAGCCCAAGGGGCCTAGAACAGAGGTCATTATGAAGTTCTCTTTATGAGGGGGTGGTATGATAGATATTGTTACGAGCTCTTGTGACAATATGATAATAGAGTGAACGCGCAATATGCTTGGTTGCATGTCCGAGGTGCCGATGTGCGAAATGCCTAGGTGCGGGCTCGAGGAGCCGACGCTCGATGTACTCAGTCGCGCAGTCGGAGGCGTCGATGCACAAAATGCTCAGGCAAGGGTCTGCAAAGTCCACGCGCGATGTTCTTGATCGCCGAGTCGGAGACTGCTATGCGCGAAATGCTTAGCCGCGGGTCTGAGGATTGCTAGCGCGATGTGCTTGGTCACTAATTCCGAAACACCGAGTGCTGAAAGGCTTAGCCGCATGTCCGAGGATTCTGCGCGCGAATCTTGGTCGCAATTCGCGTCACCGATGCTCAGAATGCTTAGCTGCGGGTCTGAGACGTAAAAAAACGTTGGGATCGGCCACCCTACTGCGATGTCCCCGTACCGCCCGTTTTGACACGTTGAGATTACGGCGAGTGGAGACGTCCATACTCGCGAGGTGCAAAGAACCAAGTAGACGACACGAGTGCCACACCAATGGCGAACCCCGCTGGAGTCACGTGGAGGGCGCGGCTAATCGCAGACTCTAGCCAACTCTAGCACGACCATGGAGGGGCACAACCTTCAATCATTTGCTTTTTGTGTGCTTGTTTCTGTATGGAGGAGATAGCTGAAGCGGCAAATTTGAAGACGGCGAAATGCGCTTTCCAACAAGACCAAGATGGCAGCGCTTGGTTGCGCTGTTCCGGAGATATTGTCGCTTGAAGAACGCTGCTCTTTCTTGATTTCCGCGAAATATTTCGCAACCTTGGCTGATAAAACACATTTTTTGTGCACTTCTACGTGGTTTACAGTGATGATATTTCGGACTCCGATAAAAACAGAGTTATACAAACTCAAAATATTACTTTCAAAAAATATTTTTTTGTTGCCCGTTTATCACAATGCAAAAGCCGCATCCCACTTAATGCTTCCATTCACTTTAAATCCCAGTGCTTCTGGAAGGCACACATTACCTACGGCTCTCGCTGGGTGAACAGTTCTGCATTTCATTAGGATGTGCTGAGTTGTTGTCTCCTCATATTTGTTGCAGCAGACACTTGCCTCATCCTGTTGTAAATACTTGCTCCGGTATGTTTTTTTTCCTTAGGCAACCAGCTCAATCTTCAAATATCAAGGCACTAGTGTCATAGCATTTTTGAAGCGTCCCTATCGGATGCAATCAGCATATTTGAGTAGGGCACTCAAATTGCCTTAGCGCTCCTAGCCAGCGCCAGTTCTCTATACTAAGGTTGGAAAAATAGTGGGCGAAGTGTGGTGTTATTTGAATAGGCAACAAGTTCTAAACTGGTACTTTAACAAATAACGAATTAGCTTGGTTAAAGGTAGAACATATTCGTCACCACTTGGAAAATTGGCCAGGATTACACTAGTAGGTTGATTCAACTACACAATTCAGCCAATGTTAGATTACTTGCAATAACATGCACCTACCTCAGTTTTCTGGTCCTGGAGGGCATCATACACATACTGAACAATTGTTGTACAGTACACGCACGTTTCATCACTGGCAACTTTGACAGGTCTGGTTGCACCAAGCTTTCTCTGGGCTGAAACCCAAAACGAGGCACTACATCAACAAAATTTTACACATAACTCAGACCATTATGAAGCCTACGTAAAGTGATTAGTTTTCACAAACTACAAAATGTGACAGGGTTGGGGAGGTTGATGTTGAAGAAGGCACCAATGCTAGCAGTGTAATCTGATGCGAAATTCCATGCCTTTCCTTATGAAGAATATTACTAAGGCAGATGATGATTAGGGGAATATAATTATGGATAATTTTCTGTATGTTCACACACAAGCATTAAATTTATTAATAAAGTATCCGACCGATAATTCAGACACTGATAATTTGGACATGCTTGATTATTGGGACAGCTCTGCGACACCACCACTAGCCCCATAGACTTAACGTATAAGGACGACCAAAATTTTGGACAGCTTATACTGTGCCATGTAATAATTCTGACTCCTGACTACACGACCCTGTGCTAATTTGGCCACTGAGTGTAGCAGAAATAGCAATACGGGTATTTTCATTTTGATACGTAACCAATGTGATCACCGCCCATGATGCCGACGCCTCCTAAAAACTGAAACCAGGATAACCTGGTCAGTCTAGTAGATACCAATGAGAATTCAGTGCATGCATTGACTGTACTTTCCTCTATCTGTAGCAACAGCATGACAATGGTAAAAAGAAGGACTGCGATGTTGCAGTGATGCCTTTCGCTCAAATCCATGCTACTTTCATGGCTGGCTGTTTCCATTGGTAATGTATGCGGAGCACCACTTTGACCACTGACAAAGCCCGAAAATTGTGAAAAGGAGTTGCATAAAATTGCTCAGAAAATCGTGGCCACGGAATGTCTAAGCAAAGGCAGGCCTATACGAGTGCACCAATGCGTTGACAAGCTTGGGTCGTATTCTTGGACAATTTTTGAAGATACTTTTGTGCCGACATTATCTTGTGTAACTAGTGCTGGACACATTTACAGGTGGCAGCGTTTCTGCACTGTGAAAAGATAGCATGCTTGGCACTGTGACGAGAATGCCGTTGCTAGTAGGTGCCAAGAGGTCTTGCACTAGTCATGCGACATTGAAGGTATCCCGTAAGTGACAATCCGGCACATCTTTTTTGGCCATTAGTGGAATAGAGTCACTTATTTCTGGGTGAATTTCGCTTTTCGACCTGCCAATGATTCTGACTTTTTGGGAGTCCCAGTTGAGTCCAACTGATCTGTCGCCGACTGTACGTCCATTCGATAAGCATGCACCACTGTTAACCCATTCATGGTGGCTCATGAGAAGTTTAGAAATTGTGCAGCTTGATTTAAATGGTTTGTCCGACCAATGTGCACCAAGTGGGTATAGTTTGCGAGGTCCTGAACTGCTGGCATGATTGGCTTCTGAGGCATATGTGGACCCTGCCCTCACATAGACATAGCAGACGCGTGTAAGCAGAGATTGAATGGCGTTTGCGCCCGTGTGCTGTGTCGTCTGCTGCGCTGCTACTTAACACATGTAGATGTACACCAAGTCGGCACTGACAGTAGAGAGGGTGTATAAAAATCTTGAACCAGCCCTGCACCTTTCATGCACCTTTTAGAACAAACGGTGTGGTTAAGAGGGTGCCATTGCTGCACCACTGAAACGGATGGCAGGGTGCAGCACCTCGTGAACTGGTTCAGGTGAATCGAACAGACCTTGTACTGCAGCAGGACACAGCATTGCGTTCAAAAACAGCCAGAGGATTTTTATTGCGTAAATTGTGACCGCCCGGCAGCTGGCTGTTACAACCCCTTCTGTTGGTTGCGACAGGCTGGCAGTGATAAATTCTTGATGTTTTGGACATAACAGCGTGTACCAAATATACTGGCCATTCATTGAATTCCTATCTCTAGTAGGCATCAGTTATCAAGGTAGGCATCATCATCACGGTCATCCACCTATCTTAAGTCCACTGCAGGACGAAGGCCTCTCCCTCCAATCTCCAATTATCCCTGTGCTGCACCAATCGATTCTAACTTTCGCCTGCGAATTTCTAAATTTCATCACCCCACCTAATAAACGAGAAGAAAGGGGGTTAATCGAGGGGCCCGATTTTTATTAGTCATATCATAAGAAGCCAACAAACAGTGAGACCAAGGGAAACATAGGGGAAATTACTAGTGCTTAATAAATGAAATAATGAAACGATAAATTAATGGAAATGAAAGTGGATGAAAAAACTGACAGTACGCCATGAGTGCAGCTTTGATTTTGTATCCAACTGTAATATACAGGCCACTCTTGGCTCAATTTTCTTGGAAAAAAGGTGCATGCTAATATCCGGTAAGTACAGCATTCATTCGTTGCGGGCTGCCATTACAGCTGGCAGGCCCAAAATGGGCATTCTTGGCAGGAGATAGCATGTCTTTGATGCATCCAATGTCCCTTAGCACCACCAAGACACAAGCTACAGCCGTTTGGGTAACAATTGGGGTCAAACCCATAGAAATACATAGATATTTGCTGGAACCTTCGGTCAAATTGAATTAACTAAAATATCTACTTAACTGGCGACAAATTAACAGAACGAAAGACAGTTACCTGTGAAACGTGTTATAAACATCAGCAGCAAAAGCAAAAAGCAAAGGTTCATGTGACCATGATCACGAGGCAAACTTTGCGAAATTGTAAAATTAAACAAATCAAAGCAAAGACTTGTGCCATGTGGTACATGTTAAATTGATAGGCATGCCTATATAGCATGCGATAGACAATGGGGCATATTGGGGCAATGGGACAAGGGATGCCACATTAAGAAAAGCTGCAGTGTTGGACAAAGAAAGGATGCAATGTAAAGGCAAACCAATAATATGCTTGTTGTAAAGCAAACAGGCCTCTACAGTGTATATAAATCTAGGCAGAACATGGAAACCTACAGCATTTAAAAAGCCAAGCATGTACATTTCTGTGTATGACCTCGTAAAGGTTTCATTCCCAGGTTTCAATGGTCATATAAAAAGAATCATCATTTATGTCCAGCTCCTAGCAAAATTGACCTGTATATCAAGGGGCTAAAGCGAATGAAAATTTTTAAGTACCCAGTTTTTAATAGTGCAACGAAACACTCATCCTCGAGTGTTTATACAGTCGAACCTCGATATATCGAACAGTGCAGTGATCGTTAAATAGTTTGATATAGCCATAATTCGATATATAAAATCACATAAAAAGCATATAAAAAAATTATACAGATCAATCAATGAACCAATCGTAGCACAGTAAATACAGTGAAACCTCGTTAAACTGTAGTTGGCCGGAGCTCAGAAAAAGCACATACTAAACGGTAGTACTGCTTAACCGAAATAGCATGAGATCGCCCACTTAACTGTCAAAAACGGAACTCTGAGAAAGTACAATGAAAGGGGAAAAAACATGCAGTATTTATTTACTTCACGCAACAAACATGTTATTTTCGTTTGATGCCGCGGCGGCCTAGCAGCGACGACAGCGGCCTCAAACTTGCTGAAGCTGTGAGCCGGCTTTTCAGCCGACCCCTCTTCTCGGCAAGCACTCGCATGGCAGATTCCTCGTTCATGTTGCATATTCTCAGTGCACAGGCATGGTAGCATTGCAGAAGTCGCGGGGCACCTTTTCATTGCGGGGTGCTGTTCTCATCGAGACGGCTGCATTCATGAGGCTGACGTAAAGCACAGCTTCTGCCACTGTCGGGCCTGAATCGCCTGTGCTTTCGCTTTCCATGTCGTCCTTATCACTGTCGCTAGGCGACACTTCAGCAACAACAGAGGCAATGATGGCGAAAAGTCAGCCCTCGTAGCCGACATCTCTTTGCGGTCGCAGCAGCGCTGGTGGGCAACTTCGCATTCCAAATCCCACACACGGTAGTCAACAGTAGACCCATGTCGCGTGCCAACGCCAACTTTTCGCATCACGTTCGATAGCACAAACGATGTCTCATTTTTCTTCTATGCTAAGCACCCGGCGTCTTTTTTATCCGAGTTTCGGCATGACGCGAGTTCTCACTTGCACGACGCCACAACGCCCGGGCACGGCGCCGAAATTATGCTGATGTTGGTGTGGCTTCACACGCAAACACACAGGGCGCTTGGAGGCCGTTGTGCTCATCTCTGAGGCTTGTTGTTCTGCCGAGCCACCCGATGGAGATGACGCACCGCCGTGTTTGAGTGACGAAAAGTGGAAACACTATGTGTTAACCGATGCATACGAAATAAGCTGGTATGGTTTGTGCGGATACAAAACACATTATGTTCAAAGGCCGCTGAGTCGGGGATTTGACTTTACTACTTTAAAACGAAACTGCTGTTTAAGCGGGTACGGTTTAACAAGGTTCAACTGTGCTCACTTCAAGCTTCACACAACGTATTTGTTTCTTTGGCTGAAATTACTGCAGCACAATGTAGATTGCTTCTTATTGGCAGCTGCGTGCATAACCATGGCGTCCTCAACATAGTCTAAATGATCCACAAGCAATAGGCCGGTGCTTTCTATTGCACCGCAGCAGCGGCGTAGATGGGCCAAAGCAGCTAAAGCCTCAGTAGAAGTTGCGAGCGGGACAACATCAGCGCTTGCTATATCAACCTCCGTAGCGTCTTTGTTTGACCGCTACTTCCATTGTAATCTCCATGTCTGTCAATCGAAGCATCTTGAAACACTGTCAATAACAAAGTATTAAGTGGCGTCTGCCATGGCATCTATAAGTGAGCCCAGTCAACATCTGCTGTCGCGCGTCTCTGCGGAAGCAAACGCCATTCCTCGTGAGGCGCGGCAGGCACAGAGCGCGGCAACGAGGAGGAGTCAGTGCGGCAAATGCAATGTGTCGTTGACGTTGTCGAACTAGCCAAGGCGCCACATGCGTACGCTACTACGTTCAAATGGCGTCCTCGGAGCTATCAATGTGTGCAGCTATAGCACGCAGCAGGCGAGAACGCCTATCACGCCACTGCTAACGTCGAGCATGTTGTGGGAAAGCTCACCGCCTGTCAATAGAGAGCACGTGGTCTGGGGTGGTGAAGTTCGATACAGTGAAACCTCATTAAGCCGTAGTTGGCCGGAACTCGGAAAAAGTACGTACTAAACGGTAGTACTGCTTAACCGAAATAGCATGAGATAGACCACTTACCAGTCAGAAACGAAACTCCGCGAGCGTGCGATGAAAGGGCAAAAACATGCAGTATTTATCCACTTCACACGACAATAGCCGGTAATTTTCGTTTGATGCCGTGGCGGCCTAGCAGCGACAACAGCGACCTCAAACTTACTGAAGCTACGAACTAGCTTTTCAGCCAGCCCCTTCTTCTCGGCAAACACTCGCATGACAGATTCCTCGTTGGCGTTGCATATTCTCCGTGCACAGGCGCGGTAGAGCTGCAGAAGTCGCGGGGTGCCTTTTTCATTGCGGGGTGCTATTCTCATCACAATGATTGCATTCATGAGACTGGTGTAATGCGCAGCTTCTGACACTGTCGGGCCCGAATCGCCCCTGCTGTCGCTTTTCATGTTGTCCTCATCACTGTCGTTAGGCGACACTTCCACAACAGAGGCAACGATGACGAAAATTCAAACCTCATAGCCGGCATCTTTTCGCGGTTGCAGCAGCACTGCCGAGCAACTTCTTCACATTCCAAATGCCACACACCGTAGTCAACAGTAGATCCCCTTCACGTGCCCTCGCCGACTTCTTCGTGCCACATGCAATAGCATGAACGATGTCCAATTTTTCTTCTATGCTGAGCACCCGGTGCTTTATACGAGCTTTGGCATGATGCGAGTCCTCGCCGCCAAAATTATGTTGATGTTGATGCCGCTTCATGCGCAAATGCAAAGGGCCCTTGGAGGCCGTTGTTCTGATCTCTAAGGCTTGTTCTAATAGGCAGCCCGATGGGGATGACGCATGGCCGTGATTACGCGACGAAAAGTGGAAATACTACGCGCTAAGATACGTACTCAATAAGCTGGTACGGTTTATGCAATACAAAACGCATTTTGTTCAAAGGCCACTCAGTCGGGCATTTTACTTTACTACTTTTAAAACGAAGCTACTGTTTAAGCGGGTATGATTTAACGAGGTTTTACTGTATATTCATTTTACGTCTGACCTCGTTCGAAATAAAAAATTTTAAATACATGCGATTTTCTAGGTGATATAGAAAGTGTTTGATATATGCAATAATTCGATATATCCGTGTTCAATATATCGAGGTTTGACTGTATCTGCAGCTGTTACTTCCAAAAGCACATAGAAATCTTGTAAGCAGAACTTTTCGATCTGAGCAATCTCAAAAGAAATAGGAGTCCCAATGCCAGCAACACTGAGAAGTGAGAGCGAATTGGGAAAGCAGAACGGTGGGTGGCTTTTGCAGCAGTGAGTGCAACTTTCATTAACCATCCAAATTTTTACTTTTCACCTTGCCCAAAAATAAAATACTGCTCTATAAGTTGCTGCATCTGTGGCTAGTGCAACTACTTGTACTAGATAGTGACAACGTGGTGCCCTTTTTGGCAGTGGGCACAAGACCTCACAACACCACTATGGCTTCCGAGAATGGGCTACAGCGTACCCCACTTGATCTCTGAGGCCATGGCGCCACTTTTCTACTCATAACAAGCGAAGATTTAGCTGTGCATTGCAAGTTACAGAAAAAATTATAATAAAGAAAATGTATTGCATTTCCATATTAATAAAAGGCCGTGGAGCCACATACAATGATAGATGGTCAAATGATAGGGCATCCTATTTTTTTGTCATGCTTTTGCTGCGTGAGGGTGCCAAAGGTCATTTCTCACGGTTCGTTATGAAGAATTAAAAATATAAATCCTAGTTTAATGAGGAAAACGGCGCTCGTTTCAGTCAATACGAGATACGACCTTTCCATCAGTGGGGCTATCTCGATTCACATTCTGAACATTCTGTCTGTCCCTCTAACAACCGAATAGGCACGCGCTAAAGACACCAACAAACAGAAGACACGCCCAACCAACAGAGACAAGAGCCTTACCAGAAGGGCAGAGGCCAAGCTCTTGGCAGACCTGTTCAGGCGTAAAGCCCTGCAAGATGAGATCCACCAGCTGATCATAGTAGGTGTTGACTGTGTCTGTGCACGTCTGTTTCCACGAGTCTGGCAGCAGAGAGCACACCTTGTCCAAGAGTTGCTTCACCTCCTCCTGCGCCACCAGCCGCCATAAAGGATAACAACATTTCTACTCTCGCACAATAAGGTATCACAAGGTAAGGAGAGGGTAGTGCAGACTTATTTAGTAGAACAGCCTAAAGATCTGAAAAGTCATATGTTTAAGGGGGCCCATGGGTCTTGGAGACAAAAAATTCACTGAAAAAATTGATATTTATTTTATTTTATTTTTCTAGTCCCTATATCAGGGCAGACCTGCTGGCAAAAGGCCTAGTTCAAGATGATATGTCATTGAGGCAGAAAACACTGTATTTGTTTTATGAAATGCTCAGTTTTGAACATGAAAGTTTTGAATGACCATTTTGTGTCATTCAATATTCCAAAACTGTCCATCACAGCCAGACCATCTTGGTCTTATTCGAAAAAGCATCTTTGCAGCTTGCTTTCCTGCCAAAACAAGCTTTCAACACTGCTTCAGGAAAAAACTACCTGGTTTTGCAGCATAATATATCATTTTTGCACTGTTTCTAATGTTTTGCATTTTTCTCAAAAAATAACTTTTCCGGGTTTAAAATTTTGGGAGCAGCACTTTGTCCCTGCTACCCATTCAAAGCTCTTGATTTCTTTTTTGTCTGAATGTTAAGAGTCAGAGAGTGCACAAAAGCTATGACATAGTGTTTTAGGACACTGCAACATTTCTAAATCTTGTAGAAATCATCAATAAAAATTCACATTTGCAAAGTTGCAACTTTATAATTTCATAACTTCAGCTAAAACCAATCAATCAAAAAACTTTATTCATCTCAAGAAGAGAAAGTTTGTGGTGGGAAAAAGCTGCCTAACTAAAGCATGACTAAGCCCGACTAATTTAAACATGCATTATTTGAACAATCAGGAAGATACATGCTTAATTTTAGCTATCTTAGTGCAGTACATTTTTTGCAAGACACCTCCCAAATTTATAACAGAGATAATTGAAACTTTTTTGGGTGAACTAAGAAAAAAATTAATTGAATATTTGTAATTAGCAAACAAGATTGAATAGTTCCTGAAAATTTCATGAGTCAACAACAAAAACTGTTTTTATCCGGGACTCAGGTCCCGCCTTAAGTTATATGGCAAACTTGTGCCCACAAAACAAAAGTCAACAGCAGAGAAAGTGACATTCATGGTTGTCAGCCTGAAAGTTGTGACCTACAGCTGGCCACTATTTTTTACAGTCAATGTTGCACATTGCAGACAGACTGGTGGTCATTGTGGCCGTTCTAGAAACTTCTATAGGCACTGTGCCAAGAGAACAATGACACTGTGACTGTGTCTTGCATGAGGACACAAATGCAACAGCCTTGCAAGCCTTCTCTACACCATGTCAGAGTCTACGAACCCTGGTGTAGTGCATTGATGAGGAGCATCGTGCCCTTTCTTGACCGTCATTCATAGGGCAAGTCTCCTACAAACCCACCTCCACACATAACAAAAAAATTAAGCAAAATATAGTGATCAGTGACAAAAATTTGAAGGAATTTGCAAGACTGGCAAAGTCCACCAACTAACCTCAGTCTTGTTGTTCTTCAGTTCATTGTAGACAAACTGCACCACAGTCTGGCAGATGTCACACTCTTCGTCTGTAGGCTTCTTAGAGGGGACACTTGCAACAGGGTGCATCCCAGCTTTCTTTGCTAAAATGATAAAAGAAGCTCTAGTATGAGAACAAGATTTGGAGGCTTGATTTTGTGCTCAGTTTCAAATATTTCGTTCACCAGCTTGAACAGTGCTACACATCAAGTATTCAGCTATTAATTAAAAAATAATGCAATGGCACTAGTATCAATCCGCTAATGCATCCTGAAAGAAATAAAAGTGACCAATGAAAAATGTGCTGCTTGCCAAGTCAAGCATAACATGGCTCAATGCATGCAGAAATTTAAGAAGGATAAACTGGACTTCAACGCAAGAGGATTGCAGGCAGCACACACTTCTGCTGTCATAGTTAGATAAAGTGACCCTGAATGGAATTTAAAACCTTGCTCTACTTCCATCACTCATATTTTTTGTACACAGAGGAAGCCCTGCAGTACATGCGTAAAAAGGCATCTACAGTTAAGGGGTTTAGGCAAACAACTTAAGGTGGAGGGGGGGGTGGGGGCACGGTCTATGAACCACCTATTCAATTTTATTAAAAATTGGAAGGCATGTTGAGAACTATAGTATAGGGCTGAGTGCCAAATTTTATCATTAGAGAACATTTTTTCAAAGAGTTGTGGCTCCTCAAAAGCTCAAATAACTATAGCTAGTTATAAAAATTACCATCCCAAATGTTCAGCACTTTGTGCCTGATATAATATATTAGGAATGCCCAAACTATGCTACTGTGGAGCCATTTATTTAGATTTTAGTAGTTAACATAAAAAAGAATATTCTATGTATTAGGCACTGGTACAATTGCATTCAAAATTTCAATTTTTCTGTAGGGAAGGAAAAACTTAAAATCTGAGCCCACAGAAGTATTCTGCACAAAATTCAATTCCAGAAAGCTCTCTAAAGCGAAGTCTGTGTAATGTAATAGACAAACAATAATTTTTTTTAAACTCATAACCTTGCTAAAAAAATGCAAATTAAGAAAAAGCTAATAAAGATTAAGACTTTATCATCTGAAGCTCTTCTCCAAATGGTGTGCCACGTGCATGACATAAACAGTGACCAGTTTCTCGAGCATTCTCTGAATCCCTTTTGTTCAACATTTAATTTTGTAACTGCCAGGGCTGCGGCCATTTGAAACACCTGAGCTTGCCGAACAGACGCAGCCAGCGTCGGGGAAGGAGATGCAGCGTCGATCACTCATGGTGACCTGGAAAGACTGGAGCACGAGCCACTTTTGCATGCGGTCGCTCGCCCCCCGCAGGCTGTGCCACTCAGCTTTGTGAAACGATGCCACTTTCGAAAGCTGTGCCGAGTCCCAAACTTCAGGGCCATTTTACACATGCAAATGTGCGCAGAAGATATGGCAAAGGGCTGCAGAGCACTACATAATGGTGGTCAAAAACAGTTACGCAGAGCTGCATGTACCAGCAAACCGCATGTTGGCACGAAACCTCATGTGGCGGTGAATTGTAGTCAAGTGACACTGCCTGTGCAAATAGTGTCTTGAGTTTGGCTTCCTTTGCAGTTTCTGCTCAAGATGTGTTGCTTTTGACTCAATTTATCAGCCTTTGCACACATCCTACTATTTTTGTCACTCCTTAGCTTATAATTATAGGAATAGGCCATCTTTATAATGATGTAACCATTTCATACTAAGCCTTTTCTTCACACCCTGAATGCACTTTCAAAACCGAGCTTAGATGTGGCTGAAACTTTGCTGGCATTTTCTTGAATACTACTAGTTGAATAACTTGAAACTGCAAGAAACTCAAACAATGTTTTTTGACCTAAAGCTATAATATATTTTGCTCTCATGTCCTTCCTCACTTAATATGCAACAGCTGAAGCAGGACATTTGCGCCTTGATCACTATGAAGGCTGACACCTGAAATTCACAACACGTTCCACAAAATGCTACTGCCTCTACAGC